>NC_081760.1:15468410-16106160 GCF_963082965.1 Carassius carassius | reverse complement strand
GACTACCCCTTTAAGAGAACAGTTCAGCTAAAAATCAAAACTCTGTCACTATTTACTCACTCTCATGTTGTTCCAAAGCTGAGTGAATGATGACAGTGATCTTCAAATTGTGGGTTATTTGTATCAGAGCTGTGTGTTATTCACCTTATCTCCATCTGTGAACGTCTGTCCATCACTGGCTCTCCTCCATGAGATCTCAGGCAGCGGTTCTCCCTCAGCTGTACAGGCTATCATAGCAGCACTTCCCTCCACTGCTGTCACGTTCCTCAGCTGAGTGATGTGAGGCTGGACTGAACAGACAGACAGACAGCAAAACCCTATTAGAAGTGTGTGTGTGTGTGTGTGTGTGTGTCCCACAGATAAGCTGCTCTTTGTGTCTTACTTAGTTTCCCCTAAACATCAGTGGAGTCAAGGGTAAACAAGCCCACAGTGAGTTTCATGCACAACAGCCGATCCTGCTCTCTTTAAGAGAAGCGCACAGAGCACCGCTGAATAAATCCATGCTGAAATGAATGAAACCTAACAGAAACAGCTCTTCACAGTGTGGGCCTTTGAACAGCGTCTACAGAGATCAAGGAGTTATTTGTAGCAGGAGACGCAGCAGAAACGCCCAGAAGCTGCAGCGTGTGTGTGCCAAAAGAGGTTGCCAAAGCACTGCACAGAACACAGGAGGTGTTCTGATATATACTGTGCTTAACAAATTAATTAGAGCACCTGTCATAATAAAGAGATAAAACAAATATGTTTAAGAAATTATGTTTCAAAAATATATTTTAGGAATCTGTCAATTTCCCTGGTTTAAAACTAAAAATTGTATTGCCATTTATTACCAGGGGTGTCGGGCTGGGGGTAAAACCAATAATGATTACCAGGGCCCCTAAGGAAGAGAGGGCCCTTGAAAAGTCTGGAATATATATTTTCAAAAAAAGGGGGGGGGGGGGGGGGTCATTAGGACTGCCTATGCATAGGGCCCGGGATCTTGTGCAGCGCCACTGTTTATTATATAGGCAAATAACAAACTGAAACAACTTAATAGTCTTTATTCACACATAATAACCAAAAATCTAAAACTATATTTTATTTTTATTTTGTATGGCCTCCATTGGCCTTGATAACAGCTTGCATTCTTGCTGGCATTGTTTTTATGTACTTTTCCAGAATCTCCTTTGTTATTCACTTCCAAATAGTTTTCAGTTGTTCCCAAAGACTTGCTTTTGAAGAAATATTGTTTGATCTTTCTTTGAATATATTAAAATCTAATTTTTTTTTTTTTTTTTTTTTTTTTTTTAGCATTAGAAACACTACTGGATGGGGGTCTAATAAATCCTATATGCACACAAACACCATTTTTGGGGGGATCCATATTAGTCAGTGTTACTTTAGTATTATATTATTTAATATTATCATTTTATTCAAATAATTAATCAGCTTTCATTTGTACATTTTCAGTTTTCATTTAAATTTTTTCAGAAATTATTTTTAGTAACTGCATTTTTTTTATATTACTACTTAGCTTTATTTATTTATTTTTGTTATAGTTATCATTTATGTTTTTCTCTATTTCCAGTTAGTAATTTTAGTGCTTCAACTTAAACTGATTTAAGTTAAGTCAACATACAGTATATATTTATTGTTTTATATACAATACTTGCATTTGTTTTACCAAAATATTTGTAAAGGTTTGTAGCCCTGGTATCAGTGTTTATTTATGGCCCATAAATAGTTGTCAAACCCTGAATACTCATTCTTTTTATATTTATTATATGTCATGATAATTTTTATTGTATTTCCAGTATTTCATTGCTATTGTATTTTCAGTTCAACTACTTGTATTGATATTGTATGGTGTAGTAGAATGAATGAACATGAAACTCCTGACAGTGAACTGATGCTCATATATCGTGCTCTTCTTCTCAACATGCTCGCAGCGATAGCATTCAGATGACAGATGACATGCTGTAAACACAAGGACTGTAGTGACAGCGAGGTCAAGCAGACTCACACTCACAAAAAAAACACCAGCTTCATCAACACTTGACAACTAAGCACCACATGAACTCTGGTGAGGGAAACTCACTGTCATTGCTGTCACAGTATAGAGCAGACATTCAAAGCTAGTGGTTACTCACATCTACGTACTAATAAATCCAAACTTGACTGGTTGCACTATTTGCTCTTAATACAAGATTCAACAAATAGGTTGTAAGCTTTCAGTGTGAATCCTTTGAATGTGCAATAAAAAAGAGTGCTAAAAAGCTTTGCATTAAACAATTTCAGTTTTAAATAAATTATTTTTGACTTGATTTAACTATCAAGACCAAATCATTCAAATTTTTATGTCGTATATACACAATAAATGGAAAATGATAACAAATAAATAAATAAAAAATAAAAAGATCATGAAATAGGACAAATTAAATACATATTAAAACATAATTATGGGCAATGAAGAAGACATATAACTAAAACTAAAAGTATTATTGTTAATCTAAATAAACAACAGACATTGTGTTAATTGAAATAAAATTAAAAATACAGATATTACTTAAAAAAAATTAATTGCCTTGAAAATGTTGCCTTGCACACTAAATGAAATAAATTGAAGTAGAAGCGTAAAAGAAAGAAATAAAATAACTGAACTAAAACTAAAACTGAATAAAAAATAAATGAAACATAAATAGTAATATTTAAGCCGAACAAAAACTAATAAAAACACAAACACACAAAAATTAAATCATAGTAAAAAAGGAAGCAAATTAATAATAAAAAAACTATAATAGTATTTAAATAATTCTAAAACACTGACCTGCCATTTATTTATATTGAATATTATTTAATCAAATATAGGATTAATATTAACATTCAATAAAAATATATGAAGTAATAATATATTTAACAATATTAATAATAAGAATTACTTTACTGATAATTGTTATTATTATTATTTTTATTATTGTTATTATTATTATTACTATTATTATTCTATTTATCTTTTTATTTGTTATTAAATATTAATAATATTATTTAATATTAAATATAATTATTAATTATATAATAAAATTGCAATGTAATATATATCAGTATTTATTAACTGACTGTATCGCTGAATTTGACAGACAGACATTTTTTTATCTAAATGAAAAATATTCAATATTTTAATCTACAACCCGAATTCCGGAAAAGTTGGGACGTATTTTAAATTTTAATAAAATGAAAACTAAAGGAATTTCAAATCACATGAGCCAATATTTTATTCACAATAGAACATAGATAACGTAGCAAATGTTTAAACTGAGAAATTTTACACTTTTATCTATTAATTAGCTCATTTAAAATTTAATGCCTGCTACAGGTCTCAAAAAAGTTGGCACGGGGGCAACAAATGGCTAAAAAAGCTTTTGAAAAGATTCAGCTGGGAGAACATCTAGTGATTAATTAAGTTAATTGATATCAGGTCTGTAACATGATTAACTATAAAAGCTTTGTCTTAGAGAAGCAGAGTCTCTCAGAAGTAAAGATGGGCAGAGGCTTTCCAATCTGTGAAAGACTGCGTAAAAAAATTGTGGAAAACTTTAAAAACAATGTTCCTCAACGTCAAATTGCAAAGGCTTTGCAAATCTCATCATCTACAGTGCATAACATCATCAAAAGATTCAGAGAAACTGGAGAAATCTCTGTGCATAAGGGACAAGGCCGGAGACCTTTATTGGATGCCCGTGGTCTTCGGTCTCTCAGATGACACTGCATCACTCATCGGCATGATTGTGTCAATGACATTACTAAATGGGCCCAGGAATACTTTCAGAAACCACTGTCGGTAAACACAATCCGCCGTGCCATCAGCAGATGCCAACTAAAGCTCTATCATGCAAAAAGGAAGCCATATGTGAACATGGTCCAGAAGCGCCGTCGTGTCCTGTGGGCCAAGGCTCATTTAAAATGGACTATTTCAAAGTGGAATAGTGTTTTATGGTCAGACGAGTCCAAATTTGACATTCTTGTTGGAAATCACGGATGCCGTGTCCTCCGGGCTAAAAAGGAGGGAGACCTTCCAGCATGTTATCAGCGTTCAGTTCAAAAGCCAGCATCTCTGATGGTATGGGGGTGCATAAGTGCATACGGTATGGGCAGCTTGCATGTTTTGGAAGGCTCTGTGAATGCTGAAAGGTATATAAAGGTTTTAGAGCAACATATGCTTCCCTCCAAACAACGTCTATTTCAGGGAAGGCCTTGTTTATTTCAGCAGGACAATGCAAAACCACATACTGCAGCTATAACAACAGCATGGCTTCGTCATAGAAGAGTCCGGGTGCTAACCTGGCCTGCCTGCAGTCCGGATCTTTCACCTATAGAGAACGTTTGGCGCATCATTAAACGAAAAATACGTCAAAGGCGACCACGAACTCTTCAGCAGCTGAAAATCTATATAAGGCAAGAATGGGACCAAATTCCAACAGCAAAACTCCAGCAACTCATAGCCTCAATGCCCAGACGTCTTCAAACTGTTTTGAAAAGAAAAGGAGATGCTACACCATGGTAAACATGCGCCTTCCCAACTATTTTGAGACCTGTAGCAGAAATCAAAATTGAAATGAGATCATTTTGTGCATAAAATTGTAAACTTTCTCAGTTTAAACATTTGCTATGTTATCTATGTTCTATTGTGAATAAAATATTGGCTCATGTGATTTGAAAGTCTTTTAGTTTTCATTTTATTAAAATTTAAAAAACGTCCCAACTTTTCCGGAATTCGGGTTGCATATTTTCATTTCCTCCGATAAATATTTATTCCACACACAGGCTGCATTTTAATCAGGTTTCAGGTAATCAGGTAATGCAATGTGTAATGTGTTCCCGCTCATCGTTTTACAAAACAAAACTCCCATCCAATAAAAGCGTCATATGTGTCTGGAGGATTGTGATGGTGGTGAATACATCTCCATACATTTCCATGCAGAAGACAGGAGGTCCAATCAGAATAATCAGCAGCTTCATGAAAACAGAAACTGAATGCAGGTCCTATAAAGAACTGGCTGGAGTTTTTCATGATAAATGAACAGTTTTTCATTTTTCTGAAATGAATCTTGAGAGCTGCACATTTACGGCACTGCCGCCACCACAAAAGACGCATTGCTTCATTTTCTTCAAGAGAATCTGAGTGAAAACTAAATGGAAATAAAAAAATAAGAATCGTCTGTACCGCTGTCATGAGGAAATGATTCCTCTGAAATGCTAAAACTAAAACACCTTATAAAAATCAAATAAATGTATAAAAATCCAAATGTTTCCTCACCGAACACTTTAAGGAAGAGCTGACCCTCGGAGCTCCCGGCCTTGTTGCTCGCGCGGCAAGTGTACGGCCCTCCGTCCCCCTGCTGGATGTTTTTAATGGTTAGCGTGCTTTTGCCCCCATCCTGCGTGTTTAACACATACTGCTCTGATTGCTCGATCACATGACCCTTCCTGTGGACACAAACCATCATTGCTGAAAACACATCTGTAACTGATTAAACAGAATATTAAATAATATTCTCTTACTCAGTGAATGTCACAGTATAATTATTGTTATTATTATAGGAGTAGTTTAATGGTAACACATTATATTATGTACACTGTACACTTAATTGTTATATATATATTATATATATATATATATATATATATTATATATATATATATATATATATATATATATATATATATATATATTAGAATAAATACTTATGATAATTATAAATATTACATAATATAAATATAAACCTAATATAATAGATATTGTGACCATGTGAACACATTCACAATTCGTGTTTTTTAAATGCAGTCTTCATTTATTTGAATTAAAATGCAATAATGACAATAATATTGTGAAATATTATTACAAATCAAAATAACTACAGTATCTATGTGAATACAGCATAAAATGTAATTTATTTCTGTGATCAAAGCTGAATTTTCAGCATCAATACTCCATCACATGATCCTTCAGAAATCAATTTAATTTCTGAATGGCTGCTGATTATCATCAATATTGAAAACAATTGTGCTGCTTTATAGTTTTTTAAAAACCCTGATATGATTTTTCAGGATTCTTTGATGTATAGAAAGGTTCAAAAGAACAGGATTCATTTGAAATAGAAATCTTTTGCAACATTATAATTCTTATAAATTCAATGCATCATTGCTGAATAAAATAATTAATTAAGTTCTTAGTTAAACTAAGAGTTTTTGAGTTTAAGCTACAAAAAGTGCAGAGACAAAAGAGCAGTAATAGAAATGAAGATCCATATTGCTAGTATTTCAATCACAATAACAAGGCCACAATTAAGCACAGTGAACACAGGTTTCTGTTCAGAGACAAATAGCCGCTGGGCTATAAGGAAAAACAAAGGAACACACAGGACCCAATTAGACTTTAACAAGCTAAACGGAGCAGTCGTGAAGCGGAGGAACTCATGCAAACACAAGATCTCACCAGTACATTCTGAGCAAAAGGTTACAAAATAACAATTCTGTCATTATTCAGTAAAACTGAATGGGAACATCTGTTCTACATCTCCTTTTGTGTTACACAGATGAAATATCATGAATCAACATGAGGGCGAATAAATTATGACATTATCCTCATTTCTGACTCAAGTTTTGTTTAAAGGGAATACAGAAAAGATTCAAGCAATAATTAAGTAATGGCTGGAAATAAAGAGGACAAGTAACTAAAGCAGGCACTTCAGTAAAGTGACATTAACCTAACAAATCTAGCTGATTGAGCATATAAAACACACTAGAGTACTGATATTTATTAATCTGGTCAATAATATCAATAACAATATTAAGTTATTTAATGGTCACAACATATACATATATATAATATATATGTTGTCTGTGTGTGTGTGTGTGTGTGTGTGTGTGTGTATGTGTGATAATAAATATATAAAAAAATATAAAATTGCATATATATATATATATATATATATATATATATTTAAATACAATAGTTTTTTTTTACGATATCATTTTTTATTGTTCTGAATTGCTGAATTAGAATGTTACTTATTAATGTTTATTTATTGAATTAATAATATTAATCATATTAAGTAATTTTATGGTAACAACTTACAGTCATATATATCAAATATAAACTTTATCTTATTTTAGGAAATGTATTTATTTATTTCATAACCAACTATTGATGCTTATTTTTGATATATTGCAGTGTAAAATAATTAGGGAAATTAATTATATTTAATAATAATGATAAATATCTAATAATAAATATGATTAAACATTGCATCAATGTTAAAGGGGTCATATGATGTTGCTAAAAAGAACAATATTTTGTGTATTTGGTGTAATGAAATGTGTTTATGTGGTTTAAGGTAAAAAAAAAAAAAACTCTTTATTTTCCACTACTGTACATTATTGTTGCTCTTCTATGCCCCACCTTTCTGAAATTTTTACAAAGCTCATCGTTCTAAAAAGCGAGGTGTGCTCTGATTGGCCAGCTATCCAGTGTGTTGTGATTGGCCAAATACCTCAAGTATGTGACAGAAATTTTACACCCCTTACCATACTGGCACGACGATATAAAAACAATAAAACCCATTACAAATTAGGCATTCGTTGCATCCAGTGGGGACATAATTATTGACTATAATGACCTTTATAAAGACACTGTCTTTTTAAGCATTGTTTTGCAGATCACCCCACGTAAACATAAAACCATGTCCGCATTTGTGATCGGAGAAATGACAACTAACAAGTATGGCGTTTCCCTGTCAAATGTCGAGAGCGAATTATTGCAGCGCGAAAGTACATTAATATAATGCGCGAGCGAGAATCTCTCTCCTCAAGCGAGGAATATAATGTGCGGAGCACGAATCTCTCTGCTCGCGTGCAGGAACTGGACGGGTGCTCTCAGATACACGTTGCTCTTGTAAGAATTTTCTCGGGGCTCGCTCAGAGAGTATGCCTGCACTTAAAACGTGTTCAGCGCAGTCGTGAATCTCTCCTCTTCGCTTAAAGTAAGCATGTATGTGCTTAGACTGTGTCCCGTGCGTTCACGCATGGCCAAGTACTCTTCTCTTCGATTTCTTTCTCTTTGCTCTTGGCATAAATGCTGTCAAAACGGCAACAACCAATCAGAAATAGGCTTCAATGACTTATTGGTTGATATTGAACCGCACATGGAACACATGGAATAAGTTCACTGAAGTTCAATCAAGACGAGTCGAGATGGATCCGCCAAATCGACGATCTCAGGTAACCAGTTTTATGTGTTTTTATGTTAAATATGTGAAATGTATCGTCTTGATTGAACTTCAGTGAACTTATTCCATGTGTTCCATGTGTGGAGTCAATTAAAGAGAACTTTGTTCTGCAAAAATACCTCAGATTTAATGCACTTTAATTTCAGCAATTTAGAAAACTATCATGCCAAGCTTTCATGGGTTTAAACCATAGACTGTATAAAAACATGGACGTGGTGTCCGTGGCGTCACCTATAGGTTTCTGAAGAGCGTTTTTGAAAAGTGGGCAGAGGCGGCCGTTGCCATCTTGGCAGCGCGTCACTCCCGGATATTCGAAAATGGGCAAAAAAGCGGGAGCTGACTGCTGAAACCACGGCCACCTAGCTCGACGGCGATGACAGTGGCGACAATCCACCTTTCACTAAATTGGCTGCACCCTTAATTATGCAGATCTTTAAGGCTTAATATAATTTAAAAAAAATCACCCCCCCCTCACAGTTGTCATAAAGGGCAAAATTTATAGAGTGAGAATCATGCCAAAACCTCACACACACACAAAACGTGTTTTACTCACACCCAACAATTCACAAACAAACTCAGTGTGGTTTGCAAATACAAAACATCACTCACAAACTAATGCATTTTGTTCTGCAAATAAAAAACGTAGCTATCAAACAAATACAGTACGTTTTACATATACAAAGAAACGTATTTCTTCAATGACAAAAAATATCCTCCAAGTACAAACTAAAATCTTTTAAGTACAAAAAAAAATCCTTCAATTAAAAAAAAAAGCTTCAAGTACAAAACAAAATCCTTCGAGTACAAAACAAATTTTTTTTGCCTTGCTGATCCACACGCAAATGCCTTCAGATCCACACACATGCTAGTAAACTGTCATGTAATTCGCACTCCACAACAGCAGGTGGCGACTTGCTTGGCGCCGCCACCGACATGGAAACAGAAGAGAAGAAGAAACGCTAGCGTGAGGGGCGATTTGAACACAATTGCTGAGTCCCAATTCGCCTACTTATACTACGACCTAAAAGTATGTACTTTTTTGTGAGGAAAAAGTACATACTTTTGAATGTGTAGCAAAAGAGTATGCACGTTCTGGGACATACTTCGATGACATCATGCAACGTGAACAACAACGTGGTTGCGTAGTTACGCACACCACAACTGTTAACGTTGCATTCATTCTTGTATGTCCAATAAAATTTTATTTACTATTCCCATCTTTTTTTCTCATCGTTTTTTTTCACAATACATTTTACAATGTGTTCTTCTACCAAGTTGAGGGGTGAAGAAGCAGGGCGGCGTCGTCGTAGAACCAAACACAGGTCGTTTGTGAGGCGGCTGGTTCTGACGTTCATGTGCAATGTGTGTAACAAAGCCATCGCAAAGCTCCTCCCTCCCGCACGCAATGGGTTGTGGGCAATATTAGCACTTAGAGTGTGCATTGATCTGCACTTCGAATTCTAACCGGGAATAGTAGACCATCCGGGTATCTTTGGAATACTCTTTTCAACATACTACAATTTGGGACATACTAATTCTAGTTTAGCATACTATTTAGGATGGATAGTATGCGAATTGGCACTCAGCGAATGAGCGGCCAACAGGTGAGTTTGCAGTCAAGAATTAGTAGATGCACTCCGCCGTACACTAATGTCAGCACCTGCATCACCACCACCAGCGAGCACTTCCGCGGATCCTATCATCCCTCCTTCACCTGCCGTGCACGCCAGTCCCATGGCACGGCCAGCACCCTACTCTGGTTCGGCGGAGGAATGCAGCGGATTCTTGCTTCAGTGTTCACTGGTCCTGGAGATGCAACCGCTCTCTTACCCAACGGATCGAGCTAAGGTAGCTTTCATTATCTCCCAGTTACAAGGCAAGGCTTTACAATGGGCAGACTCTTTCTGGATTCTGGGTCAGCCGGCAACTTCATCTCCGGCGCCCTCTGCCGTCAACTCAGGCTCCCAACCTCGGCCACGCCGGCCGCTTACCAAATCCACACCATCACCGGCAAGCCGTTAAGCAAGAAGTATGTACGCCACTGCGTGGGTCCAATCTTCCTCCAAACTGGACTCCTTCACCATGAGGACATTCATCTGCTGGTTCTGGAGGATTCCACCGCTGACATCATCCTAGGGCGCCCGTGGTTGGAGCAGCATAACCCGGTGATCTCCTGGAAGACCGGAGAAATCCTGAAGTGGGGCGAAGCCTGCTTTCAATCATGTATCGCCGGCTGTCCAGTTCCCGTGGAACGTTCCTCCGAATCACTACCAGTCTACACCACCTCTATTGAAAGCCCTGTCGTCAACCAGTCCATCTCCATACCCCAGTGCTACGCCCCCTTCAGTGATGTCTTCTGCCCGAAGCGGGCCTCCAAGCTGCCTCCACACCGGCCATGGGACTGTGCTATAGATCTGCTGCCGGGTGAACCAGTGCCTAGGGGACGGATCTATCCCCTATCCGTTCCCGAGGAGAAGGCCATGGAGGATTACATCAGGGAGGCGCTGGCTCAAGGATACATCCGCCCATCTACCTCCCCTGCTGCTTCGAGTTTCTTCTTCGTGGCCAAGAAGGATGGAGGTTTGCGGCCATGTATCGACTACAGAGCCCTGAACAAGATAACTCAGAAGTTTCGCTATCCTCTTCCCCTCGTCCCAGCAGCCCTAGCACATCTCCGTGGTGCCACTGTATTTTCCAAGTTGGACCTCCGCAGCGCGTATAACCTCATCCGGATACGCGAGGGGGACGAGTGGAAGACCGCCTTCATCACCCCTACTGACCACTACGAGTACTGCGTGATGCCGTATGGGCTATTAAATGCCCCCTCTGTATTCCAGGATTTCATGCATGAGGTGCTCTGGGATTTCCTCCATCAATTCTTCCTAGTGTATATCGATGACATCTTGATATATTCCCGGAGCCAGGCCGAACATCGACGCCACGTTGCGGAGGTCTTGCAACGCCTGAGGGACTTCCAGCTCTACCTAAAGGCAGAGAAGTGCTCATTCCATCAGCCCTCAGTGCAGTTCCTTGGCTATACCATCGACCGCAGTGGCATCCGGATGGACGAGGGGAAGTTAAGCGCCGTCTGGGATTGGCCCATTCCTACCACCATCAAGGAACTACAGCGATTCCTTGGCTTCGCAAACTTCTACAGACGATTCATTCAGAACTTTAGTACCATCACCAGTCCTCTAACCAACCTCCTTCGTCAGAAGCCCAAGTCCCTGTCATGGACTCCAGCCGCCACCGAAGCCTTCCAGGCCCTGAAGCTGGCCTTTACGACCACCCCACTCCTCGTGCATCCTAACCCTGATTTACCATTCGTCGTGGAGGTGGACGCCTCTACCACCGGAGTGGGTGTGGTCCTGTCTCAGCAGCAGGGGACGCCCAGCCGCCTCCATCCATGTGCCTTCTTCTCCAGGAAGCTCAACCCGGCGGAGGTAAACTACGACATTGGCAACAGGGAGCTACTTGCCATCAAGCTTGCCCTGGAGGAGTGGAGACATTGGCTGGAGGGAGCTAAACACCCCTTTCAAGTTCTCACTGACCATAAAAACCTGGAATACCTTAGGGCAGCCAAGAGACTCAACCCCAGACAAGCCCGCTGGGCGCTATTCTTCACCCGCTTCCAGTTCTCCATCACTTACCGCCCTGGGGCAAAGAATGTTAAGGCCGATGCTCTGTCCAGATGTTACTCACCCGAAGAGAGGTCTGAGAACCCCGAACCCATCCTCCCAGACAAAGTTATAGTTGCCCCTATCATTTGGTCTGCCGAAACCCTACCTCCAGCCGAAACTCCTAACAAAGCTCTGCCGGGTTGCCCACCAGGACACCAGTACATCCCTAGGACACGTCGCACTCCTCTTATCCACGCCACCCATACATCACTTGGCACTGGTCACCCGGGGGTCAATGAAACCCTCTCGTTGCTATGGGAACGCTTCTGGTGGCCCAACATGGCCTCGGATGTCAGAAGGTTTCTAAAGCATGTCGTCTTCTTCCTCTGAAGGGTCTCCCCACTGCCATGGAAATGGCAGAACTGATGTTTAACCATGTCTTCAGGTACTTCGGCATTCCAGAGGACATAGTGTCGGATCGGGGCCCCCAATTCATCTCCCGGGTATGGAAAGCATTTCACTCCCTCCTAGGTGTGGCCATCAGCCTGTCCTCCGGCTACCACCCGCAGTCCAACGGGCAGACGGAAAGGAAGGTCCAGGAGATCGGACGCTTCCTCCGTACCTTCTGTCACGGCCACCAGAACTCCTGGAACCAATTCCTGGGGTGGGCCGAGTACGCACAGAACTCCCTCTGTCAACCCACCACCGGACTCACACCCTTCCAGTGCGTACTCGGCTACCAGCCACCCCTGTTTCCCTGGTCTGGAGAGCCCTCTGACGTTCCCGCGGTCGACTATTGGTTCCGGGAGAGCGAGAGAGTCTGGGACGCGGCCCATCACCAACTTCAACGGGCGCTCTGTAGACGCAGGATGGCAGCCGACCTTTGCCGTTCCGAGGCTCCCCAGTACCAACCCGGTCAGAAGGTCTGGCTGTCTACCCGGGACATCCGCCTGCGTCTACCCTGCCGCAAGCTTAGTCCCAGATTCATTGGCCCGTTCACTATCACTCAGCAGATCAATCCGGTCACCTACAAACTGCAACTTCCTCCCGAGTCCCGGATTCACCCCACATTCCATGTCTCACTCCTGAAACCTCACCATCCTTCTGTTATTCCCTCCACAGAACCTGGCGAGACGGAAGCCCCCCCTCCTCTCCTCGTAGATGACGGCGCAGCCTACTCGTTCAAGGACATCCTGGACTCCTGGCGGCGTGGTGGGCAGCTGGAGTACCTAGTGGACTGGGAAGGATACGGTCCAGAGGAACGCTCCTGGGTCCCACGCAACGACATCTTGGACCCCTCCTTGCTGGATACCTTCCACTCAAGACACCCCAACCGACCAACTCCCAGGGGTAGAGGACGCCCACCACGACGTCGGAGTCCCCGGCCCTCAGGAGTGGGCCCTGGGGAGGGGGGTACTGTCACAAACACGCCAGGTTCCTCCTCCACACAATCACGGCACACACCCTCACCTGAATACTAATCATCACCTCCTGATCCGCATCACCTATCATCCACCACAGCACCACAAAAGCCACACACACGCACCCAGTCATTGTCCGGTCACGTTCGCGACAAGATCATTCCTGCGCTAACTATTAGGACTAACTCCTCTTTACCTTCTCTCCAAGGATAACCTCCGAAGACTCTTCTTCCATCTTCTCTCCAAGGATTACCTCCAAGATCCACCCAAAGACCCCACGGTGCGTGTGTGTGGTACCCTCCTTCCCGGCACGGATCCCAACACCCATCCACTCCTCACTTCCCGCTCCTCTGCTTGTGTCCATTCAATAAACAACATCTTTCATCTGTTACTCCTCTGTCTCCGAGTGATCCGTAACAAATATAGTGTGAAAAAGTAAAATATTTTATAATGCCCTAAACATGTAATTTTTGTTAAACTTTTAATAAATTGATGTGATAATGTATACGTTTCATTATTGTAATTAATTAGACATGCTTTTAATTAATAAAATTGTATTTAACTTTTGGGCTCTAACTATCCCTCAGCCTTGCTGTGCCCCCCATTTTGGGAACCACTGCTTTATTCTTTTAAATGGATAAATTAATCATGTTTATTATATATATATATATATATATATATATATATATATATATATATATATATATATATATATATATATATATATATATAATGAAAATCAGTTTACTAAATAATAAACTTTACTGATTGCTTCACTTCCACTTTAAATATTTGTGTTGTTCATTATTTATTTTTATTTATACTATGTATAATTTCTGTGCAATTACTTGCCTGTCAGTTGAGTTTGTGGCAAAATTTTCTGCAGTGTTGACATGTTGTTTATTACTAAGTTTATTTAAAAATGCAATTAATTTTTTTTTTTTGCATTTTGTGTTTTTTAGATGAATAAAATACTATTTCTCCCTATAAATTTCATCATTGAGGATTTCTTTAAAAAAAATCAAAAAATCTTGTCTCTCGTCTCATGTCATGGAATAAGTGTCTCATCACACTCCTAGTAATTATGCTGCACTTTGCACTTGTAATATTCAGACTGACAGTTTAAACATTTGACCATCCCTCCCACTGAAGACCTCTAGACCTTCACGTTCTCCCTGATTCAATTTCACCCATGAAAAACACAAGTCTTTATTACGGCTGCTGATTTAAATCATTGGGCCCAGACCTGTACATCATCTTGCACTGATGCAGTTGCTGACGAATATGATGAAAGACGATTGATTACATGATGTACCCTATTAGAATGAAGTTATACGCTCCTAAAATTAAAGATATAAGTGCAAAAATTACTCTCTTTTATTTACATGACATAGTTTAGCAAAGAACACGCAAGCATATGTGCTGTTTTTCCCCAGTTTCATGATTGCAAATGTGATATTGATTTTATACAACAGTTCAATAAACAATAAGTTTTTTTTGTTTTGTTTATTTCTTTTTATTTATTTATTTTTGTTTATTTTTTAGTTTTGCTGCACACAGGTTAGCTAGCAAACATTTTACACAGGCCCATTCAATTTCTCCTTCACACAATAGAAAGATTTGAACGTTTCTGGCCCTCATCTCAGTTATCATGGAGGGCTTTGAACATCTGATCAAAGCACACATCAGCTGCTGACGCCACAGACCTGCTGCCATTTGCATACAGAAAGAATAGATGAATCGAGTACACTCTGCCCTTTATACTAGCAGTGATGTCCAGCGCCCTACATGCTGCACTAACACATCCCTGGATCTTCAGGGTTTGTAGCTTTTAGGACAAAGTAGCAACATTCAGAACATCTCTTGACAAACGTTACTGTTACCCACCAGTACCAGGTCACCTGAGGGTCAGGGGAGCCGGACGTGATGCAGGTGAATGTCACTGACTCCTGATAGTCGGCGGTGGCATTGAAGGACTGCTGGGGCACTGACAGAACTGGAGGAACTGAAACAACACCAGACAGACAGTTAATCGTGCATGCTTTTCCATGTCTCTTTCAATACAAGTAAAGTCACATGCTTGCATATAATATGTTTGGATTACACTCACTATTATCTAACATCTTTACTCCAACTCTATTACTATGGATCTCTTTACCAGTTGTTCTGCTTAGATTGTGTCATCACAGGTCTTTTGTCTCTCTTCCAATGCATATCATATGTGATTATAAACTTACATGTCTGAATACATGCAAATGAAGTCAAGTCAAGTCAAGTCAAGTCAAGTCACCTTTATTTATATAGCGCTTTAAACAAAATACATTGCGTCAAAGCAACTGAACAACATTCATTAGGAAAATAGTGTGTCAATAATGCAAAATGATAGTTAAAGGTAGTTCATCATTGAATTCAGTGATGTCATCTCTGTTCAGTTTAAATAGTGGCTGTGCATTTATTTGCAATCAAGTCAACGATATCGCTGTAGATGAAGTGACCCCAACTAAGCAAGTCAGAGGCGACAGCGGCAGGAACCGAAACTCCATCGGTGACAGAATGGAGAAAAAAAACCTTGGGAAAGACCAGGTTCAGTTAGGGGGCCAGTTCTCCTCTGACCAGACGAAACCAGTAGTTCAATTCCAGGCTGCAGCAAAGTCAGATTGTGCAGAAGAATCATCTGTTTCCTGTGGTCTTGTCCTGGTGGTCCTCTGAGACAAGGTCTTTACAGGGGATCTGTATCTGTGGCTCTAGTTGTCCTGGTCTCCGCTGTCTTTCAGGGCTGTAGAGGTCCTTTCTAGGTGCTGATCCACCATCTGGTCTGGATACGTACTGGATCCGTGTGACTGCAGTGACCCTCTGATCTGGATACAGACTGGATCTGGTGGCTACGGTGACCTCGGAATAAGAGAGAATTGCCTGAATATTATCAAATTGCCTGAGTTTTGAGAACGTAGCGGACGTAGAGGATTATAATGTAAAAGAAGCTCATTCAAATACTGAGGTGCTAAACCATTCAGGGCTTTATAAGTAATAAGCAATATTTTAAAATCTATACGATGTTTGATAGGGAGCCAGTGCAATGTTGACAGGACCGGGCTAATATGGTCATACTTCCTGGTTCTAGTAAGAACTCTTGCTGCTGCATTTTGGACTAGCTGTAGTTTGTTTACTAAGCGTGCAGAACAACCACCCAATAAAGCATTACAATAATCTAACCTTGAGGTCATAAATGCATGGATTAACATTTCTGCATTTGACATTGAGAGCATAGGCCATAATTTAGATATATTTTTGAGATGGAAAAATGCAGTTTTACAAATGCTAGAAACGTGGCTTTCTAAGGAAAGATTGCGATCAAAAAGCACACCTAGGTTCCTAACTGATGACGAATAATTGATAGAGAAACCATCAAGTCTTAGACAGTGTTCTAGGTTATTACATGCAGAGTTTTTAGGTCCTATAATTAACACCTCTGTTTTTTCAGAATTTAACAGTAAGAAATTACTCGTCATCCAGTTTTTTATATCGACTATGCATTCCATTTTTTTTTTCAAATTGGTGTGTTTCACCGGGCCGCAAAGAAATATAGAGCTGAGTATCATCAGCATAACAGTGAAAGCTAACACCATGTTTCCTGATGATATCTCCCAAGGGTAACATATAAAGCGTGAAGATTAGCGGCCCTAGTACTGACCCTTGAGGTACTCCATACTGCACTTGTGATCGATATGATACATCTTTATTCACTGCTACGAACTGATGGCGGTCATATAAGTACGATTTAAACCATGCTAATGCACTTCCATTAATGCCAACAAAGTGTTCAAGTCTATGCAAAAGAATGTTGTGGTCAATTGTGTCAAACGCAGCACTAAGATCCAATACAACTAATAGAAAGATACAACCACGATCAGATGATAAGAGCAGATCATTTGTAACTCTAAGGAGAGCAGTCTCACTACTATGATATGGTCTAAATCCTGACTGGAAATCCTCACATATACCATTTTTCTCTAAGAAGGAATATAATTGTGAGGATACCACTTTTTCTAGTATCTTGGACAGAAAAGGGAGATTCGAGATTGGTCTATAATTAACTAGTTCTTTGGGGTCAAGTTGTAGTTTTTTGATTAAATGCTTAATAACAGCCAGTTTGAAGGTTTTGGGGACATATCCTAATGTAGCAGGTTGATTGGTTGTAGTGGTGTCATCACACCCTTTGGACCAATCAGGACGTAGCTGCGTGCTATATGGGCAGAGGGTGAGCGCTCGTGACACTACGGTGTTGTTGTTAGAGGCGCACTTCCGCTGTGGGTCCTCTCGTGTTCGTGGGGCAGTCGTGGCTATTGGACAGTGTTTCTCCTGTCATAAACCCGGCCTTTTCCTGCAACGGAACCGGGTCGCATTGTGCTGCTGGTAGGTTGAATCCGTTTCCTCTTTAAACATTTGTATGACCTGAGTTTAATGGGCTGTTGTATTGTAGGCTTCGCGTAGCTGTTTTAACGATACGATCGGTGTATATTGCCTATAGATGTGCAGCTCCCTGATAGGTATGTATGCGATCCGGCATTGCGTGTATGTTTAATAGTGCTTTGTTATTAAATATGATTTGTTTATGTACGTCAGGACGGTGAAGCACGTGTTGACGCCGGGTATCTGCACAGGTCCCGTCTTTCGCGCCCCGCTGCTGTTTTGTCTCTACGGAGTGTTTTGTTGCAATTAATTTGTGTTCAACAACGGACTGTTAACGGGGAAAGCTATATGAGCCCCCTCGGGGTTCTGAATGCATTGACGCACTTTACAGCGAGGGACTCGACGCGCAATTGGGCGTTCGACCTGTTTGTATTTATTGACTGTTACACAGAAGATAACTTTGCCTTCCTGAGACCCGCCTGTGTTTATTAATGTGTATGTGCGTGTGTGTATGTGTTTGTGAGGTTTTTGTTGTTTGATTACTGATTGAGTGACGTTTGATTAGTTTATATTTACTTTTGATTTAAGTGTTTATAAAGAAGATTTTCTTTGTTACTGTTTCCGTTGATTTATGGTTTCTTGTTTAATTCTTTAAATTTACTTTATTGTTGATTATTCTTTTTTTATATTCTTTAATAATTGAATGTTTTTCTTTTAGTGCTGAGTGCCAGAAGTGGTGGTGTCGGTGTCCTCGGTGGTGGTGTCTCCTCCTGTGTGCTGTGTTTTCCCCTTTTGGTGTATTGAGTTTGGTTATTTTTTGTGTGTGCTTATGTGTGATCAGGAAATCCTTAACCCCTGAGATCCCAAACCTTTGACCCGGTTCCCTCCACTGGTAAGGCCTCAGCACTTCCCTTTTTCTTTATTCCCTTTATTTAGTGTGAATGGTATTTTATTTTTGCTATTCATTTTAATGGTATAAATAAAATTATTGTTGTTTTACTGGAACTACATCTCTGGCTTCGTGCATGAATCGAACCTGTGTGTTTCTTTTTGTAAATTTGGAGGTTTAATTATCCAATTAATTTAACTCTACTTCCCGGGGTGAAACTCCCTGGGTGGTGTAGTCAGTCTGCTTAGTGCCACTCGCCACACTAATGACAATGAGGAATTAATAATAGTCAGAAGAGGATCTATGACTTCTGGAAGCACCTCTTTTAGGAGCTTAGATGGTATAGAGTCTAACATACATGTTGTTGGTTTAGATGATTTAACAAGTTTATACAATTCTTCCTCTCCTACAGTAGAGAATAAGTGGAACTGTTCCTCAGGGGGTCTTAAGTGCACTGTCTGATGCGATACTGTAGCTGAAGGCTGAATGGTTGCAATTTTATCTCTAATAGTATCGATTTTAGAAGTAAAGTAGTTCATAAAGTCATTACTGCTGTGATGTTGGGAAATGTCAAGACTTGTTGAGGCTTTATTTTTCGTTAATTTAGCCACTGTATTGAATAAATACCTGGGGTTATGTTTGTTTTCTTCTAAAAGAGAAGAAAAGTAATCGGATCTATCAGTTTTTAATGATTTTCTGTAGGATAGGTTACTTTCCCGTCAAGCAATACGAAATACCTCTAGTTTTGTTTTCTCTTCTCTTCAGGGTGCGAGTATGCTCATTATACCATGGTGTCATACTGGTTTCCTTAACCTTCCTTAAGCGTAAAGGAGCAACTGTATTTAAAATGCTAGAAAAGAGAGAGTCCGTAGTTTCTGTTACATCAAGTTGTTCTGAGGTTTTGGATATGCTAAGGAATTTGTATACATCAGGAAGATAACTTAAAAAGCAGTCTTTTGTGGTAGAAGTGATGGTTCTTCCATACTTGTAACAAGAAGCAGAATTTACAATTTTGGCTATATGAAGTTTGCACAAAACTGAATAATGATCTGAGATATCATCACTTGGCTGCATAATTTCAACACTATCAACATCAATTCCATGTGATAGTATTAAATCTAGAGTATGATTTCGACAATGAGTAGGTCCTGAAATGTGTTGTCTAACCCCAATAGAGTTCAGAATGTCAATAAATGCTGAAATATCATGAGAAGGGTGCTAATGAAATGCATCTTTTCCTTTTAATTTTTTTAATTTATTTTTTTTATACATTTATTTATTTAAATATTAAATATTTTTACCTTCTATGGCATGACTTTTTATTTTTTGGGAAAAAATATATTTCACCTCATTTTATGGGAGTTTGGGGATTGCTGATATCGTCTGTGTGTGTCACTTTTTGTGTGTCACTGTGTGTGATAGTTCTGATAGTTTCTGAGAAATCAAGTAGAAATAAACGGCAACATGGCATATTAAATACAGAATATAAGTATAAATATATACAAATAATACTGAATATCCTATATTTTACTGATGGAGAGAAAGAAATCAACAAAGAAACACATTCAAAAGTTCAAAGAGGTTGAAATGACTCAGTTTTTTTTTTGGGGGGGGGGGGTGCATATCTGTGAAGGACAATGCAGATGAGATGACCTCTATCTCGGTGACATTTCCTTTTAAAGGATCCAGTAGACGCGGACAGAAGATGCCGATTTTTGACCCCTGTCTGTGCTCAAACCAATCCTCTGATGATGAAAGTCAGGGTTAAGGGCACACAAAGAGCACGCTAATGCATGTCTGCATGCTAATCATCACTATACATGCTTCCATTTATGACAAGCAAACAAAGACCAGGCACTTCTCAGCCAATTGCTCAGTTATGTGAACAGTACATTTTATTTGAAAGCGGTTTTGTGAGTACTCAAAGACACTTTACATAGAAAAAAATCAAAAGCAACAGTAAAAACATCAAATACAAATAAAATAAATGAACTAAAAAAATTAAATAAAAAAACCCCACACTGGACTAAGCTAAACATTAAAAACAATTTTAAAAAGGTGAGTTTTTGTCAGTGATTTGAATGTTGAAAGGTCAGTGCAGTCACAGAATTGTTTGGGGAGAGAGTTCCAGAGGGAGGAGGCAGCAACAGAGAAGGCTCTGTCACCCCAGGTTCGATGCTTGGTCCTAGGAGGTAGAGTCAGTAGGTTGGCATCAGATGAGCGGAGGCAACGAGATGGGTTGTGGCGGTAGAGCAGGTCACTGAGATAGGAAGGGGCCTGGTTATGGAGGGCTTTGTGTGTGAGGAGAAGGATTTTGAATTTAATTCCTTGTGGGACCGGGAGCCAATGGAGGTTCCTAAAGACAGGGGTGATGTGGTCACAGGTGCGGGTGTGGGTTAGCAGACGAGCAGCAGATATCTGGATGTATTGGAGTTTATTAAGTTTTAGATGTTACGCTGTACAGGATACTATTGCAGTAGTCGATTCTGGAGGTGATGATGGCGTGGATGAGGGTTTCTGCAGCAGAAAAAGTGAGTGATGGACAGAGTCTGGCGATGTTTTTGAGGTGAAAGAAGGCAGTTCTGGTTATTTTGTTTTATGTGATGTTCAAAGGAGAGGTTATTGTCAAAGATAACTCAGAGTTTGTGACTGTGAAGGAATGGAGACAGGGTGAAGGTGTCGACAGTGATGGAGAAACTGTCAGTGGTTTTAGTGATGGGCTTTGGACAGGCTGAAATGCGAGCAACTACCATCGGGTCATCTGGTTGGAATGAGAAGTAGAGTTGAGTGTCATCAGGGTAGCAGTGATAAGAAAAGCCATGCTTCTGAATGACAGATCCTAATTACGTCATGTAGATGGAGAAGAGAAGTGGTTCAAGTACTGAGCCTTGAGGAACCCCAGTAGCAAGTTGTTGTGACTTAGAAACTTCACCCCTCCATGACAACCTGAAGGATCTATCTGAGAGGTAAGACTTCAACCACATGAGTGCGGTTCCAGAGATGGCCATCTTTCTGAGGGTGGACAGCAGAATCTGGTGATTAGCGGTGTCAAAAGCAGCAGACAGGTCCAGCAAGATGAATACTGAGGATCTGGAAGCTGCTCTTGCCAGTCACAGGGCTTCAGTAACCGAGAGCAGAGCAGTCTCAGTTGAGTTGCCGCTTTTGAAGCCAGATTGGTTGCTGTCCAGGAGGTTGTTCTGTACAAGGAACATAGAGAGCTGGTTGAAAACAGCTCGCTCAAGTGTCTTTGCAATGAATGGAAGAAGGGATACCGGTTTGCAGTTTTCTAGAAGTGTTGGATTTAGAGATGGTTTCTTCAGCAGTGGGGTTATCCGAACCTGCTTAAATGCTGAGGGAAATGTTCCAGAGTGAAGAGAGGAGTTGATAATGTGAGTAAGTGAAGATATGACTGAAGAAGAAATCGCTTGAAGGAGGTGAGTGGGGATCGGATCAAGTGGACAAGTAGTAGGATGACTGGACAGGATAAGTTTGGAAACGTCCATCTCTGAGAATGAAGAGAAGGAGGAGAGAGAGTGTGCATTAGTCGTTGTGAAGTTATCCTCAGTCTGCGGTGTGGAGAACTGGTCACCGATGGTTCCTGTCTTATTTGTGAAGAAAACTGCAAAGTCGTCAGCTGCAAGAGTTGATGGAGGAGGAGGAGGAGGTGGATTAAGAAGAGAAGAAAAAGTTTTGAAGAGTGTCCGAGCTTCACAACAGCTGTTAATTCTATTGTGGTAGTATGATGTTTTAGCCGTAAAGGCATTTGCAGAGAAGGAAGAGAGGAGAGACTGATACACACTGAGGTCGGTAGAGTCACAACAGTTGTTAATTTTGTTGTGGTAGTATGATGAATCCAGATTTTTCCTAGAATTATTCCCAGCTTTGGCTGGGATTATAACAGCTGCAGTGGATTATAACAGTGTGTTGGAATACAATCCACAATATGAACATTTTAGCATACTGATATTTGTCAGTTGTCTAATTCAAAATTTGACTGATTAGCATTAACTAAATGAACACATCTATGCATTTTTAATGGTAATTGAACAAAGCTGTTCATTGTAATTGTGTTTTTGAAGCTTGTGTGTTGGTATTGAACTGTTAAACCAGCTTAACTTGCAGGTCAACCAGCTTTATCAGACCTGCATGACAGGATTTAGTGGTTAAGATGTCTATGGTAACATCCGTATTAATCAACATAAACCAGCCTGAAGAGACCAAGACAAACTAATAGTGCTGTTCATACTAAAAAGGGCATTTCACAAATTTTCATGTAGTTTATTTACTAAGCTTCTTCACCCTAAATTTTCTGCTGACTAGATTTGTGACTAAATGTTTCAACTAGCATACACTTCAAGTTTCTGTGACTCACAAGCAAGCGGTAGCCCTATCTTCACTAACGTTTCAAGAAACGCTCTCTGTCTTTTCAACAGATTCATTTACCTTGTTCCGAAAAATGAGCCATCATCAGGATTTGATACCGCAGAGCTCTGCCTGAGTGGATACAATAGTATTTGCACAACTCATACTTCTTTAAACTGATGTAATAACATGCAAAGATGAAAAAAGTGCATTGCATTCAATTTAGCATCACCGCTTATAGCTCTCAGGAAGATCCAATAAGCTCGCTCAATGAGGCACGTCCTATTATCCCCGAAGACATGGCAAGCACCATCTGCCTAGGAAACAGAACAACCTGCTGCTTAAATCACTTAGCGAGTGCAGACTAGAAAGTGATGACGCTTGGGCCTCATATCCAAGACTGGAGATTGAATCCAGATTTTTTTCCTTTAATTATTCCCAGCCTTGGCTGAGCTGCAGTGGATTATAACAGTGTGTTGGAATACAATCCACTGCTGTAATGAAATGCCTCATTCTTCTTTGACCTTCCTTCTTGGATTAACACAGTCTTGTTGCATATGCACACCATCTGTTTGAGGCTAGTTTGGATCATTACACTTCAAGTAAGGAAGGCCACAGATTATTGAGGCTGTATGAGAGAAATATAATTGGTAAGTGAATTATTCAAACGATATCTTTTGTTGAAAACATAGGTAATTGTTGAACAAAATAGGTCTTAAGCCTCCTAAAACTTTTTGCAGTAGTGCGTCAGTAATGTCAGTTTACAGTTTGCAAACATTTCTTCATTCCTTCTGCCATTAATTGTAATACTCCAGTGAGATTTTTGTATACACAAAAAGTCTGACAACAGCCAGTGCTCCAACCAGAAATCTGATCCTACCATCATTGAGTCCATTTGGAATTACATGAAGAAACAGAAAAAACTGAGACAGACAGAAGAACTGTGGCAACGTCTAAAAGGCACTTGAAGAAACTTGTTGTGTTGTGAAAGTGCAGCAAGTACAAGTAATGAAAACATGGAATGGAGTTTAATTTATTTGGACTCTGAATGAGCCAAGTGGAATGGATTTGAGAAAGCAGCAGCATAGAAGTCAAGGCAGTAGCTAAAACATGGAATGGAGTTTAATATATTAGGGGATCCCTCAAGTAGAATGGATTTGACTGACAGTGCTCTAAAAAGTGAGCAAAAATATGTGCTGAATTAGAGATGGTAAAAGTGAGTGGGTCCAATACCATTATTCTTAAAAAATGGGTGGGTCTTGTCCCACCAACATACAATGGTTCTGAGGCCCATGTGGGTTATCATGATACTAACATGATAGAATCACTTACCAACCTTCTCTGTATAAAATTATTTATATATATATATATATATATATATATATATATATATATAAACGCTGCAACTTCCACCCGAGAATATCAGGAGAAAACTCACCTACATCATTTAGTAATACATGACCACACAGTTGCAATGATTTTGCCAAGTAAGACATTTTCCTGGATCAACATCTTTTGCTGATCCTGGATCAACATTATTGTCAAAATATATAGACTTGACCCAATCCCTACCCCAAACGTAATTCTACCCATAATTTATTCTTAAAATCAGAAGGAAATGATAGCTGATTAACAAGGATGTAGAAGTATCTAACCCTGATTGCAAATCGAAGTGATACTTGTAGATTTAGAAATAAAATACCAATAGGTGGTGGCAAGTCTGAATGAGCCAGGCATTGCATCATTCATTCATTCATTCAGTAACAAAGCAAAATGCTGTAGTTATGAATGGGTTATTAATCACTGACTCTCCAAATCATTCAAAGCAGCAGATTCGTTCACTAATGAAACACCACTGTATGTTGCTTGGAGATGCACAACAGATGATACAGATTTCGTTGGAACAATTATTTTGTTGCAAACATGACAATATTTTGTTTAAAAGTGATGTGACATTAAGCCAAGTATGGTGACCCATACTCAGAATTCGTGTTCTGCATTTAACCCATCCAAAGTGCACACACACAGCAGTGAACACACACACACACACACACCATGAACACACATCCAGAGCAGTGGGCAGCCATTTATGCTGCGGCACCTGGGGAGCAGTTGGGGGTATGGTGCCTTGCTCAAGGACACCTAAGTCGTGGTATTGCTGGCCCGAGACTCAAACCCACAACCCTAGGGTTAGGAGTCAAACTCTCTAACCACTAGGCCACGACTTTCCAAAATGTAGGCTACATTTAAAATGTAAAATGTTCACTTAATACTAAAGTTTTTTTGTTGAACTGTTGTAAAAAATTAATGGCACATTTTCCGTCATTTGGATATTCAGGGAAATTTGCATTCTTGCTTGTATCTTAAACATAAAAACAAAAACACGCACAGAGTGTTGTCTGTATCGTCTGTGTTGTCAGAGTTATCTCTCCGTGTCAATATGTGCTTTTCATGCTATTAAGTGAAGATCTAATTTAAAGATATATTGAACAGCAGCACCATTTGCTAAAGCAGCATATTTAGCAGGCATCCTATCACATGCACACTGCTTGTGTAAATGTAGTCAGTTTTGACCGCAAAAGATTAGGTCAGCCGACTGGATATCATTTATTGGACTGTTTACAGAACTCCCATTTTTCTGTTTTTACATTAGAAGTGGCATTTTACTTGTCAGAAATACATTTTCATCTATAATGTTACTTTAAGTTGGGGTAGAATTAAATGAATGCCAAAACTAAACATTTTATTTGCATACCCTCTCTGTCATCTCACGTACCCCCAGGGGTATGCATACCCCAGTTTGAGCACAACTGGAATAGAGGATGGAGTTTTATTTTAGCATACCTCCCTGCCAGTTCTTGCTCATGGAAAACTAACCGTTAGAGGGGAGTGGTTAAGCTGTCAATCTGACATCATCAGAGAAGAAATGCCATTCCAGAGCAGAAGCATATTTTGAGATTTTGTTTAAAGATTACCAAGACAAACAATTTTTTTTCACGGATTAATCGTCTTTTGCTGATCCTGGATCAACATTATTGTCAAAATTAATAGTATAAATTCTGATATTGAGCTGTTCAGAGCTCAGTGAGGAAGTGCATAAAGTATGTTAAGAACAGCTCTTACCATTCACCAGCACCACAATATCCCTGAAATCGATTTCTCCTCTGGCCTCAACACGTGCCTCACAGCGATACACAGCCTCATCAGCTTTACTCACTCTCAGGATCTGCAGGTTGTTGTTGGGAAGGACCTGAAATCTGCCTTCGGGAAGAGAGAAACACAGACGTTAAAAACTGTGTAGCAAATTAATTTAATTAAATTAATTAAAAAATTAAAGAGTCGATCAGGGCTGTGGTTGAAACACGAGCCGAATTCCTCAGTAAGGCAACAGGAAGTCATAAAACATTCTGTGCCACAAGTCCCAAGCAAGATAACCAACCAACCAACGCTTTCACAGAACAGCTTTCAACATTAACACCACTAGAACAATTATTGACAATTTCAATTCAGAGAAGAGATTTGTCAAATTTGTTGTTCGTAATTGATAGGCAACGCCGGACATCACGTGTAAACCCATGACAGTACTACACAAGATCTTTTGACTTCCCCCACCTAGCAGAACCAGACTGAAATTCCTAAGGGGGAGGGGCCTTTGAACCTCTGGTCTCCACAGAAATCTTTGTCAAGAGAATGGCAAAGAAACTGTCTTTTCTACATATATATGGACCAAAATGAACTCAAAAAGACTTATAAATGAATGTCAGTCCATCGCTTCACTCCATATTCATTTATATGTAACCCACACATTTGACTATCATGTTATAATAACTTATTGTGTATGTCTTGAAATAGCTTAAGGATACATATTCATGTCTAGTATCTATGTAATCGAATCTGCTTGATTGAAATAGTCCTGACCATCAGTTATTTGTCAAATGTATCATATTCTTGTTATAGGAATCATGTCCAAAATTAGACCCTGCAAGAGCGGGAAAATTCTGACCACATGCTTGGTAAGATAACATATGATTTAAGATAACCCCGAGCCAAGACAATATCTGATTGGTCAAGACAACATTTGAAGTGTGGCCAACAGGCCAGTTTAAATACTCAGGACACCATAAAATCTTGCTTTTTTAGTTGTTAGCTTTACTTCTGCTACTAGTCATGCCTGCTTTTAGTCTTTAGCTATGCTTCTGCTATTAGTCATGTCTGCTTTTAGTTTTAGCTCTGCTTTTGCTATCAGTCATGCCTGCTTTTAGCTTTGCTTCTTAGCTTTAGCTTTTAGCCATGCTGTTTGTCATCACTGTTCTTTGAGCGTGGTTCCAGCGTGCTTTGGCCTGCACGCCTGCTGCTACTTAGCCATGATGAGAAGAAACACCACCTAGTCTCATCAAACTTTATTTCTGTAAAATTATTTCTCTGGCCACAAAAAATAATAATAATATTGCTCCCAGAGCATGTAACAAAACCAGAATTTTACAGTGCCCTCATCTTGTGAACAGCAAACACAGACAACCAAGTGTGAATACATATGGATGTTTATTAAACTACACTTCAGGGGAACATACAACATCTGACTAGGCAAAAACATACCCACATTAAACATAGATACCAACGCAAGGAAAGCATGGAGAGAGAGAGAGAGAGAGAGAGAGAGAGAGAGAGAGAAAGTGTGCACAGTAGAGAGAGGTAGCGTTTGCATGCAAGAGAGCAAAGCATAATAGAAGTATTTTCTAATCAGCTAATCACAACCTGTTAAGAACCATCAAAGAATCACATTGCCTTAATTAAAAGGGGTCAAAGCCTAGAAGCGCATCTAAAATCAACAAAGTTGCTGAAAACTGCCAGAAGATCGGACTCCCCCGGAAGGGGAGTCGTGAGGTTTCCAAGGTGATGGGTGTCTCCAGGGAACTGCAAGTTAAGAGAAGACTCAATTTTTGGGTGTGGAGTAGGTTTTATCTGGTTTCCCTTTAACACCCATTTTGATTAGATTGGCCAGTAACAAGGTATATATAGTTTAAGCAGGAAAGTGTTTCTTTGTCCCTGTGACACCACATGTGCATGCTTTATGACTGTACTGAATACTTGTTGTAGTTTTACCCAAAATATGGTACAAATAGTATGATACATTTCACACTCAGATAGAGTACATCATGGTTTGAGGAATAAAGAGCAGATCATTTTGATACCAAGAATAAGGCATCTAGAAAATATTAAACCAGAGATACATTCATACAGCTGAATATTAGCATTTAGAGCTTAACTAATACAAATAAACAGTGGTAACTAGACTAATGTAATAGGGAAACATACAGACAGCATGCATATACCAGATACATTTGTAACTGATTAATTATAAGCTAAATAAACAAAGGTTTTAATGTGTGTTTATGTTGTGTATTGTGAAAATGTGAGTTTGCTGGTCAGCCAGGCCCTTGGTTCAGTGTGTTTGAAGTCGGTTGGGAAGATCAGAGAGTTGATCTGTTCAGCATCTTCCAGATAATGGGGGTAAACATTGGCCATTTAACACCCATATAAGTTTAGACTATGGGGCCAGATTCTGTCATTTATATGCAAATGTCAAAAGGCTAAAAGGAATTTCTAAGACATAAAGCCCAAACGATCGTACATGATCCTAAGAAGATGCTTCAACTGTGTGAGGGGAGCTTGCTTCACCATACCTGTTGCCAGAGTTCAATTCAATTCAATTCAAGTTTATTTGTATAGGGCTTTTTTTTAATACAAATCGTTACAAAGCAACTTTACAGAAAATTATGTTTCTACAATATTTAGTAATAGCTTATAAGTGGTGACTGTCAGTTTGCCAGTGTGCATGTATGGATTACTAAACACGTATGGTGCACAGGATTTGTAGAAAAATTAATACAAGACGTAGTCAGCCAGACAATGAACATTATTAATATTATTAATAATTAATAATTATTATATGACGCAGTAGCAATATTTGTTAGTTATGTTTGTTGATTCAGGGTTAGCATCATCTGAGGTCCTCTGAGGGTCAGCATCCTCTCTTCTCAGGTGTTCTGGATGTTGATATGTGATTACTACTGTTGTCCTACAGTTGCTAGGGTGTTCCAAGTGATTGCTAGTGTGTTATTATGCCATTGCTTGGTTGTTCTAGTTCTTTTGCCATCATGCTGTTATGCAGTTAATAGGGTGTTCTAAATGTTAGTTAACATGTTACTATGCAGTTGTTGTGGTGTTCTGAATGTTTTCCAGTGTGTTCCTATTCAGTTGATTGTGTATTCTTAGTCCTGGCCAACATGTTGCTATGAAGTTGCTAGGATGTTTAAGGTAGTCAAAAGTGTGTTGCTATGCCGGTACTAGGGTGTTCTAAGTGTTTGCCAACATGTTGCTATGCAGTCACTGTGGTGTTCCAGGTGGTTGCTAGTGTGTTGATACACATTTGCCAGGGTGTTCTGTTCTGTTCTTTTTTTTTTTTTTTTTTTTTTTTACTTTTTTTTACTTTTTTTATACTTAGTTTAGCAAATGCTACTAATGACAAATCTGTCCGTGCCAAATAATATTTCAGATGTCATAGTCTTGGAGTCTTTGAATTGATCACTAAACTTAAACCAACAGGCAAATGGTTTCTAAGTGAGCTTAAAGTCATTTAAAGCTTTTGACATAAATATATTTGTCTGTGCGGTGAAAAAGAAGAAAAAAGCTAAGGATTTAATCAACATACTCCTTTTTTATCTTTGTGCAATAATAGGAAAATATTATCATCAGTCCTCAAAACTACTTCTGCTTCCATTTCAAAGAGATTTGCTAAATGAAACACCTTTAGGATTACAGTCTTTCTTTGACTTTTGTCATCCCTTGCTGATAAACACCCACCTTTTGTCCTCTCATCCACAAGAGATATTTATAACTCTCTCCCTAATAAGAATAAAAATAATCAAATCTCCATCTTCTAATCTCCCAGGCTGGAAAGTGCAGATATCTTATCAAAGTTCTGCATTTGAATTCTAATTAATAGTTCGGCAACTAAAAGATGGACAGAAATTTGTATTCCTTCGGCAGATAACTTTACTTAATTCAGACACTGAACGTGGTTTATGTGCTTAATTCAAAGTGCATTAAAAAATATCTATGTCTTTGTATGAGCTGGAGGTTTGGTGATTTTTTTAGGGGTGTTTTTCAATAATATAAGATTATGAAAAAGGTTTGCAATTTGGGGTAAAATCAGCCCCCGCGCATGGGGATAAATGCACGATAATAAACAATAATAAATTAACACAATAATAAATAAATGGCTGACTTTTCCATTCGTTGACGTTATGGTTAGATTCAAATGGAAAATGTCCTATAGCACCTTAGAGGTAAATACCATATTTATAATCAAACCATTATATTTAAAATATGATTTTAATAATGTTATGTTATTATGTTGTTTTGTTATTTCGTTATGTTATATCATGTCATGTTATAAGTCAATAGCACCTTCTGATGAATAACCAAAAAAATTCCTTACCATTACGAGGTAATATTTGACTTCTTAAAGTGATTAACTGTTCTTTTTTTTTTTCTTTTTTTAACAGCTGTTTATTTCATTTTATTCTGGTAACAATAGTATAAAACAAAAAACAACTGTGGAAATGTAGAACCCATCCAACCCCCTGGTAGACAAAAAAAAAAAGAAAAAAAAAAAAAATTAATCCATAAATAACAATAAATAATTTTTACAAATATTTTTTAAAAAGATGACACAACATTAAAAGCTGAAAGCCATGCATTTACAGTTTTCACATTACAGCCATCTATATGAGAAGTTGAGAGTTCCATCGAGATAATGTCCAGGGGTGCGTTCTCCGAAACTACCTTAACGCTACGTCGTTCTTAAGTTGTACCTTAAGAAGTACCTTATCGTTAATACGTGGTTTCCGAAACCTTCTTAGTTAAGTATACCTTCTGTAAGTCATGCGTCCGTAAGGTTGGTCTGGAGCGCTCTTAGCTATACCTTATCGCTGCTTACGGTTCATACCGCTAGTGGCCACCACTACGCAAAAAGATTTTTTACATCGCAGTTTAATTACACATAGAAAATTTTATATGAATTTTTAATATAAAATCTGATTTAGAATTAAAATTACATTTTTACTTTACTTTAAAATTATACACATAAAATACTTAAGTTGTTATAGCCTACACCCAGTGTATGGAAGTGTTTTCATTAATAAGGTTTCCATACACTAATGGTTGTTAGCTTTTTTAATTACTATCCTAAGGCACATCAGCTGGCGAACCATTTGACAGAAAAGGCTTAGGAGTCTATATAAAGAAAGATGAGTTTACACAAACTTTATAGCTATGGCAGCGAGACAGCGAGTACTTGTTTTAAATCAAAGACGGCGGCGTCCGCGGAGCCAGTTAGTGTATGTCAACTACTTTATAAGAGAACATTTTAGTCCACTGACTACCATGTCAGAAGAGACCATTGTAAAAAAAATTTGCCTGCCACGGGAGCAAATTCTGCAGCTCTTGCATCTTGTTGGCCCAGATTTGTCAAGACAAACTCGACGGAGCTACCCCCTCAGCCCCGAAATTCAGCTGCTGGCGGCTCTTCGTTTTTATGCTGTGGGGAGTTTTCTGGAGGTTGTTGGGGATGGATATGGGCTGAGTAAGACCTCAGTGTGGCTGGGCGATCTCTTTTTGCGGACTTTTTTCCCCGACATAGTGAATGTCGGTATGTCTCTCATGTTTGCGCTTTTATTGAGGAAATCATCCAATTACACAAATGAGCGATTTACGCCAATAATGTGATACGGCTGGTGGATAATCAGCATACGTTGTGGAGAACATTAACACACTTATGGCCGTGAGGGTTTGGGATTGTACACTTGCTAAATTATAAACACATACTCATATTTATTTCTGCATGTACGTATTTCAATAAGCCCCGATAAATGCAGTTTGTACTATTTCTAAAACGCTTCTTTATAAAGAACATTGTTTTCTCAATACTTTACCTATACCGCTGTGAAGGAAAGAGCGCACAATCGATCATCGAGGCGTCGATATCAACCTATTCAGCGCCTCCACCATGGACAGCAACTGCTAAGGTCGAACTTAAGAAGGTTTACCTTAAGCTACATCCTAAGGTATAGTTCGGAGAACACACGTAGCAAAGGTATACCTGTAGTTAAGGTGTACCTTTTGAGTATTCGTAGCGCGCTAAGAGACAACGTTATCGGAGAACGCACCCCAGGTTCCCTTTCGAAAGCTTCAATCGATGCTGTGCTGCTCAGCGCATTGGGAAATGTCTTATTCGTGAACAGCTGTAAATAATGTGTGTAACACGTAGATAGTATTGACCCGGCATTTATTTAACCTCGGTTGATGACGTCATCGGAACGCGCCCGCAAAACGGGGCTATTAATAGATAAGCCACAGGTGCATCAACAGGTCTTTTGTCTTCAGATCATTAGCAAATGTGTCTGTGCCAAATAATATTTCAGATGTCATAGTCTTGGAGTCTTTGAATTGATCACTAAACTTAAACCAACAGGCAAATGGTTTCTAAGTGAATTTAAAGTAATTTAAAGCTTTTGACAAAAATATATTTGTCTGTGCGGTGAAAAAGAAAAAAAAGCTAAGGATTTAATCAACATACTCCTTTTTTATCTTTGTGCAATAATAGGAACATATTATCATCAGTCCTCAAAACTACTTCTGCTTCCAATAATGTGTGTAACACGTTGGTAATATAGCCTCGGTTGATGACGTCTTCGGAGCGCTCGCAACATGGGGCTATAAATAGATAAGCCACAGGTGAATCAACAGGTCTTTTGTCTTCAGCTTATTCTGTGCATGTATCTGCGTCAGGAAAATTCTTTCGTCTGCTACAAATCTTCGTTAGGATGAGACAATGAAATGGTAAGTGTTGTGTTCCTCCATGCTCACTTTCCATGTCTGAATTGGATACACACGATTACTGTTTTGTTTGTTGGGGAAGAGCACGCGATTCTGGCTGTAGAGAAAGGCGAGTGTGAGCATTGTGAACTGTTCACAGTGAAGAAAATGCTTCGCTCTCATATGAACTATTTTCAGACCGCACCCACATTATCATCGTGGGGCTCTCGTAGGGATCTGCGTGACGAGCAAGCGACGGGTCGGTCCCTTTCGCTTGCTGCATCACTTGATCCACGCATCCCTTCTCGTGATCTCGAAGTGCTCTCTGGTGCTTCTTCAGTTCACGATGGGAATAATATACCTCTTGGGCTTACCAGGCTGCAGGTCAGGCTGGTGCTACGCTGCACACTATGGCAGTGTTACAGGCATACCAGGCTGACCTGTTGAAGGACTTGAGTGTGGGCAGTAGTCAATCTCTGGGGAAGAGCAGTATACAGTACACCACATTACATGGTACCCGTCTATCCTCAGTGCCCTCAGGAGATCGGTCTGCCAACCCTGCCGGTGTTCCAGGGCACAGCGATCTCCGGCTAGCGCTTCTCTCAGTTACCGCTCGGAAATGGTGCTAAGAGGCTCGCTACCTCTATGGAGGTCTCTAGAGCAGTTAATACGGTCATCCCCTGCCGGTCTGCCGCTTCAGGGCACCGAGCTAGTGGCTCTAGGCGTACGAGGATGTGTTTGCTGAGCTTTGTCGAGCCACAGATTTGTCTCCCTGTGCAACCAAGCAAACGGCCTGTGCCATCGTCATTCTATGTCAGCTTTAGTCAGGACGGAGAGGCATCTGTGGCTTAATTTGACGGGCATTGAAGAGGTATTCGTCAGTTCCTTCCTCGCCGCACTCAAGGGTAGGGGCTTTCGGCACCACATTACACGGTGCCCGTCTCTCCTCGGTGCCCTCAGGAGATCGTTCTGCCAACCCTGCCGGTGTTTCAAGGCGGTGCTAAGAGGCTCGCTACCTCTATGGAGGTCTCTAGAGCAGCTAGTACGGTTGTCCCCTGCTGGTCTGCCGCATTCGCCCCTTCCCGTTACCCTCACAAAACCCCTCCATCCCCGCCACTTCTTGTGCTTCGGGGGGCGGTGGTTTCCAGAGAGATATTACATGTTCCAGTGTTTCTTGACGTCATTCAAGACACGGAACATCTAACATCCCCTCAAAAGGAAGTGTTAAAATTGATACTCTCAGAGAGTCTGGCAGCGTGGAAACTTCTGCCGGGCATTTCTGCGTGGGTATTGAGCACAGTACGGATAGGATACAGGGTCCAATTTATTTGTCATCCTCCACGTTTCAACGGCGTGGTCTGGCACAACTGTCTCCCGCTCGGATCGAGACCATTCGGCAGACCATGAGCAAGGTCAGGCTAGGCCAAGATCGCACTGTTCATCAGTATCAAAAGATGTTAGGTTTCATGGCTTCAGCATCCACGGTGATTCCTTTGGGGCTGTTGCACATGAGACAATTTCAGTTGTGGCTAAAAGCAATAGGATTTCATCCAAGAGCCAATCCTCGAAGACAAAAAAAAGTGACGCGCCGCGGGCTTCGTACACTATCTCTGTGGCTCAGACCCTGGTTCCTTGCCTTGGGTCCTACTCTAGGGGCACCGTGTCGTCGCAGACTGCTTACGACAGATGCCTCCCTGATGGGCTGGGGAGCAGTCTGGGATGGCCAACCAGCTCAAGGGGAATGGGAGGGTCATCAGCTCAATTGGCACATCAGTTGCCTCGAGCTGATGGCCGTATTTCTGGCTCTGAAATATTTCCTCCATTATTTGAGGGGTTGTCATGTCCTAGTATGGGTGGACAACACAGCAACAGTCTCTTATATAAATCGCCAGGGGGTTCTGTGCTCACGCAATCTGAACAAGATAGCGAGGCAGGTTTTTTTCTTTGGGCCCAGGACAAGTTCCTGTCACCCAGGGCAGTTTACATTCCAGGGCGTTTGAATGTGGGAGCAGATTTATTGTCCAGACAGACACAACCTACGGGGGAATGGAAACTCCACCCAGAGTTGGAGACAGTTTTACGAAGAGGAGGTGGACAATATGTACAATACCTCGAAAATTCCATAGTATTCTTTGAAGTACCATGTTGTATATGTATATGGTAATAATACACATACCATCATGGCACCACCACATTCATTGTGAGCATACTTACTGTTGGGTTCAGATGTGATTTCTTTGTTCTTGTAGAACCAGGACATGGCTGGCACGGGTGAACTGATGACATCACAGATGACCTCAGCATCATCACCATGACGAAACTCCTGCGGCGTCTTCACCTCGCGGAACGTCAGCTTCTCTGTAACCAAACAAACAATAAACTCACATGTTCTCAAGTAACCAAATCCTGTAATTAAGATATCTCAATCAGCATTGTTATGGTTAAAAGAAATTAAAAAAAAAATTAAATTTAAAATAAAAAAAGATTAAGTTTTGTCAACATTTACTTACCCTCAAGCACAAAATAAGATATTTTGAATAGTGGGTACCATGAAACTGTTGATAGTACCCACTGACTTCCATAGTATGAAAAAATAAATAAAGAAATAAAATATTATGGAAGTCAATGGCTACTGTAAGCTGTTTATATACCAACATTCTTCAAAATATTTTATTCTGTGTAAAACAGAAGAAGGACACTCAAACCAGTCTGGACAGGGATGTGCACAAACATTTTGAGGGGCAGGGCTCAAGTGGAAAAAAGGGCACTTCTCATATTTATTTTTTTATTTTTTTAAACAAAACGTTAAATATATTAGGGGTGTGCGATATTAACAAAAATATATATCTCAATATGAGATTTTATCGATAATGATAATTAGACAATATTTTGCTGAGTGTCTTATTGTGCTGGTATCGTAAGGACTACCATGGACAGCTGACTCCTAAAGTTGTTGATATTCTGCATATTCTGTGTGGTGATCAGTTCACAGCAGTGATAGAAATAAATATTTTCCAATAGAAATGAATATTTTTTTCCCCTAATTTTTTTTTATTTCCAATAAAAAGTTTAAATGGATTTTTACCTTTTATGGGCATTTAAAAAAATTTGTAAGCCCTTATTTATTTATTTATTTATTTTTAATTGCGCATCATATTTTTAGTCAAATCCGTACATTGAATCAGTCAATTAGAATAATAAGTCATTTTGGTTGTTACCAAGCAAATGAAAGCAGCACTGACAAAATTAATCTTTGCAAGAAAAAAAGGGCACTTTCTCTTGAGGAAGAAATAGGGCAGGTGCTCAAACCCTCTTTGATGTTTATGTGTGCACGTGCCTGGGTTTGGAACAACATGAGGCTGAAAAAATGATGACAACATTTTCATTTTGGGATGAAGTATAAACTAAAACCATAAAAAAAAAGAATGAATGAAACAATTTTGTTAATCGGAATAAACGTTAACTGATAATAATGCAAACATTAAAATAAAAAAGCAACACTTTACAATAAGATAATGAAGTAACAATGAAAAATAATTCTAAAGCATTTATTAATCTTAGTTAATGTTAATTTCAATGTTTACTTTTAATGGACAGTTGAATAAATAAAGTTCAATAAATAAAGATGAATAGATACCAAATGCATTGCTCATTGTTAGTTAATGCTAGTTAATGCATTATTGTAGTGTTAATAAATAAATAACAATGAAAAAGAAAAAAAAATATATACTAAAATAAAACCACAGCAATAATAATAATAATAATAATAATAATAATAATAATAATAATAATAATAATAATAATAATAATAATAATAAAACTGAAACTACTTAAACTGACTAAAATGAAAATGGCAATTTAAAAAAGAAAACAAATTAAAAAATAATAAAAAACGTCTCAAGGTTGCGCTTTTAACCATGGTTCCTCGAGGGAATGAGACGCTGCATTGGAAATACTATGGGGAACGCCTTTTGCATGAGCGACTCTGAATATTGTGTGCAATCTGTCCAATGGAAGGGCGTGATGTCACAGGCGGGGTGACGTAGTGACCAGGAAGCTATTAAAGCACATGCAGCACAGCTGGCATCAGCTTCGAGTAGAGAAGCAAGCGCTGGCAGGGGTGCCGGGAGTATGGCATCGAGACGCAGCATCTCGTTCCCTCGAGGAACCATGGTTACATGCGTAACCTTGAGACATTCCTCTTCAGGAACTCCAGAAGAGCCAGGAGTGGCTTGCATATCTAGATCATAGAACGTGGACCACCCTGCAGTGTTGCAGATGTCCAGCATGGACACACCTGCTTAGAAGGCCTTGGAGGCCACAATACCCCATGTAGAGCGAGCCTTGACTCCTATCGGCTCGAGTTGGACACATACAATAAAGCTTTTCCTGGTCAGGCTCCCGAAAGGGAGGAGGGCAGAAGGCCGGCAGTACTATAGGTTGTGGTGTGACAGAGGGCCTACTGACTGGCCACGGAAGGGGACATGGTTGGTCGCAATGGCCGCCACGTATACTTTTAAGGTGGAGTGTGTTAACCCTGCAGAGAACCTGGTTTGTAGAAACTCCAGATCTGTACCAACTGGGCAGTTAGCAGGGTTAAGCTGGCAGTCTCTGCACCATAAGTTGAAGAGTTTCCACCTCAGAGAGTACAGTTTCCTCATTGATGGAGCTCTGGATTGGGGGATGGTCTCAACAACCTCGGATGAGAGACCGGATGCTATGAGCTGTGCCAGTTTCCATAACTCCAGGCGAGGGTGAATTATCATTCCCTGCACCTTTGAGAGTAGATCTGTCCTGATCGGAATCTCCCATGGAGTGTTGTCGAGGAGCGAGATCAGATCTGAGAACCATACTCGGCCCGGCCAGAACGGGGCTACTAATAGAAGACAGACCCCGACCCAGCATACTCTCACCAGAACTCTCGGGAGCAGAACGATCAGGGAAAAGTGTACAGACGAAGCATCGGCCAAGTCTGTACCATAGCGCCCATTCCCAGAGGAGCTGGATGAACTACAGAGAACTAGAGGGGACATTGCGATGTCTCTTGAGTCGCAAAGAGGTCCACCTGAGCTTTGCCAAAAACTCTCCATATCTGCTTCACTATCTCGGGGTGAAGTCTCCATTCCCCGGACCTCAGACCCTGTCTCGACAGTACGTCTGCTCCTACAGTGAGATTTTCGGGAATATATACTGCTCTGAGTAAGAGGAGTTTGTCCTGGGACCACGCAAGGATCTGGTGCGCCTGCTTGTACAGGGGTCGCAAAAGCAGACCTCCCTGGTGGTTGATATAAGAGACCACCAATGTGTCATCGGTGCGCACCAACACATGGTGACCTCTCAGATCTGGGAGGGAATATTTTAATGCTCGATACACAGCTAGCATCTCTAGACATTTGATATGGCATGTCAGATGGCGACCACTCCACAAACCGCAGGCAGGGTGGCCACTCATGACCGCGCCCCAGACGGTGAGGGACGCGTCCGTCACTAGCGTTACACGGCGTGAAAGGTATCACATTGGACGCAGCTGCAATCAGACCCAACAATCTCTGAAACATTTTGACAGTGAGTGACTGGCCTTCTCTGACTCTCTTGACTGACGTGAGGATCAACTCAATATTAGCAGGGGACAGAGGTGCCTGCATCGTGGTCAAATCCCACACTACGCCTAGATAAGTGGTCCTCCATAATAGAGAAAGTGCACTTTTCTTGGCATTCAGTCTCAAACCCAGCTCCCCCATCTCGATGTCGAACTGCCATCTGCTCTGATTGTGCTAAAATCAACCAATCATCGATATAATTTAATATGTGGATGCCCTGCAGTTGTAGTGGAGCCAGAGCTGCATCTACACACTTCGGAAACGAGCAGTGTGAGAGTGCAAGGCTGAATGGAAGTACTAAATATTGGTATGCTTCATCCCGAAAGCGAACCTCAGAAACGTCCTGTGTTGTTGAAGGATGGAGACATGGAAGTATGCGTCTTTGTGATCTATCGTGACAAACCAGTCCTCTGACCTGATTTGCAATACAACATACTTGATGGTGAGCATTTTGAACTTCAGCCTCATAACTGAGTGATTTAACTGACGCAGATCTATGATCGGACGCAATCCTTCTTTGGAACTATGAAATAGCGGCTGTGTGTTCTACGGTGTGCAGGACCCATTGAGATAAATTTGACAGTAGTTTCCAAGTTGCTAAATAATCTACTAAGGGAATCAGTCTCTCGAGACTGACCTCTGGTCTTATTGAGGCAGCTAAATCACTGGAAGCTGCTGCGCCCTGGAGCTCGGGCAGGGTTAGCAGACTGACTTCCCGAGGGCACTGAGGCTAGACGGGCACCGTGTGATGCGGTGTATCCCACTCTACCCCAGTAGGGGCCACCCTTTGAAGTCCTGAGCCCCTCATGTCAGGACTTCTTGGCCAAGGACTTCTTAGTTTCAATGACTGCCCTCAGATCTAATTTGGGCTTAGAAGTCCACAGCCCAGAGCTGTTTTTGTGCCTCGTGGTATGAGGAGCTGGTATGCAGAGGGGGCATCTCCCGCTCAGATGCCCCACGAGAGCGACGAGGGAGGAACTTATGGAACCCCTGCCGCTTGTTTGCATGCCTCCTGGAAGTTGACAGCAGCTTATAGTGACAGACAACACTAAATAAGACTGACAAGAAAGACTGATGACATGCACAAACAGAGCGCTTGCTGAAAGACGCATAGCTTCCTGGTCGCTACTTCACCCCGCCCGTGATGTCACGCCCTTCCATTGAACAGATTGCACATGATATTCAGAGTCGCTCATGCAAAAGGCATTCCCCATAGAGTTATAGATGCAGTTCGAGTTCCTGAAGAGGAACTAAAATGATATCTTGACAATACTAAAATAACACTGATCTCAATATGAATATGATGTACACTGTAAAAAGTAATACCTAAATCTAACTTATAAAAAGTGAGGCAAGTGGCTGCATTGGATGTTTTAAGTTGAGTCAACTTGCAGCCTTTTTCAAGTATAATAAACTCTGTAACATTACTTAATTTAAACACAACAAAATCAAATTGAGTTAACTAATAAGTGCTATATTACTCAGTTAGATAAACCTAATTTTCTTGGTACATGTAACGTATTTATGTGTTGCTACAAGTAACCTGTACTCATTTTAGTTAGGTTTTATGAACTTTATGTTCATAGTAAATTTAACCTAATCAAATGTGTATAAACATTTTAATTAAGTCCTGGCTATAACCACAGAAAATAAATCTAAATGTTTATATTCTAAGCAGTACAGTAAATCACTTTACATAAACAGACTTTGTCAATAACAATTACAAATTAATTTGAAGAAGAAAAAGATGGGAAGACAGATTAAAGACAATAAAATTTATTCAATGTCAACTAGTGTCACTTTTAACAGTGCCTACAAAAGATACACAATAGGATGCATGGGGTCCAATCCCACAAAGAGCCTCTGATATATCTCAGAAATATACACCAGTTTTGAGGGATACTTGAGGTTGTGGCCATAGGCAAGTCCAAACAGGAGGCAGCATGTTTTCGACAGGTTTGGCAAACCTCTGACCACGGGCTGTCCTTCTACTGTATGATAATTCCAATTGGATTAATCGTGTTTGGCTGATGGCACGTGTATATTTTCAGTTGGCAACTGCCAAGCTCAGCGTGCACCTCTCTTTCATCATGACTATTGGGGAGACAAAAAAGAATCAAGAGTTTGGTCAGACAAACAGGTAATGAGATGAATATAGCAGACTGGTAGAAGACAGATAAGACACAAAGTCAAAATTTTACTTTTTAGTTGCTTAAGGTGATGGATACTAGACGGATACTTTGACTAGAGCATGTGACCAGAGTGAAGTCTACCATGACAATGTCATTGAGTGTGGGTACTATACTATCATGATCTACTGTAGCATGAGTGTTGTCTTTTCTGGTTTAAAGGATACATTAAAATAAAACAATGCAATTTTCCTTGCCTGTACCTTATTGGTCATCACATTACTGTTTTAAATATCTTTCAAGAGCAAAGTAATTACCCCATATATTCACAATAGTAATACATACAGACAGAAATTAGACAAGTAGCTTTAAGCCCAGTACATACATGGTGGACACCTTAATAGGTCTTCTTTTCTCTCCCCCATGTACTCAATCAGGCATCTCAGTATTACCACTTCTTTCCTTTTCTACACATAGGCAGACGGATCCTGTTAACAAGTAAAATCTGATCAAAATTCACTGCCTGATGACAGTATCAGATTGTGTATAAGTGCTGTACTCATGCCTCTACGTGTTTTAAGGCTACTTTAATTGGGATTCATTTTGACCAATAATATAACTTAATAATATAATCGTTTGTTAGCCTTAACTTAAACTAGCGTAGCCAGTTAATAATGTTAACATGTGCTGTCTAGAACTTTTACTTTACCGTTGAATGTCAAATATTAGTTTCTGTTAACTGTCACCCGGCCCCTCGGTGGGACACCTATGTTTATTTCACTATATTACAATTAAATCCTAATCTAATCATGACAAACTATATATTGTTGGAAAGGTTTAAGACTGCTAAATAGATATTTTACCAATCTTTTTTATTAAAAATTATAGGAAGTGTAATAGATTAATTTATGGCAAGAGTGCACCCCAAAAACCTACATTATAACAGGAGTTCTGACCTTTGTCAAAAAAGTCTTCATTGTTGCCTTTTTCTCTATCACACTTTAGAAAACATCAGAAATTATATATCACTTGAAAACATAAAATCTCAAAATTCATCCTTTGAAACCCATTTTAAATTCATCTACCATGAAAATTGTACATCAAGATCATGTTACAAAATGTTTTCAGTCGTGAATTATAGGTTTGGATCATGCACTTTCAAGTCTATGTTCAAAAATGTGAATGGCAGTTAACAGGTTAAGTAAACGCTAACTAAGGATTAAAAGTGATATTATTGGTAAAAATAAAGCCAAAGTAGTCTTAAAACATAATAGGCATGACTAAAGCACTTACTTAATTTCATATTACAACACGGTCTCAACTGCTGTTGTCTGCTGATCGTTGCCTACAAGACCTCACTGCTTAGCACTGTGCAGCCAACTTAGCTTGCCATGTGTGCAGGATAGCTAGCTATACAGTACAATTTGCAAACCTTACCTCAGCTCCCTAGTTGAGTAAACGATTTCGCGTGACAGTACATCACCAGTAAATCGGCTAATATTGCTCAACTTACCGTGTTAATCAGTCCTTGAAATCTAGATCCGCTGCAGCGTGCAAACAGTTGAAGTGCCGAGGAGCATCTGCCTCTGCCTCAGAAAGTCCCCGCCAGTGAAAAAGGGATAAATCCAACTTAATTTTTATGTGTTTTTTATTTTAAATATTTAAGTTTGATGAACACACATGCCACATCGACAGCTGCTCAAATAAATTGTGTGTCAACTCACTTTTATAACATTTCTTGTACACAACAAACTCATACAAAAAGCTACCCAAATAAATTGCAATTGTTTTATTTAAAATATATTGTTATATAAAAAGTGATATATTTTAAGTAAAGAGGAAGTATATTTATGCTTTTTAGTATAAAACAAATAAAATAAACTAGATTACAACTATTTAAAATATATAAAACCTACTTTGTGGGTGTAGCACTTTTTACAGTGTATGATGTATGATGAATATTTTTCAATACATTATAACTTTCATTAGAGCATAAGAGGAATATCAGTAGACTATTGGGTTTCAGTTAGGTTGGTAAAATAAGTTGTCATGTACTTGCAAAGTTACTTCTAGTCAGTAGAATAAAAGTAAAATGGACTATCAAAAAAAAGTGTTACCCTATTTATTTCTCCACTATTCTCCAGTGTGATGAAAGAAAAACCACTAAGTTCTTTGCACAAACATTTACAGTACAAATGAAAGCAAGTCAATTTTGACAGAAGTGCTTCTCTCTTAACTTTAATTATAATGAGAGTCACAAATCAATTGAATCAAGCTGTTTCACTAGCTAATCGAAATGGATGTTTTTCTCCTTCATTTGTGCATGCTCTGAATGAGATTGCATTCCGTCCAATGGAAAAAAGTGCTTGTAAATAAAAATAATCTCTTGCTTTTTGTCTGGAATTGCTTTTCTGAATATCATAATTTGGCCTGTGCTGTGAGGTCAGGGCAGAGCATCACACTGGGCCTTGTTTCTACACTATTACACACATTTATTTAGTGCTTGACCTGCTGAAAACACTGAATATATTGATTCATTTCAGCAAAAGAATGCTGTGAATACTGTCCAAATGGTCTGTACCGAAGGTCATCTTCTAGAAATAACTGATTGATTTGATTTAGTAAAAAAAATTAAAAATAATAATAATTATATATATATATATATATATATATATATATTTTGCATTAATATTATATATATATATATATATTTTTTTTTTTCTTTTGCATTAATATATATATATTAATGCAATGAGAGTGATTTGCTATTATTTTCTGCATTTTTAAGCATATCAACCTTTATAATGTCACAGTTCAACCTGAATGACATCAACACTGAGTAGAATTTCTGAGTAGAATTTCTTATCTATTACTGGTTCTGTCTTCTGAAAAATACCGTAACCTTGTGAAATTAATAACTTTAAGTTCCAAAAATAAATGTTAAGTTTAACATGAAATTATGAAATAAATATATTGCTGTTGCACGCTAAAATGTACTTAACAGAGTAATAATAATAATAATAATAATAATAATAATAATAACAAAAGAAATAATAGAATAAAACATAATAAAAATAAAACATTATTTTTAAGAAATATCACGCAAGACAATTTTCATCCAAGTTTTAATTTATAATTAACTTGTTGCAGTTTATTTTTATTTTTTTAAAATGCTATGTTGTGTTAGAATACATTTCAAAAGATTAAATCATTAAATTTTAATAAATTAGTCCAATTTGATAATCTGTAGATCATAAACCACAGAATGCAGAATTAACACAAACAACAAAGAATTGGGGGGGAGGGGTCTCTTATTGTTATTATAAAATAATTATTCATAAAAAAAATAATAAAAAAAAAACCTTCAATACAACAATTTCATAGACTGCTTTTTTTCATAGACTTTTTACTCTGTATTTTTGTCTTGTTTCCCAGTACAAATATCCAAACATTCTTAAATTGTTATACATGTACTTGAGAAGCAAAATGACAATAAGATTATTTTTCTGACCCCGCACTGGCAGATATTGTTCTTGCTTTAAGCAAAAATTTATGAATGAATGAGGCAATATTTTTATCCAGCGAATGCCTCTGTTTCCTGGTGGATTGGTACAGTGTGATTCCTGGATGTTAAAGTCGGCCAATCAGATTTAACCTGTCATTTTTTTTTTTTTTTATAGTTATGTGCAAAATTGTGAGTGCACTGACTGCAAATGAGTCTGAAAATGAGTCTATTTTTGCCTCAACAAGCAGGTAGTACAAGTACAGCTAGCAGATATCTAATGCTATTCAGTCTTAAATGAAATCTTAAGTCAAAATTTGACTGCTCTAGTCTTATTTAACCTCACATGTCTTGGCTGATTTCCTCCAACTCAGATAAAACGGTGCTTCGAAGAAGAACTGCACAGAAGGCCGGTGTGTGGCTTTGGTTGCGGCGTATCTACATTACAAGGTTTCTTTTGGATAAATATAATTATTTTATACTCTATCTATCTATCTATCTATCTATCTATCTATCTATCTATCTATCTCTACATATCTATGTATATTATTTAAATTATTATTTATTATATTATAAAATTATGCAACTAGTAATTATAACATTATAAAATGTATTACATAAATCTATCAGTCTATCTATCTACATACATTTATAATTTATTAAAAAATCTGATATAAATCAATAAAACACATAATAAATTTGTTTCTTACATTTTTACCTTCATCCAAAATAGTTCATTTGGTATTCAATAAGCATTACTTTATTACTCATACTATTATTATTCTTGATTTCAATATAATTTAAATACAAACAACAACAACAATAATAATAATAATAATAATAATAATAATAATAATAATAATAATAATAATAATAATAATACATGAATTCCAAACTTACTTTTTGGATTCACATTAGACCAATCTACCTTTCTGCAACTGACTTTTTAAAAAGTTGTGACCAGTCTTGCTGGTTGACTCCCAATCATCTTTTATTTGAAATATAATCTACATTTCTGTATGTAACGTAATGTAATATGTATTTGATATTGTGTCTATGTATATGAAACATGGACTGATAAAGGTAGCTGTAAAGTATTTTTGTTTAAGTACAATGCCATTTTGACCTTAATAATTTACCTATTTTAACTCATATAAATATTACAGCAGTACAGAAAAATACTATGCATACATTTATCAGTGAAGTAAATGCTGTGATGCCAAACAACTTCCCTGTGCAAAGGATCATCTCTTTCAATATAAAAGTCTTTTTTAATATTATTATTTTTTTTTATAAATTACATTTTTACTTTTATCCAATAGAATCCCATTATGATTCTGTAAGAATTCCTCCATCATGATTTTGGCTAGGGTAAATGATTGATTTCCAAATGCTCATGCTGACTGACTCCCAAGGAGTTACTGTGGTAACTCACGGTAAATCTCCAGCACCACCGTGGCCTCCTGGCTTTGTCCTTTGGCGTCCACAGCCTGGCATCGGTATATCCCAGCATCCTCAATGATGGCATTGTAGATCGTCAGCCTGGACCGCACACCCTCCGTATGCACAATCACTCTCTGGTTTGAAATGATGCGCTCACCTTGAGGACTGAACCAATTTATGCTCACCGGCTCACCAATGGCTGAAAGAATACAACATATAGGCATTCATTAATGCCGTTAGAAGTACATTAAAACCTCACATGCATACTTCCATAAAACCTGTTTTTGCATAAAAACTCCTCAAACCTCAGATGCATGAATATACAATGAATGTCTCACTTCCATACTGATCTGGATTTACACTCACTCTAATTTGTGACAGCTCTTTAGCTTTGGCAGTCAGTGGCTTTAATAAGGCCACATGGAGAATTAGCAAATGCCATATGAAAACTCCAGGTGCTCTGGTCTGTAAAACTGCCTGGCTCAATGTCACAAAGCAGCCGCGTGGGGGTCTGTATTTCTGGCCCTCTGCAATCAGAAGGGCACAAACTCTCCAACATCCCTGCAAAAGCACTGGAGTCCAAGGACATGTCACATATGAAGAACAAGGTCTGCAGCAGGGAGATGGTTGATAGCCGGTTGCAGGGTTAGAAAGATGAGGAAAGGAGATATGAGAAAATAGTTGCATGGACAAAATAGTGGAGCTTCAATCTACTGCTTTAATTATTTCAAGTATTTAAAGTATTTTAGCTCACAATATAGTTTGTTGTTTTGTTTAAAGGCAAAGTATCTTAATTATAAATTGATCATTCCTATAGCTCAATCCCAACACAGGTCAGATGCAGATAAGATGCAGACATTTGATGCAATGGATAAAAGCTTCTATCAAAAGCATTAATACCAATGTGATCAGGTGCTGTCAGGCTCCCGAAATGACCAACAAACACAATTATTATTATTAACATTATTATAAATTTAGTCCAGAGGTGTCAAATACATTTTTGGTCGGGGGTTGGATTTGAGAAAATGTCCCCTTGTGGGGCCTGGTTTAACTTTTGTTAAACTTAAGTTTGCTCACAGAAACATTAATATTAACCATACAAACAACAATTTAATATACTAGAAAACTAACTTAACTAACTAAACTTTTTTTTTTTCAAATATGACATTAGGTTGTTTTAGTTGTGTGTGATATTGATAAAAATATCTCAATCATTTATTTATTTATTTATTATGATGAGTGTGTTTTTAAGATAGTACCCTAAGTCTTTCATGGATAAATAAATATGAAACTGAAACCGCCAGGTGGCAAGTCCTATTCTTAAGGAGTGATTCATTGACTCATTCATTCAAAAGATTTGTTCAAAAACATAGATTCATTCAGTAACAAAACACACTGTGTTGATCATAAATGCACAAATGTTCTGCTCTGGCTTTGTTAAAAAAAATTAATAAAAAAAAAATATATATCTTTCATATTGAAACATACATATACGTATGATATTACTTATTATGTAAGTAGCATCAGACAAACAATATAATTTATATTCTTAAGGATTACAGATAAAAAAAAAAAAAGATTGCACAACTATCAATTATGTGGCGATATGCACTAAGCATGTAAACGACCACTGAACAAAAGAAGAAGGAAGAAACAGCACAGCGCGCTTTTTCTAAGGGTCCGTTTCCATAGTATGGAGCATGGCATGCAGGAAAAAATTAGTAGGCTAAATCGTGTGCATGATTTACTATTTCGTTCCCTAAATTTATAAATTGTGCACACTATTTACTAATTTGTTTCGTCGATTTGCTAAATCATGCACACTGTCTTTCCAATCATGCACACAGTTTTTTGCTATAGTAATGAGCGCAATTTTAACATAAATCTGATTGATTGCAATGCCATGCTCACTGACATGCTTGCTCACAAATCATGGTCACGCACACGCTCATAAGAATTGTAAGATCTATGCATAATGAGCAATCAAATAAGTAAATAAGGATGCTAAAATAAGTTATAGGTTTGTAGTTATTTATGAAGAGTTCAGATGCAAAGGCCTCTAAGTGTCATCTCAAATTTTCTTCTTAACCACTTCAGCTGTTATTTTGATTCTTTGAGAATTAGGCATATGCAATATTGGACCCACCGGTGGGTCCCCAGAGTTGATGTGGTTAAAAGGTTGGAAACATTGGTGGAAAATCAGTAATAAAAATGCTAGGCACAAACAACACAAAATACATGCCAGGAGCGAGGCCCTCTAGAGGCGCGAGGCCTTGTGCAGTCGCACACTTGGCACAGCCCTTGCGACAGTATAGGTCACATGTATTTCAGTTACACATTTAAACCCACATGTTGCTCAAAGTGATGAACAATGAAATCAGCCAAAACAGAAAACAGTCCATATCTGCAAACTGTATTTGCAACCTTAGATAACCCCAAAATACTCAGCAATGGAGTGAGTGAAATAGCACTAATGGTAATGCTGAAGTTCAATTTGTCCTTATGAGCTGATTTATTGTGTGTATGTGGCAGACGGCCGTCAAATGCCCCCTCATCCTTCAGCACCACTCTCTCCAATCAATCTCTTCCTGGTTGCTCTTGTGCTATATATTGAGCACCGACTTCCTGGTCGGATGCACGGTGAAATTCATGGAAGCTAATGCACTTGGGGAATTTGTTGCCATGGCAACAGCACATCATCTGTGTGGGTAATCGGGCATTGAAAAAGTTAATCACTTAGCTGTCATACTGCCATCAAGGTGAAAGTCCACAGGTGAGCAGAAACACATCTCTCAAACCACTGTATATAAGAAACTAAACCTGATAAACGCAATTAAACTCATTCAGTTGTATTTTGTAATTTTACAGTGTTAATTACAGAAAACACAAATTTATACTTATAATTATTAAAGACATTTATAAATTACAAAAGATTTATGTTTCAAATAAATCCTGTTCTTAATCCAAAATGTGTCTGACACCATTATGTACATGTACAACATACCTAAACTCACTGTTTAAATCTTATGTGCCTTCCAGAAGTTTGCGCTCTGCAAGTGAACGACGCCTGGTGTTGCCATTTCACAGAAGTTCAAAATCACTCTCACTGACCTTTTCCTGGACTGTGCCCAGCTGGTGGAATGACCTCCCAATCTCAATTTATACAGCGGAGTCTTTACTCATTTTCAAGAAACATCTAAAGACTCATCTTTTTCGCCAGCACTTAACCTGCTAATACTAGCACTTTTCGTTTATTTAAAAAAAAAAAAAAAAAAAAAAAAAAAAAAAAAAATTCTGGCTATGCATAATGATAATAATAGTAATAATAAAGCAATCAAATAAGTAAATAAGGATGCTAAAATAAGTTATAGGTTTGTAGTTATTTATGAAGAGTTCAGATGCAAAGGCCTCTCACTTTCAGATGCAAAGTGTCATCTCAAATTTTCTTCTTAACCACTTCAGCTGTTATTTTGATTTTTTGAGAATTAGGCATATGCAAAATTGGTGGGAAATCAGTAATAAAAATGCTAGGCACAAACAACACAAAATACATGCCAGGAGCGAGGCCCTCTAGAGGCGCGAGGCCTTGTGCAGTCGCACACTTGGCACAGCCCTTGCGACAGTATAGGTCACATGTATTTCAGTTACACATTTAAACCCACATGTTGCTCAAAGTGATGAACAATGAAATCAGCCAAAACAGAAAACAGTCCATATCTGCAAACTGTATTTGCAACCTTAGATAACCCCAAAATACTCAGCAATGGAGTGAGTGAAATAGCACTAATGGTAATGCTGAAGTTCAATTTGTAAATTATGTTTAGTAGTTTGCTTTCATGGACTTTTAATTTGTTATTCATTCATTAGTTAATGCTTTCCATTGTCTAGTTTTCCCACCACTCCTTTGTTGTCATTGGGATTCATGTTTTCAGCAGTTTATTTTTTTTTTCGTTTTTCCCTTATTTGTCTGGTATTTAAGTTGCTTTTTTTTTTTTAAGTTCTCACTTGTCCGTCAAGTTTATGTTTGTGTGAATTACTACAACCCCTGGCAAAAATTACATAATTACCACACTAAGATGAAGTTCACACAATTTTCTCTCTCTTTTTTTTTACTTCATAACAAATAAACAAAACTCCTATGACACAAAACAAAACAAGTTTTGTTTAATAATTCAACATTCTTATTACGTGAAATATTCCTCAAACAAATGAGCTGTTTTCCATATCAACTACAGAAAAAAAAGAAAAAAAATGGAACTATTCAATCTTGAGGAAAAGAATATGGAATAATCAACCAAAAAACACAATAAGTACTGTGTTGTGCATCCTCTGGCTTTTACGATGACCTGAATTCTTTGGGGTATGTTCTTCTCTAATGCAAACAATATTCTTCATCAAGCTGGTTCCAACTTTCTAGAATAGTGGGTGACAGATCAGATTTGCAAGATGGAGTTCTTTCATTTTCAATTGGATTAAGATCCGGACTGTGTGCTGGCCATGTCATTGAGTTGATATGCCTTTCCTGAAGAAAAGCTTTAACACTATTTGTTCTGTGGCAAGATGCATTACCATCCCTGAAAAATGATCTTGAAATCATCATCACCAAACTTCTTTTGTATTGATGGAATGAGAAAATTTTCAAATTTTCAGTGTACACCTGTTGATTGACTTTTGAGGTTGGATTACCATTTACCCTGATCTTTTTTCTGACATGCAACCCCATAACATAAATGAGTTGGGAAATATCATTGTTTTCTGGTTTCTGGTTTTCCTGGTCTATAAGTACTCTTTTTTTAACTGCTAATTACCATTTTAGATATGTGGCAGCATTTATTTCAGAAATGCACATTTCAAGCGGATTCCATGTTTTATTTTTCCTTAACATTGAAAGATTATGTAATGTAAGGGAAACAGGTAAATTTAGCTCAAAGGGAATCATTTAAGATCTGCGCTGGATATTAATATCCAAAGTATAGTGAAAACACTATCAATTAGCACAGTAACAAGATCGGCAGTTTAAGACATTAACTTGTAAGCACAAAACACAATATACTTCTCTTTTCAATATGAATAAGGCTTTATTAGATAAATCTAAGACATATAAACTAATCTAACACATAAGCACACACACTCACACATTCACACAAGTTGCAGGAAGATCGAAAGTTAGGGAAGAATGAGTTTAAGAGAATGGAAATGTGGAATCCCAAGTTTACAGCAATACGTGAAATTGCATAGACATGAACAACCATCAATCACTTAATTAACCCTCGCATTGAGTTCCTCAATGAGGTAAAAATTATATTAGATACACCAGTACAAATGTCTGAAGGTACATTGCCTGTGTTCCCTTTGTTGTTGTAACGTCGTTGAAGTAAAGTTTGACGAGACTAGGTGGTGTATCTTCTCATCGTGCCTAAGTAGCAGCAGGCGTGCAGGCCGAAGCACGCTGGAACCGTGCTCAAAGAACAGTGATGACTAAAAGCATGGCTAAAAGCTAAAGCTAAGAAGCAAAGCTAAAAGCAAACTAAAAGCATACTAAAAGCTGGCATGACTGATAGCAAAAGCATAGCTAAAACTATAAGCAAGACTTTATGGCAGGGGTCAACAATCTCTGTCCTGGAGGGCCGCTGTCCTCCAGAGTTTAGCTCCAAGACCAATTTAACACACCTGAACCAGATAATCAAGATCTCACTAGGTATACTGACTTTTAAACAGGTGTGTTGGAGCTGGTTGGAGCTAAACTCTGCAGGACAGTGGCCTTCCAGGACCGAGATTGGTGACCACTGCTTTATGGTGTCCTAAGTATTTAAACTGGCCTGTTGGCCACACTTCAAATGTTGTCTTGACCAATCAGATATTGTCTTGGCTCGGGGGTATCATAAATCATATGTTATCTTATCAAGCATGTGGTCCGAATTTTCCTGCTCTTGCAGGGTCTAATTTTGGACATGATTACTATAACAAGAATATGATACATTTGACAAATAGCTGATGGTCAGAACGGTTTCAAGCTAACAGATTCAAACACATACATATGAGACATGAATATGTATCCTTAAGCTATCCAATAGATATTAAAAGACATACACAATAAGTGATTATAACTTGATAGTCAAATGTGTGGGTTACATATAAATGAATATGGAGCGAAGTGATGGACTGATATTCATTTATAAGTCTTTTTGAGTTCATTTTGGTCCATATATATGTAGAAAAGACAGTTTCTGTGTCGTCATCTGACAAAGATTTCTGTTTGACAATCTCTTCTCCGAATTGAAATTGTCAATAATTGTTGTAGTGGTGTTAATGTTGAAAGCTGTTCATCTTGCTTGGGACTTGTGGCACAGAATGTTTGGTTGCACTTTATTTTACAGTACGTGTACTAACATGTACTTCTACTGTACTTACAGTGTATTTATCTAAGAAAGTTCTGGTAATACAAGGTAACTACATGGGGTAGGGTTAGGTTTAGGGGTAGGTTCAGGGTTAGTACCTAGTTATTACATAGTTATTGTAATTACTATAATAAGTACATAGTATGTACATGAGGAACAGGACTGTAAAATAAAGTGCTACCGAATGTTTTATGACTTCCTGTTGCCTTACTGAGGAATTCTGCTCGTGTTTCAACCACAGTCCTAATCAACTCTTTAATTTGTCTTATTAGGGTCAGATCTGCTACATAATCATGTTTGATTATTCAAGTTTGTATTATTCTTGTGTGGATTATTACACTCTAAAAAACGCTGGGTTGTTTTTTCAACCCAAATGCTGGGTTGAGACCGCTGCGTAGGACTTTGTGTTGTTTTAACCCAAGTTTGGGTTGAAAATTGTCTTGAGTTATAACCCAGCGGCGCTGGGTTGGGAACGTGGACATGAAGGAGAGCACGCACGTCAACGTGAAAACTGGACGACACCAGTGCGAGAAGCCGCCATTTTCTTTGCGTCTTCAGATGAAAGCGAGTGAAATTCTGTCTGAAACGTAAGTTATTTAGTATGTATTTAACGATGTTTATAGCCATAAATGATGGCATCTTCATCAAAGCTGGGAAGGAATAGGGTAAATGCTTTTTAAATATTAGTTGTGTACATGTTAAATGTACTTTATTATAAATTATTTCTGTGCTGGATATGGTTTTGATACGGCAGAGTTTACTTGATGGTAACGTATTTTGTTAGGACATCCAATGTCCCGCTCTGCTTCTACATTTTGCAAACGAGATTCATTCACTACGAGCACAATACATAATATATATATTTTTTTTTTCTTCCTATTTTAATTAAAATTCCTATACTCCTGTACAGCCTGTGGTTAGTTTGAAATGAGCGGGAATGTCTGAGGTCAGCTCAGGCTAAATAACATTAAGGTTTGAAACTAAACATGTTAGACCGCCATTTTATCCGTGACACGCCTAGGATAAACAGGATAATCTAGGAGCAATTCTTGGATAAAATGCCTTTTGACTGACATTAATATTTTAATGTCAGTCAAACTGGACGGTGCATGGAACGGAACGTGTTAAATCCAGCTTCTTCAACATCATGGTTTTCTGTCAGAACGTAAAGTTAACGTTGCTTCATAAATTTCCTGCTCTGCTTGTACATCATGTTTAGATGTAACTTTGCCTACATTCAATAGAAAATGCTATTAATTAATATGAGCATTTTGCATTCTATAGATGCATTTTGGCCTATCTTGTTTTATATAACATTAACGTTACATATATTTAGTTTGAAACCAGCGGGAATGTCTTGTCAGCTCATGCTAAATAAGGTTTGAGACTATAATGTTCGACCGCCATTTTATACGTGACACCCAGGATAATTAGGATAATGTAGGAGTTTTTCTGTTATAAAATTCCTTTTGACTGACATATTTTTACATAATTTTAATTATATTAAGCACTGTATTTTCTCTTAAAGGGTTAGTTCACCCAGATAGCTAAATTATGTTATTAATAAGATGAACACCGAGCCGAGCCATATAACGAACAAAAGACTGACTCGTTCACGAGTCAAGAACGGGTTGCATCGGTTTTCGGATAACCAGTAGTTCTCTCGGACAGTTCGATTCAATAAACCGGTTGAAGAAAACGGTTCACCTGTTCTTTTGCGCTCAACGTAATGGCATAATTTGCAATGATTGCCCTTGATTCAAGCCTTCGGTTTACCCGCGCTCATAACACTAGCACAGAATCAGTTCAGAATCAATCACCAAAAGAATCAGTTCGGTTCATGCGCTCTGTGTGTCAGTCTGCTTCACGCTGAATCACACATGTGCAGTATCATCAGCTCCTCGGTTCTTCTTACCTGGCTCGGCTCGGTGTTCATCTTCAGTTCTCTCTTCACAGCAGTTCAGTCAGTGTACTGTTTGAGTGCATGCATTACTCCGGGATATTGGTTTGTTTGAACTCAGAGGGAGTGTCAGCCACATTAAAAAAGTTAACAGCTTAAGTCATTTGTGGATTTAGTTTATTAGAGATGCCAACCGTTTAAAACGATTCAGTTCGATTTGGTGAACTGAATGATTCGTTCGCGAACCGGATATCCAGACTGCTTTGTTTTGAAGTGAAGTGAAAGTGAAGTGAAGTGACATTCAACCAAGTATGGTGACCCATACTCAGAATTTGTGCTCTGCATTTAACCCATCCGAAATGCACACACACAGAGCAGTGAACACACCCGCACACACCCGGAGCAGTGGGCAGCCATTTATGCTGCGGCACCCGGGGAGCAGTTTGGGGTTCGATGCCTTGCTCAAGGGCACCTAAGTCGTGGTATTGAAGGTGGAGAGAGAACTGTACATGCACTCCCCCCACTCTCTCACACAACAGACACGGAAGAGAAGACAATGCTGAATAAAGTCGTCGTTTTTGCTATTTTTGGACCAAAATGTATTTTCGATGCTTCAAAAAATTCTAACTGACCCTCTGATGTCACATGGACTACTTTGATGATGTTTTTCTTACCTTTCTGGACATGGACAGTATACCGTACACACAGCTTCAATGGAGGGACTGCGAGCTCTCGGACCAAATCTAAAATATCTTAAACTGTGTTCAAAGATAAACCGAGGTCTTACGGGTTTGAAACAACATGAGGGTAAGTTATTAGTTACATAATTTTGCTATCTGGGTGAACTAACCCTTTAAGTGTAAAGTGTAGTTATGTCTTGGTATTGTGTTTCCTGCTTTTCATTCAGATGTATTTTTTTTTAAACTCTGTTAAGTCTTATGTTTGATGACATCAACTCTGATTTCATGATTAGTGAAGAGCAGTGAGATGTTTTACTTATTTTCATGTAACTTGTATACCTATACCTGACTAAACTTTAAGACATTTGTAAACCTAGTTCAATTAAGGTTAACCAGGGTAATGTCAGACAGCTAATTTTGCCTTTTCACTCTTTGTAATTTAAATATAAATTAAAATTGGATCATAATGCTAAAATGTATTTTCTGTTATTTTATTCCAGATGGATGAATATGTGAAAACCAAACTAAGACAATGGAATCTTGAAGAGTTAATTCCCATATTTGAAGGTATGTAGTAATATTTTACTCCGCTCGTTGTAATGGCACTTAAACACTTTAAACTGGGAGATTAGAGAACAAATGTCAATTTGCCTTGGGTTAATTTTTTAAATCTGCTGTTCACACAACCACTGGCTTTCCATGTTTTTAGCACAAGTATGAGCCTTCCATTGTCTCTAATAATAATGTTTAATTTATATAGCACTTTTGCCAGACTCAAGGATGCATTACAAAAGCAGTAACACAGTGGACCGTTGTTTCACATTTACATCAAATGTAAATATAATATATGCAAAGTGTATGAATCACAATAAATTGCAGTGAGTAGGGAGTGATTCACACACAGCTGTGGGTTATATTTCACAACTTTTTTTGTGGTAAGATGCCTTTTGCAGCAGCACACAAATAGAAGGAAATACTGGAGTTTTTCTTATTACCTGGCAAAGCGTCAATCAAGCAAAAATTGTTGAATCATAAGAGACTGTTGTAATTTTGAAGTTTGTTGCACTACATGTTTTAAAGCAAATGTTTTCAGAGTCTTTGAGTCCTTGGTTCAAAGTCAAGTCACTTTAATTTCTATAGCGTTTTATACAATACAGATTGTTAAAGAAGATTTACATTGATAGTGAATGCAACAAACTCTGTGCTCTGAGCTTCACATGGATTGAGAAAGCACCGTGTACAAGTTATGCAACATTTTCATTAGTTAAGTTTTTACTTTTAGCTGTATGAAATGGATACAAATTAGGGCTGGGCGATATGGCTTATATCACGATATAAGTGTTTCATATCGGTCGATATAGATAATTATTGATATTTTTATGACCTATTTAAAATAAGGACCAGGAGAAAAATACGTTACATTTAAACATTTATTTTAAACTTAAGGGATTAGTTTACATCAAAGTGAAAATTTCCTAATAATTTACACACCACAATGCCATCCAAGATATCCATGTCTTTCTTCAGTGGAAATTAATTTTTTTTTTGAGGAAACAATGGCAACCAACTGAGTTAAAGTCCATTATATGAAGAAAAAAAACATAATTTCTCAAAAAACGTAATTTCTTTTTCACTGAAGAAAGAAAGACATGGATATCTTGGATGGCATTGGGGGTGAGTAAATGATTAGGAAATTTTCATTTTGGGGTGAACTAATCCTTTAACCTTCCTCTGATTCGTAGGTGTGATTGGCAAAGGAAAATATAAGGTGCACTAATCATGACACGGCGACAGCTCGTGTGATTATCACAGTAGTTAGGACATCGCACAAGATTTGTGTCAACACAGAAAACATTTAATCACTGGATATGTTTTGTTCGTTTATTTAAAGTGTGGTTTGTCAGCTGAATGTGCAGAATGCTTTTCAGAGACGATTAGGCAATGTTATTTTAGTACAATTCACACCCAGTGGTAATACAGGGGAAAAAATATCTCCAAATGCTTCACGTGAAACTTCGGTCCTCCGACCTATCATCATGTCAATTCACAATTGATTTTGATGGTTATATCAATTTTGCGAGGGAGGAAGGGAGAGCAAGACGGTTTGAAGACTGAGAGCGCACGGCCACTGGAGGGTCCCCCTCTCTCTCTCTCTCTCTCTCTCTCTCTCCCTCTGCCCCCCCCCTCTCTCTGTCCCTCCCTCGCTCTCTCTCTCTCTCTCAGTAACAGGCACAGCAGTCAGTCATCTTATCTACATCACTCACTGATCAAATAAGGCTTTCCACTTATTACTGAAGAATCCAACACAAGACAACGATATGGCGCAACCAAACTGTTACATGATTGGCTGGTAGCATCACTCCTTACATTGCTTGGTTACCAGAGAGGGAGTGCCTTTGTGCAAGCAACCAAACTTGCTTCACAGCCTCTGGTTTCTTCCGACGAAGAAAAAAAATATTGAACATTTTATCGAACTCATTTTATATTGATTACATGTCTATCGCAATACATATCGTTATCGTTTTTTCGCCCAGCCCTAATACAAATACTTGGGCACAGTCATTTTTCAAAGCTGTATTTGGTTTAAACAAAAGCTGAATGTCCATGAACATAATTGCTGTATCATCTGCATTTTTTTCTCCTTAGCTGAGAAGATTGATCAAGAAACCCTCCTTCTTTTAGATGATGTCACACTGACTTCTCTTATCCCTATTATTGGACTTCGTTTAAAATTCAAGAAATACCTCAAGAATGTGCTTGATGTAAGTACAAAGTATTAGGTGTAGACAGCATGGGGTACATTTGCTTTAAATGCAAAAGGTCTATGTGACCTGATATCAGAGCATTTTCTTTCACATTTGAGGGTTGTACATCATATATATTCGACATCCAGATACTTTCAGTGTGCTCAAACTGGATGTAATCGCACATTCAGTATTATTAGATCATTTAGAAGACACCTACTAGAGCATGCTAATGAAATTGGAAATGAAATTGAGGAAGCCCCTTTGGTTGAGCCTGAGAACTATTCATCAAATTCAGTTTTAGAAGCTGTTGAACAGAGTGATGAGGACTGTGATGAAATTTCGGAAGAACAATGTGATGAGTTTGACGAGGAAAATATGAAAGACAGAGTTGCATTGTTTTCAGCTAAATTAAGGTCAAACTCCTCCCAGACATTAAGTGCTGTTAATTTTGTGGTAGAACACACATCTAGCCTTGTCAGTGATATTGTTGACTCTCTACAAAGAAAAACTGTCTCCTTTTTAAGAGAGAGAGGCCACATCGAGAGTCCTGAAAGCCAGAATCGTTTAGACCATTTTGCATTTGCAGCTCAACCATTCCGGGACTTTGAGTCAGAGTACAAGCAAATGCAATATTTTACTCAGTCTGGATGCTTTGTACATCCAGAAGAAGTACCTTTCCCTGGTATCTCATACACTCAAAAGAGAGACACATTGGTGGGGACTGTAAAACAAGTGGCAGTCCGAGATACTTTTCAGCGTATTCCTCTAAGGCCTCTGCTGAAGCTGGTGTTAGAAAGTCCTGGAACAATGGAGAAGATCTTTGAGTGGCAAAATCAAGAAAGCACTGCTCTTGAAGATTTTAGAGATGGCACAATCTTCAAAACAAAAGTGAACTCTTTTCTAAAGAGTTGTCCATTCCTCTTGTGCTGTACAACGATGAATGTGAGATGGTCAATCCAATTGGATCAAAAACCTCAGTTCACAAGCTAGGTTTTGTTTATTTTACTCTTAAGTGCTTGCGACCTGAGTATCTCTCCAGCCTAAACTCTCACTTCTTGTTGGCAGTGTACAAGACAGATGACATAAAAACTTATGGAATAAATGCTGTCTTAGATCCAAGTGTGTCTGAAATTAAGAATCTGGAATTGGAAGGAGTTCAGGTTGACACAAAATGTTTTAAGGGCACTATTAAAGTAGGCGTTGCACAGGTTTGTGGAGATAACTTGGGTCTTAATTCCATCCTAGGCTACACCGAATGTTTATCAGGGAAAACTGTGTGTCGATGGTGTCGGGTTCAAAGAGAGGTTTTGAGAGAACAGACAGTTGAGGATCTGTCAGTGATGCGCAACAGGAGTAATTACTACTCTGATCTACTTCAGAATAACCCAACTGAAACCGGCATCAAAAGAGAGTGTTCACTAAATAAACTTCAGTTCTACCATGTAACTGACAATGTAACTCCTGATGTCATGCATGACATTTTGGAAGGGGTTGGAGGTTACAAAACCAAGCATGTTCTTAATTCTCTGATTGACCAGAAACCAGAGATGGGACCAAGTCACACATGTGCAAGTCTCAAGTAAGTCTCAAGTCTTAACCTTCAAGTCTCAAGTAAGTCCCAAGTATTTTTTTCTTGGGCAAGTCAAGTCACAAGTTATGTCAAGTCAAGTCAAGTCAAGTCATGTAGTAAGTCAAGTCAAGTCCAAGTCAAGTCACCTTATTATTGTAATTTTACCTGCAGAATCTGATCTTAATAAAGTTAAAAGACAAGATATAAGTAACTGTCAGTAAATTAAAATAATTTGGATTTGCATTGTAAATACTCATGTTCAGTAAACATGGAATCAAACAAAATTGTAACTTCATAAAATTATTTATTTTTCACTTCTGCCAACAGTGTTTGAAATGTTTTACATTTTCAAAATTGAGTCCATAAAACAAATAACAGCTAAACATCCAACAGACTCCTCTCTGAACACCTCTCTCTCTTTCTCTCTCTCTCTGTAACACGACTGACATGACATTCAGCCAAGTATGGTGACCCATACTCAGAATTTGTGCTCTGCATTTAACCCATCCAAAGTGCACACACACAGAGCAGTGAACACACACACACACACACACTGTGAACACACACCCGGAAGCAGTGGCAGCCATTTATGCTGCGGCGCCCGGGGAGTAGTTGGGGGTTCGATGCCTTGCTCAAGGGCTCCTCAGTCGTGGTATTGAGGGAGAGAGCACTGTACATGCACTCCCCCCACCCACAATTCCTGCCAGCCCGAGACTCGAACTCACAACCCTTCGATTGCAAGTCTGACTCTCTAACCATTAGGCCACAACTTCCCCTCAAACACAGTTTACATACAACATTAAACTTTCTTACATTTCTCCTCTCTCTCTCTCTCTCTCTCTCTCTCTCTCTCTCTCAAGTTCAAGTTCAAGTTGCTTTATTGGCATGACATTTGAGTTACAGTATTGGCAAAGCATTTAGATACAGAATAAAATATAAAATATGATTACAATAAAATACAATACAATCAAAATAGCAGCAGCAGATAATATTTCTAATATTAATAATAGTAATTATATACAATTAAGAATATAAAATAAAACAGTTGAATACAATAAATTATCCCTTTCGTATGGTGTGTATGGTGTATAAATATTTAGCAGCTAGTGTGACTGCCGTCTCATTCTCTCCAAGTATATAGAGTAGTTTCTCTGAGTCATTTAGAGACAAGAATGAACGATTCAAAGCTTCAAACTGTGAGAAGAATGTTTCTCTTGTAGTGCTGTATTTGGGACAGACAAGAATGAAGTGTTTCTCATCCTCTGTTTGATTCAGCTCACAGTGTTTGCACAGTCTCGCTTCTCTCGGTAGCCAGGATCTTTTATGTCTACCAATCTCTATTTCCAAATCATGATCACTGAGTCGGTATTTTGAAAGGATTTGTCTTTCTTTTAATGGCTTTAGTGATAAGTAATTTGCCAGTTTTGTGGTTCTGTTTAGGGCCGAATAACACTGGAGTTTGGTTTGGAGCTCAAATTCATTTTTTCATTTTTCATCTTAATTATACTTCAGATTTTTGTCAATTAGTTTCTGAATGTTGGGGTTGTGATTGGAGTCAGACTCAGTTTGGGTTTCCTTTATCAGGTAAAGCACGAGTGTGTTTCTCTCTCTCTCTCTCTCACACACACACACACACACACACACACACACACACAATCTCTCTCTCAGAGTATATCCGTAAGTCATTACCTCTATTACAAGGTATTGCACTTGCAAAATATAAGATTCGAGAGAGTCTTGTCTGCAAGCCGAGCACGATGTGGCCTATCCCACCATTTATGCGCCACCGGTATGCGCGCTCATAATGGAAGCAACGCGGTCGCGATGCACACGCGGTGCGACACGCTCGTTTTTTCCAATCGCGTCCGCATCGCATCGAGTTAAAAACATCTCAACTTTTCAGAGAGCCGCGAGGGCACCGCTGGTCATGTGACAAGAACCAATCAAGCAGCTTCATCCTTTCCCGTAACAACGTTGAAAGCTCAGCCAAGATGAAGGAACAGTTAATCATAGCTGTATATGGATTGCCATTTTTAAATAAATTTAGTAGCAGAGCTACTGCAAGCGATTTTTAGTGCTGCAAATCCATTTATCCTTTGCTCGTCATGGAGAGAGCGCGTCATGGTTGCTTAGCAACGGCAGACGCCTCAGGGGCGCAACTGCCCGAGCGCTTTGGAAACAAGGAGAAAGCGGCGCGCCTAGCGATTTCCACGCGTTTTTAGGCGCGAATTATTGACGACAAAAGCGATGACCCTCGGTACCCCTCAAGCTGAGATGTTGATGTGATGTGATATCTGATCTAAGTGGACGTGGTGTGCGTAAGGTAGAGAGGGCATGACTGATGATAGTGTCCTGATCCAGTCATGACAGCGTGATTCTCAGCCTGCGCTCCAGCTGAGTAATCAAATTTATTTTTAAAAATAATTTATATATTTTATATTCAAACTGAAAACATGATGTGATTAACACTCAAGTCATTCAAGTCATCCTGTCTCAAGTCAAGTCAAGTCCCGAGTCTTTAACTTCCAAGTCCGAGTCAAGTCTCAAGTATTTTATTTTTTGTCAAGTCAAGTCACAAGTGCTAAAAATAGCGACTCGAGTCGACTCGAGTCCAAGTCACCAAGTCACAAGTCCCCATGTCTGCCAGAAACTCTTGACACTTGATCAGCTGAATTATAGACTTACAAGCTTTGATTATGGTTTTTCTGATAGTCACAATAAGCCATCTGTTATAAAACCTCAGGATCTTAAAAACCCTGATGGGGCCATGAGACAAACAGCAGCACAGATGTGGTGTCTTCTAAGGCTGCTCCCTCTTATGATAGGAGATTTGATTCCAGAAGGTGAGAAACACTGGGAACTACTACTTTCATTACTCGGCTGTATGGAGTTGATTTTCTCTCCAGCCTTGACTGCAGAGGCAGTTATATTTTTGCAGCATCTGATTGAGGAACACCATAGTTTGTTTCTGGAGCTTTATCCAGATAGGCATTTGAAGCCAAAACACCACTTCATGCTTCATTATCCTGGGGCCATCAGGAAACTTGGACCTTTGGTTCGGTTCTGGTCCATGCGTTTTGAGGCAAAGCATGGTTTTTTCAAAAGGCTAAGTCACGTAACCTGCAATTTTCTGAACATTTGTAAAACACAGGCTTTCCGACATCAGATGATGTTGTGCTACACCCTGCTGTCTGAGAAGATGTTCTCACATGACTTTGAAGTTGGTCCAGGATATACCACATTCCTGGCATCTGTAGACGATTTTGAGAAAGTGAAGTGTGGTTTTGAGGGAATTCCATTGTTCTCGGATGTCTATTTACCATCTTGGATTAAGTACAAGGGAGCAACCTACAGGTCAGGAATGACACTTTTTGTGTCTCACTCTGCTGATGGTGAGCCCCATGCAACCATTAAGAACATTGTGGTCTTTGACTCCAAAGTCAAATTCATTGTGAAAAAATGGGACACGGTTGGATTTGACAGACATTATTTTGCCTTCTCTGTGTCTCCTTCTTCTGTGCTTGACTTGGTAGACATTTACTTCATTGATGATCACCACCCTCTACATGTTGTGATGTCCTTAAAGGACAATGAGATCCACCATTACATTTCGCTGCGATACAGGCTATTTTAGGAGGAGGGCTGTTAGGGGGGAGTTGGGAGCAGGGTGGTCAAAAACATTAGTCCATGCTTGTGTACACCTACTACTAAATACTACCTCATGGCCTTTTAAACAACATTCTATTTATACAAATATCAAGTCATCGTGGGCACATCACAATGCATGTAAGTTTTACTGAAAGTAATGGTTTAGTTAAATTAAATGTCCAGTTAATCAAGTGCCAAGTTTGTCAGTAATGCCATTATGAATGATTTCAGTTATGACACTTAGGGCTGCATGATATTGGAAGAAACTGATATTGTGTTTCACTTTTCTACAATAACACTGAAATATGAAAACAAATCACTTGATTGATATGGAAGTACTGTTTTGTAAATTTATATGGATGTAATTTTCCTTTTATAGAGGGCGCTGTTTTAAAGTAAAATTTCTGGACAAAAATGCATACATGTATATTACTATTCTTTTTTTAATTATTATTAAAGGAATCAATAGAGCCTGCAACTACAGCTACTGAACCAAGGGAGCAGCAGGAAATCAGTCGAGCAAGTAGCAGCATTTGTAAGAGTTTTTTTTTTTTGGACCAGTCTGCTACTAGAAAAGGCCACACACACAATGCATGCATAATTATTAGGCACACTGATATTCTGATGATATTTTTTTCCAAGCACATTTTACCAATTCCATAATGTTTCAATCTAAAAAAAATTCAGAACGTTTGACCAATTCTTTTTTTTGGTATGATTTTTGGTATGATTTTTAAGTAGTCAACTTAAAAATGTAACTACAACATGATTCAATGAGATTGTCATTTGTGCATTAGTTCCGTCCACTATTGGAGAGCCAGGCAGTTCTTAAGCTGAAGAATTCCAAAGGAACACTGTTATTTTGGAGCATGTCCTCTAACAAAAAACGACCATATAGGTCGTTTGTGCAAGCATTTATTCCGACCTATATTTACGTTTTAAAGTTAAGCGCCCTCTAGTGGGCGTAAAAATAATGACAGTATCGCGTTGCATCTGTCGTCATGAATTGACGTATAACGTCATTACCAATCAAAATGCACGTTTATTTAAATGCAATGTGTGGGCGTTTTACACCGATCTCACAGTATTTCCTACATATTTTACTAGGTGGCTTATTCGTTCGAATGACCACACCTAACCCCACCCTTAAACCTAACCCTCACAGAAATCATGCTAAATTATGATTTATTGAGCATATACATGTTCGTGCACATCCGTTCCCTGGGATCGAACCCATGATAGCATGATTACATATCAAGGTATAACGCAATAATCTACTAACTGAGCTACACGAAACGCAAACCAGAGGGCAAATAAAAGAGTACAAAACATTAATATGAAAATGACCTTTTGCCGATAGGGGCGCAATTGTAGTATACGCTCTGATGGGTCGTATTTCAGGGATTTGGACAAACGACCTATACAAGCGTATTGCTTGGAGGACAGGTTGTTATTTTGACAAGAAAATACAACAAAGAATATCGTTTACATGTAGCGCACCAATTCTCTCTGTCTGAGTGTTTGTGTGAGACAAAGCAACGGCGAGTCGTGTGCTTCACAATAGGGCTGGGCTATAGATATATTATTAGGGATGGCACGGTTTGCAGAAAAAAAAACCATTCGGTTCACCCCACACGATTCGGCACGTGCTGGGACCGCGGTTCAACTTAAATCTGACAAAGCATCTGTCTGGTTTGCTGGTTTGCTATAAATAACACAAAACAAACAGGGTTCAGCTAATATATGTTTCTGTTGATTCATGCGCATTCTGGATTCCCAGACATAAAAAAACGTGGACAAACCTGCACTCTTTTTCAATGCGATTGCCATATGGAATATGAGCAGTCATTTATTCCGTCATCACCCGGGTGCTGATAACGTGTGCGCACAGATGAGATCTGAAAAGCACACGTTAAATTAAAAATTTAATTTAATTTATGCATTTAGCAGATGCTTTTATCCAAAGCGACTTAGATTGCATTCAGGCTAACAATTTTCTCCTATCATGTGTTCCCAGGGATTCGAACCCCCAACCTTGCACTTGTTAATGCAATGCTCTACCACTTGAGCTACAGAAGTATTGTTTAAATGGACAAATTCACACAAAAATTGTCAAAATGCCCATTTTGGTACGTATCCCACAGCAGACATAGCTGGCTGAACGTACTGTAGGCCTACTGTTTCAGTGCACTGGATCAGTGAATTCTCTTAAGTATAGTTTCTCCCTAACACCCCTAATATATGTAAGGAATAATTGATGACGGGCCATTGAATTATTAGAAAAATAATGCACACCCGAGGTCGTGACCATTACACCTCGGTTGTGCATTTTTTTTTCCGAATAATTCAAACGGTCCGGAGTCAATTATTCCGCTTGTACTATGATTACCACACCTCAAGACATCGACACTATGATTTGTTTAAAGGGATTCGTCCGGTTTTTGTACTTAAATCGCTATTGTAAGTAGGATTATTTTTTCTGCATCTCATTCAATGCCTCTTTTGTTAGTACCATAAAGTCGTTTTAAAGCTGGTAACAGAGGCTTGATCTGTTGATAGCATTCTACTGCAGTTATTAATGAAGTTATTAGAAAGAGAGCAATAGAGACAGAGACACAGAGAGAGAAAGAAACAGAGAGAGAGCTATAAAATAAAACCATAAAATAGAGCCATCCTAAGGAGATTTTTTTTTTTCAGGTCATTTACTGTTTAAAAAAAACAAAACAAGCAAAGGCTATTTCACTGTCAATGTGACACAATCGATATTGGTTCATACAAATTAGAATCTAATAAAATCAAGAAATCCTTTTTCTATTTTACTTTTTACATATTTTGTTTTTATTGGCCTCAGCTGTCACTGTGTGGAGTTGAACATGAAAAGTGAAACACAGTCTCTGTTCATCTGTTCTCATCATAAATAAATGCATGAGCCTATATACTTGTCTTTGGTTTGAATGAAAATGTGAACAAAAATACAAGCAATTAAATGTTGTTATTATAGCGTAATTAAAATATGAAGATTAAAATGAGTAATACTAGATTATGACAGAATTTTTATGAAGTCTAACACAACCTCTTATGTGTGCATCATTTTTTTAGAATGTAAGAGACATCCTTGCATCAGCATCCTGTGGCAGCGGTATTGTGGATAGCACTGAAAAAAATAACTGCATTTCACTTGCAGCAGTTTTGTCACTTTGGGGCGGCAGTGGCTCAGTGGTTCATGTAGGTTGTCTACAAACCGGAAGGTTGGTGGTTCGATCCCCGGCTCCACCTGACCAAGTGTCGAGGTGTCCTTGAGCAAGACACCTAACCCCAGCTGCTCCCGACGAGCTGGATGGCGCCTTGAATGGCTGACACCGCAGTCGGTGTGTGAATGGGTGAATGTGAGGCAAATTGTAAAGCGCTTTGGATGGCCATGTGGTCTGTTGAAAGCGCTATATAAATGCAGTCCATTTACTTAAAGAAAGACAAGCCATGTTTCGTATCTTGGTCTCCCATCTAATTGAGTGCTATGGAGAAAAGTAAGTGCAAATTTAAGTAATACATTTAATGCATTATTGTACATATGTAGTATTGTTAAAAATCTAAATATTAAAATATTCTTTTAGTCCAAGTGCTGAAGTCATGCTGGCTTCATCAGTAGTCAAACTATTTCCATGCCTTAAGGATTGCCAGGGTAAAGATTCTAAGATTCTAAGTCTAAGATTTTGTATATGTATGGGAATCTCGTATTATTATTATCATTTAGATTAATTAGACTATACATTTTAAATTTATATTCTTCTTCTTATTAATATTATTTAAATATTGTGTAACAAGCAGATACTTTTTTACAAATAATCACAAATTAAAAATTAAAAACAGGGCTGAGAAATACTGCTTTAAGATATTCATGTAATCATGTAAGTGGGGTCAGTGTGGTATTTTCTAAATCTTTTTCTAAATTTTATTTTATTTTATTTTTTTAAACAAAAGGAAGCATGGTTCAGTCCAGGTAGATTTCACAGACCTGCCACAGGCTTCCTGGAGGAGTGTCTTCGGAACGTGCGCAAAAAGATCCGAAGAGCAAAACAAAAAACTATTTCTTCAGAAATCCCAACATACAGCAGCAGTTTTACTTTGTCAGGTATGTGGGTATGTCTTTGTCTGGTATATAAGTAAGTGTTCCTCTTCAGGAACATGAGCTGCTCTGGGAACGGCCTTCAGAGTGACTGGCTCTGAACCATGTGTGTAATCAGTCCAGCGGATGGGCGAGACGTGACTGTGTGTTTGTGTGTGTGTGTCAGTCGCTATCTGTTTGTGAGTCACTGACTTTTTGAGACCGGTAGAATTCAGCTTACAGAATGTATCCATTCCTATTGTATCAGTTAACAGCTATTGAGTGTCACAACTCTGACTGAAATTCAATGATGTCAACGCTGTAATGTGATGGTTATTAAGGCACACATGACCAGAGTTAACCATTACCCTTTTCCAGTAGTAAGTAATTCAGACCCTCACCTCTCCCTATATTAAAATCTCTGGCAGAAGCTGAACGAACTTGCAGTCTGATGTGGGAACTCTGATTTTAAGTTCCACATGTAAAACAAAGATTGCATTTGGTAAATGTGCACTGAACTGAAAGTCCTTTACCAAAAAGGTTCAGTTTGAATACATTTACTGTTACACTCCTATTAACCAAGATTGATAATTAATGTGATTTTATGTTTCTCACAACAGAGTCAAATGTGGACTCAGAAAGAGCGACTCAAATGACAGAGTGGCTAAAAAATAATATCTGGCCAGCCAGTCAGGCTAAGCATTATATGAAAGAGACCGTGATCCAAAGGGCAAAGTGGATTCGTGACCATGGATCCAAGACAATAATGGAAATAGTCAAAGAGTATCCACCACTCCTTAACACACGGGCATGGTAGGTATCTTCCTTTTTGTACAACTTCTTACAAATTACAACTTCTTTTGTCATGCTTATCTTTTTGCTCTTTTTGGATATCCCAGGATTTTTTAATTTTGAATCCAGACTGTGCTTCAAAACTCACAGAAAATTGGATACCTGTGTTTAAGGATAAGATTCTACAGTTTGCCAGCAAAGAGAAACAAGCTCTTGAACTACTTCAAAACATTGAAATGATGTCAGCAGGTAATGGGTATTAAGCAAACAGTGTTATAAATGAATACGGTCCACAATTAATTACTTTACCATCATTGCCAAAAAGTATAGATTGTGGATATTGTCCCTTTTTATAAAAAAATACTGTTGGTAATGACAGTTTCCACTTTCATTGTCAGTGTACTATTTATTTTAAACACAATTTTACAAATGAATGTCATTTATGCAGATATAGTTGTAAATTTTTATCGCAGTTTGAAAAGATTTTTTTTTAACATTGAGTTATTTTATTTGTTTATTTTAAAGAGAGACAGAGTGACTTTGCTGTGCAAGTCCTGCCAATAGTCCTTCCAACACGTGTACAAAATGGGCAGAAAAATGTGCAGACCAACTTTCCTAGAAACCAGGAAGGCCTTCATAGACATACAGCCTGTAAGTTAACAGCCACTTCTAAAACTACATTATTTAAGTATTTACCATATAAAGTTTAATTTATATATTTTTTATTGAATGCACATTTAAAACGATATGCTTCATGCTGCATTACTGCATTAAGGGAATAAGACTTATCTCTCTCTGCTGACGACTGTAATCAATATTTCTCTATTTCCTCTTCTGAAAAGTTGTGGAAACTGCAATTTGTATTTAGATTTTCTTTTGTTATTAGAGAAAATACAAAATTATATTTGCTGTTATCTACCATTCACCCCATAGAATCTTATTTTTTAATTATGACTACTTCCACGTCTGAGATTCTCGGTTATATGAAAAGGGTCCATTGTAACTATTGAAACCTTAGTAAAAAGTTTTTTTTTTTTCTTTTACTATTATTTACTATTATTGCTTGAATTGCCTTTTAAGGTTCTGTTATCTTAAACGAAATGCTCCTAAAAAGTTAATTTTACCCAATAATTTTAATTCTGTAATTTAACCTCATGTCATGGCTTGATTTGTTATAGTCTTTAATGATCCAAAATGTAAAGTATCCTAAATGTACCTCTAAAGATACAACCCGAATTCCGGAAAAGTTGGGACGTTTTTTAAATTTTAATAAAATGAAAACTAAAAGACTTTCAAATCACATGAGCCAATATTTTATTCACAATAGAACATAGATAACATAGCAAATGTTTAAACTGAGAAAGTTTACAATTTTATGCACAAAATGAGCTCATTTCAATTTTGATTTCTGCTACAGGTCTCAAAATAGTTGGGAAGGCGCATGTTTACCATGGTGTAGCATCTCCTTTTCTTTTCAAAACAGTTTGAAGACATCTGGGCATTGAGGCTATGAGTTGCTGGAGTTTTGCTGTTGGAATTTGGTCCCATTCTTGCCTTATATAGATTTCCAGCTGCTGAAGAGTTCGTGGTCGTCTTTGACGTATTTTTCGTTTAATGATGCGCCAAATGTTCTCTATAGGTGAAAGATCTGGACTGCAGGCAGGCCAGGTTAGCACCCGGACTCTTCTACGACGAAGCCATGCTGTTGTTATAGCTGCAGTATGTGGTTTTGCATTGTCCTGCTGAAATAAACAAGGCCTTCCCTGAAATAGACGTTGTTTGGAGGGAAGCATATGTTGCTCTAAAACCTTTATATACCTTTCAGCATTCACAGAGCCTTCCAAAACATGCAAGCTGCCCATACCGTATGCACTTATGCACCCCCATACCATCAGAGATGCTGGCTTTTGAACTGAACGCTGATAACATGCTGGAAGGTCTCCCTCCTCTTTAGCCCGGAGGACACGGCGTCCGTGATTTCCAACAAGAATATCAAATTTGGACTCGTTTGACCATAAAACACTATTCCACTTTGAAATAGTCCATTTTAAATGAGCCTTGGCCCACAGGACACGACGGCGCTTCTGGACCATGTTCACATATGGCTTCCTTTTTGCATGATAGAGATTTAGTTGGCATCTGCTGATGGCACGGCGGATTGTGTTTACCGACAGTGGTTTCTGAAAGTATTCCTGGGCCCATTTAGTAATGTCATTGACACAATCATGCCGATGAGTGATGCAGTGTCGTCTGAGAGCCCGAAGACCACGGGCATCCAATAAAGGTCTCCGGCCTTGTCCCTTACGCACAGAGATTTCTCCAGTTTCTCTGAATCTTTTGATGATGTTATGCACTGTAGATGATGAGATTTGCAAAGCCTTTGCAATTTGACGTTGAGGAACATTATTTTTAAAGTTTTCCACAATTTTTTTACGCAGTCTTTCACAGATTGGAGAGCCTCTGCCCATCTTTACTTCTGAGAGACTCTGCTTCTCCAAGACAAAGCTTTTATAGCTAATCATGTTACAGACCTGATATCAATTAACTTAATTAATCACTAGATGTTCTCCCAGCTGAATCTTTTCAAAACTGCTTGCTTTTTTAGCCATTTGTTGCCCCCGTGCCAACTTTTTTGAGACCTGTAGCAGGCATTAAATTTTAAATGAGCTAATTAAGTGGATAAAAGTGTAAAATTTCTCAGTTTAAACATTTGCTACGTTATCTATGTTCTATTGTGAATAAAATATTGGCTCATGTGATTTGAAATTCCTTTAGTTTTCATTTTAATAAAATTTAAAAAACGTCCCAACTTTTCCGGAATTCGGGTTGTATGTAAGTTTTGTATTCTCAGTTAAATAAAGCCAATCCTTTTCAATTGTATTTATTTTTCCTTTTCTTTCAGATTGGGACCAATATGGCTGAGTATCTGCTTTCAAAAGAGTCCACTGAATTCCCTTACATTCTCATGCTTGGAGACAACCAGTGCTTTCAAGCCTTCACCATTATAAATGGTGCAGCACTTCAGCAAAGTACATTACTGGCTGCACTGGATGTTTGCTTTAAAGCATTCTACATCTTTGATATAAACTACCCCAAGCAGTGTTCCCTGGTGTGGCAGTTTCTACAGACTGTGGTGTATGGACTTCCTGGGGAGGAGACACCAGCAGTAAGAGTTCTGCGAGCATTCATTTTTGCAGACAAACTGTAACTTATTTATTTACTTTTTATTTTTATTTTTTTTATTAGTGTGACCTGACTGCTTTATTGGATTCTGTGTTCTTTAACTTGCACACTGTTACATGAAATGTTTACATATTTCATATATTTAATTCTATTTTTCTTATACAACATTACAATTACATTGCAATTGATGAGTCTTACTGATGATTCTTATATCTAAGGAAATATTGATTTTTATGATTGTTTGTGTAAATGGTATGAAATGTTTTCATATTTCAAATTTGTATTTTCTTATTAAAGAATTTTTCTGTTAATTATTAAAGTTAATTTTTCTGATGAAGTCAGTTTTATGCTGTTTCCTTATTACATCGACATACTTTTCTACTCTGCAATTACATTACAATTGATTCTTACTGATGATTCTTATATCTTCAGATATTGAGACTTATGTAAATGTTATGAAATGTTTTCATATTTTAAATTTGTATTCTTAAAGTACATTTTTCTGACTGAAGTCAGTGATGCATTTACTGTGATATTTGATACATTTTCATAGAAATTGTCTTAAAGGAGCTATGTGGAGGTTTTTACTTAAAAAAAATCTTTAAGATAGAGTTTTCATTTGTACATGTATGAGCCAACCATGATGTAAAAAAAAAAGAATGACACCTCGACTGTCCACCACGGTTGCCTCTATCAGCCTGTAGGCTCAATTGTGTGTGGAGGAGTGGGGCCAGAATTGGCGTGAAAATTCACAAAATGTGACGTCATGCGCGTTCTCGTCTACTTGGGTTTACAACCGTACGGCACGCCAGCCATTATAGTAAGCAGCGGCAATAGTGTTTTCAAATGGACTCTGCGGATGGAAAGAAGCGACCAGCCTCCAGCACAATTCAGACACCCACGGGCACTCCTCGTAAGTTTAAAAAAAAAGAGTGTGCACACTGAGAACGAGCATGAGACTGGCTGCAGTTCCTCTAACGGCCACTGGTGTCAGTAACGGTTAGAAATTTCAGAACCTACGCAATGCTCCTTTAATGCTGAGGTGGGAAAAATGTGTCCAATGACATTTATACTATTCATTATTTTTTTCAAAAATGTAATGATATAAATTCACAAATAAGCTTTAAAGTGTGTTTTTATTTTTATTTTATTTTATATGTTTTGTCAATGCAAGCGTTTTACATGCTTTTATGACGAAATCAGCTCCGTCTATTAGACATATATTAGATTTAAGGTTAGCTATTTTAGCCTAGACATCCTTTAGAATATAAGAAAACGTGTAATAATAAAACGAATGACGACATTTTATTTAGATCACCTAAATTGCTTCCATATACTTCCGTGTTTTCCCGTATGGGGAAATCACAAGGTGACTTGTTGTTTGATACGGACGTGACTTCCGACGTCACTCTTGGATGTGGGCCGGGTTGGATTACCGAGGTAAGTATTGCTGTAGATTCATTATTTTAATCACTTATATTTCTGACCCATTTTGGGTTAAATTCAACCCAGCAGTGTAGTCATTTTTAACGAATAGTTGGGTTAAAAATCACAACCCAGCAGGCTGGGTTAAACATGATAACCCAACTAGTTGAGTTAAAATAACCCAGCGTTGGGTTCGTCCCTTTTTGACCCAGCGCTGGGTTGTCAAAATAACCCAAATTGGGTTGTTTTTAACCCAGCAGTTTTTAGAGTGTATTAAACTTGTGTTGAAATTTTACTTTTCTGCCTCGTCAGTCTGTTACACATGCCCATGACAGTATCACAGCTTTCAGCACAACTGTTTTCCATGCTGATAATTGAAATATTTCACATAAATGTTTCTTGAACAGCACATTAGATACAAGAATGATTTCTGAGGGATCATGTGACATTGAAGACTGGAGAAATGATGCTGAAAATTCAGATTGCATCACAGGAATACATTTAATTTTATAATATACTCACAGAGAAAACATATTTTGAATTGTAATAATATTATATTTTTTAATCAAATAAGATACAACCTTGTTTAGCAGAAGAGACTTCTTTTATAAACATTACAATTTTACTGACCACAAAATTAGAATAGTATAGTGTTTTTATTTTAAGATAATGTACTGCAAAGTTTAGGCCACAATCATCTGAAAATCATGTAATTGTCAAGTGTGTTAATATGTCACTTCCAGCAGGGTTTCATTCTTACCTGTGCATGTGAAGAATTTAGACTCTCCAACACTCAGTTCCACTTTATTGAGTGATATTGACACCTGAAGCACCGCTACAACAGAAAGAAAGAAATACAACCAAATCAATAATAATAATAATAATAATAATAATAATAATAAATATATTCAATACAGATTGTTTCCAAACAGCTTCCCAGTAATAAACAGAAAAAAAAAACATTGTTAATGTTGTATAATCAAAGTCTGGACAGGACAGGACAGACATTACTTTACAACTCTACTTTATAATGCAGTTTTACTCCCAGTGAACTAAAAATCTGAGGCAAACACTTCACATTTAAATTAAACACGACTTATGTTTTCTGAGCTTAAGAAAGAGCTGTTTTCTATAACATATAACATCAATCAATCAATCAATCAATAAATCAATCAATCAATACATACATAAATACATAAAGTGGTGTGTGTGTGTGTTTGTGTGTGTCTGTTTGTGTGTGTCTGTTTGTGTGTGTCTGTTTGTGTGTGTGTGTATATTCCATGGTATAAATAAGCTTCTAGGTCAGCAGGCCATTTCAATCTCACACATTGAATATTGTTTGTTTTACTGCCATATGCTCATATTTTTTCATTGAATGAATGTAATTTTTTTCACAATTAACACATGTATGCTGATTCTATGCAATGTGAATAAATAAATTTTGAAAATGTGATTAATCAAAAAGATGCAAATATGACTAATAAACTATTTTACTTGCTTCTTATATACATGATGCATCCCAATAAGTTTATTAATTTGTTAAAACTGTGTAATCCAAAAGAGTGGAAATTTGACATGCTCGCTCTCTCTCTCTCTCTCTCTCTCTCTCTCTCTCTCTATATATATATATATATATATATATATATATATATATATATATATATATCCGTTGCATTTGAAATGATGCAGTGCCCCTTCAGAATAATGGTTGAGAAAAAAGTTCTTGGAGGCCGCAGCCTTATGCATTTTAGTTTCAACCCTGCTCCATCACACATACCACGTAGTTTCCAAATAAGCCTGATTAAGACTTGATTAGCTGGATCAGGTGAATTTAATTAGGGTTGAAATGAAACTCTGAGGGGCTATAGTACTAAAGCAACTGAGTTTGACACCTATGTCCTAAAGCATCAAATTTTCCTGTTGCGATTATTTGCTCATTATTTTATCACGGTATATGGTATTATCCCGGTATTGAAATTTAGTTTTAAAAAAAGTGGTCATAATACAGTATTATGTATAATATATTATTATATATATATATATATATATATATATATATATATATATAATTTTTTTTCCTTATAACAAAAATAACTGAACATTTAAATACAACAAAGCAATAGAGAAAAATATATAAAGTTAAAAGTTTTACACAGATTAAAGTGCAAAAGAACTATAAAGACCAACTAGTATCATTTTACAATAAGACCTCATTACTTAACCATTAACATTCTCAGTGAGCAATAGCTGCATTTACTACAGAAGTTATTAATCTTTTAATCAAAACACTTTCAAACAATATCTTGGGTGTGTTGTAGTCCAGATAAAAAATAAAAATAAAAAAGTTTGAAAATGTATAGACTGTGATGAACATCATAGGGAATACACAAATCTGAATTTATTTATGGGGTTTCCAGGGTAAGGGCTGCATTTTCTGCAGTTTAGCGCCATCTGCTGTCAGAGAGTGAATGTGCTTTCATTCAGCGCATCTCTCACGTGTTCCACCATGTGCTTCTCATGCGAGCCACACACGTCTTTCAAGCAGCATACAGCGGTGTTGTGCATTTTGACCAGTTGATGGGAATAGTATTCTATTTCAGTTGATGGAAATGCATTCCAAATTCTGAATTATTTGTAATATATAATTATTCACAGTATTTAGAAGTGCCCATGATAACAATATCGAACATATTCATTACCATGATATATCACATTAACGAATACCTGCACATGTCTAGCGGGGAGTTTGGTGGGGGTAGTTGAGAATGAACGGGGAAAAGTCACGTGAGAGGAGGCAATGCTTTAAACAGGATATGATTGATATGACTGGTTATGTTCAGCTGTGATTGGTTCAAGCGATAAATCCCACCTCTTGGGTTTGTGCGCTTTCAAGAATCAGTCTGAACGAACAATATAATGGTGTTAATGGCATGGCTAATAAAAAATTAAAAAAATACAAGGTCAACAACTCACACACATAGATATAACTTCTTGGTTACATCAAAATAAGACTTAAAATGGCCTGAAAGCATGATCTGTGGGAGCATGGGAAAAGAATAGAATTTCTTCCCAAGTTTCAGTTTTTTAGTGGACTGAAGCAGGTTCTTGTGTAGTATTTACCTATATTTTGTTCTAACCATAAAAAGATGCCCAGTCCCTGATGACGAGAAGCATCCCCACACGTCCACAGTAGGGATGGTATCTTGAGGCATAAGAAGTGTTAGGTTTGCGCCACACATAACGCTTTAGAGTTTCGGACAAAAAGCACAGTTTTTTTGCACAGTTTTGGACATAGAAGGGCCACCATTCAAGTGGGAAATAAATATGCCATTTAGGGATGTATAAAAGATTTTAAAATAAATATGGTGGGTAAGCGAGGGTTTACAGATCACTATGCAAACCGGAGAAGTCTCACGACTGCGGATGACAACATCCCAGATCAACATGATTAAAATAATGTACATTTAATTAGTTTATTATGGAGAGGCACTGAAATGTAGAACTTTGTTTATGTGTTTTTGATTTCACTGTACATGATTTAAAAACAGTTCACTATGTAGGTTTGTAATAGCATTGATTCACTAACTTTAATATTTGCTGCTTTAAGCAAGAGGTACCTTGCTGAAACGCAAGATGACATTAAATGTTCTGCTTGAGCAGATGAAAATTTTAACTTGAAATGAGAGTATGGCAACCAGAAAATGAACGTTTTTGTCTTCATTGGGATCGGAGTCGAATGCTTAAGGATATTTTGCTCTATTTTGTTTGGGTTTCAGGAAATGTAATAAAATAAATTATATTGCCCATCCTCTCAGGATACCTGGAAACAGTGTTACAAGTACCACAGGCACATCTTTTTTACATTTTTGTAGCATAAACAACATCAAAACGATGCAAGCTTTGGATCTTCCAATGCTTTTCTATATGGCGTTGAAACCTAAAGATGTCTGAGTTCCGCTCCCCATGCAACTAATACTCGGCTGCCATTGGCTCACCTGCGTTCGAGGGGAGGGGCTTAATGATAGGACAATTAAGTGCTCTTGATATTGTTAACTGGTGCACCATTTCTAAACTTGCATCCGTTGAACTTTGTCACTCTTTCAAAGTGATTGTTGGTGATTGTAATTGTCTTTCAAATTGAGTTTTGAGGACAGAGACTGGGTGGTGTGGTGGACCTTCCATTTCCTGATTATTGATCCAACTGTGCTGACTGGGATATCTAAACATTTGGATATTATTTTGAACCCTTTTTCCTTTCTTTCATTTTCTTTTACATACACATCCTGGCCAGTGATCCTTTAACAGTGGGGTATTCATCCAGAAATTGTGATTGCATGTTTAACTACTCACAGGAAGATGTCAATGGTAAAGTAATTGTGTTCTTGTTTAGGGAAATTTCTTTCATCTTTGTGACCTGGCAGATTCCATTAAAGACTTATACACATTTCCTGATAAAAACACACAATGTCTCCTCCCAATAATTTATATTGAGTTTCAGTGTTTAATATCCATCAGAATAAAGTTTAAGTGTATCATTTATAAACGATAGGTTGAGAGAATTAGTCAGAGTTCTGAATATTTTTGCAAGGCACCGTTTAATATATATAAAAAGGTGAAAGGTATAAAAGCAGCTTTAATCATTTATATTTTGCTTTAAACAACCCAGCATGCATTGGCAGAAAAACAGCCTATAGATGGCAGTGCTGCGATGGCAAAGATTCCTCCACAGTCGCAGTGCAAAATCTTTAACACATCAAGTGCACAGCTGATTTATTTCTCTCAGGGTGCAAGTGGAGAGGAGCAAGCCTGTCCTTTTATTATTGGCCTGTTGTAGATTTTCGCAGTCCAACCGCAGCTTGTCTTCGGCTCGACTCGGCTAACTGCTGCATATCTGGTGAGAATGTCTAATTTGGGAAGCTATGGGCTGATTAATGACCAAAGCGCAGCCATGAACTCCGCAATTAGAGACTACGGCTGGCACAGGACTGACTTTGATGGCTGCCACCTGAGGTGGAAAGGAAATGTCACTAGAGCCATAAGGGGCAAATGTGTGTGTGTGTGTGTGTGTGTGTGTGTGTGTGTGTGTGTGTGTGTGTGTGTGTGTGTGTGTTTAGCACGCGCATTCGCTAGTTTTAGAGACAGTTATGCATTTTAAAGCTGAAAACTAAAATTCTGTCATCACATATTCAGCCGCAGGTCATTCCAAACCAAACTGTGGAGCACAAAAGAAGATGTGGGTGACTAAATGGTGACAGAATTGTCGTTTCGTGGTAAACTGAAAGTATTTGGAGTGTAACTGAAGACTGGAAGTAAATGAATGATCCAGATGCTGTTCTGAGGCAATAACAAACAACACAGAGCTTGTTTGTAAGACTAATCGGATTAGTGCGTTCATTCATTCATGGCCATTTGGCAGGTGTGGAAATTTAGCTGAAATCATGTCCATGCAAAATAATAAAACACAAACCTGTGTGAGTCATTAAACTCTAAAAGTCACAGTGACATAACTAATGCACATAAACAATGTTTCTAACAAGGTCAAGACAACTTAGCAGAACAAACTTTTACAAATAAATGAGTGTTTACTGTGAGTGCCCTTTGCTAAGATCTGCCATCGACGATTGCTGTTATGCCCTCTGTGTGATAATAGCGATCTTATACGATAATTACAAATCAAACTGTAAGACATGGATGCAGATTAAATGATGATGACACCTATTTATTCATAGGCTACATAGATATGCCCCTGTGTGGGCTGCTAAACGTAAGCTGTCTGCCATATTGTAATGGTCAAAGCAGGTCCTGGAACCCTCGAGATCAAGTTGCCTGAATGTCTGCAACTATTTATTTGCATGTATGAATATCTCTATCTGCAATAGACGTATGCAGATGATTTCACTAAACTAAAACAATACAACCAGGTACTACAAGTTTAAATACCTTACATATTTGTAAACACAGACCAAAAAAATTAAACTTGGTAAACAAATAGAGCAAAATAAATCATGTTTTGGCAATTGTGTGTGTGTTTTTTTTTTCTACACTTATTGGAAATTACTTATTGGAATCCCACACACCAGTATTCCTTTCAGCTATTTTCACTTCCATGGCATTTTATGTTTTATCTCCATGTCATTTCATGTTGAATTTTTGATGGTTATCCAAAATTTCTGACACTGCCAGAAAATTATCGCAGGCTATCTTTGGTATCAAGACCATAGCAATGGCCATCTTTGAACCTCTCTCACAGTATGATGTATGGCCACCATTTGGGATCCACAACAAAATAAATCATCGCGACTGTTTTCCCACAATGATCTTCTTTTGTCTGGGACAGCCCAAAATTGTACAATGTATACTGGGCGTTAGACGAGCTTCACACAATGTTTTTTTTTTTTTTTTTTTTTTTTTTACAAATGTTTTTAACAAAGTATCTTCTGTTCCCCAAGGCTGCATTTATTTGATTAAAATACAGAAATATTATTGCAAATCAAAATATATGTTTTCTGTGTGTATATCTTTTAAAACGTAATTTATTGCTGTGATCAAAGCTGAATTTTCAGCATCATAACTACAGTCTTCAGTACCACGTGATCAATCAGAAATTATTATAATATGCTTATTTGCTACTCAAGTAAACATTTCTGATCATTATCAGTGTTGTTCTGCTTCATATTTTTGTGGAAGTCATGATACATTTTATATTTCAGGATTCTTTTATGACAGCTCAAAAGAATTTTGATTTTATTTGAAATATATATATATATTTGGTAACAAAATAAATATCTTTACAGTCACTTTGAATCACACAATATTTCTGTTTTTACAGTGTTTTTAATCAAATACATGCAGCTTTAACAAGCAGAAGAACTTGTTTCTAAATTCTATAAAGTTCAATAGCTCATTATCATTCATAACAGCCTCACCTTATATTAACTGTAATTAAGCACACAGATGGGACATGCCGAGGGGCAAACGACACTCACGCTGTAATTGACTGTGATTTGACAGAGATATTCCAAGGGCCACGCGAGTCTCTGCGGACGTACAGCGGGTTAACGGCAGGTAGCAGTGCCACAAAGACACTAAAAGAGTGGCACTGCATGCTAGGATATGTCCCTGAACAGAACAGGGGGTTTGTGTGACACAGACACACGCTGAGACGCCCTCAGGCTTAAATACAGCTGCTGCTTCCCACCTGGGACTGCAGAGTGGGAAGCAGCAAAAAAAAAAAGTTCGAAGTTCAAAAAGATACGTTTACATCGAATGATTTGTTCGCGAACCGGATATCACAAACTGCTTTGTTTTGAACTCTCTCACAACAGACACGGAAGAGAAAACAATTCTGAATAAAGTCGTAGTTTTTGCTATTTTTGGACCAAAATGTATTTTCGATGCTTAAAATTTTTTAACTGACCCTCTGATGTCACATGGACTACTTTGATGATGTTTTTCTTACCTTTCTGGACATGGCCAGTTTACCGTTCACACAGTTTCAATGGAGGGACTGAGAGCTCTCGGACTAAATCTAAAGTATCTTAAACTGTGTTCTGAAGATAAACGTAGGTCTTACGGGTTTGGAACGACATGAGGGTGAGTTATTAATTACATTATTTTTATTATTGGGTGAACTAACCCTTTAATTGATAAATACAATCTATTTATGACATTATTTTTGAAAGCACACTCACTTTACAGCATTTTACAGCAGTGCCTAAAACTTTTCACAGTACTGTAGCATTGCAGGAAGGTTTCTTTCGGTGTCTTGAAGACATTGCCACATTGTGTGTGTATGTAAAATGTTAATATTATAATTTGTCATATTTCATATAAATCATGCTTTATTGTACATAATATATTATTGTATATTATGTCCTCTTATATGAAATACAGACAGTAATTTTAGTATGAATATATAAAACATTATGTAAAAAATATAAAAGAGAATTACCTTGACTATAGAATGTATTCATATTTAGAATTAGCTTTCATTTTTATTTTTTTCAGTTATATTTTCATTTTAATTTTGATAAAATTTTAATAATTTTGTTTTGGTCTAGGAGCGTGTTTGTTTCTTTGATTTCAAATATCAACATTGTTTTCCAGAAATTGCTTACTGTACCTTAATATTTTCTCTTTCCTTTACTTAAATTAATTGACTATATAAATGACCCATAATTAAGTTTTCACACCAGGTTATATAACACAATCCCAGTGCAATGTCAGTCAAAGAGTCAGTCAGTCTCCCAGCATACACTGCTTCTTGACAGAATCTCCTGTGATTTGAGCCGTGTGCCGCTCTCACAGCTGGCTTTCATTTCACTGAGATGTTCTACAGCCGCTGCATCTGATTCCATGTCAGCTCACAACACCCACGGGTGTCAAAACAGCTCCTCTAATGTGGCATGTGGGAGCTGAACTTCTACAGTCCCATACGATCGTTCCTCATTGACTCCAGGGAATACCAGCTCTGCCCAAACTACACTAAACAACACATCAGTCATCAGAACTAATAGTGGCATGTGTCTGAACACTGCTATAGGCCTTTAGTCGTTCAGTATTGAAGCATGTTTACTGCACAAATGTCATTTGTGAAGTTTGTGACGTGATGTTTACGCCGGCGGTGATTTTAGACTTATGATGGAAACATCCAAAAGATCTAAAACACATTACAACTTTTTAACACTTCAAAAAACATGTTGATTCTGAAATGGCAATAATTATTTAGACCACCTGAATGTACAACAAAATAATTCATATTTTGTTACATTTGTACATATTTTGTACATAAACTGGCTACCCTTCACGATTAAGTAATTAAAGTCTCATTTGTTAACACAATGCAGTAGTTACACTGAACCAACTGATATTTTTACACACATTTATCAATGTTTCTTAATGAATTAGCTTTAATTTTTATGTTTACATTTTAAAGGGGTCATATGATGTTGATAAAAAGAACATTATTTTGTTTATTTGGTGTAATGCAATGTGTTTATGTGGTTTAAAGAAAAAAACATTATTTTCCAAACGATGTACATTATTTTTGCTATGCCCCATCTCTCTAAAACATCTATTTTTACAAAGCTTATCGTTCTGAAAAGCGAGGTGTGCTCTGATTGGCCAGCTATCCAGTGCATTGTGATTGGCCTATATTCCTCAAGTGTGTGACAGAAATGTTATGCCACTCTACATACTGTGATGCAGAGTCCCGGCGCGACAAGACAAAACCAACAAAACCAATTACAAATGAGGCATTTGTAGCATCCAGTGGGGACATAATTACAGATTATAGTGATTTACAATGTCTTTTTACATGCTGCGTAAACATAAAACTTATCGGAGAAAAATTTTATTTGTGTGTGTGTGTATATATATATATATATATATATATATATATATGTGTGTGTGTGTGTGTGTGTGTGTGTGTGTGTGTGTGAGTGTGTGTGTGTGTGTGTGTGTGTGTGTATATGTATGTGTTTGTTTCATATGTCATATATATTTATATATATTTTCATACATATTAATTTGTATATATTTTTAAAAAAACTTTTCAATATACTCAAACTCTCTATACTGAGTGTTACAAAGTTACAATGTTTCAATTTAAATAAATAAATGTAAACATATTGATTTGTGGATTAATTTATTGTCATATATACATTCCAGGAGTGTTAAATTTGACTTGCATTGAGTTAATTGTACACTGGCTTTTTTGCTGTGCAGGAGAGTTTTTGTCAATACACTGGAGTTAAAATGTCAAGAATTAAAATCTATCTTAAAGGTGTTAAATTGTAACTCTTTACACTGGTGTTAAGGAAAAATCAACACTCTGTGGTGTGGACCAGAGTTGTTTTTTTAACTCTATACCATGTACATATAACTCATTCATAGCGTTAAACAAGTAACTCTTTGAAGAGTGTTAACATAACTCTGAAAAGATTGGGACAATATGTACACTTTTTCGGAGTTGATTTTAACTCTGCTAGAGTTGAATTAACACTTGCAATTTTGCTGTGCAAGTTTCCCACTCTCAACTGTTGAGTCTGTATTACTCTTTTAAAGCAATGCATTTAGACTACCTGTAACTCTAAATTTCTCAGGCTTGTTACTTGCATTGACAGCGATAATCAGCTCAGGAGCTTCAGGAAACTTTATCAACCAGGAACCTGTTACTCAACTTAATATTCCTATGGAACCTTTGCCTAAGCCTTTGCCTAAATATTCAAGCCATCGATACAAGCCCTACTGGAGGATGATTTATCACCCACCACACCTTACCACTTATCCTTCAATTAGAGCCCTTTATCAAGAATACATTTCTTTGTTGATAACCAACTCTCCTAAACATCCTTCAATTCTGGGCCTTCCTTGGATGGAAATACACAAGCCTCAGTTATCCTGGTCAGCCAAACAATCACCCTCCTTTTGTTATCATCACTGTCTTCCACTTCCATAGGTACTACCACCATTGAAATTATCCGCACGGAATACCAAGACCTGAGCGAGGTATTCAGTAAGAAAAAGGCTAGTGGCATGCCTCCACATTGCTCATATGATTGTACTATATAACTGTTTCCTCGAACCTTTTCCCCAAACAGCCGAGTCTATCCACTTTCCTTGACTGAAAAAAAAAACATGGAAGTGAGGCATTAAAACAAAGGTATCTTAGACTTTCAATATACCCTGCATCAGATGGTTAATTTTTTGTGGAGAAAAAGAGAGCAGGCCTCCGACCTTTCATATATTATTGGGAAATTATTATTATTTTTTTTTACTGCTGTTTCATTCAGGGCTTCAGCTCCATTGCTCATCCACTCAAACCACTGCTCAAGAGGAGATCAAAGCAGCTAACCTGGAATTCTAGTACTGAGCTATGAATTAGCTAAAAACTGCATTCACTACTGCTCCCATTTTTAAACATCCAGATTCTACCAAATCCTTTGTTGGAGAAGTAGATGCGTCTGAGCTGGGAGTTGGTGCCATTCTTTCACAGAGGTTTGAAGAACAACCTTAACTTCATCCAGTGTCTTTCTATTCCAAGAAACTATCTCCAGCCAAATGTAACCATGATATTGGGAACAGGGAATTGCTGGCAGTCAAACTAGCTCTAGAGCAGGGGTGTCCAACTCCAATTCCGGGAGGGCCGGATCCCTGCAGAGTTTAGTTCAAACCATGCTCCAACACATATAGTACCATGTAGTTTTCAAATAAGCCTGAATGACATAATTAGTTGGATCAGGTGTGTTTAATTAGGGTTGCATCTAAACTCTGTAGTGCTCCGGTCCTCCAGGAATTGAGTTGGACACCCCTGCTCTAGAGGAATGGAAACACTGGCTTGAAGGGACTGAGTATCCTCTTACTATTTACACTGACCACAAGAACTTAGAATACCTTTGTTCTGCTAAACGCCTGCACCCCAGACAGGTCCATTGGTCTTTTTCTTTAGTTGATTCCAGTTCACATTGTCGTACCTTCCAGGGTCAAAGAACATTAAGGCTGATGATTTATCAGTCATTCATGCCACAGAGCCATATTCCTTCCGAGAGGAGCATATTCTCTCCCCAGACTGTTGGTTCAATGAACTTGTTCAAGAATAACAAGTCTAAACAGGATCAAATACCTGCCTCTTGTTCTCCTAACAAATGTTTTGATCCTCTTCATTTACATTACATACTAATTGGGCCCTATCATACACCCAGCACAATGTGGCACCAGGCACGACACATTTTTTTTTTTTTTTGCAGTTGTCATTTTCACATCCTGCGCCATGTTGTTTAAATAACAAATGCATTTGCACCCATTTTTGTGCCCAAGGGCATGCTGGTCTGAAAACATGGTGTGTTTAGGTGCATTTCTGGTGCGTTGCTATTTTGAGGCAACTGAAACAGGTACCCTGCCACCCTCCTTAAACATTGACAGACAGACAACATATTTGGTCAAGTCCATATTGAACTCCCATTGCAAAAATGGAAAAGTGGAATTGCAACTAAGATATACATTGCTATTATTACTTTACTATATGTTAATTGAAATAGTTAATTGAAACTTACATATGTTTGGGTTAGGCAGAGATGAAATAATGAAATATACTAATTAGTGCTGTTCACAAATTGAAAGATGACTTGCATTATGGTGTAGCTGTGTACACACCAAGAGTTCATTATGTATTATTTTTCCGTTAAAAATTATGTACATTTACAAATGATTATTTCTTGAAAAAGTTTGTATTACATTGACTTTTTTGAACTGAAATACATTTGCCTTGTGAGACGAGACATCAATTGATCTTTATAAATATCAGTTTCTCAATTCTGCATGTATACATCAGTCTGGTCCACATTTTCACAACATATTTTACATTTACACATGGTTTACTCTTGACACATTTTTTTTAAATTAAGTATTTGCATCTATTTGATTTTATTTAATTAATCGTTTTATATAAATGTATGTACTCCGATTACTTAGAATCAACATAAATCTGTTAACTAGTGACACTTGCTAATCCATTCTCGGAATTGGTGCTCTTTATTTAACCCATCCAAGTACACACATGCAGCAGTGAGTGGGGAATACACACACACTGTGAACACACACATGGAACAGTGGGAAGCTATTTGCTCCAGAGCCTGGGGAACAATTGAGGGTTCGGTGCTTTCCTTAAGGGCACTTCAGCCAAGGGTATTGAGGGCCGGAAGAGAGCTCTGTACATTCACACACCCCCCCCCATCTACAACTCCTGCTGGCACTGAGACTTTGCGACCTTCGGTTATAAATCCGACTCTCTAACCATTAGGCCACAGCTGCCCCAAGGATAGGTCTGTCAGAAGTGGGATTCAATCCCACACCTATTTCAATAGCTAGCTAATGGTACTAATTAGGGCTGGGTTGAAATCTGTTTATTTTTATTTTTTTTATTATTTCTTATTGTGACAGTGATCTCATTGTAAATCATAAAAATCAATAGATGCAGTTTTCACTTGAAGTGTGTACAAAACTTAAAGACACAAAATAAATAACAGTAAGTTTAGTTACTTGTGATATGAAACAGTGTCAGATTTCAGATTCTGTCAATTGTATCACTAAAGTTAAAACAGTTAATACAGTTTTGGTGTTAAATGTAACGTGAAAGATTGTTTTAGCACCTCATTAAAAGTAGCATTGCAGAACTCACATGAACCGATCATCTCTACCTCTTTACTTCTAGTTACCACAGCAAAAAAACATGAACTATCATCAGAAAGTGTTGAAAGAAACAGAACTGCATCTCTCAGTCAGAGTTTCGAGATTTCAAAGAAATGGGTTGCAAACAATGTCACAGAAATCCATTGAGTATAACCCTAAACTTGTTACTTAACTACAAAAAATAATAATAAAAAGCAAATTTTGCTAACTATATGCACTAGATCAGTGTTTCCTAACCACATTCCTGGAGGTCCCACAACACTGCACATTTTGAATCTCTCCTTTGTCTGACACACCCAGTTCAGGTCTTGGAGTATCTACTAATGAGCTGATGATCTGAATCAGGTGTGTTTGATTAAGGTGACATGGAAAACATGCAGTTTTGGGGGGCCTCCAGGAACGGTTGGGAACCACTGCACTAGATGACATTCAACTGCAATTAAATCCCGAGGAGCCCAAGTATCTACCTCAATGAAGACATGAAGACACTCATTAAAGAATATGTGTATGTCAACCTGCTCTTTTTAAATTATAAATGTCTTATATACATATAGTTATGTTAATTTTCTTATTGGGATCACAGTCTCGCTTTACCCATGTGTGTAGTATGCAGCAAATTACAGTAGGTGGCCAACCAGAGTGTGTTTTGTACCGCCGCGAGTGCCACGTCAGCAAAGTGCATTTGCAGCTTTTAACCGCCAAACGGCGCTTTAATAACAAGTTATCAAACAAACGCATGAAAGCACATTTTCGCAAATAGCCATTAGCTTTGCCTCGCCAATGTGTTATATTTGATAGTCAGGGGAAATGAAAGAAAAACACTGTAGTTAAAATATTTTATATTCAAAGATGAAAATTTAGTAGGCCTACTTATGAAGTTATGTGCATTTCTTAGAACGAATTCAAGCAGGATAAATGTCAAGCCTATGAGCCTGTGCTTATATGTTCTCTAAGCTACACATTATTACACCAAATTTTAGATTTTAAACACTTAACAGGTGTGCAGTATTATTTATTTAATATGAATTATGTTTTATATTGTCCTAAAGAAATTGTGGTTTACTTTTCATCGGAGCATAAAAAGTGGTAGCCTATTTTAATGAGCTAGGCTACACACATGGATCTATATGCAAAAAGTCAATATTCTCACATATTAGGCCTATATTTCTCACAAGTAAATTTTTTAAATTTATATTTAAAAATTCCTTTAATAAAACAGCATGGATTTTTGACACAAACATACTTTGTTATCTGTTACCTGTCCCTTATTTTGACAGAGAACTACTTGGAGAAAAGATATCTGTTTGTACACTGATTAAGAAAATGTTTTATGAATTATTTCCTTTATTTCAGTAAAACGTGAGTCATTGTATAATTTCACTCTTATTATTTAGACTTAACTAAAACAAGAAACAAATAAATTAAACCTGACTACGATTTAGCTAAATCACTGAAACTGAAAATAATGTACAGATTAATACACTGAACAAAATTATAAGCGCGACACTTTTGTTTTTGCCCCCATTTTTCATGAGCTTAACTAAAAGATTTAAGACTTTTTCTATGTGCACAAAAGGCCTATTTCTCTCAAATATTGTTCACAATCTCTGTCTAAATCTGTGTTAGTGAGCAGGAACTGGAACATGCTGTCATATATGGCAGGCCAGAGCATCCCAAACATGCTCAATGGGTGACATCTCCTTCGCATAGAGTTTATCAGGTTGTTGATTGTGGCCTGTGGAATGTTGGTCCACTCCCCAGGCGCCGCAGCTTAACTGGCTGCCCATTGATCCGGGTGTGTGTTCACAGTGTGTGTGTGTGTGTATGTGTGTGTTCACTGCTGTGTGTGCACTTTGGATGGGTTAAATGCAGAGCACGAATTCTGAGTATGGGTCACCATACTTGACTGAATAACACGTCACAAACTCACTCAAAAAACTCTTCAATGATATTCAAATCTTTCGAGATGCACCTGTAAAATTGGGGTGCCTCACATACTTGAGAAATATGTATACAGAAAGCTTGAAATGTCTACTTTTAAAAGAACCGATTTAAAACGAAATCAAATACTCCCTGATTATGTAATCTGTGATGGTTGCATTTCTCTCTAAAGTCGCATCCATGTGGAGAGAGTCAGCAACATCTTGTGGCCGACAAGAAAACATTAATAAATAATTATAATGTCTCCTTTTTCACAATTATTAGGCTACTTCTGGCGGTGCTTTGTAGCAAACTTAACGTGTGTGCTTGAGCGCGGAATATATAGGTGCATCTCAATTAATTAAAACATCATGGAAAAGTTAATTTATTTCAGTAATTCAACTCAAATTGTGAAACTCGACTATTAAATAAATTCAGTGTACACAGACTGAAGTAGTTTAAGTCTTTTGTTATTTTAATTGTGATGATTTTGGCTCACATTTAACAAAAACCCACCAATTCACTATTTTAGCAAAATTAGAATATGGTGACTTGCCAATCAGCTAATCTTGCCAAAGACTGCTAATCTGACTAATCTAATCTCCAGAAGACAATCATTGCCACACTTCAAAAGGAGTGTAAATCACAAAAATTAATTGCCAATAAGCTGGCTGTTCACAGACTGCTGTATCCAAGCATGTTAACAGAAAGTTGAGTGGAAGAAAAAGATGCACAACCAACCAAAAGAACCACAGCCTTTCAAGCAAAATCTGTCCAGCAAAGTCGATTCAAGAATTTGAGTGAACTTCACAAGGAATGGACTGAGGCTTGGGTCAGGGCATCAAGAGTCACCACACACAGACGTGTAAAGGAATTTGCTGAATCACAGACAACATCAGAGGCATCTTACCTGCACTAAGGAGAAGAAGATTCTCTATGAGGTATTGTCAAGAGGAAAATGAGAAACAAGAGACCAAGGAAATCTGGGCTTCCATACCACCTCAGCAGTGCCACAACTGATCACCTCCATGCCACGCTGAATTGAGGCATTAATTAAAGCAAAATGAGCCTCTATCAAGTATTGAGTACATGTACAGTAAATGAACATACTTTCCAGAAGGCCAAGAATTCACTAAATTCACTTATTTATTGGTCTTATGAAGTATTCTAATTTGTTGAGATGAGTGAATTGTTGAGTTTTTGTTAAGTGTGAGCCAAAATAATCACAATTAAAAGATTCAAAGACTTAAACTACTTCAGTCTGTGTGGATTGAATTTATTTAACCCTCTGGGGACGGATTGGGCGGTACCGCCCAAAATGGCATACTTTTACAAATGTGTAGTTATCTCAAAAACTATTAATGCTAGAGAGATGCGGTTTTTTTTGCCGTCTTCCTCAGATTCCACTGAAAACAGCGGTATCCAGTTTGTATATTAAACACGCTTCCCTTGTTGCGCAATACCACTGCGTAAACAGGCCAATGAAAACTATTATGTTAGGCAGATTCAACACGCAACAACCAATGTAAAAACCGCTGGGAGGAATATTTTTCTAACCCAATGAGAGTAAGGTTACCATGATTTATTCTAGCCATTCAGAGGACTCTGTAGCTCTGCTGTAGCCTTGTAAAAGCTGGGCTGGACTATAGTAAAACGACCTCCAGCCAGGTGTAATCAATAACCGATCGGAGAATCAGCATGAGGTGGAGAAAGCAGAAAGCGATCGGAGTGTTACAGAGAACGATCGGAGTATTAGCGAGCACAAAGAAATAAATTCGAGAGAGATATAGCATTATTACAGAATTGTTTTATCAAAATTGCAAGCAGTAAAAGATTTAGGGCAGAACAAGCTCTGGAACAATTACTGGAAAGTGACGAGGGGAAATCTGGAGCAGACAGCTTTTACACAGATGACGAAGTATTTTACCAGGATGGGGAAGATCCATTTGAGGACTGGTATGTAACTTCATATAACCTCTTTATCATTATAATTTATTATATCATACATCTTGAGTATGTATATGTTTTGGATTTTTAGTCAGATAGCGATTGAGGCATGACATATTTGTTTTAGTGTACCATACTACTCTTTCCCTGTAAACTCAGTTCAAGAGTGGTGTGCAATTTGTTTCAATAGACTGACTTACTCAACTAAGTAAACTGCTCAGGTCAAGAGAGGTGAAATGTGTTTTTAGTGTACAGTGGAGTTTCATAGGGTTACATGAGTTTATAGGAGTTATTTTTTCTACATTGAATTTTGACACAAAAAAAGCTTCCAGTTTGATTGTGTATTTGCTCTGATGCAGGATGCAGACAGGACAACTCGCCGCACACCCCTACCCATTGTCCCTTGGACCCAGCAAACCCTGCACACAAGCCTGCAGATGTCAGAAAGTACTGTGAGCACTGCAAGGCAAGCAAAGTGTACAACAAGACCTCCTGGCCTTGCTTTGCTCACTGGCATGCCTAGGACTGTTTGTAAAAAAAGTTAATTATTTAATTGTTCTTTACACATTTGATTAAACCATAACACATTTCTGTCAAGCAAAGATTTTGAAAAAAAAATTTTTTTTCAAAAACTGTTCTATATTGTGTGTTTTTCAGTAATAAATGACAAAAAAAAATCTAATTTTCGTTTTTGAAATTCTCTAGTTTATTGTACAATTTTTCACTCATACTTCCTTTATAAACACATTGCATGCATGCTTATGGTAGCTTAGGGTCTTCTGAATCCATCGATACCAAATACATGGTGGTCCATCATCATTACATATGGTTTATGGAAATGTAAAAATAGAGAAAACAGACCAAAAAGGGCTTAGTCCCAAAAATAAAAAAAAACGCCTAGGACTGTTTGTAAATAAAGTTAATTATTGAATTGTTCTTTACACATTTGATTGAACATTAACCCATTTCTGTCAAGCAAAGGGTTTGAAAAATATATTTTTGGGTCAAAAACATTTCACTTTTGTTGTGTGAGGTAGGATTTTCAGTAATAAATGACAAAAATCTTATTTTCGTTTTTTGAAATTCTCTAGTTTATTGTACAATTTTTCACTCATACTTCCTTCATAAACATATTGCATGCATGCTTATGGTAGCTTAGGGTCTTCTGAATCCATCGATACCAAATACATGGTGGTCCATCATCATTACATATGGTTTATAAGCCGAAATGTAAAAATAGAGAAAACAGACCAAAAAGGGCTTAGTCCCAAAAATGAAAAAACGCCTAGGACTGTTTGTAAATGAAGTTAATTATTGAATTGTTCTTTACACATTTGATTGAACATTAACCCATTTCTGTCAAGCAAAGGGTTTGAAAAATATATTTTTGGGTCAAAAACTTTTCACTTTTGTTGTGTGAGGTAGGATTTTCAGTAATAAATGACAAAAATCTCATTTTTGTTTTGAAATTCTCTAGTTTATTGTACAATTTTTCACTCATACTTCCTTTATAAACATATTGCATGCATGCTTATGGTAGCTTAGGGTCTTCTGAATCCATCGATACCAAATACATGGTGGTCCATCATCATTACATATGGTTTATAAGCCGAAATGTAAAAATAGAGAAAACGGACCAAAAAGGGCTTAGTACCCTAAGGGTTAATAGACAAGTTTCGCAATTTGAGTTGAATTTCAGAAATAAATGAACTTTTCCATGACATTATAATTTATTGAGATGTACCTGTATTATGGCTCATTATGGAATAGAATGTGTTAATTTTATATAAATGTGCGATTAGTTGAATAATGACTTAAATTAATGGCTACTAGTAACTAGAAAATCTTACGTGGGGGGCAGCCCTTTTCAATTCCCTCTAAACATCTCTGTTAAAGTACATTGAATTCAATTTTCTTAACAAGCTTTTTCTCTGCTGTTCATTTGAGAAAAAAAATAGCACATTTGCAGCTGTTACAAATTATGCCAATGCAGAGCAACATTTAATTACAAATAATTGTAAAGAAATGTAAAATTTATGTGATAAAAATATAACATTTTGAAGTAAAATACTGAAATGGTGTTTTCTTGTCAAACTTAAAGCTTAATGGGTTTTTTTTTTCTTCTTCTTCTTCTTTTTTTTAATGTAGTGCATATGATATCAAGCCACTTGACCATCCTGGAACAAAATGGGTACTCATGTTTTAAAGCTTGGCTGTGTTCAGTTCCATCAGAATTCTCTTCTCATTAAGGTAGTATGGTTTAGAATAACTGGCTATAACTGGATATAAATGAGTAAATACTTAATATTTAAGGTTTGACATATTGTTTGTTTGGCAACAATTCTTTTAGCCCTAACTGATGCAGTATGTAGCCTTTTATTTCTTAAACAACCAGGTCAGAAGTCATACCCACACAAAAATAGCTTGTTGGTATCTTAAAATTATGACGCATATTTCTACGCATTTAAACTGATTTATTTAAACTTAAATTAAGTTAAATTTACTGATGAGTAAAATTCATGCTAATTTAATGAGATCACACCAATTTTCATTTGACATTATGTGAATGTTCCCTGAACATAATTCACTCTTGTTGCTTCAACCAGTGTTGTTGCTGTTCAGACTGGTACTGGTTTGCACTGGTTTGCACTGGTTTGGTACTGGTTTCTGTACTGGTACAGAATTGCATGAGTTTTCTGCATTTTTCTGAAAATGGAAAGGGCTGTTTAAGTTTTTAATGTTTAGTTAATTTGAACATTTAAAATAGTTCAAACAACATAAAATTATGTTTTTTGCTTGTTTTTGTTTTTATGGTTACCATTGTGGTGAAGAGTAGAGCTTGTGCTTAGGTTGTCAATAGCTGTCATACACGCACATAAATGATCTATGATCGTTTAATTTTTGAAGGGTAGAAATGCTGACAATATAGACTGTGTAAATCACGTGCTGGTCCTCAAAATGATTTCTTTTATTTATTTTTTTTATTTTAATTCTCATATTTATTCTTAGGAGAATGTAACAGCCAACACAAAACTTGTTAACATGCTAAGTACATTTTTTGTAGCATGCAAGTAATGATCAAGTAAAATTTTCTCATGACATTAGCACAGTTACAGCTCATGTATATGGGAGGCCGTTTGAGGCGAAACCCATTGAAAACTTGTGATACACACTGAAACACTTGTCGTACAAGTGAATCACTTGCGATACACACTGAAACACTTGCAATACACACTGAAACACTTGCGTGTACAAGTGAATCACTTGGGATACACACTGAAACACTTGAGATACACACTGAAACACTTGTGCGTACAAGTTTATTACAATTACTTGCGCATACATGTGAAACACTATATATCTTTGCAAATATATGAAAGACATGCGGTTACATAGAAACTCTTTGCATATGCCCTGTAATCGCCCACGTACTGTTGTGCCTGCACAAAGACTGCACTTTCAAACATTCTCGCATGTGAGGATATGCTTTTGCATTTAAACTCTTCATATGTACATATTTACATTGTATTTTCAAATGTTAAAAGGCAAAACTGTTAATTTTAATGTAATATGTATTAGCAAATGCAGAAATTAACATTAATCCCCGGGTTTCACAGACAGGGTTTAAGCGTAGTCCCAGACTGAGGGTTCTTTCACACCTATAAATCGATTGTTTCGACCTGAAACAGGAATTAAAATTATTACAATATTTTTTTTTTATTCTTGGTGCAGTTCGCTTCCACATGGCAAAGTTTCTAAACAGACCAACATTTTTAATACAAGTCATGTGTAGTAAACTGTCCTTGTTATGGGTCGTTCTTGAACGATTCATTCATTTTTAACAAATCTTTAATGTGACTCAGGACGAACGAGACGTCTCGGGGAGTGATTCGTTCAGTCTCGCATGCACAACATCCTGTGGGTTCTGTACTGAAATTAGTTCAACTGTTTTGAGTCTTCGGGTTTTACGAGTCATTCGTTCATCACGTTACAGCCCCATAAGCTTAAACTATGCAGTCTCAGCCGGAAAGAGAATTAATAATAATAACCAACTCTTTATTACCTGTGTTAAAACATTCAGTGTTATGGAAAATAACCATCATGACTGAGATTCACACATTTATAAACTGTTAGAAATGAAAAGCTACAATTTGAGACCAGAAACATATCATTATAACTGTAAGAGTAAATAATAATAATAATAATAATAATAATAAAATAACAACTAAAGATGTGTTCATTTTACTGAACAAGAATCAAAGGTCCTAGTCTGTAAAATGATCTGAACTTCCCATCCTCTAATTTTTCAAAGTTCCATGGTTTATTTTCCGGAATTCCACTCATAGCTCCCATCCATCAGGATGGATCCAGCTTCGATGGAACTACAACAGCTTTGAAGGCTTATTGAGTTTATATATATATATATATATATATATATATATATATATATTTACATTTAATCATTTAGTAGACGCTTTTATCCAAAGCGACTTACAAGTGAGAACAATAGAAGCAGTCAGGTCAACAAGAGAACAACAACAGTATACAAGTGCCATGACAAGTCTCAGTTAGTCTAGTATAGATCGCATAGGTAGGTTTTTTTTTTTTTTTTTTTTTTAAAGACAAGAAAAGGAAAAGTGCTAGTGTTAGTTGGTTAAGTGCAGGTGATAAACATATACATATATACATACATATACATATATAGCTGTCTCTATATTAATTTATCATTTTGAGCAGGAGTCCAGGATTGGTTGGGAAAACATTGTTAAAATGCACCTACTACGGAGAGCAATAAGACAGCATTATAAAATGCAAATGTGCGCTTTGATTTTTAATGGACAATACATGCCCATCCACAGACATCGTCCACGTTTTTTTACGGAACTTACGTAATTACCCATTATACATTGTTATATAGCCTGGTTTGTTGGTCCGTTGGATCGGATTGCTTTCTCACTACAACCGAACTGCTCCAGATTTTGTTTTCAATCGAACCGAGACCACCTCGTTCAGGAGATCTCGTACCAAATATTTTGGCACTGATCCAAGCGCGATTGCCATGTTCACATATGCCCAAATGAACCGAGCTAAGGGGGAAATGCGACACATTCCGAAACGATGGCCAGAAGTGAAAGAACCCTAAAAAGTGATGTGACATACAGCCAAGTATTTAACCCATCCAAAGTACACACACACACAGCAGTGAGCACACACACACACACACCTTGAACACACCTGGAGCAGTGGGCAGCCATTTATGCCGTGCTGCCCGGGGAGCAGTTGGGGGCATTGAGGGTGGCGAGCACGCTGTACATTCACTTCCCCCACCTACAATTCCTGCCGGCCCAAGACTCGAACTCACAACTTTTGGATTACGAGTCTGAATCTCTAACCATTAGGCCACGACTTGATAATCATATCAAGAGTAATTAGAATAAGATATGCACACAGGATCAGATTCATACTGTAAAAGACAGGTTGTGTTATATTTTCAGATATCTTTATTTCTAGATCCTCCTGATTCTGTTGCTCTGACATGCCTCATCTCATTGGGTTAATTAAACAGGCTGTATGTTCTAGGTGTGACAGTATTTGGCACTTTAGGTGCTCTGGTGAGTCTCAATGTGAGTCTGAGATCTAAAAATACAGATGGACTGAGTGCAGATATATATATATATTCACACATAGATGTTCCAGGTGGCCAGTTTGAATACAAGTCAATGGAGAAACTAAGTAAAAGTAAAACTAAGATATTTAACTTTAAAAACTTACTGAGATTACTGGAGCAAATTTTACAAGCAAATAATATTACAGTTTCCCCGCTTTAGCATTTCACATTTAATTCAGTGCATTGTTGGCTTTTTCTTTGGAAATATTTGTGAAATTTGCTAGAAATCTCAGCGGTAAAACTGCTAATAAAATATCCTTATATTATCTTTATAAATATGCAAATTAGGCATTGTCTAATTAAATATGCACACATTTGCATACATTTATAGAACATAAATCTGAATTTTGGATAAAGCCAGGTTCAAGCCAAGTTATTTGGTTGAGATTATGGTTAAAGGTGTTTCCAAAGGGGATTTTGGATTTCTCTTTTATCACATTATAAATCAGAAAATACTGCCAAAAGCTAAATAAATAAATATATCAATGTGTTTTTAGTAATAAAATGTTCCAAAAAAAAGTGTGAATGATATGCGAACAAAACTCTCAGAACATGAGGTGATTTGGTTTGCTGGATCTGCTGCTGCTGATATATATGAGAGCATGCTTTAGAGGAACAGGAAACCGTATTAAACACCAAAGATGCTCTCAAACCTCTTGTTGTCCACATAACAAGTAATGAACATGGTGCCTTTTAGGTGCATCATGACAAATCAGCGCCCTCGCTGTGAGGTGTGCAGGAGTCATGTTGGCGAATCCTGAAAGCTGTCAAGAACATACCGTGGTCCTTTATTTTGTATCATCATACAGTTTCTTAACACTGGTTCTTGTTCCTGTCATCTGTTTCCCTTGCCTTCATGTTATCCTGCTATTGGCTCAATTGTTTTATGTGTCATGCTCTGATTGGTTGTCAGTTGTGACTCCTATTGTCATGTAACTCGCATTGTTTGATTTATATAGCCCTTATGTTGCCATTGTTTCTGGTCTAATTTAGTTCATGTCTGTTTTGTTTTTTGTTGTTGTTGTTGTTGTTTTTCTCTCTGTTTTTTCATGTTTTGTTTAGTTTAGTTTATGTTTATTAATAAATTGCACTTGGTTCAACTTGCATCAGTAGACCTTTGTTACATATAGAATGTAAGAATAATGATAATTATAATCAGCAATAATATAATACATTTTGTATATTTTTTATAATAATGACTGATTATGATATTATTATTATTATTATTATATTTAATAATTAATTGTATATATTTAAATTGGAAATGTCAAAAAAAATCAATATTAATAAATCTATCAATTAAACCATAATATGATTATAGCTTTTATATGAATTACTTTTTTATATATATTTACAGCAAAGGGGTGACACTCTAAATGCCAAAACTGAGCTAAATCTAAAGGCCTGTATGATGCTGTCTGTCTGTTAGTCTTTACATCAATTTGATTCTTCAGGTCATCCCTTACCAAAAAGTAGTATATTTCAAGTTTATTTTACTAAGCATACTTAAGTAAAGTTCAAGTATATTTTATGTGGCAAGTATACAAATATCAGTGTTCTAGTAGTATACTTGTATGTGTACTATTTCAATACTCGGGACTAAATTGGCTCACTTTCTAGTATATAAAAGTATATTTTAAGTATACTTTAAGTATAACAGTAGCAAACTTTGAGTACACAACTACTTTACCTCTATGTTTGTAGTTTGTACTACAATTATACTAAAAGTGAACATACTGATAGTTTACTAATTAAATACTTGGTACACTTTGAAGTATAGTCTCAGTAAACTACTAGTTTAGTAGGTTTATACTGCAAGTATACTCATAAGTTTTCTTTAAGTGAACTTCACATCATACTTTAAGTATACTACTATGTCCCTATTTAGGTTTGAATTTGTATATATTTGTTGTATGAATATCTGAACATACAATACATCCAAAGACAGAACAGGTTATCTACTTGTAAACAAAAACATTTTATTCTAGCTTCTGGCGTTCTTTTTTAAACACTTTAATGTGGGTAAGTTTCATAAAAAATAAAGAAATAACATTTTGAACAAAAAGCTGTAAAAAGACTATGAATTGGATTCCGAATGATAATCAAAACATAGATGGAGTCGATCAACACCCCAAAGCTGGACTGTAATTATTACCTCTTCATCGGTCGACATTTTATTCCATAACATTACAATTTTGAGGCTATTTCATGTCAGATGATCATGTTAGAGAACATGGCTGCATCCGAAAACTTAGGCAGGTGACTTGCTGCCTTGCTGTCTAATCAGGCAATGACTTTGCAGGCAGCGTTTTTGCCGGAAGGCACCTCATGAAACGGATTTCGGACAGGCTTCTGAGGCAGTGTAATGGTTTTATGATCGACAGCAAGATATAAAGAGCTTTGGTGATAACTATGTGTATATCTAATTACTGCAATATTAATTTCTCGCTAGAAATTACATAAAAAGTGGAAAACGTTGTTCAGAAACATACATTTACATACAAATTCAAATTCTAATACAAATTCAAATTCAAAAACATACAAATTCTGTACAGAAGATGTGTACTAGCGCCCTCTACCGTCTAATAATGAAAACATGGTTTCTAGGAGTATAGCTCAAATATATTTAGACTTTTTGTAAGCATAAGTCAAGTATACTTGAATGTCATTTTAAGTATATTTCTGAGGAGTACATGAAGCCCATTTCTGAGAAGTACATAAAAAGTAAATAAAAAAGCATACTTTCCTATTTTTTGTTTAACGGTATACTTATAGCACACTTAAACTTCTTTTTTGTAATGGATTTCCCATCTGTATTGATGCACCGCAGTGTCTCGGCCAGCGAGACATCAAACACAAGGGACCATGCATCTATTTTTCAATTATTTATCTGCATGCTGTTCCAGGAATGCATCTAACAGCTCATCTGATCCAGATCCCAGCAGACATTGTTGAGACGTATCAGTAAAAGGTCAAATCGCAGTCACTGCCTCTCTCCTGTTATCTCATTGTCCCGTCTGTGTAATTTCCACTTTATTCCTTTCTTATTTCACTGACAGCACAACAAAACAGAATCTGCTCTGAAAGGCTTTGAAACATTTCCTTTGTGGTTGATTCTGGGGATGAAGATCTATAGGATGGACAACAGATGGGAATCATCTTACAGACAGATAGAAAGAATGAATGAATCCCAAACAAAGCCATTTCTCTGATACAACTCTATAAGTCCTCACAAATAATAATACTAAAATATACTTACCTACAGGATTATTAGGAACACCTGTTCAATTTCTCATTAATGCAATTATCTAATCAACCAATCATATGGCAGTTGCTTCAATGCATTTAGGGGTGTGGTCCTGGTCAAGACAATCTCCTGAACTCCAAAATGAATGTCAGAATGGGAAAGAAAGGTGATTTAAGCAATTTTTGAGCGTGGCATGGTTGTTGGTGTTAGGCTGGCCGGTCTGAATATTTCACAATCTGCGCAGTTACTGGGATTTTCACGCACAACCATTTCTATGGTTTACAAAGAATGGTGTGAAAAGGGAAAAACATCCAGTATGCGGCAGTCCTGTGGGCGAAAATGCCTTGTTGATGCTAGAGGTCAGAGGAGAATGGGCCGACTGATTCAAGATGATAGAAGAGCAACTTTGACTGAAATAACCACTCGTTACAACCGAGGTATGCAGCAAAGCATTTGTGAAGCCACAACACGCACAGCCTTGAGGCGGATAGGCTACAACAGCAGAAGACCCCACCGGGTACCAATCATCTCCACTACAAACAGGAAAAAGAGGCTACAATTTGCAGGAGCTTACCGAAATTGGACAGTTGAAGACTTGAAAAATGTTGCCAGGTCTGATGAGTCTCGATTTCTGTTGAGGCATTCAGATGGTAGAGTCAGAATTTGGGGTAAACAGAATGAGAACATGGCCTTGTTACCACTGTGCAGGCTGGTGGTGGTGGTGTAATGGTGTGGGGGATGTTTTCTTGGCACTTTAGGCCCCTTAGTGCCAATTGGGCATCGTTTAAATACCACAGCCTACCTAAGCATTGTTTCTGACCATATCCATCCCTTTATGACCACCATGTACCCATCCTCTGATGGCTACTTCCAGCAGGATAATGCACCATGTCACAAAGCTCGAATCATTTCAAATTGGTTTCTTGAACATGACAATGAGTGCACTGTACTAAAATGGCCCCCACAGTCACCAGATCTCAACCCAGTAGAGCATTTTTGGGATGTGGTGGAACGGGAGCTTCATGCCCTTGATGTGTATCCCACAAATCACCATCAACTGCAAGATGCTATCCTATTAATATGGGCCAACATTTCTAAAGAATGCTTTCAGCACCTTGTTGAATCAATACCACGTATCCTAATAATCCTTTAGGTGAGTGTATACTGTATATATATATATATATATATATATATATATATATATATATATATATATATATATATAATTTTTTTTTTTTTTTTTTTTTTTTTTTTTTTTTTTTTTTAATATACAGTTGAGGTCATTTGAAGTTTATGATAACTCTATATCATAACTGAGCTATAGTATTATTCATACTGTGAGTTTGGTGCCTGTAAACTCATTAACTGCAGATGGCTTATGCCTCTCGACTCAGTGACTGCTTTAGTTTGTTTTTTCCTTCTTTAATCGGCCGTTAGGATGGGCCAGTGAAATCTCTGCTTACAGATAATTAGATGCCTCTGTGTCATTTCCAATCAAACAGAGATATGTAATTACATGCCTGTATATCTGTTCCTCTAATTGCAGCCTTTTGTTTCAGTATGCCTTTTGTGGAAGGATATTACATGACACTATTAGAGTAAACAAGAGTCCAGCGGTGCTTAGTTTCATTATTGTTTCAATTTTATCTCTGATGTTTCTCATAAAGTTCCCTTAGAGGAAGAGTTTACAGTAGGGCCTTAAAATGAATGTGGAGCAGATCATTTGGTGAGAAATGTTTGAGTTTATACCATGGTTATTGTCATAAACTAAAACAACTTATATAAATTACAATTATATAAATTAAAAACAAAAAGTTACTTGGAATAAAATGATAATAAGCTGAAATCGGATTGAATATAAAAAAAAAACATTATTTTTATTTATTTTTTTAGATTATTAATTTTATTCAGATTATAAAGATTAATAATTCAAAACTATACAGACATACTTAAAAATAACAAAATTACAGAATTGTGTAAAATTTAAACAAAAAGAAACACTATATAGGCATACTTAATATTTAAAATGACAAAAACACAACAATATTACAACAACTTAAAAAAATACTCAAAAACATGAATAAACAGTATTATAGCATATCAATGATAAATAATATACTGTAATCTTTCATATCTGGTCAAATTTAAACACAGTTTGAAACACTGTTAAAATGTTTTGAAAAACTCCAGATACAAATGTAAAGGCTGTGACACACCAAACCAGTGGTCAGTAGTCAGGCCATCAATAAGCATCTGTAAGAACAGTATTTTGGTGTGTTCCACATGTTGGGCTCACTACAGCGGCAGATTGGCTGATTTAGCTTGTTATATTGGTGTCTAGGCCATCGGTGAGAGTGATAACTCTGTTTGACTGTTCAGTTTAGCGAATAAGCACAAGAATGAAAGGAGCTAGTCAAGGCAGCACTGATCCAAATAGCAAGAATTCTGATGTTATAGAATATACTATGGATATAGGGACTATAAATACAGGAACTACATTCAGATTTTCACAGATGGATCAAAAGGCTTGCAGCAGGGCTAGGAGTTACTAGTTACCAAGTGGATCTTAGCAAAATAGCATCTGACCATTTAAGTGTATGTACTGTTGAATTATTTGTCATATTGGAGGCAGTAGAATGGGTTGAACAGAGCAGTGATAATAACGTTTATTTTTTTTAATATGCAGTGACTCTAGCTGCTCATTTAAGCATAAAATCAGATACAGCCAGAAACCATCATGATCTGCTTTATGAAATCATGTTTATTTATACAAGAGGAGTTAGATAAGGGAATAATGACTCATCCATGTGGATACCAGCTCATTCACGTATCCAGAGCAATGAAAAGCAGACAAACTGACAAAAAGTAGTTACAGAAAAAAATATTTCAATAAATGGATCAGAATGGGAAAGCATAGTATGGAGTAAAAAAAAAAAAAAGGAATCTGGAGCACGGCATAATTTAACCAAATGAAGGCATTTATATTCAATACAAAGTGTAGATGCTTTAAAAAATATTGGAATGAATCAGAAAAAAAAAAAACAATTAATATTAAGAATGGGGCATAACAACCTTAGTAGTTATCTTTATATTGTGGATAAACATCCAACAGGCTATGCACCCAGTCTGTTGAGCTTGTTCTTATTTCATATGTGAAATTCACTCAGGAAAGACAGGAAATGATGACTCAGTTACAGAATAAAGGACAAACAGAGAACAGTATTAAAAACATTTTAGAATGTGCAGAAAAAGGGCAAGATGGTAAATATCTTTTTCTTTACTACTGTACTATTTTAGATTTGGTACATTATTATGGTAAAAATGACATTGTACTTTACAGCTACTTTTATCAGACCATTCAAATGTTTTTTAAATACATAGACACAAGTACAAATACATATTACATTAACAAATATACATTCTATTTTATATAAAAGACAATTGGGGGTCAACCAGTGTACAAAATGTGTGACAAAGGTCGTCTATTTAAGATGATGCAGAAGTGCATTCCAAAAAAAAAGGTTTTTTTGCCCCCATACCATCATCCCTTCGGAGCTCTCACTCTGGAGGGGAAATCATTTGAAGGCATTAGAGCGTAGAGATGAGCACTTCCGAATGTAACACAGGGACAGACAAAGGCTGTTTTAGTGTTACATTATCCTACTCGAGCACTCCATTACGCAAATATTTTCATAACATGAGCTGCATAAAAGAATAAATGAAAAAATATGAAAGTTTAGAATAATGATATACTTAAACTTGTAGGCTTTGTTAGTGCGCATTGCTAGTCTTGAGGTGAACAATTAATCAGTGCAAGTAAATAAAAAAAAAAGCTCTGAAATGGAATTCCTCCTTTGTTGTCATCAGTTTGATGGCTTGGGCAGAGTATCCCTAACTACTCCCCTCTAACTGTTAGTTTGCTATGAGCGAGAGCTGGAGAGAAGCACTAAAATAAAACCCCAATCTCTATTCAATATTCTGTTTCAGTTGGAAATACATCACTATACTATGTCGGCAGCAGCTTCCGGTTCACAAGGACTTTAAATACAGGTGCATCTAAAGTAAATTAGATTGTAGTGGAAAAGTTCATTTATTTCAGTAATTCAACTCAAATTGTGAAACTCTTTTAATTGTGATGATTTTGCCTCACATTTAACAAAAAACAACCAATTCACTATCCCAACAAATTAGAATACTTCATAAGACCAATGAAAAAACTTTTAGTGAATTGTTGGTCTTCTGGTAAGTATGTTCCTCTTCAGGAAGCGGCGGACAGAGAATGCTTTGGGTAACGCCTCCAGCGTGATGGCTATGAATCACGTGTGTTATCAGTCCAATGGATGGGTGAGATGTCATAGGCGGGTGACGTCAGAGATCAGGAAGCTTAAAGCACAAGCGGCGAAGCCGGCATTTAGCTTTCTGTCAGGGGACTGAAGTTCAGCAAGCTTGCACAGATGCACTTATCTCTATCCTTCCTCATCGGAAGCTCCTGAGGTTTGCTTTTGGGGGCAAAAGCCTACCAATGCGGTTCTTCATCTGGCCTTGCACTCTCACCTCACACGTTCACGACTCAACCACATCGATGATTGGTTGATATTAGCTCGATCAGAGCAGATGGTGGTTAAGCATCGAGGTGTCATGAGTGTCATGAGTAGCCACCCTGCCCGTGGTCTGTGGAGTGGCCACCATCTGACATGGCATATATCATCTGCCCGAAGATGCTGGTCATGCTTCGAGCACTACATTACTTTGTCGCAGACCTAAGAGGTCACCATGTGTTGGTTTGCACCTACAACACAGCAGTGGTCTCTTACATCAACCACTAAGGAGCTCTGCACTCACAGGTTATACAAACTAGCATATCAGATCCTTGTGTGGTCCCAGGGTGAACTCCTCTCGCTGAGAGCAATCCACATTCCTGGGCATCTTAATATGGGAGCAGACATCCTGTTGAGGCAGGGACTGAGGCCCGGGGAATGGTGGCTTGACACCAAGGTGATGAAGCAGAGTTGGAGAGTTCTGGCCAGGCTTGGTTGGATCTGTTTGTGATCGAGAGATATCGCACTGTCCCCTCTGGCTCCCTCTGACTCATCCAGCTCCTCTGGGGCTGTACGCCATGGTACAGACGTGGCCGAGGCTTCATCTGTAAGTTTTTCCCCCGATTGATGTTGAAATGTTACTGTCAGGAGAGATCTCCTCTCGCAGGTGGAGGGTGTGTACCTGCATTACATACGTTACCTTAGACGTTCATTTACTGTACATGTACTCAATACTTGGTAGGGGCTCCTTTTGCTTTAATTACTGCCTCAATTCAGTGTGGCATGGAGGTGATCAGTTTGTGACACTGCTGAGTTGGTATGGAAGCCCAGGATTCTTTGACAGTATTTTTTGGTCTCTTGTTTCTCATTTTCCTTTTGGCAATAGGTCTGCTGAGTTTGCTGGCCAGTCAAGTACACCAATACCATGGTCATTTAACCAACTTTTGATGCTTTTGGCAGTGTGGGTAAGAGCCAAATCCTGCTGGAAAATTAAATTAGCATCTTTAAAAAGCTGGTCAGCAGAAGGAAGCATAAAGTGCTCCAAAATGTATTGGTAAATGGGTGCAGTGACTTTGGTTTTCAAAAAAACACAATAGACCAACACCAGCAGACGACATTGCACCCCAAATCATCACAGACTGTGAAAACTTAACACTGGACTTCAAGCAACTTGGGCTATGAGCTTCTCCACTCTTCCACCAGACTCTAGGACCTTTCCAAATGAAATACAAAACTTGCTCTTATCTGAAAAGAGGACTTTGGACCACTGGGCAACAGTCCAGTTCTTCTTCTCCTTAGCCCAGGTAAGATGCCTCTGACATTGTCTGTGGTTCAGCAAATTTCTTTGACGCATCTGTGTGTAGTGGCTCTTGATGCCTTGACCCCAGCCTCAGTCCATTCCTCGTGAAGTTGGATCTCTCAGTTGGTTGTGCATATTTTTCTTCCACCCTTTTTCCTTCCACTCAACTTTCTGTTAACATGCTTGGATACAGCACTCTGTGAACAGTCAGCTTCTTTGGCAATTAATGTTTGTGGCTTACCCTCCTTGTGAAGTTTGTCAATGATTGTCTTCATGACAACTGTCAGATCAGCAGTCTTCCCCATGATTGTGTAGCCTAGTGAACCAAACTGAGAGATCACTTTGAAGGCTCAGGAAACCTTTGTAGGAGTTTTGAGTTGATTAGCTGATTGGCATGTCACCATATTCTAAATTGTTGAGATTTGGGTTTTTGTTAAATGTGAGCCAAAATCATCACAATTAAAAGAACCAAAGATTTAAATTACTTCAGTCTGTGTGCATTGAATTAAATACACAAGTTTCACAATTTAAATTACTGAAATAAATTAATTTTCCACAACATTCTAATTTATTGAGATGCACCTATATGTCATACTGTATTTATGTCTGTAGTATAACACATGCAGCTTTCAGTGAGCAGGACTGAAGTCACTAAAAAAGAAATATGGATGTATGAAAATGTAAAGAGTGTCCTTGATATAAAAAAAAATAAATGTTAAAAAGCGCAATAAGCCCAGAAAGAAAATCTGCTGCTGACAGGGTGCTTTCTTTGTTCGAGTGTTCAGAGCGGAACACGGGAAAGCATAGTAGTGTTTGTCTTTGATTGTGCACCTAAACAGTCAAATGCACACAGAAACAAGCATGTAAGCACTGTGAATAAATTATTCACTTATTCACTCACTCATATGCACACACACAGGGAGAACTCTGAAGAGGATTTCTGTTCATCATGTAACTGTAACTTCAGTGAAAGCCTTGCATAATTAATTCCATATTACAACTTATTTATTGTTTGTTTCAAATTTGTTTTATTTTAGTTGTCTATGTACCTAACAAACTTAAAAATAAAGAAAAATAATAAATAATGTTATACTAATCTGCTTTACAACAAAATCCCATAGCTCTTTATTTCCCATAAACATTCCCTCGTATCTCTTATTCATGAAGCCAAACAGACTTTGCAATACATATAAGACTAAAAAACAATAGAAAAGTTTAAAAAAATAATAATATAGATGACAAAACAATCAATAAATCAATTAAACAAGTTTACTGTATAAATGGCTTAAATGTATTATTATAAATGATTATAAATGAATACAAAAAATGTTTGAAAGTAGAACAATACAAATGCATTGTAATGCAACATATACACAGTTTACATTTGAGGATCCTTAGATCTTTTAGGTTTCTAATTTTAAATGATACTTTGATACCTGCCTAATACACACAGTTCATTCCTTGCACAAAGGCACAGAATGCACTAGTTTGGTTCAGATGCAGTTGACGTGAGGTGACAACACGTTTGTCACCACTAGTTCTTTGAAGTCGGCTTAGTGTGTCCCGGCCTTAAGATTACTGGGGTGTTGTGCTCTGGACACATGCTTTAGAAACAGAAGACACTTCAGTGAAAAATCGCTAAAATTGTTTAAACACTCAAGAAATTAAAGTTATTTTTTTATTTTATTATATTTTTACTGCTCAAATCTGCATAAACCTGTTGGGAATTAATATGAGTCTAAGGTTATTTTGATATTTATTAGATGCACAGCAACATGTATATGTTGCTCCATCTTCACACACATTCATTCAAGGTACCTCAGAGCTCTTGGAAGACTTAGAGAATCTTCTCTAAAGTAGTCTTTCCTGAGTATTGATCTGAATTAAATGGATGTGAATGCTGCCCTGCTTCATTGTAATTGACCAATCCTTCCTGAAATCAATAGTCAACCTGTGGACATAAAGCTCTCTACAAGCCTTTAACAGCCACAGAAGCTCACTGTAAAGATGATCATTACACTGGTGGGACTGACCAAAGAGTCCATTTTTGTCATATCCAAGTGACCTTAACTGCCCCTAAACATGTCTTTGCTCATTATCTTCAAAACGAGACTATAATGATTGGACGTCTTGTTAGAACACCATCTATTTCAGCTCTTACACTGGGTCAGTGTGCCATGTCTCATTGATCTCATTAAGCCCTTTCACACATACAGACTTTTCCGGATAATTACCGGTAAATTGCCGTAAAGAGATCATGTGTGAACAGGATCTTTTCAAAAATACAGGTAAATTCGTTCCGGCAATTTACCGGTATGAGAGGTTGTAACATTACCAGTAAATTCGGAATTCTGCTGTGTGTGAACGCAGAAGGAAAATTACCGGTATGAGCACGTACGAGTTCAGAACGTGGTGACGTAACACGTCAACTCCGGGCCAATCATAACAATGTGATGCATTCGCGCATTGTTTAATAAAATAAAATAAATGTCATCCAACTGAAGCGACAGTGAAATTAAAGCGCTTCTCCTTATCCGGGCGGATGAAGAAATATGTCATAATTTGTGAGAAACTGTTAGTGATGCAGTAACGTATGATAAAATAACTGTTAACTGTATCCGAGAGCAATGCATTCACAGGACAAACTATTTGATATTAATTTGGATCAGCATAGGCTACATTTGTGAACGCACCTCTTCTGCAATGTCGCGCGTCTTACAGACTGCAATTTACAATCGCAACTTCATTGTGCTATTAATCCTTTCAAGCCGATTTTCAACAAATTGGTCAGCTCCCGACAGCATCAGGTGTTTTATTAATGGTGAGTATATTAAACCAGTCATCTATTACGATGTCTCTGTAACAAAAGTTGCATGAATACTAAAGTTTGAAACAAAAATTAAACCATCAACAGAAATATTGAACACGTATTACTCTCCATGTTTAAAAATACAAGCGCAGCTGTTCCCACTTTATATTAGGTGGCCTTAACTACTATGTACTTCCATAAATAAATAAGTACAATGTACTTATTGTGTTCATATTGTATTGTAAAAAACTTTTGCTGCTATTGAGGTGGATAGGGGTAAGGTTAGGGTGCGGGTTGGAGGTATGGGTAAGTTTAAGGGTGGGTTAAGGTGTAAATTTTGGGTCAACAGTGTAATTATAAATGTAATTACAGAAATTAAATACAGATGTAATTACATGTAGTTTTTTTTTTTTATATAAATACAATGTAAAAACATGTATGTACACAATAAGTACATTGTACTAAAATATTAATTAAAATGTAAGTACATAGTAGTTAAGGCCACTTAATATAAAGTGGGTCTGCGCAGCTGTTTAGAGGTTATTTGACGTCACAGAATTTACCGGTATTTTGGAATGGATGTGTGAATGGTGCTTTTCCGGAAAAAAGACGGAATGTCATTGACTGTGTGAACAGCGCATTTTTGAATTTACCGGTAAAGTCGTTAAGGTAATTTTATTTTACGTCAATTTACTGGTATTACTGTGTGAAAGAGGCTATTGATGAGGTTTGATTTGCAGTTCTTCACCAGTGCATAGTTCAGTATTTGCTGTGAGTTTGAGTGACATATGTATGATATGTACATATCTACAGTATGTGCAAATTCAAATCAGTGAAGACTAATTAATGCCCAGGGTTAAAATTGCATGTCCAACACTGCACTGAAATATTCCAGTGAGATAAGAAAAGAGAAACCTTAATGACAAAAGTAACTGAGGATGCCCTCAGATGCACAAGTTTTTCTATTGTTTAGCCAATGTTTATTCAAACATTATTAAAAAAGAGTCAGTATTTGCTATAGATCGGAAGGTTTGACTTAGTACTTAGGAATAGGAGATCATCTGGGAATATAAAGCTGTAAAATTAACATAGAACTGCTCAGATCATTGAATGAGAAAAAAACAAAGTTCAAAGGGAGATCTTTTGATTGCCCAATTTGGTATCTGAGCAAATCTGAACCTGATTTCAGACGCTGAACTTTAGAAGAGAAACATTTGAGATTAATGGGGGTATTTTTCTGATCTCATTACAGTCCAGGAGAAACAACTAAGATATTAAAGAGACTCAATTTGTTAGCACTACATGGAAATAAATGATGAACTCCATCCTAACTCCATATTTTCACAGACGCCAATATTTTGGTAGCTGAGCAAATCTGAACCCAATTTGAGGTTCCCAACCAGGACACACCAAGCCAACTTCAAAGAACTAGTGACAACAAAAGCTGACGGTGTTGTCGCCTCGAGTTGGCTTCGTCTGGTCTATAACAGCAGGTATCAATAGTCTATCTCTGTTATTCAAAAGGAGAAACACAAACAAAGCCGATCTTGCTTACCATTTTGAATTTAAGTTATGTTGATAATTTTTTTTCATTTTATGCGGCTCATGTTGTCCCAAATCGTAACACTAGAACAGCCTCCTGTCTGTGATGTCTTGACTTACTTACTCTCTTTCATCACTTTCACTTTCATTCTCATGCACTTAGTCATTTGCTAAACCAAACATTCAAACAGATTTCTCGCTCTCATTGGTGGCCCGTACACCAATTCAACATGCTGAATCAGGCAAACTGATACCGACAAGAACCAGTGTGTGGAACACACAACAAAAACTAGCCTCACAGACACTCATCGACTGCACAATGTTAGTCGAAGAAGTGGAGAAGTGGAGTGTTCGGCCTTTTAAAATCCACATTTGAGATTAACATTTTATTTCTTTTTCTTATCTAAATGAAACCTCTGAGAACCAGGAAGCCACAGCAAAAGTCTCTCACTGCAGAAACAAGTAAGATATAAAAAAGACATTCAATTTGTAAGCACTAAATGATGATGAAATCTGTAACTCTAGAAGCGTCACATTTTGGCAGTGGATAAAAGAGTACTACGAAATTGTACTTAAGCAAAAGTATTGCTATTTAAGGAATAATTTACTCGAGTACAAGTAAAGGTACTGACAAATAATGTGACTCAAGTAAGGGTAAAAACTTATTTTGCTGAAAAACGACTCAAGTTACTGCGTTACAAAGTACTTTAGTATTATTTTTCTATTTTTACCCAAATTGAGACAATGTGAGCATTATGGAGCAGGGTTAACCCATAACACTCATGTATTCTAATGTCTGTTTCACAAGTGAGGCCCAGGAAATCCCTTATGTGGACAAATGCATCTGATCCCCCTACAGCTGAATAACATGCAGACAGAGATGCTTTGATGAAACGTTGAAGACAATAAACACACAGTTGCAATCCAACACTTATTGACATAGCTTGTATCACAGTAAAGATTTTTATAAAAAAACATATTTTTTCTCACTGTGGTAAAAAGCAACATGGAACCACATAAGCAAACAGTTTCAAACACGACGGATGTTAAATTGTAATTTTGAAGCAAAACATAAATTCTCATAAATTGTCACGTTTGATGCTATGTTAAGCAAACACATCTCTGTTGCCATGAGCAACTGTTTAATAACTAATTTTGAAAAGTACATTCACGTACTGTATAAGACTCAGGAGGAGAAAAGAGAGTGAAAGAAAAGGGGAGAGGAAATGCACAGGGAGAAAAATAGGAATTATCTCTGCTGGATGGAAATAACCCCATGCTGTTTTTAAGAAAGGCAAAAGCAAAGAAGGATAAGTAAGGGTTTAAAAGAAAAGAAAGGGTTTAAAACAGTGTGAATAGAAATGTGCCAGTAAAAAAATATGTGGTGTATGTGTAAGGTTAGGTATCATTCGATTTTTTTTTTATGATTCCAATTATTGTCAAATTGCTAATTTAGATTCCATTAAGTTAATAAATAAATAAATAAATGAAAAATATAAGATATCATTCACATTTATTCTAAACTTATTGCAAAATATTTCCTTCTTAGCTGAATATTATGAATGAAAATCAACAGGCTAAAGGACATTTACACAAGGATGAAAATCTTCACCTGAATTGTTTAAAATCATATTGAAAGTGTACACTAACAAATTTCTGTAGTTTTCACAACATTATTACTGTAAATAAACAAATCCATACTGTAGAATATGTTTACAGTATTTTGCTGTAAATCTGCAAAGCATCGTGGGTAAAATTACAATAGTGGGAAATTTTACAGTAAAAGTATTTTCCTGTGAATAATAGTACAGTAATTTTGAACGGGATTTTATTTATTTTTTTTTCTCAGCTGGATTAACCGACAAGATTTTTTTATTTTTTTTTTTTTACCTCAGAAAGGTAAAGTTGCTCATTATTTTTTATCATATATTGTTTTATTTGCAGTTTTCACTCGTGAAGTTAATGTTACACGTCTTTCACTTACAGAGTTCCCCATTAGAGTGCATGCACGAGAGAGAAGTGGAAAAGGACATCCACATTAGCCTGTAAATATTTGCATATTATTAAAAATAAATAAAAAAAAACATTACATTTTTATATATTTTCATTCCTGGCATCATTTCATTGATAACATCATTAGTTCGGTAAAGTAATAACACTGCTGGATAAAATAACTCTGAGTATGTTTGTGGATTAGCCGTTTGAAGCCATATTTGTTTTTCTCTTGCTAGATACTGCACAAGGATATTGCTTTAAAACTGAAAGAAAATGCAGCAACAGGTAATATTTTAAAACTGCACGATATTTTTCAGAGGACTAAGTTATTTTTTTTATTAATTGCATGGGGCAGTTAAGGACATCCACAGAGCTCATCTGTATTAAGATTTCAGGTAAAATGGCATCGCGCCACAGATTGCATGACACCAATTCTCAACAATCCGCATCAGAAATAAGGGAATCAGGCGAAACAGCCTCAGACTAAAAGGCATCAGATCTCACAACTTAGATCGCCGTCTCTCATATGCTTAATATTTGTTATTTAGACTTATGTTTACACTTTAGTAACATTTCAGCTGTTACAATGCATTGATGTCCGCGTTATACATTAATACTATCAGAATAGCGTGTCCTTTTTTGGTGTGGCATCATAACGTAGCTTCTAGCAATGCATATTACGAATCAAAAATGATGTTTTGATATATTTACAGTAGGACATTTACAAAATATCTTCATGGAACTTGTTCTTTACACAATATCCTAATGATTTTTGTCATAAAAGAAAAATCGTTCATTTTGACCCTTACAATGTAATGTTGGCTATTGCTACAAATGTACCTGTGCTATTTATGACTGCTTTTGTGCTCCAGGGTCACATATGTTATTACTGTATATTATTATTTATTTTATCTGCATATTTCAGTGTTGTTGTTAATGTTGAGGTTATTTTAGCTTCATACATTTAGAATAACTGCACTGTTAAAAAGGGTGATTTTTACCATGCAGCTGAAATATGTGCATGTATTTTAGACACTTATATTGTTCTTGCTCCCCCCATGCAATAACTGCGTCCTTCTATCAACCGAGTTTCTATATACTTATAGTGCTGAGTGCTCTGGTAATATCTATGGTATGACCCATTTCAGGAGCTAACAAAATTACGATTTAAAATCAGATTCACTGAAATACTGAAATGCTAATGATGCTGATTTAAAACGACAAAACACCGGTGGTTGACAGTCAAACAAAACGTGGTTTGAACGGCCCGCCCCCCAGCTGAACCGGAAGTTTTGATTGTTTTTTTTACCTGGGTCAGACCTCTCTGTCAGTAGCCCCTCACTGCAGAACACAAGATCCAGGGGACGTGGTTAGATCCTCCTCTAGGGGGTGGAGATTGGTAGGTTTAGGGATGGAGATGAGTGGGTTTAGGGATCAGGGAGTGGAGACAGCTAGGTTTATGTATATGTAAGGTGGGAGGATGTTGATCCAACCATTCCCCCTGAAACTTGTGTTCTGCAGTGAGGACCATCTCCTTTCTGTTAATGCCTGAAGTGCAGGGCTCCTATGGAATTACATTTGCTTCAAAAAAAATGAAAGAAACTTTATAAAACTGAACGTAACCTTTTCAGAAACTATCAAAAATATGCCATTACAAAAGAAAGAAAAACACAATGAAATTGAAAAAAAAAAATGAACTCAGTCGCACAAATTTAACAGGCTCTTCAAATATGCTTCATTCTTGTTAATGTTTTTCAAAGATTCATTTTCACTAATCGTGGATTCTGAATGCATTGCCACAGATTTCGCTTACGGTTCGCAGTTATTTGTTTGGTGTTTTGACACAAACTTCTCATGGGGGCGGGCTTAACAGTGATCTACTCTGATTGGATAGTGAGCTTTTGATGGACAGGTGCTCTCTGACCGGGAAGTACAGTCGCCGCATATTGGAAAGCTCTTGCGATGATTTGTATTACTAAATATGTAAATAATATTTGACCTTCGATCGTCTCAGTCTGTAAAGATGAGCTCTTGTCCTTCAAGGCAGCTTCAAGTAAGCTTGTGTTACTGAATGACAATAATAACCCGCAACAAACTGTAGCACACTGTAACATGAAAAACTTGTATCGATGGTATTGGTTACTTCAGTAACACAAGCTTACTTCAAGCTGCCTTGAAGGACAAGCGGAGGAGGAAGATGATGCCGCTCCGTGTCTCCTAAGAGCTCATCTTTACAGACTGAGATGATTGAACCGGTCAAATATTATTTACATATTTAGTAATACAAGGCAAAACATATTGCATGCATTTTTTTTTTCTATTAAATGCAAGTATAAACATACATCACATAATATCAACCACAAAAAACAAAGAATAAAATAGAACTAAAGAAAAGAGGGACAAAATCTAAACAAAATTACACAAGGAGATCAAACGCAGAGCACATTCTAACAGTCCTTATAGCTTTCTTATTAGTAGATACTGAGATTACATTCAAATAGTTTTCCATTTCTTTTAGGAAAACAGAGAAGACAGATTTACGGTTGAGGAATTTGCATTTATTAATGTGAAATTTGTTTAGGAAAAATATTTTCGTTTGTGGGGTTGGAGTCATAATACCCAAATATAATGTTTTTCATATGTACTAAGAAGCCTGGCAAAATCTTACACTTGACAAACACACCAATATAATCCCAAATTTTCTGAGTGTAGTGACATGACCAAAATAAGCGTACCATAGTTTCTTCAGAACTCTAACAAAAAGATCAATGTCAGATTTAAATCTTTGTATAAACTTCTTTAGAGGGTAGAACCTGTGTATTAGCTTAAAAGAAATTTCTTTCACTTGGTCTGTGAAAAAGAATTTTTGCGGCAGAGATCAGATTTAATCACCGCAAGAGCTTTCCAATATGCGGCGGCGCGCCACTGAGTGGCGTCTGTACTTCCCGGTCAGAGAGCACCTGTCCATCAAAAGCTCACTATCCAATCAGAGTAGATCACTGTTAAGCCCGCCCCCATGAGAAGTTTGTGTCAAATTCCTCAACCGTAAATCTGTCTTCTCTATAACTGCGAACCGTAAGCGAAATCTGTGGCAATGCATTCAGAATCCACGAATAGTGAAAATGAATCTTTGAAAAACATTAACAAGAATTAAGCATATTTGAAGAGCCTGTTAAATTTGTGCGACTGAGTTCATTTTTTTTTTCATTTTCATTGTGTTTTTCTTCTTTTGTAATGGCATATTTTTGATAGTTTCTGAAAAAGTTACGTTCAGTTTTATAAAGTTTCGTTCATTTTTATTGAAGCAAATGTAATTCCATAGGCTCCACCCCAGAAGTTTGAAAAGTGTCCATCAAATGCTGGTCTGGCTTGCTCCGTTTCTCCATCACCATTCTCTTTTTTTTTACTTTTTTTTTTTTTACTTTTGGCGAGAAATAAATATAGCTTGAATACATTATTATTATTTTTTTCTACTCAAGTAAAAGTAAAAATACCACAATTTAATTATACTCAAGAATATAGTATAAGTAGAATAAATACAGTAAAAATGTACTTAAGTACTGTACTGAAAGTATTTGTAATTAGTTACTTTCCACATCTGCATTTGGAATAAGATTACTGGGGTTTTTCTATGGAAATAAATCTGAGAAGCAGGAACAGTCTCCATTTGTTCTCATTGCATTGTGGGAGAAACTATTAAGCTTTTAAAAAGACATAAGCACAACATCATGAACTCCACCTTAACTCCATATTTATGATCCACAAACAAATAATGTAGACCACCATGGAGGCCAAACTTCTTAGCAAATAAAACTTGCTTCTAAAATAAAAAAAAATTGTATCTGCAATTGCACAAACATCAACACAAATTTCAAAAGTCTTGAGTAAAACAAAAGTTGCTCGTCTTAAACTCTCCAAGCACTTCCCCCTAAGAGTGTGCAGGTGCAGTAAGATTCGATCAATATGCCGCCAGGGGACTGAGGATTTTCTATTGATTTTACTGTAAATATCAAGTATAGTGTGTTTTGCTGAAGGGGCTTCAGTGTGTTTTTAAACTAGCACACTATGTAGCACAGTATGTACACTTGAGGGATTCTGAAAAGTCATAAAATTAATTTTTTCTCTCTCTGTTCATTTAAATATAAGTGAAAGTTTTAATAATTTATTTATGTTTATATCTTTTGTTTTCATATATATATAGTTTGATATCTAAGTTTTAGCTTTTAATTTTAGGAGAATGTTTAAATGAAAATACATAGAATAAAACAATTATATATATATATATATATATATATATATATATATATATATATATATATGTAATTTTATTTTTATTTTTTAAGTATTTTCCATTTGAGGTGTACATGAATGTAGGCTGTCGGCACATGCACTCTGGAGAGCTTCATTTTTGTCCTGTGTCTGCAGAAGTTATGACTGATAAAAATGTCTTTATAAAAAGTCTTTAAAAACCTCTGAGATGTTGGTGAAATCTATTCGCCTTTGAGATGTTGAGATTATATCAGCAACCTGTTAGTAGTGAAGTTTGCAGTTTCATAAACTGCATTTTGGTTTTGTTTATAAATGAAAAGCCAAATCACTATTCTTAGTATTATTCCTACTGTCCCAGCATGTCAGCATGCCATTAAACAGTACAGATGACATTTAATATGCAATAAATCAGGCATTTTCATCATAATGCAAAGTGTGTTTGTGTCCGGGTTTGATTTTATGTCTGTGACAGAAGCGGCACATTTGACAGATATTAGAGTGTTTTTTGCAGGTGTTTTCAGGTCTGCAGCAGCATCAGAACTGAAGACGTGTGTATTTAACGTAGGTATCCAGACCCGAGGGAAAGACACCTAAATTGGGTTTAGATTGCTTAAGAAGCCTTAAGCATGTGGGGTGAGTTGCCATGGAGACCAAAAAGTTGGAGGCAAAGGAGGTGCTAATGAGCCTTAAGAAAAAAAACAGACAGCACGCAGACTCACAAACGCTCACAAACACTTCAGCTATTATATAACGGAGAGATGATTTTTATATATGCTCAACTAACCTGTCAACAACACATAGGTCACATTTCACCTCTAAAATGTATATCTAGCATGACATTTTGCTTTATATTTTGACTGACAGCATAATGCTGGTGAAGTATTTCATTTAAACAGAACCAATCAACTTTTTCAACGGAGATTGTTCAACTTAAAGCTATAGTGGAAGCAAATAAAAGAGGAGCAACATTTAGCAACATCTCAATAAATTTTTTTTTTTTTAAAGTAAATGAACATAAAATATTACAAATATTTATGCATAAGACATATAAATATTAGACATATTTATGAACAGCTTTTTATATTTTCTGGAAATAAAATTTAATTAAGAAAACTATTTAGAAACATTTGTAAAAAAATAAAAATAAAAAAATAAAACAAATTAATAAACTAAAAACAACAATATTACTAAAATGAAAAGTTACAAAAGTATAATAAATAAAATATAATGATGAATAGCACGGAAAAATGCAAATTTAAACTATTAATACAATTATAATAGTATATAAATAATAAAATAAAATATGTGTTATTTCAGTATTATAAATAATAATTTATATTATTATTATTATTATCATTATTATATACTAAAATAAAACAAAATAAGCAACAAAAGCACAACTAAATTTAATTTAAAACCTGAAAATAGAAAAATTTTATGATAATTCAAAATATTAATAAAAATTATAATAGTGTATACATTAAAAATGTAAATAAATACATAAATAACATCCAAGCACCAAAGATTTGCACTCTAAATGTTACTAATCTAAAATGCATTAGCCTCAGGCTAAGACTGTAATGTGTAAGGTAAACACTAATACTGTGAAGTTTCAGAGAAAATCACTATTAACAACAACCTCACAACACAGGTTCACTGCAGCCAATATAATTGAAGGCAATTTCCATTACAAAATCAATAATAAAGATGCAATTATGATCCTAAGTCACAGCTGCATTACTGCTGTTGTTCCTGACACAGCACGAACAAAAATGAACAAACGGGAAGTTCCCAACGGCACCAACTGACAATCACCATTAAATGAAAGGCCGCATTAAATGAATGAAGTGGAATGCACATCCACAAAGTAGTAAACAGCACTGGCCAACTTTGAAACGCTGATGCTTCACTTGGCACCACGTGCTGCTCGCTTTGGTTTGCTTTGGACGCTCTCGACGCTCTCAAAGGACTCTTTACAAAGGGCTCTTATTGAAAGTGTCGGCAACCAGCCAGTGGCTCGACAAAATGCTGACGTTTAACAAGGGACGTAAATAATAATAATGCACCATCGCATGACAGATGAGAACACGTGTGGAATATCAATGCAGAAGGAGCTGAATGGCATTTTTAAAAGATCTCGTGAACACAATGACAAGCTTAACTCACGTGGGAAGCTCTCATGACAGTCCAATATTTAAATCTGAATTTTCTCTTATAAAATAAAATTTCTTATTTCTCAAATAAAAATTTCATAATTTAAAAAAAACATTCTTAAAACATACTTTTAATTGCATATTGGAAACAAATGTTAGTGTGTTGATTTTTTTATTTTTTTTTAATCTAACATACAATAATAAAAAAAAAACCTTCCATGAAAGATATATGAATAATGATTTTGTGCTAACATTTTGAGAACATTATTAAAGACCAGTTGACTTTAAACAAAAGTTTTTATCTTTACTGAAAGAATGTTTGTTCATAACTTTGAGAGAACCTTGCAGCATTCTGAGAATGTTTCCTATTAGCTGGGTTAATGATTAAATGCCTGAAACAATGTCTATAATGAACACATTTCATATTTTACAACAAATGAAATACCCACTTGTGATTTTTAAAAGCTTTTAATTGTCTTGAAAAGTGTCTAATCGTCACACAAATCAGGTAAACTCATCTACACACTAATCACTTTCATAGCCTTGTTGTATTTATAATTGTGCTCTTGCAAACTATTCTTACTCACATTTTCAGGGAAAATGTTTTTAAATTAAGACTGTAAGAGTCAAATGCTACCATATAGTGTAGCTCACATTTGGCTTTTCACCTCTGGTGATGATATTTACCCAGCAGACACCTTGATATCAATTTAATATCAAATATTAGTCAAGACTTGATCAAGATGTTGTATCATCATTTTAAATTCAGTTTGGATAGTGATTTCTTCCAGTGGTAATGTGGTGAAAAAGGAAGTTAATCCCACACTGAAATTTGGTTTAATGTATATGTAGGCCAATATGTTTAATGTTCAGTTTACATCGAATCAGTGCCATGTCAAGTTTTTGATGAGAGTTTGATTTGCTTGGCTTTTTTTTTATTTGATGTATTTTCAACATCAATTTGATGTCTTTTGCATGCTGGGTAGGTCTTAAAATAATAAGTTAATAAGTTTTATTCACATAGCAACTAACAAAAACATTTTGCTAATGTTCAAATTAAGTTATTTCTGAATGTTATTTGAATGTCCCAAAATGTTTTATATGTTTTAAATTGTATTATTGGTTACACAAAGATTAAGGGAACCATTCCATTTAATAATTTTGCAAACGTTATAGTAATGTTACTTTTAAATGTTCTCTCAATGTTCTGAAACAAGTAATAACATGTAAGAAGTGCAGAGCGTTTCATGAAAACATTTAAAATGTTCCATGAACGATGTATAAATAATGTTTCTGTGCTAATGTTATGAGAACAATAATAAAGACCAGATATCTCCGAATAAACAATCCCTGTTAGAGGGGAAGATGAATAAAACATGTAAGAACTATAAACATAGCGTATTTTCTGAAATAATCCAGTAGCCAATGGAAAAACCATACTGGGTTTTGTCAATGGAATCAGGGTAATGTGAATAGGTTGGCCTACAAAAATACACAATCACTGCAGTTCTCTTCTGCATTCAAATTTAAACCTTCATTAAGCTAGTCAAATCATTAACTATAACACCACACTGCTTATCCATTTGGCAGCAGTTTTGCATTGACTAGCATGTCATATAAAGCTAATGAACAGACCTCCAGTGAAGCTTGATATGAGATCACATAAATTCACAAATATTTGATGTTTAAAATACTGTGAGCTAATAAAAAGTTATCATAAATATATCAGTCTCAAAGTCATTATCCCAAATGGCAACATTTCAGTGACCCATACTCAGAATTCGTGCTCTGCATTTAACCCATCCAAAGTGCAAACACACAGCAGTGATCACACACACAAACCGTGAACACACACCCAAAGCAGTGGGCAGCCATTTATGCTGCGGTGCCCAGGGAGCAGTTTGTGATTTGGTGCCTTCCTCAAGGGCACCTAAGGCTACGTTCACACTGCAGGCTGAAACGATCCAATTCCGATTTTTTTTTTTGCCCCTATGCGACCTGTATCTGATCTTTTCATGACAGTCTGAACGACACAGATCCGATCTTTTCAAATGTGACCCAGGCCACTTGGGTATGTGGTCCTGAATCCGATACGTATCCGATCTTTTGAAATGCGATCTCCGTCTGAACGGCCAGGCCACATGTATCCGACCCATACGTCATTGATACGCTACGACGAGAAGATAAACTGATGAATTCTGTATTAGTGAAGCCACTCACATCAGTATCCCACCACTTTGTTTCTCTGTACCAACGTTGCCAACACTGCTCCGCAAAACGCCATGGCCAAAAACCTTGCTCTCCTCCTTCTGTTAATTTTCTTCTTAAAACGAGAAGATTGTAATTGTGCTGGCTCCGTTGGGAAAATAACTTTAATATTGCAAAAACAGATCCGCTGTTGACTACACTGTTGTTGACATCCATGTTTAACGTTAGCTACTTCCGCAAACAACGAGTGACGTTGTTGAGCGTTGAGTACCTTTCTGCGCATGCGGGTCACTTCTGGGTCATTTCACATTCACACAGGAGATCACAAAAGGTCGCATTTAATTGGAAATGTGAACGGCCTTGCAAAAAAATCGAGAATTGAGCATTAAGCCTTGCAGTGTGAACGTAGCCTAAGTCATGGTGTTGTAGGCCCAAGACTCGAACCCACAACCTTAGGGTTAGGAGTCAAACTCTCTAACCACTAGGCCACGACTTGCTGACGTAAACATTATCATGCTGTTTATCAACCTTGTATGTCCGGCTATAAACAAAACATTGTTTTATCCTATTTAACCATTTGTTATGAGCTTGTCAAGATAACAATATTTTGTGAAAAATCACGCTTTAGAGGAAAATACTATTTCAGTCTTTATATTTCAAAATGTCATGTTTAATTTAATGTTATTTGCCATTTATTTGTAATTATTTGTGAAATGTATTAGCAATTTTAGTGTACAGAACCGGATTAATCACTGTAATGTGAATGCAATCTGTTTGTCTGAACCTAATTTCAAAGTCAGTCCTAAAGATCAGATTTGAAAAACATCAGAATTGCGTGTGATGTGAACAAGACATTTTGTTTATACAAACTTCTAGCCCGAGGACAATAATGTAAGGTTCTGCCAATCAAGTGAGACACTGCATGAAACCCAAGGAGAAGTACGATTGGCTAGTGTGTGTCATTAGTCTGAATGAGCCGAACTTCTGTATATGAGACACTTTTATGGACCTTCTGTTGGCTAATTTACTGCAGGAGGTTTGTTACAGGCTCTGTTTCTGCACTTCATTAAACCGCGCTGCATATGCTCCATCCGCATTCCAGGATTCGCTCCATATTACATCAAATGGATTCTGGCATCAAAATTTGTCACAACCCTTGAGATGTTCCAACACGCCGAAAATGACTAGAACTGAGCGATGTGAGGCTCGCCGGAAGAACGTATGAATGGAAAACGCTGCATGAGAAGCGATGTGTCTATTAAACAGGTTCCTGCATCCCTGCACATAATAAAAAGCTTTATTAAAACCACACAGAGAAAAAAAGGAAATAATGAATGTATTTGTCTGGTTTCTAAGGTGAGTAATGTAACTTTATTGCTGATATGCCTCTAATACATTCTTGACTACTGAGCCTGAATATTAAAAGTGAGAGTGAAATTCAAATATCCTCATTGAACCCTGTGTTCTTTACAACCTATAAACATTTTCAAAACACATCTGTCTGAATATCTGACTACACCTAACAATGCCCTAGCAACTACCCAAAATCCTCCAAGCAACCACTCAAAACACCCTAGCAACAACCTAGTAATGCCCTAACAACAACCCAAAACATTCAGGCAACCATTAAAACCACATAAAACATCCAAGCAACCACTTAAAATAACAAGCTAAAGCCCAAAGCCATTCAAGCAACCACACCGCAATGTCATAGCAACCACTAAAACCACCCAAAACACCCTAGCAACCACCCGAAACAGCCTAGCAACCATCCAAAACAACCTAATAAAAAATAATAATAATAATAATAAACATTGAAAAGAACCGATTCGCAGAAAATAATAAAATTTCTTTTCTGGATTAAATGTAAAATAATGGTCAGTTTTTTTTGTTTTTTTTATAAATTGATAATTTCACTTCATAAGAACTCAATATATCATCAGGAGCAACAGGTATTATGAATCAACAAGGACCACTGTTTCAGCTATAAATCTTCTAAAAAAAAAAAAATACATCTTGGATGGCCTTGGGATGAAAAAACTGACAGCAAATTTAATTTTAGGGTGAACCTTAAAATCAAAGAAGGTTTGATCAAAATGTGATCATATCTTGAAAAAGACATGATTGGCCATCTTCAATACTTTGAACAAAGAAACAACAGAGAAAAGTGCTCACGCTGCCTCTGGGAATTAAAATCAAGAGCGATGGGTCATTTAAACCCTCCAACAGACTCTGAGTGCAGAACAAAGACATACTGTACAGCGATAGAGATGATGTACAAAAACATTTCAATCAAAGCTAAAGCACAGGTTCGCACACACACACACACACATGCCCGGCGGCCACACGGCTGCTGCGTGAGCAGCCCACCACACATTCACATACAGTCAAACAGCACTCCAACAGCGCCTGTCACATGACTTGTATTAAGGTTTCAGTGCAGCTTGACTTTCACCTTTTATCACATTGTGACAAAAGTATTTTATGCATCGAATTAACTAAACAAACACTGAAAGCAAACTAAAAGCAGTAACATTACTGCAGTCTTCAGTGTCACTTGATCCTTCAGAAATCATTCTAATATGCTGATTTGCTGCTCAAAAAACATTTCTGATCATTATCGATGTTGAAAGCAATTGTGCTGCTTATTTATTTATTTATTTATATATATATTTTTCTTTTTTCTGGAAACCATGATATATTTAGGTTTCTTTAAAGTCACCATGAAATCAAAAAAATGACAATTCAATTTTACACAGTGCTGAAATATTCTAAATTATTTTCTTTTTGATTAATTTCCCCTCCCCCTCTTAACGACATATCTTCTCTTCATGATGTCAGACTCAGAAAAGGGCTTGAACTATACTTACTGTCCAATGACCAAGCTTTTAGCACCCTTTGCCAGGAGTTTGATTGACAGGCAATCTGACCAATCATAATGCAGATTCGGCCATTTAGTCAGACAAACAAACTAGACCGGAAATTTAATAAATTAACATCAGCAGAGTCGAACTTGGGGAGAAACACCATTGATTATTTATATATATATATATATATATATATATATATATATATATATATATATATATATATATATATATATATATATATATATATATATATATTATTATCATTATTATTTTATTTTTATTTTTTTCTTAAAATCACATTTCTTGATAAACATCTCTCTTTGCATTTTTTGGTTCAAATTATCAGAACACATCACACATTGGTTAAGATCTGCAGATCTTCTTTCTGTGGATGCAGAAACATTCACAACCAGACACTTCCCAAAGATCCTGCGGGAGGACAAAGATGAAGGGGCCACCGGCATGGAACGAGACACCCTTAGAGATGCAAACAATATGCTCATATATCTTGTTCTCTAAACTTGACAGGTTTTTGGCTGTTGTGGCATGCAGAGCACTTGCAGGACACCGGCGGTCCTGCTGTGGCCATGCTCACACTGTCGCAGAGGGGAAAAAAAGATGATTTTAACCCTCAGAGCTGTTGAACATGGGCTTGTGGAGGAAGCACTTCTTTTGTCCCTCTCCAGCAGCAGAATTTCCCTCTTCTAAGCTGTGATAAAGGCTGAATTCATACAAAATGAACACCCTGTCATCTTTTGCTTGTCCTCATGAGCGTGACCCACATTTAGTGCTCAGATTTGGCAGCTCTCAAAGCTTATTTGCAAACGCACATATTCGTATGCATTTGACGTCAATGATGCCAAAAGCTTCCTCATGTCTCTAAACCAATCATAACATTTGAGACAAGAAACTAGTGGATAAAACACAGTTTTTATGCATTGGTTAATTCAATTTTTTTTGTTTTGTTTTTTTTGTTTTTTGAGATAAAAAGAAAGCATAAAAAATACTAATTTAAGTGTTTATTCTATTGCACTTTATCTCTTTGCATTTATAGATTTGCATCTGTATCTATTTTATTTCAGCATCACTCAAAGAAACAACTCAATGCATGATGGAGCCAACAGAATATGCTTCTAAAATTCAAGAGATTGAATTGTTTTTGTCCCAAATAGCACAAGTGCAAAAATTATATAATTTTATATAATAATTTTGTTTTTGCTTAGTATTGACAACACAAATATTACCTATTAAACAGCAAAACTGTTGTACGTCTCCAAACAACCAACACATGATTTTGTGAATGAATCTGCATTTTGAACGAATTGGGTGATAATTCAATGGTCCAAATTATATGGAGACATATTTACTTCATTCATGTATGAATCAGCTATTTGAAGGAATCAATGAATGTGTTATTGAACAATTGAATGATTCAATGACGTATTCATTTAGGTATTCAGTGCTACCTATTGGACGGTTTAGTTTTATTTAGAGTATGATTTGTTAATTTATCATCTAAAATTGATGTATGTTTAATATGCAATTAATTAGATTAATTAATATCCACATCATGCAATTAATTAGATTCCATTTTTAATTGATTGACAACCATAAATCTAATCTAATAATATAATTGTCATAAGTCGGTCGGGCTCTTCATCCACAGTGCACACCCTCACTCTAACACTCATCTCCTGCACCTGTACACCTTCCAATCATCCGTTCACCATCAACCCATCAGCTCACCTCCACATTTACACATTTACATTTATTGTGTATTTACTAGAGATGTTCCGATACCCTTTTTCTCTTCCCGATACCGATTCCGATACCTGGGCTCAGGGTATCGGCCGATACTGAGTACTGATCCGATACCTGGGTGTGTATCTGTACATACAGCTGTATATACTACTAGCCCTGTGTAAATTGCTAGAATTATTTTATGGTGTGCTTCAGACTTATCCCTTGATAAAACATGAAAAAATACATGGTGAACTACTGTATTTATTACAGTATTTTTATTATATGACATGAATTTGACAGTAATATTATTTATTTTCTTAAGCGACAAAGAACTTCAAATGCAGCCATAAATCTAACACCGCAAACTAAAAAAGGTATTTTAGTTTTACAATATAACTGTATAAAAAACTCCAACAAATAAGTCTAGGAATATAAAAAAATCTATATTAATCAGATAATCTTTTTACAACAAAACAAGTAAAAAACAAGCAACCTTCTAGACATAATTATTATTATTAATAGAGACGTATTATTACTAAATAGAGACGTAGCTAAATCTACTGTAGGCTACAACAGTAGCTTAATATATTGTCAATTTACTCGCCATGAAGATCTTTGAGTGTCTGTGTTTATGATTTGACAGTTTTCTCAAATGAAACGGTAAATTCTCATGAAGTGACGGTTTATGCGTTCGTGTCCTCATATAGTGACACACGGCAGAGACTACAAAACAGCGAGCTCCCGCGCATCTGCGCCCGTCTCCCACAGAGATGTAGAATTTGCAGGAGTAATATTTAAATAGTATTTTGCAGTTTAATATTCACAGACACTAGTATATATTCAGCTACAGTATGGAGCCCTGCGCTTAGACTAACATGGAAACGAATGAACGCAGCTGCGGGGACCGAATATATTTGGGCGTCGGTAACTTACTACCGGTACTACAGAGACGCTGGTATCATCACATTTTTTAATTTTCAGCACCGACTTGGTAGTGAAGTGCCAGTACTTGTGGCATCCCTAGTCGCCGTTTTACTGTCTGGTTGGTCCAGTCTGAAATACTGCTAAACAGCGGTCATACTGCTAACCACTGATCTATAATATAGAAGCGGCTTCACTGTCTGTTGGCAGTTTAGAACACGATGAGCAATCCAGTCATATATAGATCAGTGCTGCTTACACTTTTTCATTTCTTCTTCAATGCTCTAAACAGGGGTTGTTTGTGGCAACACAGAACAACTTCATTTGTGTTTGCAATGCATTCTGAGCACCGAAGAAGAACCGTGCAGTGGTTAGACAAAGCTAGCGGTCATAACTAGGTCTTGAAAATGGTATCGGATCGGTATATGGGTTCATGTACTCGCCGATGCCAGAATTTGTTGTGGTATCAGTGATATTTCCGATACTAGTATCGGAATCGGAACAACTCTAGTATTTACACACTCCTCACTCACCCTAATGGTCGGATCTTGTGACTATCAGCGGATCAATCATCTGCCAAGACACTAGTATTGACTCCTTCAGCATTAACCTCTTGTGCTTACCTTCTCTCCAGCAATCCTCCATCTCCCTCCAGTGCCTCCAGCTATCCACCTGTCCTCCGATACCACCATTACTCACCATCGCCGAGGTGTGTGCTTCCAACCCACAACTCTGGTCACCCCATCTGGCAAGAATCCATCCAGTTTGCAAGTCCTCTCATCCTCCATCCACCTTTTACTCTCCCTCTGTCAATGTTTACTGGTTTCAATAAATCCTGAATGCCTCTCAACCCCTGCCTTCAGTCCGTCTGTTACAGAAGATCCGACCAAAACAGAATGAACGATCGCAGGACAGAATGAGCTGGGCTGAGGATTACATGTCTGAGATCCTGCAGGAGGAAAGGTCTTTGCAGGAATATGTGGAGGAGTTTTTAAACCTGATTCCTCTGAGTTGGAGTGATTCCATGATTAATACATACTTCTGGATGGGACTAAATGATGATAATCTTTCTCTTTTTGACTGCTGACGATTGTTGCAGCCCCTTAGCAGATTTTATTAATTATGTCCTCGATCTAACTGGTTCCAAATTCGACGTTGATTTGGAGGTGTAAAACAGTTCGATAGACAATGGACAAGGAAGTCAGGGGTGGCGAAAAAGGCTCTTTATTAACTCAAAATAAAACAGGATAAACAAAAGTAAACTGCGGCTCGGCTCTCTGCCTTCACACATATATATACACATACACTCGACTCGGCTCAGCTCTGGCTCTCCCAAAGATCCATCTATCTCTCCCTTTCCCCGATCTGCTGGGCGCTTATAACTCCTCTCTTCCCCAATCACTGGAATTACAAACAGGTGTTAATCATTAATCATTTGCCCTCCTTATTACCGCTCGTCCCCACATTCTTTCTCCCGCTGCAGCTTTCCGCCTTCCCATGCCCACCTCGCCACAGAAGGATCCTAATCCTCCTCCCATCCAGAAGCATATAGGTGCTCCAGCTCACCATAAACCAGCTCCATCCACATACCACTCCATAGACCCACTCCCTCCTCTGCCTCAACCCTTCCCCGAGACCTCCAGATCTCCTCCCTGATCCTAAGCCATGTATCCCGTGTCTCCGCTGGTTACGCCCAGCCTGGAATCTCCTGTGTCTATCCCCCGTCCCCGTCTAATCCCCCGTCAAACCCAGGGAGGGGGGGGGGGGGGCAGTAGAGATCCAGCCATAGAGGCCGAGGCGGGGGTTGGAGCCCTGAGTCTCCAGATCCGCCATGCCAACACCCCCCCCCCCCCCCCGAGTCTCCAGAACCGCCATGGCCCCCCCGAGTCTCCAGATCCGCCATGGCCCCCGAGTCTCCAGATCCGCCATGGCCCCTCCCGAGTCTCCAGATCCGTCATGGCCTCCCCGAGTCTCTAGATCCGCCATGCCCCCACCCCGAGTCTCCAGATCTTCCATGGACCACCAGTCTCCAGTTCTGCCATGGCCCCCCGAGTCTCCAGATCAGCCATGGCCACCCCAGTCTCCAGATCAGCCCTGGAGGTCCTCCTCTGCTCCACCCTTTTCCCATCCTACACAAACCTCCAAGACTTGAGGGTGAGTAATTTAATAGTATTCATTTTTGGGTGAACTAACCTTTTAACAGTGTTCATCGTATGTTTCATTACGTGATTAACTGAATTTTACTGTACATTTCTGTCATATGTACATCAATTTGACAAAGTCACCATTCACAACCTACTACTAAATATATTGTAGAAACTTGAAAAGCTGAAAATCTGCTTTGTAACTGTGTATTGTGAAAAGCGTTATACAGCGCTATATTGAATTATTATTATTATTATAAAAATGAAATTTGAGAGCTGTGATGGTCTTACAACTTTTGAGCAAGAAATGACAAGAGAGAACAATTAATTTATAATAAACTCTCAGATCCACTTAATTGTGTACTACTGTATTTGCCAAGTTACAAACCTTTCATTATTTAAAGCACATCCAGAAAAAAATAAAAATCCTTTATTTGTTTGGCCCATCGTTTGTCAGCTAGCAGGTCCGTAGATGTTAGTTCTTATTGATTTGTCCATCTCCTCTGGCAAGAATAAAAGCTTAATTCACATTTTGCCTTTGACTCCAAATTTAATTTGAGTGATTAGGCAATAATGTGTCTGCTTTGGTAAACTGATCAAGTCCACGAGTTCATAGTGTATTGGTGTGTAACAGGGCTGAAGTGATGTGTTCTACTGACCTGCTGCAATATCAGGGTCACATTTGTTTGAAAACTCCCTGATTTGTTAAACCTGTTTCTGTGTGGATATTACACGATGCAAAAACGTGATGTGTAATTATAGTGTTTGCAAAATCACTTCAGCCCCGTCAGAGAACAATACTCAAACATCTCATGCCTTTCAGTCTACAGTATATGCATTTATCTTTGCTCTGTCTGAAACTTTACATGATCTTGTTAACTTTAAATATTAATAATACAATACCATAATATACAACAATATAATACACAAAAAAATGTGTTAATATGATATAATGCAGAAGTTTTTCATACCCCAAACTCTGGAATAGCCTTCCTGATATTGTTTGGGGTTCAGACACACTCCCTCTGTTTAAAATCTAGATTAAAAACGCATCTCTTTCACCAAGCATTCGAATAATGCATCTCATAATTTGTGACTGCAGTTGTATCTGATCAAATGCGCATTCTTATACTTTAGCTTGAGTTAAACTAATTAATTTTACTGATGTTGGAACAGCAGCTACGCTCTGAAAAATCCTGTCATATGCACATAAACTGACAGTCACCACTTATAAGCTACTACTAAATATTGTAGAAACATAATTTTCTGTAAAGTTGGTTTGTAATGATTTGTATCGTGAAAAGCGCTATACAAATAAACTTGAATTTAATTATATATATATAAAGAAAGAATTATGAAATTGGCTGATGTGTCCATTTCATTCCAACCTAATCATTAAAGTGTCAAACAAACACCAAATTTTCCAGTCCTACATCTGTGTCTCACTGAAATGCATCACATTATGAATGTGACTTTTAAACAGTAAATAGGTTCAGTTATGGCTTCGCTTTGTCTTTCAAGTCAGATATTGAAGGACCTCGTGTGGTCTTTCATCATAACATTGAAGTTTTCAGAGAGCAATGCAGAGAACTGAGCTGTCCAGAATACAAAACTATCTCAGCACATCATTACCATAATTATCAGTATTAGGTTTCACTGAGAAATGCCTGTTCAATTTGTCCGCATCACTTTCAGCTGTAATCAGAGGCCTGCAGTCCTTGCAATCGCTGATTATGCATCCTCACATCAACCAGAGAATTGCTCGCTCATGCGGCTCGCAAGCCAGAAGCCACTGAGAAACATTAACATTTCATAAACGTCTCATTAACATTTCATTAACGTAGCTTGTCGTCCAAACTGCAGGGTGCTGGCCAGGCAGCGTTAGTCCATTTCAGTTAAAACGAGACAAGGTTGCAGGCTGGACGGTTGGCGATAAGAGACGGACACGGGCCTGGAATAGACTTTCAGTGAAGCTGCTGATCCGGAGCAAAGCCACAATGACACCAACCTCAGCCAAACGAATCCGTCTGAGACCATCGTTCATCTGGGACTGGTTGAACTGGACAACATACTGGTAGATGTTAATATTATTATGTTGCTGATAAAAAAGAACCAATTTAAATTATTATTGCAATTAAACTATTTTACATTTTTGGCAATTAAGTGTCCTAAAACTGCTCCAGTAAACTAATATTGTGTTTGTGTTTAATCAGTCAATGTTTATTTCAATCAATCAATCAATCAATCAATCAATCAATAAATCTTCATGCATTTTCACAGATTATTTCAACATAAAAATATCAGTTAATTACTAAACAGTTATATATATATATATATATATATATATATATATATATATATATATATATATTGTCATACGATTTTAAATGTTTTAATAATTAAGGTAAATATCACTGTTAAATACTAAGTATATTGTATGTATTGTAATATTGATGTATGTAAAGCAATATTTATAATAATTAGTTTTTAAAATAGTTTAAAAATAGTTTAAAATATTTATATAAAAATAAGATATAATAAGATATATTAAAAATGATAAATTAAATGTTAGTTTTAATGTCTGGAAATTATTTCTTGATTATTCTTGTTTGATTTTAAACTATATATTTACGTAATGTTTTAAAAATGTCTAGCAATTCGGTAAAATTGTATTCTTCTAAATAAAAAAAATCTGCCTTTAAAGTGGTTTCTAAGCAAATGGATACTAAAAGCAATAATTTACAAGAGGACATACACACATATACATATGTTTAATTTGAAACCTTAGCAGTGCCTCATTACTTTAATGAAAAAAAGGGGGAAAAAAGGTCTATTTAGTAGATATGATCTTCTTCTTCTTTTTTTTTTTTTTTGTCTGTGCATCATTTGATTTTGAACATTTCACAAGCATGTCTCTAGTGTAAAAGGCTGCCATGATCCTTCTCATTTTGTAGTTTTGATTAAGTAACTAAATCGCCAAACCGCTTTGGTTTGCCAGATTGTCCATCTTGGGAACAACCAACTAGACTAATACAGATCCAATCTGATCCAAACTATGCATAGCTATCTATTCCCAGTATGGGACACTTACAGCAACACAGCACAGTTTGAAAGTCAATATTTTGTCTAGTATAATCTATAAAGTAACACTGAGCAAACCAAAGTGGCATGCATTCATGAAAAGTTTTAATTAAAGTATTTCTATTACAAACAATATTTGTAGATTGCTACTAATAATGCAGTATGCAATGTTGTGCATTGCTCCACAGGTTTTATGAAGGTAAAGGACTTTAAGACCATTTTAAGGCCAAGTATTAAAAATAAAAGTATTAAAAGTAATACAATGAAGGGAACATAATACACCAATATGGTATCTAATTATGAATGTCTCTGGAGCAAAAATAAATAAATAAATACAAATTTCTAATACTTTGAAAGTAATTTTACATACAAATTGCTTTATTACAATATGGAAATAACTTCTGCCTTCAGATCACACTGTAAAACAACATAATTCAATAGGGAAACAAGTTTTCATTCCCCACTGACAGATATTTGTTCTTGTTGAAAGCATAAGCTCACTTGATTTTGTTCATTTTCTCAAAAAAAGAAAAAATGTTGTATCTTTATATTTGAACTAGAAAACAACATTAAATTGTGAGAAAGATTTCAAATTCATTAATTTTTGCAGTGCGTGCAACATTTCATGCTAAATAAAATGCTTAATTTAATTACTTTCTGTTTCAGTTATGATCATTCTAGGCCTTAATTTGTAGAATTAAGACTTTAAGACCATTTTAAAACTTGAAGAAATCAGTTATCTTTTTTATTATACAAATACTGGAACCATAATTTTTTAATGCATTTTATATACAAATACAAACTATATTGTGCCAAATGTGAGTCTTTATTTTTACTTTTGTGCTTATGTTTGAGTTCATTTTACGTGCTGTTGAACATTACTCTGTTTTATGCACTGTTTCTAAATGCTCTTGCATTTATTTTGTGGCTAGCTGGCTATCCTTGGTCATTTATCCTGGCCTGTGACGAGCTGTCATGGACTGCTGCTTTACTGGGACGGTCATTATCACTGCAAAACCAACTGTGTCTGCTGGACATCCTGGGATGGATACTTCACTCGACAATTCACTCGAGTCCTGCAAAAATACTGTAGTGTAGTGCAGATGGACTGAGTTTAGTGCATGCCTTAGGGGTTAAAAAGTAAGGTGAAGAACTGCATAGTGTAAATAAGATATCTGTCATCATCTCAAAGATCTTGCGTGTCTTATGAGTTTCACATCTCAACAATGTCTCAAAATATGCACAGATTTATGGATTTAAACTAAAATGGTCTCAAAATTATTGTATATACATAAGATCCAAATCTGTAAACTACTGTTGGTACTATTTTTATTGTTTTTGTAATTGATTCACAGAAACGTAATATCGTATCTCTAGCAACACTGTTTTTCTGCTTTATTTTAAATCACAGATTATTTTAAAGCATCTCTGTCTTAACTTTATGAAACCTGATGGCCAATTCTGAGTGCATTAAAATCATCAAAGTATCCATAATGCTGCTTATCTATTGCATATTTGAAGAAAAATCATGACATATATAAATATTCAATATATTGGCTATGCTTAGCAACAAGTTATATAAGTTTCTCTGTTGTAAATTACACAATTTGGCTGTTGATGTCAGCCTATAGTTCTGCTTTGTTGTGTTTTAGCCCCATCAGCTTTAAAATCTCACTTCTATCTTGCTGTATTAAATATCAAATAGTCCCACCCACTGTGAAATTTCATTGGTTCAAAGTAGGCTACTGCTACATATTAAACATCAAATCTCTTCTGATTGGAAGTTATAATGTGGCGCTAAGATATTTTGGGCTGTCAAACAGCTTCACCTTGCGAATGACCTTTACGCACATTCAAATAGATAGACGGCAGCACATAAACAATATTCAAGATGATAAATTTCACTGGTCAACCCGTCTGTGGCTCATTTATCTTTTTCCATGAGTTGTTTACCTAAACCTGTGGGACATCGCCTGCTTTGAAATGCAGGTCATATCTAAATATGTGTGCTCCTCTCATCCCAGCGATGACTTCATATCTGTGTCTAATTTACACGATTGAGTTTGAGTTTCCTTCATTAAGTTGTGTTGTTTCTCTAATTCTGTTTACTCTAAACTGTTAGTCTGTTTGCAGCTTGATCTGACCTCAGTGCCAAGGCTTCTCTTTAATTTTAGATGAGTGAGTAGGAGGATGGGTTTCCGTAAGGATTAGCATCTCGTGGGAGACAAATGCACCAAAATACCTCCACACAGTAAATATCAACTGGTTTGTGCTCATGCTACATGCTAAAATCCTATTGAATTAGCTGTAAAGGACATACTGTATAATGGGATCCCAATGTTATACAAACATTGTGGGAACATTGTTATAAAACATTTTTAAAACATTGACAGTTTTCTTGCTGTGATCAGAATGTTATTTAAAGGTTACAAAAACACTGTTAGCTGTGATGTAAGTGGTACATTAATTAGGATTTCCTTATGCAACATGGGAATAATGATTGTGTAGACTTTTAAAGTGAACTTTCAACTTGTCTAGATGTTATTTTCCAAGACTTCTGTTAGATTCTTTGACTCTGAAATGGGACAATTGGCATAAGCCATTCCATTCAGTGCGATATCTGTACTGAGCATCCATTATAGCACTAAGCTTTCCATGTGGGAAAATTGGATTTTATGCAAATAGGCTCTGACAGGGAGACAAAACATGGGAAAATGAGCTTGCAAGTGTTTGCTTGGCTCAGATCCACAGCGTCTCATTTCACGTTGGGGCATATGGATTAGCACAGCGCTAATAAACTACCCAAAGCTTTTCTAATTAGAAATAAATAAACTTAGGCTAGAGAAGGACAAATAAACAGCTTGATTGTTGTCACCATTAGTATTCATGTCCAGGTTTGACATTTAAGAAGCCTCCAGAAAGATGCTTTCTATTAATTGCCAAACCTCTTGGACCATGGAGTCAAATGTGAGCAAGTTGATGGGTCATGCAAAGCAATGAACGTTAAAGCCGTTTTTACAGATGACGTCTCGAAGGACTTTGATTAGCGCCAGAGATTGACAAGGCTTTTGATGTTACAATAATCTTATGAAACAACTAAGGCACCAGGGCGACCAGGAGTTGAAAAGGGTCACAGCTGCTTTTCCTATTGAACATTTAATAATGTATGCTTACAAGTTACAGTACATTTATTGAGTAAGGCATATTACCATTGGCTGGATTGGATTGGCACATGACAATGTAAAAATGCAGATCCAGCAATCAGTTTGTACAAATGTAGAAACATTATATTTGCAAACATACTTGTTTAAGAATGAATTGTGTTGTGTTGGAATGTAAATGTGGTTGTGCATCATATGAATTATGCTTTGAGTTGAATTTCTGTATAAAGTTCTCTTTATAGACTATTTGACACATTTTCCATTTCCAGGACACACACACGTGTGTATAAAGTTAGATATAATTATATATTTTTTTTCACAACCAAAAGTGGTCAAAATATACTATTTGAGAAATCATCCATCTTTGATTTCATCATCACTTTATCACATTGTGTCTGGTTCGGATAGAAGTCAAGATCTTTGGTAACAACTGTCAATAAATTAAATCACAGATAAAAACCTAAAGGAACGATGTGGAGAACACTGTTATTTCCTTTTTGAAGTCCCACAGCAAATTGCTTTTGTCAGTCACTGCTACGGCTATTAGCACAGCCCTGACATCTTAAGCCTTGAGTGTAAATAGAACCAGAGCCCAGATCAAGGAAATGCGAATAATAATTTGAAGAGAGCGATAGCCGAGCGGAGAGGAGACGGCCTTCTAGACATTGCTTTGTTAAATAACAAAAGAGGAGGAGAGGCACATCAAATTCTGCAAGAACAAATTGAGAAGGGAGTGTATGAAGTGGCATCACTGCTGGAGTGCAGGGGATCTGTGGAGAACAGGAGAGGAAGGCCCATGTCTTGGTCACTGAACATGATAAATAGAAGGTCTTAATTAGTACTACAAAAGACTAGTTGAGAAGGGAAAAGTCTATTTCTGTGATGGTAGATTTTGATGTGACTATATTCACTATAGCACAATTCCTGTAACCTCTTAAATCAGTGGTTCTCAATTTCTGCAGGCCGTGGAATAGCACAAATCCATGAATTAATGTTCCACAGTGAAGTAAACCAATGGATTTCCTATGTTAAGGAAGTAGGGAGCAAAGAACACTGTGTAGGGATCATGTCAATGTTATGCTATTTCATGGGCAAAAAATATATATAAAATAATAATATTAATAATAATATTTTAAGTGCATTTTTCTTATTTTACAAATGATCTGCCAATAGAGTGAGAAAAATACGGCAGTGGCTATTTACACTAAGTGGAATTAACATACTTTCTTAGCGATAGATCCTATTTACAGTAGGCTAAGTGCAAGTAGCTCTAGATGCTATTTACAGAAAAATGTACAGCGAAAATCTCTATTTACCATGTAAAAGTAGCAGTTCTTTGCAACAGGCTAAGTGTAAATAATAATTAGATGCTAGTTTATACTGCAGATAAATTTGCACCTCAGTATTGTTATACATTAACAGGATGCAATAATAACAGATTGTAAATGATTATATTTATTACAATTATAAATGGTTGTATCATTATTAAAAACTCGTTAGGTACTTTACTTCCACTTTTAGAACATTTTGTTCATTTTTATTGAAAATAAATTCTATCAATCACGTTACAAGCTAGTTTTCCATACCCAAAACATTACTGCCTACACCACTGAAGCCGTTATTCACATGTGTCGTATTTAAGCTTATGTGTCGATGGAGGGCGGAGCTATAGTAGATTTGCACTTAGTAATAGACACACAGAATAATATTGTTTTCCATTTGCATTAAGATTATTTTTATTATCACACTGGCATATAATTTTACTTAAGTAAAATTAACTTAATTTAGATCCCCCCCAGGAAAAAGAGTAAGTATCTTATATCATTTTCTTATATAGAAAATCAGTCTTTATTTTATTTAATTTTTTTATTTTGTACTTGGGGGAAAAAAGAAAAGAAAAAAAAAAGAAAACACTTAGTAAGAAGAGCATTGTTCCAGCGTGCATTAATGAAGTGTTTAAAAGGGGGAGGAGACCGAAAGAAACTCTGGGTTTACCGAAGAAAACCTGCTCCTGACCAGGTTAGGTTCATAGAGTAAGTTACCATGGTAACTGAGTCCGAGTATAAGATAGCTCTCTTTCAGAAATGGGCTTGATTTACCCTGCTTTCTCGGGTTTGACAAACCTCCCATTCTGAAACAGAAAACCTAGAGTTTCCCTCATTTCAGGGTTAACATACTCAGAGTTTTCAGTTAACCTCCTTTGTGAAACGGGCCCCTGCTTTCTCAAGAAAGTTTATCATTCTCATGTGTTTAAACATAAAGCACACAGAAACCCGCCACTCAAACAGCAGGGGCATCATGTATAAAACTTTCCGTAGATTTAATCTTAAAAGTGTATGTATGCACAAAAGCTAGATTTGGTGTACGAACAAAAGTTTTCAGATTTATAAAACAATACATACCCCAGAACCTGTGCAAAAATCCTTTTATAAATCCCTGTCAGTGGAAGATTGTGCGAACATGTATCTCCTCCTCAAAATCGCCATATATGGAGCCTACAATGCCAAGTTTTACTATGCATAACTGCATCTGCATATAATTTCCCAACCTCGTAACACCATTTTAAACATCGTCAAAGGTACGAGACATTAGAAAAATATAACGTGGGCTTAAAATGCAAATTGTGTGGTACATTACATTGATAAAAATCATTCATTGTCCTTGTTTTTAATAAATATATAAAAATGAATGTAAAAACTAAATTGTATAAAATACTTCTCAGTGAATCTTTTTAGAATAGAGTGGATCTCTTTCTTTTCCACTGGCCAAAGCAGTATATAATTGTTTTAAACAAATAAAATGTTTTAGGATATTTAGGCTATATAGTTGAATCAGAAATACAGTGTGTGTGTAATAAGTGTACATAATTGTCAGACGCGGTGTCACCGGAAAAAAAAAAAAAACCCTTCATTTGCTTCAGATTCTATCCTTTAATCACAATGCTATTTTCATAATGTTCTGAATGTTCACAAAAATAAACATCTCCATTTAGCCTTGGTTGTGCAGCAGGCTAATATATTCGGACCAATTTAAACTTGCCAGTGGACCATTAGATCACCAAATCCAGCAGTGTCTGCCAAAATATTAAAGTACTGTAAGTGAACACTTACATCCACTACAACTATGTCTAAATATCTAAATACATAAGCTTTTGTGTAACTTTTGAGTAATGACTTTATGTAATGTCAATGTTTAACTCCATTAATGAGCAGAATATTTAATCTTAATGTTTATACTGAAAGGAAAAGAGAGTCTGAAATCATTAGGCTTCGCTATTATGCCAGTAAAAGAGTGCGTACTCATGGTCTAGAATACCTGTATGGTGCGTACATCAAGCCCTCGATGCGCACAAGTTTATTTTTTATAAATCCTAATATGTATGTGGAAAATTGCGAAAGTTTATACATCAGGCAAGTGAGAATTAAATTGAGATCTCTTTCACGTCCTCTTGAGCAAATATACACAAAATTATGTAAGAATATCAGTAACATATTAAAAAAATGAAAGCAGTTGACAAAATATTGGATGTGTGTCCATATGGATCTGATCTTATGTTAACAATGTTAATCAAACAACAAAAGAAAAACAGAGAATTACTGTGACGAGTTGGGCGGGTCCGAGGGATGTGGGAACACGAGCGAGGCCGGGGGAGTGATTGGGAAATCAGCGACACCTGCGACCCACCACCGGTCTCGAGTCCCACAGAGGAGATGGAAGGATATAAAACTGGAGCAATGACAGTGAAGGACGAGAGAGGACCAGGCCTGGGCTTTATTTTATGTTTTGGTTTTATTTTGTGCGCATCAGTCGTCCGTGAGGGGCTGATGCGCTGTTTTGTGTTTATTTTATTATTAAAGTTTCATTTGATTGTCCGCCAGTTCCTGCCTCCTTCTTCCGGATGAATACAAAGTTTTAATTATTACAGTGGTGCCGAAACCCGGGAGAAGAAACCTGATCGGCTAAGATAAACAACAGTAGTTGATGACAGACAAATCATGAAAGCTGTGAAAATTAACCCTAAAATACATGTCTGTAAAAATCTAAGTGATTGGAAAGCAAATGTGTGGAGAAAAAAGGGAACTGCAAATGATCCTAATCATACATTTGTAAAGCTTGGTGGAGGTGGTGTCATGGCATGGGCATGCATGGCTGTCTCTAGAACAGGACCTTTTTATTTCAATGATGACTTAATGTATGATGGAATGAATGAATGCATTTGGAAGGGTACAAAATCATCTTGGCTACCAATTTTCAAGAAAATGCCACCAAACTCATTAGAAAGCACTTCATATTAGATCAGGACAACGACCCAAAACACTCTGCCAGTTCAGTCAAGGATTTTATCAGGGCAAAGAAATGTAAAGTCTTAGACTGTCCAAATCATTCTCCAGATTGAAATCCGATTGAACATTAATTTCACCAGCTGAAGAGGAGACTAAAGACAGAAATTTTGCAAAACAAGCAACAGTTGGAATTGGCTGCAAGAACAGGTTAAAGGCTGGAGAAAAGCATGTCAAAGCATAAGACCAAGAGTCGGTGATGTCTATGGGTTGCAGACTCACTGCTCTGATTGCATGCAAGAGATCTGCAACTAAATATTAGCTTTTAATCTTTTACATCAGCCTTAAATTTAACTGTTCCAATACTTATGCTCACATCAAATAGTGGGATGAACTCTAAAAGTGCTGTCCTTTTTATTTGGTAAAACATGTATGTGTCAAAATACCTAATAAAAAAAGAATATGACATTCTGTAGTTTTGCAACATATTAATCTTTGAATCATATTTGTAAATGTCTTGACTCCACAGCAGAGAAAGCTATTTTGTCTTTACTGTTCCAATACTTATGAAGGGCACTGAATATTAAGCTGCACTACAGAACAGTTTTATTTTAGTATCGTTGATACTATTTTAGTTTTTATTAATATTTTGAATTAGTTATAATTTTTAGATTTTCTCTTTTCGTTTTAAAGTTTTAGTATTTTTTTGCTTTTTTTATTGGTTTTTATTATTATTATTTTATTTTATTATTATTATTTTTTTCTTCAGTTTTAGATCATTTCAGTACAATTAAATGAAAATTAGAATAGTTCCTTGGCATCTACCTGAAATAAAACACATTTAAGTCATAAGGTATAAGTATTTTCTCACAACGGGCAAGCTTTCTGTGCCACACAACAGGCAAGCATTATGCAATAGGCTATTATCCGCCAAAATGCAAATGGATCATGTGAAAACTTCTAACGGAAATTAAGTTTGATAAGATTTATTTGATTTAATAATGTACTTACAATAACAACTTAAAATTGATTCACTTTTAAATGTATTTTGAACTATATTTATGCATATTTCCTTTATTTCTTTTTTACTTTTTTAAAACTAAGTAAATTCTTTAAATCGCCAGTCCCCCCTAAAGAACAGTCAGAGCATCACACAACAGGAACAACATCATTAATCAGTTATTGGTTTCATCAACGCAGCACATATGGAAATGTGCAGAAAAAGCTCCCACTCTTATAAATGATTAACTGCTCATAATCTGCTGGATTAGACATGTGTATTCAACAGCTGCTCAAAGATCTCGCTCTTATAATAAAGTCTCTGCTCTATCGCTTCTGTGCAAGAAATGTTTGTGTTAAAGTGGTGTACTGATGTGTTAAAGTGTGTAGAACAGGATTACAGATAAGAAGATTTGTAGTTTCTAGAGTTTCATATGACAAACATGCAAAATGTATTGTCTTAAGACTCCCAAATGAAATCCACCGACTCGCCGGCGTCTCAGTCGCTCTGTGTTCAGCTTTCTTTGAATTTCCTTTTTTAAAGCGGTGGTAAATCTTCTAAATGGTTTTCATTTTGGCAGTGTGGAATAGAATAAATTACACCTACCATCATATTGAACGCATCTTGAAAACCTGACATGTCTGCAGAACACCATAATTACTGGGGAGGTTCACTTAATTTCTTCAATTTCACTTCACAATCATGCCTATACATATATGAAAGGCAGATGTGTGTATAAATATAAAAGTGCACTGGCATTTACATCATCGCAGGAACATTATGAACGTCAAAGCATGTAAAAGCATATTCAAGAGAAATTGAGTGCATGATCTGTATAAAACAACTCCTTTATGCCGCCAGTTGTAACTGGATCTGCTGTAGAGCATTTTGGATGAAACATGAAAACAACACTGGCCATATTTACAAGCCCTCAAATCACATTTTACATCATCTTTTTAGATAAAAGTACTATAAAACATACTGTAACTGTGACAGTATAAAACGACAGAAAAGATGCCAAATGTGTGCAGATGTATTATGTTCTGTGCACATCTTTCATGAAAATCAAGTTATATTATTAATGCTATATGAATAATGTTGGTTATGTTCAGAATACCATACGGTTTCTTCAGTACATGATTTTTGATGTACACATATGCATTGAATATTACAAATAATGGAACTGAATAACGAAATAAATCCAGTGCGCAATAAAACACACTAGATCATTAAACACACACACGCACGCACACACACGCACACGCACACGCACACATACACACACACACACACACACACACACACACAAACACACAAACACACACACACATCTTCCTAAAGCCATTTTCATACCCCCACACAAAAAATACTGGATTACTCAATGCATATACCTCCATGACATTAAATATTTTGGCTTCCATATTAATTTATGTATCTAAACTGTAACTTTTTTAGACTATATTGGATAGCAGTCATCTTGTCAAAAACTCTAGATGAGATTCAGATGATATAATTTATTACAAAGTTAATGTTGTTTCTGAAGTTTTGAAGGTCAAGACATTTCTGTGAATAACATGACACTGAACATGTTGTTTTTCGATGCAGGCTAATAATAGTAGTCACAAACACACAGCTGTACCTGCGAGTCAGAACTGTTCCTGCTGGATGTGCAGGTGTTTATGAGACGCTGCCCTCAGCGCTCGTTCTCTTCAAACCACTTAACACCTGAGCAAAAGTCACAGACCCTTGGCTGATGTGGAGGCACGTAATCACTAACAAACAGCCTCTTTTGCTGTTTGTTTCTGTAGAAGAGCTCATCTGGCATCTAACGGCACTTAGCAGAGAACAAACAACTGACAATAAAAAACATCGGACATTTAAAACAAGGTTAGCTGATGATGCATCCAAACTCTTAAACAAGTGATACGACAAACTAGATAATCAACAAACACATTTCAAATGCAGATTCATGTTTCACACCACCTAACAACAGCCTTTACAGCCTGGCTTATTGCTTTCATAAAACATCCAGAAGAAAAATAAATAAATAAAACTATATGATGAAATGCACAGATTAAGCAGAAGGCGTTTATAGATGTTTTTCATTCACATTTAACAAATGCTCATTTAGCAGATGCTGTTATCCAAAGAAACTTACAAATGAGGGACATCTGAATGGAGCAACTGATTAAGTTAGACATAATAAACCACTGCTAATATAGACACACACTAGCCCCACCCCCAGACTTTGATTGGTCCACTATTTCATATCTGACATACATTCATCACAGTAGTAAAATCCCAGTAATTTTCTCTAGGGAATTGATTTTAACAGTAATTTATAAACGGTTAGACAGGCCTGCTGTGAGCCGCAAGGTTAATCGACGGTATAGTTTGTAGATTCAGTCTTGTATCTTTGTATCAGATTTGTATTTGTTTTTTTGTTTCAAATCTAATTTTGTAATGTTGTGATTCCCTTTCGATACTTCACTCATACTGCGTAAGGGGAAAAGCTCCTTTTTTTCCTCGATACTGAAGCCTTTTCAATAACGCATTGCAACTGCATTGCCATTAGTTTAATCTGTAAACTTTTTTAAACCAATGACAGTGCTGCGTAGCTGCGCGAGCCTGTGGCGATGCAGCGCGCCAAAATGGGCAGGGCGAATGGCTATATAAGCAGGCAATCGCCAGAGGAAATCAGATCTTACTCCTTCAGCGACGACTTCACTTCGCTGGATCTTTGCTGAACGCCCTCGCCTGGAACGAGCTCTCGTCGTCGAAGAGGCACCGCAGCGGACCAGTTCTCGCAGACAGCCGATCTCAGGCCGCCCGCTTCCCGCTTCCGGCCGCTTCTCAGCGATCTCCTGCTGCCATCTGGCGATCACAAAAGAGCTTTTTCCAGTGGTTTTCACCGCTCTAAAAGAGTGTTTCTACAGTGTTTCACAGTTGTGGCACATGCAGAGCCCCTCTGCATGATGATGACGGCCATGGTGAGTGTGTTTTCTGCCTGGGTAAACCCCACGCTGAGGCTGCACTCACTGAGATCTCATGCTGCTTTTGTGAGAGCATGAGTCTCGCCTCTCTGCGCCCCTCGCGCCGCCCCCGTCTTTTTCCTCCCGCGAGCTGGCCAGGAAATGACTGCGGGGAAGAGGGGCTCAGCGCCCGGATTTGGGTGAGGACCCCAGGACTGCGCCGACTCAGCACCAGAGCAAACCTGTCCCTTCTAGCCCCCAGGCGGCGCCCCCTAAGGAGCAGCACCCAGCTCGCCCCACTCGCCCCAGACGTCAGGGCCCCCGGCAAAGGATTGTGCTGAACCCGACGCCCTCTAAATCCTCCTGATCGTCGGGGAAGAAAGAGGAAGTGGCAAAGTCCCGCCACGGCCGGACCACCCCAGAAGCTCTCTCGCCCGCCTGCTATGCGACCTGGGCCCACCGTTGTTGCGTCCATGCAAAGCACCATTGTTATGGTGAACACAATAAATATTTCACATTTTCAAAAAGAGAGCTGTTTTCCTCTTCCACACTTGTCAGTGTTCAGGCCCCTAATCAGCGGCCTGCCATCCGACACTATCCAGCCTCTTGTCACGCGGACCGAGGCCTGGCAGGCCATCCCCGGAGTGTCCAAGTGGGTGTTGGGGATAATAAAACACGGCTACTCACTGCAGTCGAAGACCCCTGCGTTTTCTGTTTTCCTGATGTCTTGGTAGAGCCGGACGACGCTCAGGTCCTCCGCACCGAAGTGATGACGCTGTTAAGGAAGGGAGCCATAGAGATAGTTCCTCCCTCAGAAAGCAGATCGGGGTTCTACAGCCGTTATTTCCTTGTCCCCAAGAAAGATGGCGGTCTCAGACCCATCTTACTTATCTCTGAGACAGATGGGAATCCGCATTCTGAACTATCTCGACGACTGGCTCATTCTAGCCCCGTCACGAACCGAGCTAGACCACAACAGATCCATGCTCCTGAGCCAATTAGAGTGCCTAGGACTCAGGGTCAATTTGCCAAGAGCTCACTGCTCCCTAGCCAACGTATTACGTTCCTGGGAGCAGTTTTCGACTCAGTCAATATGAGGGCGGTCATATCACCAGAGCGCGCTCTGGTACTTCAGCAGCTCAGGGCCTCCATCAGGAACAAAGCCTGTTTCCCTCTGAAGTTCTTTAAGAGGATGCTGGGGCTGATCGCTTCCGCCTCCCCAGTTTTACAGCTCGGCCTCCTACGAATGCAGCCCCTGCAATACTGGCTGAAACACCGGGTCCCACCTCATGCTTGGTGGCATGGCCGCTTTCGCATCAGAGTCAACCAGGACTGTCTAGCAGCCCTGGAGCCTTGGATGAACCCTGTTTGGTTCAGTCGTGGAGTACCCCTACAGGCTGTTTCCAGAAGGACGGTGCTCTCAACAGATGCGTCCAACCTGGGTTGGGGTGCTCTGTGCGAGGGCAGACCAGCTTTCGGCTCGTGGTCGCACAAGGAAAGCCATCTCCTTATCAACTGCCTCGAGATGCTGGCAGTAGAACGAGCCCTTCAATCCTTTCAGGCGATCCTGGAAGGGTGCCACATCCTAGTCCAGTCAGACAGCATGACAGTGGCATCCTACATCCCCAAGGCGGCCTTACGTCCAGCCACCTCTGCGCACTGGCAAAGCACCTCTTGGAATGGGCATTACCCAGGTTGCGATCGCTCAAGGCGACACACATACCTGGCAAGACGAATCTGGTAGCAGACATGCTTTTGCGGAGCAATGTCCCCTCGGATGAGTGGATGCTCCATCCCCAGACAGTTCTCAAAATCTGGGAGATTTTCGGGAAGGCAGAGGTAGACCTCTTCGCCTCAGAAAGCAACTCTCATTGCCCAACTTATTTTTCAAAGGACACAGATGCACTGGCCCACGACTGGCCCAGCCTCCTTCTTTATGCTTTTCCCCCGATCGCTCTGATCCCTCTGGCCGCACCAAGTGGTCTTCGGTCTCAAAGCAACGCCTCTCGCGTTGGATAGTTGAAGCTATCGCCTTATGGTACTCCTCTATGGGCCTTGAGTGCCCCATAGGAGTAAGAGCCCACTCTACTAGAGGGATGGCCTCTTCATGGGCATGGTCTAGTGGTGTCTCTATCAAGGACATCTGTGAGGCAGCCGGCTGGTCCTCGCCGTCCACTTTTGTCAAATTCTATAACTTGGATATCCCGACCTTGCACGCTCGGGTTCTTTCGGTTTGATACGACGGCCTCTATCAGACTCCGTCATCATACCACCTCCAGGGAGCTAGCTCCCTCTTAGCAGTGTAGCGTCAAGGGTTTGACGGCTCCGGCCCTCTCACTTATCCTCTGGACCCCAGGGTGTTCAAGATAAGTCTTGTCGTTCCCTAGCATGGCACGGCACGGTTGAATTCGCTCCCCATACGCAGTATAAGTGAAGTATCGAAAGGGAACATACTCGGTTACGAATGTAACCTCGGTTCCCTGAGATACGGAACGAGTACTGCGTTATATGCCGTGCCACGAGGCTGCGGCTTCAGTGTCGTCGCTTCAGTCGTATGACCTGATTTCCTCTGGCGATTGCCTGCTTATATAGCCATTCGCCACGCCCATTTTGGCGGGCTTTGGCGCGCTGCATCGCCACAGGCTCGCGCAGCTATGCAGCGCTGTCATTGGTTTAAAAAATGTTTACAGATTAAACCAATGGCAGTGCCGTTGCGCTGCGTTATTGAAAAGGCTTCAGTATCGAGGAAAAAAGGAGCTTTTCCTCTCACGCAATACTCATTCCGTATCTCAGGGAACCGAGGTTACATTCGTAACCAAGTACGTTCTCTTTTTGTAGCTGTGTGTTTTGGTTCATGGCTCATCACATTTTAACAAAGATTATTATTATTAATAAATTCTTATGGGAAAAATTTATGTAAAAGAAAAAATATTAATTTATTAAACACTGAAGTGTTTTTAACTTGACATGGATCTTAAGTACACTGAAAAACAGCAAAATTAGTCCAAATTGTCAATGATATTTGTCATATGTTTGCAAAGAACACACCTAAAGTGCAAATTTTTTTAACTTCTTTTACCACACATGCAGTGCAATCACTGTTGTTATTGTTAATTAAAATTTGTTGACTAAACTTTGTTAAAATAAAATGAAAAAAAGAAAGAAATCTTAAAACAAGAAATGTCTTAATGTCTTAGCAACTAACTTAAAAAAAGTTCTAAAATTCTAAACTTACTAAAAGTGAAATAGATATGAATTGAAACTAAACAGAAATAAAAATAGAACAAATAAAAAATGAAATGAAAAATTTGTATACTGTACACACAATATATATGTAGGTTGGGGCCGAGAGCAGTGGGTATATATATATGTATAATGTGTGTGTGTGTGTATAAATATATATGCGTGTTGCTACAGAACTTTGATTACTATATATAATTCAAAATACAAAAAAAAATTAATACAATACGTACAAAAAATACATAAACAGCGTTGTACATATTTAAATGGTTCAATTAACTCCTGTAGAAATCCATTATTCAAAAGCTAATTTAAAACATGAATAAATGCTCTATAGTACACAAATAATACTAAAACTGCATACACACTGTTTACGATTGCATGGAAACACATTAACACGGAATTCAATTCATTTGCTCACAGATGTGCGTTTATCATCTACTCAACAACCCAGCACATCCAATCAGATTCAGAACACTCCATTTTCTAATGTGATAGAAGAGCATTTCAGATCAATCCTCCGTGTGTCATCTCTCATCAGTATGACGCAAATTGTGTGACATGCGGCATGTTGCTACCGAACTTCAATTATGATAACCAATTACGCGGTTTAGCGCGTGGCTGTAAACCGTAGGCTGCGGTGACCCCACACGAGTCTATGATTTTTACATTTATAATAATAATTATAATATAATGGAAACAAACAGACTATCTTTAGATGGAACTATACTGACTTTTGTTCTCAAGAGCAAGAAAGCAGATCTGTCTGTTGTTTATGATTAAAACACCTGATTCAAATAGATTTTCCATACTTTTTTCTTTATTGACCTTGACAGTTAAAACCATCTGTTTAATAAAGATATCATATTATAAAAAGGCTTTGCTAATTAAAACTTTAATTATGATTTTGGCTTATAAAATCTGATTACTTCTATTTAACTGACTAAATTACTTAACAGTGATTCAAAAATAACAGAAAGTAAAGGTCAGCGATGGGTAGCTTTCTAACACGCATATCAAGCTCTTTCTTTGAATGTTTAAGTACATATGCAAACCACAGAAGATCAGAAATCTGTTCCTTTGCTAACTATGATTAGCCTGAAGCCAATCACAGATGAAGATCAGCTGTGTTTGTGTACAGAGCTGCAGATATTTCAGTTCCATCCAGAACAAAGCTCTTTAAAAGAACAAGCAACTCAAATGAAGGAAAATAAACCTGCTGGAGAACTAAATATTTTATCTTTTAATATCCATGTGAAATGGCTTTTCTCGTGTGAGAGTTGCGTTAAGTAGTTTATTTTGCATTAAAGCCATTAGCTGTTTATGCCAGTGTTGCTGACAAACACTGTGCTAAACGCCGGATAATCCAACAAAACTGTCTGTTTAAGTTATGCTCTTTAAAGCTGCACTTATTTCACAATAAGTGGTGAGAGGTGTGTTAATCACAGGATGACATGACACTCCGATAGACATGTCTGATAATAAGTTATTATTGCCATGCAAAATCAAATCAAATTAAATCAAATCAAGTAAAACAAAATAAAACAAAACAATAAAATAAAATTCCAAGAATAAGCAATAAAGTTAAATTAGATAAAAATATTATTTCAAATAAAATATCATTTACAAAACACATTTTAAATTATAATTTTTTATATAAAACTGTCAAGAAAGCACCAGAGAACAACCTTTTATTGTCATGCAATAAATAAATAATGTAAAAATAAAGATTGTATATAGAATACACTATATATATATATATATATATATATATGACATTTACAAAGCAAATATTATTCCACAAAAATGGGAACAAATACATTTCACACACATAAATGATGAATATCTCAGACAGCTTATGAAAGACAGTGGACATGAAGATCCATACAAGAAGATGAACGGCTGGTAAATTAAATATTGATTGACATGCACCAGTCAATAAACAGCATTTCCTCAAAGAAGAAGAGATTGTATAAAAATATTGACTTCGTATGTGTTGAGAGTGTAAAATTTAATTCAGATGAAATGACAGACAAGACACTGTGATGAAAAATATTTTTTTTATAAATGTAATACCTCAACTCCTGCACATATTGTAGTATTTATAACTATTTATATAAATTCTCTCATTATAAATCACTGGAATGCAGTAAAAACTCATGCAGCCCGATTTGCGTCATTTATCTGCATTCACACAAACAGCCTGGCGGTAACAAGTCTGGCTAATGTTTTCATCAGAGTTAACGTGTCTTAAAGCTTCATTTAGCACACGAGCAAACATTTAGTCTCAGCAATTTACTGCAGGCTTTTCATAGCTGTCAATTAGGGCATCCACCAGGTGAGATAATACTGGACAATTGCCCGGTCATTATGCTAAATTAAATTATGTCCATCAAATGAGATCCTAAGGCTGTCTTACGATGAATAATGATGTCATGCCTGAGGGCCGGACAGGCCAAAGTCTCCTTTAATGACCGAGGACTCGAAGAACCAGCCTGCACAGTCCTCATGCGCGTGATGTGTGATTTATGGATGCTGCGTTTGGTTACATGACTCCAGCAAATGATCGCAATTGTTGGCATGAGCTTGACGATTCAGCTGGAACTGAAGTTCTGGGCTGTAGTTAATAGATATACTATCACAAATTGAAATATTCCAAACTATCTGAAAATTCAATCTCAATTCATGTACCTGCACTGATATGATTTAAAACTGCTCCTGCACTGGGTTTGTTTGTTTACTTACTTACTTACACACACACACACACACACACACACACAAACACTATATATATATACACCCAGACACACATATACATTATATATATATATATATATATATATATATATATATATATATATATATATATATATAGATTTGTTTTATTGGCCAATCATAATATAATATTTCAGAGAGGCACATGAGGAAATGTACAAACAAACAAACACTCATTCATTCATTCATTTCTGTTCTATTGCATTTTCTTGGCAAGAAAGTTCTGCCCTTAAAACATAATTTAGACCTTATTAAACAGAAAAATTTCTATTTTACTATTACTTTTTACTATTTACTATATGAGGCCTTTCGCAAAAAAATACAAGTCATCCTTTCAAAGCTTTCATAATGTACCACTGACACTGACTGTAAGTTCAGTTTTTAACAAACTGAGGGATGAGACATTACTAAGTCTTTCTCCAAATGCACAGAAGCTGCCGTGTCAGACGATTCACACAAATGGAGCGCTTGATGCCCAAACCCTGCAGGAAACAGTGGAATTTATTCATGAGAGTGAGTGGCGGCCTTCAACGAGACTGGCGGCTGATAAAGATTAGGTTGTCAGCACACAGGAGCCTTCAGAAGAGCCGTTACACACACATCACTTCTCTACAAACACACTGTCATTTCACACTGTGCTTTCTATGGAGCCAAAAGAGTCTCAATAAAGATAAATGCACACACTACATTCACATATGCACACACAGGATTCATACATGCACACACATGATTCATAAATACAAACACAGGATACACAAATGCGCACAAAATTTACAAATGCACAAACAAAATTTAAAAAGCACAGAAGATTCACAAATGCATACAAAATTCAGAAATGCACACAAAATTCAGAAATACACACACAATTCAGAAATGCAAACAACATTTACAAATGCACTCAAGATTCACAAATGCACAGGACAAGATTCACAAATGTATTTCTGATGCACACGCACATATATCTTGATTTACAAACTGCTTGCGGTCTGTGAACTTCACTGCATTTGTGTGTGAATTTTGAGACTCCCCTGACTTGGCTCGACACACAAATGCCTTTTTTTAAACAGGGAATGATCTGCAACCAATCAGATATTTCCCTTCTTTTAGCCAATCACAAGAAAGCACTCCACGTGGGGGATTGTTTACTTATAAGCCAATCACATGAACGTGTTCACACAGCGCGATATGCCTGTGGTGCGGCATATTATAGCCTACTTATTTATGAAATTGTCTGAAAATACAGATGTTTAGATTACAATTCAGGTTTATTGAGTTGAAAGCTCAGCTAGAGATATATGTGTGTGTGCATCAGAAATACATTTCTGAATCTTGTCCTGTGCATTTGTGAATCTAGAGTGCATTTGTAAATGTTGTTTGCATTTCTGAATTGTGTGTGTATTTCTGAATTTTGTATGCATTTGTGAATCTTCTGTGCTTTTTAAATTTTGTGTGTGCATTTGTGAATTTTGTGCGCATTTGTGTATCCTGTGTGTGTATTTATGAATTATGTGTGTGCATGTATGAATCCTATGTGTGCATATGTGAATGTAGTGTGTGCATTTATCTTTATTGAGACTCTTTTGGCTCCATAGCTTTCATCCGCTGTTTTCACACGACCTGCAATTAGCCACTTTGTCATTACATGGGTTTTTGTGTCTTTACTACATTCTGAGCAGAAGCAGTTGTCAGTAATTTGTGTTTATATGCACACTATAGAAATACAGGCAGACGAGGAACAAATAAACCTGTAAATAAAGGATGTACAGCGCTGCAATAGTAAATGAATAACACACAAAAGGTTGGATTGGACGATAAAGAAATGTATAAAATAAAAACTGAGCATCTGAGGAGCGAGGGGCTTTAGACGTTGTTTGAACTGTACAGCTGCTTTCATAATGAAGGTCAGTAATACAAATTATTGCGTTCGGTCCACTCACACGGCACATGTTAACTGGATTACTGTGTGTTTAATTAACGAATACTCCTTTTGTCTGCAGGCATCCACAGTCATTTGTTCTGAGCTTCAGGGATGAGCTGATTACAAATCTGCCTATTTCATAATAAGCCTGGAGGCACAAACACAAAAATAAACGGCTGCTTGCTAACAGGATTAATGTGACACCTTTCCAAGCACAACTCTGAGTTTGGCTTTATTCATTCATCTATTATCACATACACGATGATGCTTGGTTTTGGCCCTTGTCCGTGTCACCCTACAGTCACTTACTGAAAAATCGAAGGCCATTGTGAAAACCCAGCCTCATTTGTCTGCTCAAGTCTGTTATTAACTACTGGAATCAAACGAGAGAAGCGGAGTAATTCTTCAGAATGCTGTAGAAAACATAACATGGTTTTATTAATAATAATTACTTATTAAATAATTACTATTTATTTATGTTTTTATTTATTTGTAAGTTAATAGTAAAATAAGAGCAGACATTATATTTTTCACTGGTCGTAAAAAAAAGAAAAAAAAAATTAAACTTCTCCCACATTTGTTTCATTGATTTAGTTGTTTTGATTGTGTTTTGGTTTTCCAGTCAAGGTCTTATTGTTTTGTCTCCTCTGAATACAGAAAGTGTTGAAAGCTTAGCATCTTCCCATGCAGAGGTAATTGTGTCGTCAGAACGCTAAGGTTATTTCCAAACAATCGGAGCTCGACGCTGATTGAAAAGAGTGCAGCTTTCACTCGCCTTCCCATCAGCCCTGTTAATTCTGCGCTTTAGAAGCGAACCCTCACCACAGCGAGACTTCATTACAGAGACACGTTGAATTTCACAAATAACACATATTGAGTTGAAAGCTCAGCTAGAGAGCAATGCATACTAATGCTTCTTTTGTTTCCAGGAAAGAAACAAGCGTCAATCCAGAGAAGGTTATTTCCATCTTTTCCTCTATAAATAACGGGCTGATGGATCAGTTTGATTGAGTTTGATATTTTATTACAGACAGCACAGCGACAAAAGATTCTGTCATCATGAACTCACGCTCATGTTTCAAATGATTTTCCTTCTTCAATAAACAGCATAAGCAGGTGTGTAGCAGGATGTTCACAGTGAAAAATGATTTGAGGAGAGTAAATTAATGACCAAAATCTTTTAGTTGCTGCCAATAGCCTTTTGGGTAATGTGTTGACATAATATAGTTCAAATCCCTTCTTGGTGTTCTTTGTCAGTTCTGCTCCACTCTCTCCTCTCAGTATTTATTCTATCATCTCTCTACTGTCCCATAAAAATAACTTGATATAAGTACTAAAATGTCTAAAACTGAAGAAATAATAATAATACCTATATAGACAAAAAAAACGAATCTGAAAAGGAAACAACAACATTACGAAATTAAACTGAACATGGGAAACAAAAATAAATTAAAAATATGAATAAATAAGTACCCGTATTTTAATGCTACTAAAATACTTAATTTTCCCCCCCAATTTCGATCCTGTTACAACTCGGAATTGCATCACATTATTGAAGCAAATTAGGTTGCAAATGGTGTTTCAGCAAACTCTCCTAGCATAAATAAATACATAAAATAAATAAATACACCAAAAAAGCACAATGTAACTGACAACTGACATAATCCCTACATAGCAATATTGGATTTCAGGGCAGTTCTCTCTCTCATGACATTATCACATCCCTGTAGCATGAATTATGCGATTGAGCTGTGTGCTAATTATGCCATTGGGCTGCAGTAAAGCACTGTAATGTCCCAGCCGTGTAGTGCTTACTGGGACATAGCTGCAATAACCATTCGCTGCTCCACTGGGCCGCAGATTAACCCAATAGAGCTTCTACTGAGATCAAGGATGCTCACGGCAATGTCACGCACACCAGGCCGTCAGGACTGCTGGTGTTAACGTATGCAAGTAAGATATTTCTAATTATTCCACTCATGCTCTGCTATAGGACAGGAATAATAGCATAAACTTGTGAAATCATCAAAACCAAAAAAATGTATGTAAGACTATATTCTATCTAAGCTACTAAAAGAGGTGCTTCCATAAGCCATAGATTATCTTTTGAATATTATTAATTAATCAATGTCATTAGGATACATCCCAAAATCATTCAAACTGGCTGTTATAAAACCTCTCATAAAAAGGGGGTAAAAATGTTCCAAAATCAATATTTGAGCAAGTACATACCCAGCCAGTGTTTAAAACCATCACCCTTAGCCCGATTCACAACAGTTTTTTTTTTTTTTTTGAGTGGTATGGGTAGGTTTTTGCAGTAAATTTGAGCATGGCGCTGCATCATTACGTCATGTCTGTAAACATAAAGAAGTTGTCCTGGCTGTTATGCTATTGCATGTGAGGATCCTGCAGGTGGCAGATCGTTTATAGCCTTTTCTCACAGCAGCTGGAGTAAGTAAATGTATTATTTTGATGGCGGACTGTAATCCAGAAAGGACTATGTAATGTATGAAACACATGTGAAGGAAATTAAATGATATACCAGTTTTAAATGTGCTTCTGATTACAGAAAGACTGGGATTATAAAATATTTGTATTTTAAAGACCATCATTTCACAGCACAGTTTGCTTTTCGGTTTAGAATAATTTCTAAACATCATCTAAGTAGTCCATATGACATCAGAGGGTCGGTCACCCTATTTTGGTCCAAAAATAACAAAAACTAAGACTTTATTCAGCATTGTCTTCACATCTGGGTCTGTTGTGAGCGCATTGCTGCAATGCTGACAATCCAACGTGACTATGGCCAATTTATTCTAAACGTGGATTAAAAAATGAAATGCCACTGTGGGTTGCTCGGGGATGAAAAGTTCTGATTTGTCTTTATATTTTGGTTGGCAAAATTGAGCAAAACAGACAACATTGTGTATAAAATAACAATATTAACTTCTCAATGAACTGTTGTATATGACTTTCACATTTGCACTCCTGCAATCTTGCACTTAGCCTACAGCTCGTACAATATTTCTTTAATATGTGGTATAAATATGAGACAGAATTTCAAACGGGGAATTTTGCCACATATCTTGAATTTTAGGTACATTTTCTAGGCTCCATCACACAGTAAGTTGTTGCCCTGCTTTATATTAGTCATTAATCGACTGTATGAAATGGCAGATGATCCACATAGGTCTGGGGAGGGGGCAAGTACATTAAATGCGCTAATGATTTTAACACATTATTTTTCTCCATAATTAATCTAATTAACGCGTAAAATTACCAGCCCTAAACTTAAAAAGCCCTAGAAGTGCCATTATTCATCTCAATTTAGTTCAATGTTGATTCAGTTTAGTTCAATAACTGTCAATGTTACAAAGTTAGTATCTTCAATTTAGTTAACATTTTTGTTCTCATCTAAAAGCCAGTGCAGTTAAATTCATTATATTACTGAATATCAATCATCTTTAAACCCCAACTTAGTCCTGGGTGGGAACCACTGCATTGAATAAAATGAATAGTATAGAAACACTTCAAAATTAGTTCAGTCTGAAATTATATATATATATATATATATATATATATATATATATATATATATATATATAAAGATCTAGCACTGATAATAAAGACACTTGAACTATTGGAACACATTCACACATTTATATGTGTGATGCAACTGAACAAATAAGTTGTGCATCTGCCACAAAAAATCATTTGCATATTTAAATATTAGTTTGCAGCACATTCGTGCCAGATGTTTGCCACAGATTTCCGCCAGAACACTATATTTTTAAGTATAGAAGCTGAAAGTTAGTAATAATGTGTTAAAGGAAGATGAGGAAAGGTCTTTGAGAAGATGATTCTTGGACACTGAACGAGAATCAGCTGCAGCAGGTCAAAGGTTGTCTGGCAGCAACACAAACAGACTGGCTGACTGCCAGCATGTCTTTGAAGACCTTGTTTGCCCCTCTGAAGGCGGCGTGAACTTCTTGGTATTCACTTAAATGGCAGACAGAAAGGCTAATTTGAGATTATAAAAGGTCAGCATCTGTGCCACAGCTCAACCTCAGTAACCTGCCGTCCTCTCAGGAGGAGAGTGTGAATATCTACAGCCGTAATGAGATGACTGACTTCCTGTTCACATCAGTCATGACAGGAAACTGGTCTAAAATTCTTTTTGCTGGTGACAGGAGCATTCTATTTCAACAAAGTGTTGACCTATTAAAATAATTGTGGGTCAGTTCACAGTTGGCGTTTCACAGTTTTATTCCAAACTCAAGATGAACACTTTTAACTGTCTTCCATAAGCATACTGTAAAAAGACTTGCTTATTAAACAAATAAATAAATAAAAATAATAAATGAGCTGCATTCGAATTTACTTATTTTTGTTTATTCAACTGGGCTTATAGCAATTCTAGTACATTTGTGCAATGGAGCAGCATTATGCATAGAAATTGCATTTTTAGCAAATTATTAATAACAACATGGACTTTTTTTGTACTGTGTTGGGTTTGTCCGCTCTCCTACCCCACACCCTCATCCAGAGCCCCCACCCTCCCTCCTCAGTTTGAACTCTTGAAGACGAGGGGAGCAGGGGGGGGGGGGTCAACTGTTACATGTCTATGTGTTTTGAGTTTCTGTTGTTACCTAGTTTCCCCAGTCTGCTTAATTAGTCATTCTGTTTACATGGTGTATTGTTAATAATCAAATTAGTCCTTGTGTTCTTAAGTCCCGAGTGTTCTCCATTTCATTTGACAGTTTTTGTTTGTGTTTTACACACACACACACTTGGATTATTCTTGTGTTTGTGTTACACACAGACACACACACACACACACACACACACACACACACACACACACACACTCTTGGATTATTCTTGTGTTTTTCCTGTCTGGATTTACATTAGACTGTCTTTGGATTCCCTGCACTCTCCGTTATTTTAATCTACAAGTGACCGTAACAGCAGTAGGTAGACTATTGTTGCTGAAATTTCAGTGACCAATTCTAAGAACTTTTGTGCAGTTGCAGCAACAGTATGCAGAGCTATTCAGATTGAAATGTTAGCAAATTTTTAATAGCAGCAGCATGCATAGCAAATTCAGATGCAATGTTAGAAAACAATATTAACAGCAGCAGCATGTATAGCAGGAAAATTATTATGTTTGCTAATAATCAGTGTTGGGCAGTAACACATAATTTGATTACTTTTTTAGAAACTGAGTAAATTAATGTGTTATAATTTATGATATGATTTAAAACCTGACAGGGTGCTTCTATTTCATCCGGCGCAGCTTTTTTAGTCTTTAATCTGAAATCTAATTATAAGTCGCATCAGTCCAAAAATATGTCATGACGAGGGAAAAAACATATATAAGTCGCACTGGACTATAAGTCGCATTTATTTAGAACCAAGAACCAAGAGAAACCATTACCATCTACAGCCGCGAGAGGGTGCTCTATGATTTCAGGGGTAGGCTACAGGAGCACTGAGCAGCATAGAGCGCCCTTTCGCGACTGTAGACGGTAATGTTTTTTCTTGGTTAATTTCTCTTGGTTCATGTCACATTAGTTTTGATAAATAAGTCACACCTGACTATAAGTCGCAGGACCAGCCAAACTTTGAAAAAATAACAATGTCTAAGCCCAGAAAAGTATCAAAAGGATCGTCAGAAAAGTCCATCTGCTATCAGTGGTTCAACTGTCATTTTACGAAGCAACGAGAATACGTTTTGTATGCAAAGAAAACAAAAATAGCAATTTTATTCAACAAAGTCGTTATTTTTTTATTATGTCAGTCGCACTACACAGTTAGGCTGTTTTTGTTCAAATCAAAGCGTAAATAAACATAGAAAGCATATCCATGTGACCCAGCTGACACAGAACAGCGTATGCAGTTTGTGTCCAGCGGATACTCACCAAAATGGCGCTATGCTGATGCAGAGGAGACGAATTGTTGAATAAAGTGTTTTTGCGTACAAAAAGTATTGCCGTCGCTTCATAATGTTACGGTTGAATCACTGATGGGAGATGGACTATTCTGATGATGTCTTTCATACTTTTATAGGCCTTGATAGTGTAACTTATTTGGCAGTCAACCTCCCGGTTGCATCTAACATATCTTAAATTGTGTTCCAAAACGAAAAAGATTTTACTGGTTTGGAACAACATGGGGGTAGTAATTAAGTAATTTTCATTTTGGGGTGGAGTAACCCAAGTACTTGTATATGCTGATTGTTTTGTATAAGTGGCATTTTGACATTTATTTTATTGTGCTAGTTTCATTCAATACTTAACTTTATCCTGATGCTTCTGCTTGTTTTTATGTGCAGATGTTTTCTTGGAATCACAACACTCACTGGATACAAGATGGATACATAGAGGCAAAACAAGTGGAAAGGTCTCAGAGAAGAGGAACAACCCTCGTGTGTGCTCATCTCAGAAAGTTGATGGACTTTATGTATTTATTAAATTGTCTTTTGCAGAAATATTCATAATTTAATAGAACATAAGCTCAAACAACAGAATTTGTGATTTAATGTTGATTCCAGCATTTTATTTTTATCCCTTTCTTGAAAACATTTTTATTTACCAAAATTGTACAAATTCTGTTGATTGACCTTAATTTTCTATAGAAAGGTAATGGTCTACTCAGAATTATTATTATTATTATTATTTTTTACAGGTATTTGTAGTTATTTTTTGAAGCTATGTTATTTTTATGATAATATTTTAACTGTTGAAAGACTGGACATTTTATTTTAAAAGCCTTGCAATGTATTTCTGCCCATTTTAATAAATACTTATTTGCATCATCATTGACATATTTTTTATTAATTTGTAAATGTATTCAAATAGAGCTTATGATAATGCATTTATATCAGTATTTTACAGTTTACTCTTAAAATTAGTCTTTACAACATTTTCATTGTTAAATTATTACAACATCATCTTGGATTTAGGGGTATTTACAGGATTTTATTGGTAACTTTAGTAGCCAGGTAACTACTGTAATTTAATGAAATTACAAAATATTTGCTGTAAGATATACTTGCAGGATTATATTGGCAACTTTTGTTGCCAGGTAAATACTGTACTTTAGTGAAATTACAAAATATTTCTGTAAAATAAGCTACAAGTTGAATTCAATTTTACTGTAAAAAAATACTTCAAATGACTGTTTCACATACAGCAATTGACTGTAATTTGATTTGCAGTAATATACTGTAATCCATTTTACAGCAATTAACATAATTTTTACAGGAATTTATTGGTATTTTTATTTTTATTTTTTGCCAGTAAAATCCTGTAAATTCTACAGTACAATTTTTACAGTGTACATTTATTATGGAAATGTTGGAAAGTATTTACAAGAACAATATTTAATCGCTTCACCAAAGCAGCTGGAAGATGTTAAGAACAAAAAGGAGAAATATAAATAAAGTACATTACATTTAAAATGGGCCATTATTCTGGCAACAACAGGTTTGCAATACCATTATAAAATATGTAGCCTATTATATACTATTACATAAAAAATATAAACCAAGCAGCTTCATGTTTACCTCATGTGAATAAATTTCATTTTTAAAATAACTTAATTTGAGATAAAAGGCAAGGCAAATACATTAATCTATGTAGCCATACTGTCTTTCTATTTTTTAAACAGGATATTTAAATAAGCAAATAATACATATGATATTATTAGTGCATTAACATTAAAATATTAAACATTTATTCTCATTATTCTAAACATGTGCCATTTAAACACAGCACACAATCATGCAATCTTGAAACCCTGTAACCTTTACCCAGACTGTACCCTAACCCTACCCCTCATACAAAACATTCTGCTGTTTTATATGTTCCAAAAATATATAATTCTGCATGATTTATAATTTACAAGTTATACTAGTGGGGACATTTGGTCCACATAAAGTAGGAAGTTCTAGGACCACACACAGACACAATCCATAAGACTATGTATTTATTTATTATTGGAAAAAGTCTCTTCTGGTCATTAGGATGCATTTATTTGATCAAAAATATAGCAAAACTGTAAAAATGTAAATATTTATACAATTTAAAAAAAATAAATTATGTGACTATATTGTAAAATGCCATTTATTTCTACGATCAATTTATTTTCTGTGATCATCATTACTCCAGTCTTCAGTGTTACAAGATCCTACAGAAATCATTCTAATTATCAAGCATCGCGTTAGTTCAGTCAGGCCACGTTAGTCACGCTTGCATCAGCCGACAGTCAGCTGTTTCTTATGTGTACCAATCCAGTCTTGACACCTATCATCTGCGGTCTATTTAAATTCCCATTCTTCAGCCTCTCTTCCATCGCATCGCTGCTTGCAATTAACTCCCTCCCCCAACCCCAACTCCACCAACTGAACCTGTAATCCGATCTAACTTTGTTCTTTCTTTACAGTCTCTTCATTGGAAGCAGTCTCTTTCACATTTTGTTTACAACTCACGTAATTGTGAATTGTAATTGTATGTTTATAATGGTTCTGTTCTATACCCCAGGGGGGTATAACCATACCGCCAACACTAACTGTATGCAATTATAATTGTCATAAATATACTTGACGGAAGTGGTCCTGATTGAAATGCACAATAAATATTTCTGATTATTATCAATGTTGGAAACAGTTGTGCTGCATAATATTTTTGTGAAAACTGTGATACATTTTATATTTCAGGATTCTTTGATAAAGAGAAAGTTCAAAATGAGATAATTTAATTGAAATAGAAATATCATAACATGATAAATGTTTTTACTGTCACTTTTGATCCTTGATGGATAATAGTATTTATTTCTTAAAAAACTAATCTTAATGAGCCAAATCTTTAGTTAACACACACACAAACACACACACACACACACACACACACACACACATAATATACTGTACATACATTCATGCATACCTATAGTATGTGTGTGTATATAAATATAGTTCAGTTTCCAGAATTGGAAAACCAGCTCTAAACATCATACCCTCATCTTTTCACTGATCCACCATTTAAAAGTTTTCATACCCTATTTCTGTGGAAAATGTCAATGGACAGTCAAACACCTAAAAAGTTCCACAGGCGCTGCTGTATTAATATCAATAGACATCCATGACATTTTATTAACGTGCTGATTCATCTGGTTCATGTCAATGTGACAGTAAAGACATGATCGAAAACACACAATTTTCCCAAAGTTAGTGGTGAAACACATCTGTAATATAGTAAACACTGCCAGAGATGAGCTGATTGTTCTGGCAGCAGAAAGCTGGTGAAAGTGATCGTGTTGCGCTCTGACACTAAGGTACGGGTGCGAGCTGAACGAATAAAAGCAGAACAGATAGACGGACAATAGCGCCAGCAATCCTGTAACAGGATTAGCCAGTGTGACGTCTTCAAACATCAGCCCGGGGCAAAGCGAAGGCTTTTGGGGCTAGACACAAACACACTGCGCTCGCTTTAAAACGTCAGATGAATTAGCCTGAAACAATCTCTGAGCACCAAATCCAAACAGATATTTGAGGAACAATGTTGTTTTCTTATCCAGGAGGGGGAATACTTTTTGTTGTGTGTATCTGAGCAACATAATTCATTTGGAAGCAAGTGGACCGATCTGAATGTTCAATTTGTACCACGGCAAGCTATGGGAATTACAGTGCAAATGGACTCTTGGTTTGTAGATCAACTGAATGCTAATATGGCACAGAGCTAATTGTTAGTATGGGTTGAGGCTGTGTTTCTGAGAAACTGAGAAAGCAGAAATAATCAGACCGTCACTCACCTGATGAAGTGGAGATGAGTTGAGAAAGTTGAGAAAGGAATCGAAGGTTGGGATGAACATTTTATGATGAACCCGTTGAAGAATCATCCATCGACACATAAAAAGAAGCACAAACACACAAAATAAAACACAGTTAGCATGACGAGAAATGTGTAATATGTGTTTTGTTTTATATTATAATATTAGTATTATCAGCGCTGACAGCCCTGTCTTCTCTACACAAAGAATACATATAACTGTGTTATGTACTTAAAATACAAAAAAGAACGACTGTATTTTGTTATAGTCACATTTTAATTCGTTCTAATTAAATTACAGTTACATCAGAAAAGTATTTTAGATTAACGAAGTGATTATTTTGATTTTTTTATTTAATTTATTTAATGTAATATTAATTTTAAATGTTTGAAAAATTTTAACCAATGAGGCAACTGGTGATTCGCTGAAAACAAAAAAAAAAAGGTATGCAGCCTGTAGTGTGCATACACTAGTCACAAAATGCTCACAAAAATGCAGGAGAACAATCAGAAAGCCAATCTCGTAATTGCCATGGAAATACAAAGATGATTTTACTTATAAATGTGAAAAAGAACGTAGCATCACAGTGAAATGCAATTTTTGTTTAACTGCAACAAAACTCTCGGCTTCAAAGGAACATTAAACATTTTTGATGAATAAATCAAAAGTAGGTCAGAATTTTATTTTTTTAAGAAATAATCACATTTTTATTGTTTTTCTTTTTTTTTCAATGTTTTAATCTTAAACATGCTGTGCAGAACTGTTCACGAAAAAAAAATGGAAGGAATTTTCACTTAATTAAAATAGTTTTTTTTCATTAATTCAGTTGATTAGAGATTATTTTAGATTATTACAGTTTTATTAAACCATTATGATGGAATCCAGAAAAACTAAGGTGAAAAAAAAACACCAAAAAAAATAAAATAAATAAAAATAAAAAAAATAATGTAAATTTAAAGGTAACAATAAAACATAATTTAAGAGCGAGAAAAATAAATATTAGGGCCTTAACTATGTATTAATTTTTATTATTATTATTATTATTATTATTATTTTACTTTTAATAAATTGTTGTTAAATGTAATAAGTTTCATGATTTCAATTAATTATAAATACTTTTTGATGACTTGATTTGTTTGAATCAATTAAACCATTAAAACACCAGAGAAATTAAAATCGATTTTTTTTATTTTTTTTTTTAACTACACATTGGATAAAAGAAGCTATGTACAGGTGCATATCAATAATGTGTATTAAATAAAGTCACTGCACACATACTTAAGTAGTTTAAGTCTTTGTTTTTTTTTAATTGTGATGATTTTGGCTCACATTCACAGTCAAGCACACCAACATCATGGTCATTTAACCAACTTTTGGTGCTTTTGGCAGTGTGTGCAGGTGTCAAATCCTGCTGGAAAATGAAATCAGCATCTTCAAAAAGCTGGTCAGCAGAAGGAAGCATGAAGTGCTCCGAAAATTTTTGGTAAACGGGTGCAGTGACTTTGGTTTCCAAAAAACACAATGGACCAACACCAGCAGATGACATTGCACCCCAAATCATCACAGACTGTGGAAACTTAACACTGGACTTCAAGCAACTTGGGCTATGAGCTTCTCCACCATTCCTTCTGACTCTAGGACCTTGATTTCCAAATGAAATACAAAACTTGTTCTCATCTGAAAAGAGGACTTTGGACCACTGGGCAACAGTCCAGTTCTTCTTCTCTTTAGCCCAGATAAGACACCTCTGACGTTGTCTGTGGTTCAGCAAATTCCTTGACACGTCTGTGTATGGTGGCTCTTGATGCCTTGACCCCAGCCTCAGTCCATTCCTTGTAAAGTGCACTCAAATTCTTGAATCAATTTTGCTTGACAATTCTCATAAGGCTGCGGTTCTCTTGGTTGGTTGTGCATATTTTTCTTCCACACTTTTTCCTTCCACTCAACTTTCTGTTAACATGCTTGGATACAGCACCCTGTGAACAGCCAGCTTCTTTGGTAATGAATGTTTGTGGCTTACCCTCTTTGAGAAGGGTGTCAATGATTGTCTTCATGACAACTGTCAGATCAGCAGTCTTTCCCATGATTGTGTAGCCTAGTGAACCAAACTGAGAGACCATTTTGAAGGCTCATGTGAGCCAAAATCATCACAATTAAAAGAACCAAAGACTTAAACTACTTATGTATGTGTGCATTGACTTTATTTAATACACAAGTTTCACAATTTGAGTTGAATTACTGAAATAAATGAACTTCCACAACGTTCTAATTTATTGAGATGCACCTGTAAGCAGCAAAAGAGCAACACTATGTAAGTGCTGTGACAAGTCTAACGCAGTACACATGAATCTGATTAGGATTATTTATTAAATGGTACTGTATGATTATCTGGTGTTTTGTTTGACGGCTGATTTAACTTCATGTAAAACAACAAAGATTTTTTTGGCCTCTTCAATATAACTGCTTTTGACATCGAAGAAGAAAAAACAGGCTAGAGAGCGCACATTTACATCAGTAATGGTAAAACAACATTGTTTGCATTTTCTGAAGTAAGTGCAGTAAGTGGTGTTTGCTTGTGAAAACAAGAGTGAGGTATGTGGTTGCTGTGGAGGTTTGAGTGTATGTATATTGATGCTTAGTTGTTTGCTAAAAGGAGATTTGAGTGTATTTTAGCTTGTTGATTAGTGGTTGCTAAGATGTTCTGGGTGGTTGCTATGTATTAACTTGTTGATTAGTGGTTACTAAGGAGGAGCTCTGAGTGCATAATATTAAGCTTGTTGCTTAGTGGTTGCTAAGGAGGAATTGTGGGTGCATATTAAGATTGTTGCTTAATGGTTGCTAAGGAGTTCTGGGTGTATTTTAACATGTTATATGTTGGTTGCTAAGGTGTTCTGGGTGGTTGCTAAGAAGGAACCCTTTTAGCTCATTTTAGGAGTTATGGGTGTTGTTTAGAGGTTGCTGTGGTGTTCTGGGTGGTTGCTAAGGTCTTTCAGCTTGTGTTTTAGCCTGTTGCTTACTGGTTGATATGTCGTTGTTAAGGAGTTCAGTGTGATTTTTAGCATGCTGCTTAGTGTTTGCTAGGTTGTTACTAAGGAGTTCAGAGTGTATTTATCATATTTCTTAGTGGTTACTAAGGTGTTCTGTGTGGTTACTAGGTGGTTGCTAAGTTGTCCATTTTGGATTCTAACTGGCTCTAGATATGTCTCTAGATATGTCTCGACTTCCTCCTTCAATCTGTGTCTATGGGACTTTCCTGTTTTCTGGTGCAGCAGGTGAAAACAGTGCGTCGTTTCACTGTGAAGTAAAGTACCAGCGCACATGATTTGAGGAATCATTAATATCTGGAGCACAAACGCATACACTCAACTTCACTATTTCAAGCATAATGATCCATTAGCAGTCTGGTCAGCTGATTCCTCATACAGTTCTGACCCAGATTTAGTGTGATAGCTGATGAGTGGCAGTGCATTAACACCCATCCGAGCATCTCTCACACTCCATCCGCCAAACAAGCACAGATTTCACCGCAACATTATTTGTTTACTGAAAAGACAAGTGAAATGCTTTCCATTCACCCTCCGCTTCCACAATACTCAATGCTGAGGAAACGGCGCACGCATGCTAAACGTCTATCCGTCTTCCCGCTGTGGGAAAATGTCATTCATGACGACCTGAACAAACATCAAGAGGAGCTGAAAAAGACCTGGTCACTGACACACCAGTCTGGAAGAACAGCCGTTTAATGTTTTAATGGGTTCTGTGTGTGTGTGTGTGTGTGTGTGTGTGTGTGTGTGTGTGCAGGACGGTGGTTAACAGTGTCTAACAAATCTGTCCTCATCTCAGGCTCCCTCTTGCCATGAACGGAGAATTTAGAGCATGACATGCTTCAAAAGAAGGATATAATGAGTGTGGAATGACATTTGTATGGCACAGTGGCATTTACTCTGACTTATCGACATGTGTGACATTTTTATTTTTTCATTCATCTCCCATTCATCCGCTGATAGAACGGAAAAGGAGGAAAGAAACAAGTCTGACCTTGTGTTATTGTTTACATGTTTTGCCGAGGGTCCTGGTGACATGAGCCTCTGACTTCTGTGATTCCTTTCTCTTTGATGCTTGTGCATGAGAGGAAAATGTAAATGTCCAGAATCTGCTCTTTCAGAGTGTTATTCATGCTTAGAATTGCCTATTTTCTTCAAAAATTACTATAGAGAAAAAGAAAATAAAATAAAAGAAAGAAAGACCAAATGAGTCACAAATGTATTAATTAAAAGCAATAATAATAATTAGCTTGCTGTTGCAGCTAGCTGACCTCTCAACACACCACGTTTGTTTTTGTTTAATGAATGCTGCATAATGAAAAGGCATGTATAATGAAATGCAACTGCACTGTATTTCTTTAAGCACCAGCGTGAGCAAAACAACCTCATAATTAACCTTACAGAAAGATCCATCTGTCTGAGATGAAACAACATTACATAAAATTCACAGTGTAATGGTCAGAACTCACATGCTAATGAAGAGAATAATGATAATAACAGATAAATACATAACAGTAAATGTTAATAATGTTTAAAAAAAAAAAAATAATAATAATAATAATAATAAATAAAATGAAGTCTGAAAACAAGAAAAAAATATGTCACTCGGTAGGAAAAAATAACCTTGTTTTTAATTTGACAGTTTAAATTTTTCTGATCCCATGGCCAGATATTTTGGTAACATGCACTGTACTTGCTTTAGTAATTAAAATAACTGGGTAATAACTGGGTAATAAATCACGGGGTCCGGCCGGGCTCAGCCTGAAGGAGCGATGTGGGGCCGCCTTCCCGTGGGCTCACCACCTACAGGAGGGACCGTAAGGGGCCGGTGCTTAGACAATCGGGTGGCAGTCGAAGGCGGGGGCCTCGACAGCCCGATCCCTGGACACGGAAACTAGCTCTAGGGACGTGGAACGTCACCTCACTGGCGGGGAAGGAACCCGAGATTGTGCGTGAGGTAGAGAGGTTCCGACTAGCGATAGTCGGGCTCACCTCTACGCACAGCTTGGGCTCTGGAACCACACTCCTCGAGAGAGGATGGACTCTTCACCACTCTGGAGTTGCCCATGGTGAGAGGCGGCGGGCTGGTGTGGGTTTGCTTATAGCCCCCCAGCTCAGCTGCCATGTGTTGGAGTTTACCCCGGTGAACGAGAGGGTCGCTTCCCTGCGCCTTCGGGTCGGGGATAGGTCTCTCACTGTCGTTTGTGCCTACGGGCCGAACGGCAGTGCAGAGTACCCAGCCTTCTTGGAGTCTCTGGGAGGGATGCTGGAAAGTGCTCCGACTGGGGACTCCGTCGTTTTACTGGGGGACTTCAACGCCCACATGGGCAACGACAGTGACACCTGGGGGGCGTGATTGGGAGGAACGGCCCCCATGATCTGAACCCGAGCGGTGCAAAGTTATTGGACTTCTGTGCTAGTTACAGCTTGTCCATAACGAACACCATGTTCAAGCATAAGGGTGTCCATCAGTACACGTGGCACCAGGACACCCTAGGCCGTAGGTCGATGATCGACTTTGTGGTCGTTTCATCTGACCTCCGGCCGTATGTCTTGGACACTCGGGTGAAGAGAGGGGCGGAGCTGTCAACCGATCACCACCTGGTGGTGAGTTGGATCCGATGGCGGGGGAGGAAGCTGGACAGACTCGGCAGACCCAAACGTACTGTAAGGGTCTGCTGGGAACGTTTGGCCGAGTCTCCTGTCAGAGAGATCTTCAACTCCCACCTCCGGCAGAGCTTCGACCGGATCCCGAGGGAGGCTGGAGATATTGAGTCCGAGTGGACCATGTTCTCCACCTCCATTGTCGAAGCGGCCGCTCGGAGCTGTGGCTGTAAGGTTTCCGGTGCCTGTCGAGGCGGCAATCCCTGAACCCGGTGGTGGACACCGGAAGTAAGGGATGCCGTCAAGCTGAAGAAGGAGTCCTATTGGGCCTGGTTGGCTTGTGGGACTCCAGAGGCAGCTGACAGGTACCGGCAGGCCAAGCGGACTACAGCCCGGGTGGTTGTGGAGGCAAAAACTCGGGCCTGGGAGGAGTTCAGTGAGGCCATGGAGAAGGACTATTGGTCAGCCTCGAAGAGATTCTGGCAAACCGTCCGGCGCCTCAGGAGAGGGAAGCAGTGCCCAACCAACGCTGTTTACAGTAGAGGTGGGGAGCTGTTGACCTCAACTGGGGATGTCGTTGGACGGTGGAAGGAATACTTCGAGGATCTCCTCAATCCCGCTGTCACGTCTTCCATTGAGGAAGCAGAGGCTGAGGGCTCAGATGTGGATTCGTCCATCACCCAAGCTGAAGTCGAGAAAGAAACTCCTCGGTGGCAAGGCACCGGGGGTGGATGAGATCCGCCCTGAGTAACTCAAGTCTCTGGATGTTGTGGGGCTGTCTTGGCTGACACGCCTCTGCAGCATCGCGTGGCAGTCGAGGACGGTGCCTCTGGGATGGCAGACCGGGGTGGTGGTCCCTCTTTTTAAGAAAGGGGACCGGAGGGTGTGTTCCAACTACAGGGGGATCACACTTCTCAGCCTCCCTGGGAAAGTCTATGCCAGGGTACTGGAGAGGAGAATCCGGCCGATAGTAGAACCTCGGATTCAGGAGGAACAGTGTGGTTTTCGTCCAGGCCGTGGAACACTGGACCAGCTCTATACCCTCTACAGGGTGCTGGAGGGTTCATGGGAGTTTGCCCAACCAGTCCACATGTGCTTTGTGGATTTGGAGAAGGCATTCGACTGTGTCCCTCGCGGCGGCCTGTGGAGGGTGCTCCGGGAGTATGGGGTACGGGGCCCTTTGCTAAGGGCTATCCGGTCCCTGTACGACCGGAGCAGGAGCTTGGTTCGTATTGCCAGCCGTAAGTCAGACTTGTTCCCGGTGCGTGTTGGACTCCGGCAGGGCTGCCCTTTGTCGCCGGTTCTGTTCATGATTTTTATGGACAGAATTTCTAGGCGCAGCCAGGGGCCGGAGGGGGTCAGGTTTGGTGACAACACGATTTCGTCTCTGCTCTTTGCGGATGATGTTGTCGTGTTGGCCTCATCAAGCCAGGACCTTCAGCATGGACTGGGACGGTTTGCAGCCGAGTGTGAAGCGGCTGGGATGAGAATCAGCACCTCCAAATCCGAGGCCATGGTCCTCAGTCGGAAAAGGGTGGCTTGCCCACTTCAGGTTGGTGGAGAGTTCCTGCCTCAAGTGGAGGAGTTTAAATATCTTGGGGTCTTGTTCACGAGTGAGGGAAGGATGGAACGGGATATTGACAGACGGATCGGTGCAGCTTCTGCAGTAATGCGGTCGATGTACCGGTCTGTCGTGGTGAAGAAAGAGCTGAGCCGCAAGGCGAAGCTCTCGATTTACCGATCAATCTACGTTCCTATTCTCACCTATGGTCATGAGCTTTGGGTCATGACCGAAAGGACAAGATCCCGGATACAGGCGGCCGAAATGTGCTTTCTCCGCAGGGTGGCTGGGCGATCCCTTTGAGATAGGGTGAGAAGCTCAGTCACCCGGGAGGAGCTCAGAGTAGAGCCGCTGCTCCTCCACATCGAGAGGGGTCAGCTGAGGTGGCTCGGGCATCTGTTCCGGATGCCTCCTGGACGCCTTCCCGGGAAGGTGTTCCGTGCGCGTCCCACTGGGAGGAGACCCCGGGGGAGACCTAGGACATGCTGGAGAGACTATGTCTCCCGGCTGGCCTGGGAACGCCTCGGTGTCCCCCCAGAAGAGCTGGAGGAAGTGTCTAGGGAGAGGGAAGTCTGGGGTTCTCTGCTTAGAATGCTGCCCCCGCGACCCGGCCCCGGATAAGCGGTAGAAGATGGATGGATGGATGGATGGGTAATAACTAAGTACTAACCCTGAACCTCCCCCTAACTCATGTAGTTTCCTTATAATATCCAGTAATTTCCTAGGTAAGCACACTGAAAGTACAAGTAAGTGCACATTCTGTAATATAAAGTGCAACCAATATTGTTTCTTGTTTTAAGAAATAAAGCAAAATCTTAAATAATTTAGCTTATCAAGTAAATGTTTCTTGATTTAAAGTAATGTGCATGTATTTGTACAGGAATACAAGACTAAAATATAGCTGCGAGAGGCAATGGCGGGCCCAAGCCCCAGTGGCTTCAGGAAAACAGTGCACAGCGAGCACATGTATTTAAACCTTTGCACACTGGTTGTTGAGTCACAGCAATGAAAGGGTTACTCTAGAATGGCAATAGAACACCCGAGACATGTTTTATAGTTATGAATGTGGAAAAAAGCAATTCTACATATGGCTGTTGTATGAAAGGAAGCCTCGCCTTTTGAGTAAAAGAGCCAATCGCTAATCATTGTGTCAATGCAGCTGCCGTTAGAAGTCCTGGGACCGTATTAACAACACATTTTATCTTACCACTAAGAGTTCTCCTAAATAGCAGTAAAAGATTTTTAGCTAATGGTTTTCTCTTAAACCAATTCACAAATCTGCTGAGACAAATTTTACTAAGGAATAGACAGAAGTCTTAAGCTAAGAGTAAGGGCGGAGTTGACCTCGTTGCTATGGATGATGTCAGCATACTCGCTAACTATGCCCAAAACGATTGGCTGGCAGTCTCTGTCAGAGAAGTATAAAAATATATATTGTAGAGCACAACATTATGTTGCCAAAGGTTTTAAAATAAAAATATTAATTGCCACATGCAAATAAATATTTTAAAATGAAGGCTAAGCGTCACTTATTAAACAAGTAGGCTATATATTCAGCTAATTGTCAGTATCTTATATGTATGCTTCTCATAAACAATTAGTCAATATGCATTAGGGCTGCCCTCGACTAAAGATTTTTCTGGTCAACTAGTAGCGTAGTCATTCATTTTAACACTCTGGAGTCGATTAACACGTATACGCGTTATGAGTCATTTTCTCCTGATAACCCCGAAAATAACTTAAATTACACTTTCAGTTTTAATCATACAGATAAGAGCAATACCTCAATCGAATCTGTAAAGGGTCTACTTTTTTTGTATACAGACATAATAAAAACAAAACTTTGTGCGCTTAGGAAATAAAGATAACAAACAAGGTTTGCTGTCTGCAGTCTTTGTCTGCGCTGATCTTCATTTACAAACACATCATTAAAATTAACTGTAACTCCGTGAATACTCAACGAAGAGACATTCGAGATATATCTATAGAAAGCTTGACATGTCTACTTTTAAACTAAACAAGTGCCGCCGAAAACTAATATTCTGTGATAAAGTAATCCATATGAAAACAACGCAATGTCCGTTTTTCACGTCTCTCTTCATTATATTCTAATGAGACATGCCCCGCTCTGAACGATCTATTGGGATTCTAATGTTTCAAACTGAAGCGTGCGGCTTGAATATGCCCATAACAGAAGACAACGCAGCGAGACTGTTCTTCAAGTTTTTTTATTTTACTGTTTGCTTCACGATGAGAGGAATAAGACATATTTCACCCCAAAAAGATGTGATGTGGTTGAGGATTTGAGAAATGGATTTCCTCAGAAAAAAAAGAATTAAGCACTTTATTCAGCAGAGATCATAAACATGAGTAAGTCTCTTTTTATTTATTTATATACTTGTACTAGTTTTCACATAACGTGTAAACATTTTTACTAGTTAGACTTTTTCCAAAGACTTTTTCCAAACTATAATTCCTGACTAAATGTATAATCAAGTGAAATATTATGAAGTTTCAATAACAACATACTGTACAATACTATGCCATTCAAAAGCTTGATGTAAATAATATAAATGTAACAAATAAAGATAACTGTAAAAAATGTAACAAACAATGCTGTTCTTTAAATTTATCCCCCCTAAGAAACTGAAAAATATTATCAGCTCTTTTCAACATTAATATTAATAATAATGATAATAATAACAATACATGTTTTGTTTTTTTTTTGTAGAAAATAAGATTGTTAAAAGGATTTCTGAAGGACTGTGTGACTGGAGTAATGATGCAATGATGTAAAAATAGTTTGAAAGTCCGCTAATAAACTGTTAAGTCCGCTAATAAACTGTTCTAATAAACTGTTTAACTGCTCCCCCAAGTGGATATTAAATTATGTTGTGGGATAATTAAATATATTCTAAATAAACTACAAACATAAAATTATATACATTTATTTTGTTCTCACATTCTTTCTTGTAACTCTTCCCTCTCAGTGACACAAGCTGACTTAAAGGCTTATTCTGCAGCTCATTATGCAGGTCTTGTCTTCTCAGGTGTAAATCACAATGATATCCATGATAGTTGACGCCTACTCACATATGACTTTTACCAACAAAAGGTGTCTTAGAAAATTTAAATCAATATATTGTTTTCTGTGAGTGAGTAAACAAGATGATTTTCACATAATTTAGAAAGAAAAATTCTAGGCTACAAGTTCCAGTTCTCAAAAATCCCAGGAACCATTGTTCTTTATGTGTTTTAACATTTTTAGTTTTTCACTAACCACGCATAACATTTTTTCTTCTCAAAAATACAATCATGTACATGCATGCATTTCACATATTATTATAGCCCAGATTGTGCTGATTACAGTGAGATTAGACTTTACCCATTTAGATATTTATAAGAAACTGAAAAAAGAATATTTGTTTTCTATTTGAATTGGTTCATTTAAAAGTTTCACTCTCTATAGATATATTTTTCATGTCTGTAATAAGGCAAGCATACACAGAGTTTCGAAGTGACGCGCTCAATTTTACAGAGTCCGAGATGGCAGAAAGCACATCCTGTTTGCTTTTATTATTTTACAAAAGCACAACGTTTTGTTATTCTGAGTGCACATTAATAAATGTAGAGTCTTTACAGATACAAAATATGCATTACACTTATCTGTATGACCAAAAATTATGAAGTATTTTAAGAGCAAATTGTTGTACCGGTGCCTCCATCTGTCATGCAGTAACCTAATCGCGCTACTGTTCAGCTTCCACACTCCGCACAAACACGCGAACTGCACATTTTTTTTCTAGGCTTATTAGATTGATTAGATTGAGCTGCAATGAAAAGATGTTACTACATACATATTTCAGATAATAAGCCGTATTTGAGGTCAATGAATGTTAGGTGAGCATATGGTTGTCCTGCCTAAACTCATAGACCAGCTGTTAATGATTTGTCCATCACGGGCTGGGTGATTTCGCCACTTCATGTGTGTGTGTTTTTGTTTTTTTTTGCAACTAAGCGACTAATAAAATGTAGGTACTATGCATATAAACAGCCTTTTAATTAGCAGAGTAGAATAATCATGGCCGATAGTCAGACATACAAACATAAAAGAAAACCAAACTGGATGCGACAACTATAGGCTAAATTTTAGGATATCAGCAAAAATTTGGAGTTGGGAAAAACTCCAAACCAAAGCTAATACATTTTTAAAAGCTTATTATCGTTAAATGTTTCTAAAATGTTTATATTCTGAGGTATATTGCTGGCAACAGCCATTTTGGGATAGTTCAGATTTGGTCTTAATGACTTAGGGATCCTCTTCACTACTCCTAACATTTCACAGATTTAGGAGCTACTTTTAGCACTAAAATGTTTTGTGAAATACTCTTATAGAACAAAAATCTAGGAGTCCTAAATTTAGCACTGACTCGCCCATTATTTTTAGGATATTCTCCTTAATCGGTGCGTTATGAGCTATTTTTAGCCTTAAAATGTTTTGTGAATACAAGCCCTGCTTGCTATAGAAACAGTCAGCATTCTGAGACATTGCGCGTAGGACGGTGTATGCGAACTGGTTGGTTTTGCCTGAAAATAAGATTCTTTTTATAATGCTATCAGAGCATAATAAATATCATTTATGAGACATTTATTGGTCAGATTTCATAGGTGATGTCAAATAAAATTAAATCATAAGCTTGATGAACGTTGTGGAGAATTTGATGTTTCCCCATTCAAAGAGATATACTTACAACTTCAATTTCAACTATACAGCAGAATACAATAGAGTGTGATTTATTCAGCTCAATTTAATTAGGAAATTATACAGTGATCTCATTCTGAAGTTTCAAGTACAGCCAAATCAATGTAATTTACTGAAACTTAATTGCTTTAATGTTACAATAGCACTGCTGGCTGGACGTTGCATCATCTCATTAATATTCATAAGCTCGGCTGATATATGATCCTGGATTGTTTCTCCACCCCTTATTAGAACAGTTAAGCCCAGGCTTCACTTTCTGTTTCACATTGCATTATTCTTTTTGTCATCTAAAAGTTTTCATTCTCTGATATGACCTTGGTGGGACAGGCAGAGGGACACGGGGCTTTTGTTGTGCCACGTGGGGTACCGGGACAGTTTTTAGGGCATATCTCCTTGACATTCATGCTGAGGGTGATTCATCTCCAGGGTCATTCTGTAAGCAGGAACGTCTGATCACTGAACTGTGTCTCATACACTGCTCCCTGCTGTAACTCCAGTCTCATTTCTTTCTCTTGTTGCCCTATATTGGTCAAATCACACTTTCTTACTTTAAGGGATATTATTTTAAAGGGGTCATGAAATGGATAATCAAAATGTTCTTGGTATTTACATATATGGGAGGACAGGTTTGGGAAGGTTACTTTTAAACTGTATTTTACTACAGATTACAAAATATACATTTTAAAATGTAATTTGTAACATATTTCTTTAGATAAGTTTTATAACTTCTAAATAATTTATTTTGGGATACTAATAATGTATGCAACACAAAGAGTCCTCTAGATAAATATGAAATAGATGGGATGCAGACAATATACATATACACTGGTGTCACACAAGAAGGCAACATGATACATTAAGAACTGGGGTGTGTAAACTTTTTGAATTGGACGAGCAGGGTAAATTGTATTTGTCTTCTGGGAAACAAGTACGTATTGGCTTCTGAAGGGCAGTATGGAATTAAAAAAAAAAAAAAATATATATATATATATATATATATATATACAGTACAGACCAAAAGTTTGGACACACCTTCTCATTCAAAGAGTTTTCTTTATTTTCGTGATAATGAAAATTGTAGAGTCACACTGAAGGCATCAAGGGCTATTTGACCAAGAAGGAGAGTGAAGGCAAAAGGGCCAACAAGTGCTAAGCATCCCTCGGGGAACTCCTTCAAGACTGTTGGAAGAACATTTCAGGTGAATACCTCTAGAAGCTCATCAAGAGAATGCCAAGAGTGTGCAAAGCAGTAATCAAAGCAAAAGGTGGCTACTTTGAAGAACCTAGAATATGATATATTTTCAGTTGTTTCACACTTTATTGTCATGTATAGAATTCCATATATAATTCCACATGTGTTAATTCATAGTTTTGATCCCGTCAGTGTGAATCTACAATTTATATATTATACAATTTATATATATATATATATATATATATATATATATATATATATATATATATATATATATATATATATATATATATAATTCTCAAATGTTTACACCCCTGATAAATGCACTGCTTCCTTCTTGAGCATCAGTAGACATTTTCACATTTCGTAATAAGTATATGAGTCCCTCAGTTGTCCTTAGTGTGAAAAGATGCTTAGGACAGATGAGGGATACGCATACCATGAAAACATGGATTATCCAGATAACAACAGACAGTTAATATTAAAAAAAAAAAAAAAGATGATCCCTCTTATGATCCGCACTCATGAGAACGGTCTTCTTTATGCATTTTATTTTACATTAATGGGAAATTAATGGAAATCCCTCTTATTTTGCTAAAATTATTAAAATGCTGCATTTTCTGCAAGGTGTATGAAACAACAGCAGACCTGGAGCTTAGGATGCTTTTGCAGAGTGTCAGAGTCAGATGAATTACTGTTTTCTACCCTTCTGAAAATCGAGATCCTCTTAACATATCGTAAGTCATCATCACATGTGATGGGGCAGCTGTGGCCACAGGTTCAAGTCTGTTGTAGATGGGGGGAGTTAATAAACAGCACTCTTCCACCCTCAATACCCATGGATGAAGTGCCCTTGTGCAAGGCACTGAACCCCACTGCTCCGGGTGTGTGTTCACGGCATGTGTGTGTATTCCCTACTCATTGCTGTGTGCGCACTTGGATGGGTTAAATGCAGAGCTCCATACTTGGCAAATATCCAGATTTTCAATTTTTCACTTCACTTTCATGTAATAAAGGAGGAGCATTCTGAACAACTCAAGTTTGTCCATCAATCACAAGAGAGCAATACTGCTGTTAGCTTAAAAAAAGGGGCTTTGAAAACTTTATAAACTAACCTTGAAAAACATACAAATCTGAAACTGCATTTAAAGAACATCATGTCCTGTGATCGGTGTATTATTTTATGTAAAGTCGTGGTTTACTGGTGTAGTTAATCAAGTTATTGACTAAAAGATCAACTCCATACTGTTTCTGTTAATAGCATAAAAACTACCTGTTCTCTATATTATGATTATTTTGTATGCATAACGTAACCAAATTTTCTTATTTACATTGTGTTTTCACTGTAAAAGTTATGATAAAAGTACGTATCTGTGAGATTGCATTGCTGTAAAGAGATAATTGCATTGTGTGCTCAGCTCTAAATATAATATTGTGATCGCTACTTTTCACCATTCGTTTATTTTTGCGGCTGTTATCTTAAAACACAGTAAAAGTTTTTGAAAGCGTTCCATAATGCTCATTTAATATGCAAATATGTAAGCCAATCACAGCAGTGGGTGTTAACACTGCAGAAGTCTTACTGCAGAAACACCCGTTCCAACAGAGCAATAATTAGTTGAACAATAATTAGTTGAAGCAGCTTGAATATTTTTAGTGTACTTTATGTTGGCCTTAGTTAAAAGTCAATTGAGCAGATCTCCATTAGGGACATATGTAGGTATAAGCTAAGCGACAGTATCTGTGAATAATGAAAATAATTAACTGTTTTTTTGTATTATTATTATTATTATTAGATACAGAGAGATGCTCTGAGCTTGTGGGTGCCACATGTAATAAAACAGCAGAATGTTGGCTGAAACTACAGATCAAAATGAAGGAGATCATTCAAGTTCTGAATACAGCAGAATACAGACGCTCAGATAAGAGAAAACACGCTTGACTTCAGTAATTTACCCATCTGTCACTGGTGTGATTTGAGGGCTGGCAGGAGCTCCACGACTCCTCGGCATGTGAAAGCAGACAGACCATCCATCCTCCTCCCACACGCAGCATCTGGATTTATACACGTGTGTTTGGAGTAACAGCTCATAAACATCCACCTACACATGGCTGTCGGATGTATAGAACATCAGCAGACAATATGACAAGATGTTAAAATTTTACAAAAACATGGGTGGAAGGATCTTTGTGGAGACACAGGATGATTCATTAACCCATTCAGGTGTAGAAACCAGAGCCTTCTTACAGGACATTGGCCTGAAAGTCATCAAAACCCAAAAGTACTTATATTTTAGTATTTAAAATAAATGAATAAATAAATAACAATGAAATCCAATCTTTATCTTTTCCAAAATGCTTGAGCTATAGTAAAGACCCCAGGGTGCAAGAAAAATAAATAAATAAAATAATTCAAAGCAGAAAAATTTGATTATTATTATTTTTGGACTCAGAAGAAACATTTAAAGTGATCATATGATGTGATTTCAAGATTTCATTTATCTTTGGAGTGTTACAATCTCTTGGTGCATAAACAAGATCTGTAGAGTTGCAAAGACTAAAGTCTCAAATCCAAAGAGATTATAAAAGTTGAGACTCATCCACGCCCTCCTAAATGGCTCGTTCTAACACACTCCCACCTCTACATCAAGATGTGGGAAGATTTGCATAATGCCGCCCAAATATTCACGCAAAAAAGAAGGCCTAACTAATATTCCACCTGTTGCAATTGGTGCCATGTTATGGAGAAGCTGTATTTTTCCTAGTGAAAGCGAAACTACTTTGTTTGGTCTTCCAAAAGAGGACACAACTAGAAATCAGTGGATAAGTTGTATTTACATTGTTCCGGATAAGTTCAACCCAGATATGTGAGCAAAGCATTTTACTTTTGTTTCTTGTGAGAGTAGCCTACAACGTGATGTTTTATTAACAAATTCTTGGGAGAAGCACACGCATACAATCAACGCTACCAATTCACTATCAATAACTGCACCATCCATCCAACCACCTCGAGAGAGCAGCCTTACCCTCATTCTCTCTAGTCTTTCAGCATCCCTCCACCACCCAGACTACTCACTGTCGACCCATTCTGGTGGGGGGGAGCACTCAGCATTCGGGCTGATGCCGAGCTTGGATCCCTCTCCCTGGGCAGCATGCCAAATACACATGCTATTCTTCTCGCTTTATTATCTGCAAGGCAAACTTATGAACTTATTGCTAACCGGTGTCTGTTTCTATAAAATGGGACAGTTCCATATTTGCAAGGACAGTCTGGGGCTTCTGACTCACAGAATGTAAGTATGTTTACATATGTAAAGGATTTGCCACAGATGATTCAAAAGCGAGTTTTGAGCAGATCACAAATGCAGACACAATATTATGCAGTGCGATACCTAACGCAACGCGTAATAAGTGTCCTGTAAGTCATTATAATCAGTATGTATGTCCCCAGCAGATGCAACAAATACCTCATTTGTAATGGGATTTATTGTTTTTGTCTTTATGTGCTGGGACACACATCACCACAGTATGGTGAGAGGCATAATAGAGGAGAAACAATAATGTACAGTATGTGGAAAATGTTTTTTTGTTGTTGTTGTTTTTTAATTACACCAAATACACAAAATAATGCTCTTTTTAGCAACATCATATGACCCCTTTAAGGAACAAAATGTTTCATGCAAAATATCTCAAGTGATCTCCATTCAAACTCAATGCAGTCTATACCGTAGAATACATACAATAAAACAAAGATTTTAGGAGTATATTTACAAGAAAGTAATATTTAAGTCTTTCTACTTTAAAATTGCATAAAATTCCGATTTTAAAAAAGGGGTAAACCCAAAGGTTGTGGATTCGATTCTCAGGTCTGACAGGAATTGTTGAAGGGGGGAGTGCTCTATTCCACCCACGACTGAGATGAGACCCTTGAGCATGGCACCGAACCCCCAACTGCTCCCCCGGCGGTGCAGCAATATGTTCACGGTGTGTGTTTGTGTGTTCCCAACTGTGTGTTTGTGCACTTGGATGGGTTAAATGCAGAGCACAAACTCTGAGTATGGATCCACATACTTGGCCACACATCACCTCACTTCAACTTTAATTCAGTGTTACTTAGCATTTATTTGCAGTGAAATTTACTAGCAATTTCTAAGAGAAAATTGTTTCTAATTGAAAAGTGAGTGAAAAGCAAACCATATTCTTTTCAGCATAGGAGAACAAGTTGAGAGATCCAGTAGAGATCTCATCTGTGATTTTCTTTCCTGTGGGGCATTAAATATAATCTGTCTGTATGCATTTGATTATAAAATGTTGTAATGACTTATTTTGACTTCTTTAATAATCAAAAAATGTATATGAAAAAATATCAAAAAATTCTTTATAAGCTATATATTTTTCACAGCATCACATTACATTACATCGACACTGCATTAATTTTCAATCAGATCAAAGTGACGCTAATTAAGTGCTGTTTAAAAAAAGAAACTCTAGAGATTCATCATCCAGGAGAACATCTTCCTCCTAACATCTCAGCAGACAAATGAAGGCGTACAACGGGGAATGCTAATCAAAGAGCATCTTTTTCAAAAACAGACAAACAAGACAAACATGCTGACTGTGTAACATTAAGATGGACCCTCCTCATCCAGAGAGATACTATCAATATCTCCCTCAAAAGAGCCCGGTTTCCTGTGATCCTGCATTAGGAAGTAAGTTTCATGTGTATTCTGAGAATATAATGATAAAAATTCTGAGTAATCTCTAAACGAGATCTTCCAAGGACATGATTCAATTGAAGTACGTTAAGGTGAGTAATTAGTGATGCTCTAGAATATATTCAAAATTAAATACACTGAGTTGTTATCAATCTTACTTCTAAATAAACTTCTAAGTATACCTCTAAAAGATGTAAAACTTGTATAGCAACAAACACCACAAAATGGATTGAAGTCCTAATTACTAATAAGATACTATTTTTTTCTTATATATATATATACACACTCCATACCTTTGTCTAGTGACTAAATAAGTGAAAGATTCATGAAATAAATAAATACATAAATCAATAGGGGTGGGATGACAGGGTACCTCACGATACAATATAAATCACAATACATGGCTCATGATACGATAATATCATGAACACAGTGATTCTGCAATATTCAATATGTTGCTAGACAAATCCTATAACGATACATCACGATATCTGTCTATGTCCAAACTGATAGAAAACAGCATAAACAGTTCTGTAAATTAAATTTAACGTTAAGCAAATTAATAATTTTATTCTTGTAAAAGTGAAAAAAAAACTTATTTGTCTGTAAACCAACACAACTGCATATCAACTTTATATAGATAGATAGATAGATAGATAGATAGATAGATAGATAGGTAGATAGGTAGATAGATATGTTGATGTGAATTACAATTTCTGGCCATCCGCAAAAAGTCTGGAGTTACTGCCGCTCCGGTGGTAAACAGCAACAGTGTAGGTATGAATTTAGATCTTATGTATGTTCAAAAATGGTGATACTTGGTGCCAGAGTATCGGTAACATATTATGGCTGGAAATATTGCAATAAATCAGAATATCAATTTATCATCCCACCCCTAATAAATAAAGAAGCAAAATATTTAGCAAAATTATGATGATTTCTGAAATGGATCACAGCCAATAACTTTGTTACTTCTATAATAATAATAATAATAATTAAATAGAAAATTAAATAAAAAAATATATCATACTACAATATTAACAACATCCTGAACACAGCTGGATCATCTCTTAGCCGAAACACTGTCAAATTGTCACAGTTGGTAAACCGTGATCTCGGGGGTTTTTCACTATGTGGGTGAAGTCTGTGTGTTACGCGTCAGCACTGATTGTTTCTTGTGGGCGTCTCTGCTAATTGTCATCAGCAACAGCTGTCACTCATTACCCATCCCTATATATTGGCCTGTCTAGCGTCTTGCGTTTGTCAGAGCGTTGTTTCCTGTTTCTCATCTGATGTTTTGCTCTCTTGTGTGTTTCTGCGTTTGGATGTCCTTGTCTCCCCGGAACCCCGTCCATTCTTCGCACCACACCATCGGATCATCACTTACCTCTCGGCTTGCTTCCCCGCAGTTCCTGTATCAACCTCTCCTGCTGCCAACTCTGCACCGCACTTCGGATCCTCCACTCACCTCTTCCTGGACTGTGTATCCCCGGCCAAGTATCATCTGTGTTTTCATTTTTATGTACTGTGTCATTCTTATATTAAATATTCATTATCTCGCACTTGCTTCCTGCCAGTACTTTCACCAGTCGTTACACAAATTAAAGCAATTTAAAGTGCGGTAAGATAAACATCACACATGCAGTCTGAGACACAGTGATCAATATCAGCTCCTAATTACTCTCTAACAGCTGAATAGCTTCTATCATAAATCCAGGAAGTTCTAATATAGTACATGAGAGATTTCAATCCCTGTAGGTAGGCAGATCTCACTGACCCCTTTCACACAGTCAGACAATTGTCTATGTGGAATTCTCCCCGGACCTCAGGGTCTCAGGTTTTTCAAGATGTGAGGGACACGGAGGAGTTTTTGAGTGTCTGCCATCATGCCATCTATTGCAACAACAAGAGAGATTCTGGGTCAGACTCAACAATGAGAGCCTGAGGGTGATGCCAATGGGAAACTCCTGCTGGCAGAGTATATCAACTTCGCCTTATGGGTGGAAGGATCTTCTTTTACAGTGGGTGAGGTAAAAGAGGATCCTGCCACCAATGTATAGCCCCACTTACCATCCATCACCACCTCAGAGCCAGACCCTGCACCCACGGCCATTGCGGAGATGAAGCCAGAGCCCTTAGCAAACCGAGAGACACAGCCTATATGCCCACTACAGAGCCTAGGCCAGCAGCCCTGTCCATTCGGGAAGAGAAGCCTGAGGTTACAGCTGACAAGGTGTGTGAGTGAGCCATCACATCAGTGCCAGTGGGAGTGTAAGTGGAGCTGGAGGAGAATGACTGGTTTATAGACTGGAGTGCAGAAGTAACGCTTCCCACCCACAAACCTCTGCTGCTGTTTGAAATTCTGCCAATCAATGAATCGTCATTTTCATCATTGGAATTCCCATCCAGCACATCACTGTCTTTGCTACTACCATCCCTGTCCCTTTTCAAGACTGTCTCTGCACCCAAACTTTCTCTACTTTTTAATTTGAACAGAGGCAGCCATTTCTTTGATCCCACCTCCACTGGCTTCCCTCAGCCCTTCAGTGCACCCAGTGGCTCCGCCAAACTACTGGATCCATCTAGGAACTTTAAATCCCAAGCTCTGCCATGGCATGGGGATTCCCTGGCTCTGCCTTGTCCCTTGATGCCCTCAGCTCCACCTCGGACCATCTACTAACTGGCTCTGCCCTGGCTCCTTGCCACCTTCAGTCTGCCCAGGGACCATTGTCCCCTCAGGCCCAGCAGGGTACCTAGTCCCAACGTCTCTACCTGGGTCAGACATCGCGGCACTCCAACCCCCCAGCTCTGTTGGGATCCTCCATCCCTCAGGCTTCACCAAGGTACTCACTCACACCAGCATTGTCTCGGTCCAATGGCCCCCAGGCTCCTACTCGGCAAAGTCCATTGACATCGCCAAGTCTCTCAGTCCATCAAGACTTTACCTGGGACTCACCATTACCCTGCATCACATCAGTCGGTCAGGCTCAAGTTTAAACCTTGATACTGTACCTTCCTTCGTCAGTTCTGCCATGGGTCACCCTCATTCTGGTTGCCTCGTTGGCTGTTTGCTCAGCCATGGATTCTTCCACCATACACTCCTCCATGGACGCTTCCACCATAGACTCATCCATGGGCGCTTCCACCGACCACTCCTTTATGGGCACATCCTATGTCTACTCCACCCTGGTCCCTCCAACTGACATCTCTGCCTGTGTCCAGGTCTTTGCCAGCTCTCTATCCACTTTCAGGGCCCCCTCCTTTCCTCCGAACTCTGGGGGGTGTTTGTTACAGTTTTTCTCAGTCGCTTTGGTTCATTTCTTGGATCAAATGTGCAATTATTGATACTACTTGTACAAATTACAAATAATCTAGTCACTTGTGCACATCGTTAAAGCAATTTCTTATTCCTTTGAACAAATTTAAATTGCTTTTGTACATATTGCAATTGATAATGTAAAAGTGCCAGCTTTTTTCCACATTTTTAATAGCTCATGTCATGTTGATCAAAATATAGTAAATTATTCTCTTTTGAATAGTCTTACCTCTCAAAATATATAGGCATTAGTTCCTTGCATAAGCCATTACATGCTAAATTGTTGAACTATGTGTCATATACTGTCAAGAATAGTTTTACACATTTCTATTAGACCTTTTGTACAAAAACACGAATTGATGAATCTTGCAGGTGAAATTGACCCTCACTGAAGGAATGTAAAGTGTTACTTCAACCAACAATCAACCAGTTCTCTAAATTGCTCAAAGGTGCATTTCATGAACAGTCAATTGGGAAGCATATATAGACAGACTACAACACAGAGTTGCAATTTTCCAATAATGAATGGACCAGGAAACGAACAGGGTCAACAGCCAAGAAGAGGAAGAAGAGGAGCAAGGATGCGTGGTGGAAGGCAAAACAGAGGAAGAGGCAGAAGAGGACATAGGTGCATATCTGATGACATAAGGGCCACTATTGTAGACCATGTTGTCAATCATGGCCTTACTATGGCTGAGGCGGGTCGAAGGGTGCAACTGAATATTGGGAGATCGACCGTGTCCTCAATAGTTCAAACCTTTCAAAGAGAGAACAGGTAAGGTCACCAATGTACAGTGCACTGTTACTGTATATAAGCAGTATACTGTATACTTCCTATAATGCTTCATTTTACAGTAGTCCACTTGTATTTCACAGCATACAGATGTATACTCTATACAGATACATACTGCACCTTACATGCACCCACCAGTATGTTTTACAGTAAAATGTGTGTTCGCATAATTTTTGTCTATGTCAAAAAGTGCGGTGCATCACTGCATTTGTCCCCACATACTGTAGGACTGCAAGATTACCTCAAACCGGTGGCAGAGGATGCCTTTTCACACCTCAACAGGAGGAGGCTATTTGCACCATGGTCCGAGCAAACAATGCTATGAGACTCAGGGAAATACAAAGTACCATTATAGAAGACAACGATGTCTTTGAAAATATCCATACGGTTAGCATCTCAACCATCGACAGGGTGCTGCATAGAAACCAGATGAGTATGAAACAGCTGTACCGTGTACCATTCCAAAGGAGTGGAGCTACGGTACCAGTATGTACATGTAAAACATATATTTATGTAACTACTTTACAGCAACATTTTATAGTGATACATAGTGCATTAAGCATAAACTGCACACATTTCCATTGCTGTGGAAGGAACATGCAATATATGTACATTTTATCTCACTCTTTTTTACCAAAACGAATTCAACTGTGTGTTCTGGGATTTAGCTTATAATGGAGTTGGAATCAAGTGAACACTCTCACAACTTTGTATACATGGTTGAGGCTGGCTTCAACCTGACCAAATGCAGAAGGCGGGTTCGGAATGTCATCGGTCACAGTGTCACGATCGGCGTTACAGGAAACACAGGAGAGGGAACCAATTGCAGGTAAGTCATTTATTTAAAGGGTAATCCAAAGGGGTAAACAGTCCAGGCAGAATATCCAAATCCAACATAAACAAGACACCAAGACACGAAGACAAGGTAAGGCAAGGCAAGGCAAGGCAAGAAGCGACGGACATGAATAATCATTGGACATTAAACAAGGACTCCGTAACACAGACTCAGACAGACCGGGTATAAATACACAGAAGGATAATGAGGGAACAGGAGACAGGTGGGGAACAATCAATTACTCAACAAAGAGGAAGGTGACCAAATAAGGGAACAGGAAGTGATAAGGTGACATACACCGTGGAAAAGGAGGACACCTAGTGGAAACCCAGGGAACACAACCCAGACACTGTGACAGTACCCCCCCCTCTACGGAGCGGCTCCCAGACCCTCCACGACAGACACAAAACAGAGACCAGGAGGGAGGCGGACAGGTGCAGGCTCAGGGGGAGAGACGGAGGGCCAGAAAAGAAAAACATGGGGAACAGGCACCAGAATTGAAAACACAAAACAGGGAGACCAGGAGGGAGGAGGGCCGGAGGAGGTTCAGGGGGAGGGACGGAGGGCCAGACTAACAGAAAGGAACAGGGACAGGAGTGAACACAAAAACAAAAAGCAAAAACAACAACATGAAGCCCCCCAGGGCGGGGCAGAAGACCACCACATCCTTGTGGTCGACGCCAGAGTCCTCCAGGGCGGAGCGGAAGACCACCACGTCCTTGTGGTCAAAACCAGAGTCCTCCAGGGCGGGGCAGAAGACCACCACAACCGTGTAGTCAGGGCGATAGCCCCCCAGGGCGGAGCAGAAGACCACCACAACAGTGTGGTCAGGGCGGAAGTCCCCCAGGGCGGAGCAGAAAACCACCACAGCCATGTGGTCAGGACGAGAGGCCCCCAAGGCGGAGCAGAAGACCACCACAACCTTGTGGTCAGGACGGAAGCCCCCCAGGGCGGAGCCGAAGACCACCACGTCCTTGTGGACGAAGTCTGAGTCCTCCAGGACGGAGCGGAAGACCCCCACAACCGTCTGGTCAGGGCGGAAGGCCCCCAGGGCGGAGCAGAAGACCCCCACAGCCATGTGGTCAGGACCAGAGCCCCCCAAGGCGAAGCAGACCTCCGTGTGGCTGGACCAACGGGACGACGAAACTCTGGTAATCCCCTGGTGTCCTTACTAGATTCCAGAAGATTGGTGCTGGCCTTACACTGCTCATGAAGATCATTGGTGAATTGTATTTGCTCATGAAGATCAATGGTGACTTGCCTTTGTTCATGAAGATCACCGGTGACTTGACTCAGTCCTTGAAGATCACCGGTGACCAGCCTAGTCTCTGGAGGATCAGCGGTGACCAGCCCTGACTCTGGAGGATCAGCGGTGATCAGCCCTGACTCTGGAGGATCAGCGGTGACCAGCCCTGACTCTGGAGGATCAGCGGTGACCGGCCCTGACTCTGGAGGGTCAGCGGTGACCGGCCCTGACTCTGGAGGGTCAGCGGTGACCGGCCCTGACTCTGGAGGGTCAGCGGTGACTGGCCCTGACTCTGGAGGGTCAGCGGTGACTGGCCCTGACTCTGGAGGGTCAGCGGTGACTGGCCCTGACGCTGGAGGGTCATCGGTGACTGGCCCTGACGCTGGAGGGTCATCGGTGACTGGCCCTGACTCTGGAGGGTCCACAAGCACCTGACTAGCCTCTGGAAGGTCAACCGGAACCTCACTCAACTCTGAAAATTCAACAATCACCTGACTCGACTCTGGAGGGTCCACTGGCACCTGACTCGACTCTGGAGAGTTCAATGGCACCTGACTCGACTCTGGAGAGTTCACTGGCACCTGACTCGACTCTGGAGAGTTCACTGGCACCTGACTCGACTCTGGAGAGTTCACTGGCACCTGACTCGACTCTGGACAGGCGGCCATCTTGTACTGTGGTGCTGGGCTGGCGGCCATCTTGTACTGTGGTGCTGGGCTGGCGGCCATCTGGGGTTGTGGCGCTGGACTGGCGGCCATCTTGTACTGTGGCGCTGGACCGGTGGCCAATTTGGGCATTGGCGCTGGGTTAGCGGCCATCTTGTGCTGTGGCGCTGGACTGACGGCCATCTTGTGCTGTGGCGCTGGACTGACGGCCATCTTGTGCTTTGGCGCTAGGCTGACGGCCATCTTGGGCTGTGGCGCTAGGCTGACGGCCATCTTGGGCTGTGGCGCTAGGCTGACGGCCATCTTGGGCTGTGGCGCTGAACCGGTGGCCAATTTGGGCATTGGTGCTGGGCTGGCGGCCATCTTGGGCTGTGGCGCTGGAACGGTGGCCAATTTGGGCATTGGCGCTGGGTTAGCGGCCATCTTGTGCTGTGGCGCTTGACTGACGGCCATCTTGTGCTGTGGCGCTGGACTGACGGCCATCCTGGGCTGTGGGGCTGGGCTGGCGGCCATCTTGGGCTGTGGTGCTGGACTGGCGGCCATCTTGGGTTGTGGCGCTTGGCTGGTTACCATCCTGGGCAGTGGTGCTGGGCTGACGACCACCCCGCCGGAAGAGACAGAAGTGGCTGGGGCATCCCACCGAAGCCGATGCTGCAGGAATCGCGCTAATTCCCAGAATTCCAGTGTCTCTAACTGCGCCATCTCCTCCTCAGACACTGGATCATCCAGCCCGCCATTGAAATAGTCCTTGAGGGCCGCATCGTTGTAGCCCATGCCCTCGGCCAGGGACCAGAACACCCACTTCATTGCCCTCTTGGCGGAGGGCGATCAACTGGAGGTACTTGTTTCGCCGCTCCGCCATCTTGGCTGGGGAATGGAAAAATGACATACCGCTGGTTCCTAGTGTGACGGAGTCCTTCTGTCACGATCGGCGTTACAGGAAACACAGGAGAGGGAACCAATTGCAGGTAAGTCATTTATTTAAAGGGTAATCCAAAGGGGTAAACAGTCCAGGCAGGGTCAAAACCAGAATATCCAAATCCAACATAAACAAGACACCAAGACACCAAGACACGAAGACAAGGTAAGGCAAGGTAAGGCAAGGTAAGGCAAGGCAAGAAGCGACGGACATGAATAATCATAGGACATTAAACAAGGACTCCGTAACACAGACTCAGACAGACCGGTTATAAATACACAGAAGGATAATGAGGGAACAGGAGACAGGTGGGGAACAATCAATTACTCAACAAAGAGGATGGTGACCAAATAAGGGAACAGGAAGTGATAAGGTGACAGACACCGTGGAAAAGGAGGACACCTAGTGGAAACCCAGGCAACACAACCCAGACACTGTGACACACAGAGCTACTGTGGATTTGCCAGGCCAAAGGGGAGGAAATATCACCATGTGTGCTGCTATTTCGGAGCATGGCGTCCTAACCCATATCCCCCTTATAGGACCATACAACACCCAGCATCTACTTAACTTTTTAGAGACTCTCTGCAGGGCTCTCATCCCTGATGATGAGAGGGGTCTGTTTAGAGAGGATTTGCCAAAGTATGTGGTCATTTGTGATAATGTGAGTTTCCATCGATCAAACATCATAAGGCAATGGTTTGTGACCCACCAGAGGTTGCTCATAGAATTCCTCCCACCTTATTCACCATTCCTTAACCCAATTGAGGAGTTCTTTACAGCATGGAGGTGGAAGATGTAAGATCGTCAGCCACACACAGATGACCGTGCTGGCTGCAATGGATGCAGCATGTGAGGACATCACAGTAGATGCCTGCAGAGGATGGACAAGGCATTCCAAAAGATTATTTACACGTTGCATTGGAAGGGAAAATATCCGGTGTGATGTGGATGAGAATATGTGGGCCGACAGACAGGAACGTCTGGATGTGTAGAGACAGCACTAGAACAGTGCTACAGGCAAAGTTGTGCTTTAGGGGTGTTTCCTGTGTTTCTTTCTAATTTAGTTTTTATTTTCCTTTGTGCGCCTGTAATTTACTGTAAATTATTTTGTTGTTTTATTTCATAACGTAGCACTAGTAAAAGCTGTGAAAAACTAAATCTCTTTTGTCTCTTTCAATCAATAACCCACATACAGTAATATGTATATAGTACTGTGGAAATTGATTCATGCCATAGAAGTGCAGCCTTGTGCATTTTCAGTACAGTAACTGTACTGAAGTTTACATCTGGGAATACTGTCAAAGAACACAGTTACATTGACAACATGCATAAACATTTTGACGAGCTTGTTCGTGAACAATGACTCAATGGCTTATCATTGTGATGGCACTGACATGATTGTTGGCATGAATATTTACTTTTGAGAAATGTACTAAGGATTTTTAGTGACTGACTAACTTTAGAAATATATATCTATTGTATATTGCAGTTTGTACAAATTGTTCTGAGAAATGCACTTATTATCCTGCACGTTAGGGATGATGTGAAAAACGCACCAAAGTGGCTGAGAAAAACTGTAATATACACTAAGGGGCTGTTCACATATCGCGCCTAAAAATGTGTGGAAAACGCTAGGCGCGCAGCTTTCTCCTTCTTTCCAAAGCGCTCGGGCAGTTGCGCCCTGGGGCGTCTGCCGTTGCTAAGCAACAATGACGCGCTCTCTCCATGAAGACGCGGAAATTTCAGCAAAGGATAAATGGATTTGCAGCCCTGAAAATCACTTGCAGTAGCTCTGCTACTAAATTTATTTCAAAATGGCAATACATATACAGCTATGATCAGCTGTTCCTTCATCTTGGCTGAGCTTTCAACGTTGTTACGGGAAAGGATGAAGCTGATTGGTTAGTTCTTGTCACATGACCCGCGGTGTGCTTGCGGCATTCTGAAAAGTTGAGATGTTTTTAACTAGATGCGGTGCGGACGCGCCTGGCAAAAACGAGCGTGTCGCACCGCATGCGCGTCGCTTCCATTATGAGCGTGCATACCGCGCGCCTACATTGGAAACAACTAACTTGCGCAAGCAAAAGACGCGATATGTGAACGGCCCCTAATATATAACTAAAGGATTATCAATTGTTCATCATTTAAGTTATATAACCCTGTGTATAGTTCCTAATTTTCCTTCAGTTGGTGTCTAGTATTGTTTGTGTGTAGACACGCTGTTACATTGCCTTGTCGTATTTGTAGCGTCTTGTGTTCGTGAGAGCGTTGTTTCATGTTTGTGACCCATGCTTTGCTTTCTTGTGTGTTTCTGCATTGGATGTCCGTGTCTCCCCGGAACCCCGTCCACTCTATGCAACCCACCACCAAGCAACACCACTTACCTTCGGCTCGCTTCACCGCAGTTCCTGTGTCACCCTCTCCTGCTGCAAACTCACCTCCGCCTTCCGGATTCGTCACTCATCACCACCATCTTGGACTGTGCATTCCTCCCAGCGTTGTTTGTGTCTCAGTATTGTCTTGTATCATTGTCTTCATTAAATTACATTAACCTTCCTGCTTCCTGCCACTCCTTCACCCCAGTAGTTACAGTATTACCTGGGTTTATTTTATTAACACACCTTTTTGTTTGTAGTAGGACTGTCACGATATTAGATTTTTCATATCACGGTTATTGTGGCCATACGAATTCATGATATCGATATATCTATAGAAACTTTGGGGGGAAAAAAGATATCAGTCAAATTATTTTTTTTAACTTTGTTTATTGAGTTTTTCTTTTTCACCCAATGTACATAAGGATACGGATAAATGCAGGGCACAAGACTCTGGCTTTCTCTGTCTTTTTTGCAGCTCCTATGAAATTACAAGAGAGAAAATACTGTGAAGTTCAACAGTATGATGAATAAATATTAATGGTTACACGTTACAATATTAACTAACATGAATAAACAATGAACAATACATTTATTACACAATTTATTAATCTTTGTTAATATAAATAAAAACATCAGTCATTCATTGTTAATATTAGTTCACAGTGCGTTAATGTTTACAAACACAGCTTGAGATTTTAATAATGCATAAATAACTGCTGAAATTAACATGAACTAAGATTAATAAATGCTGTGGAAATATTGTTCATTATTATTTATGTTATTTATATATATTAACTTATGTAATTAACTAATGTTAACTAACGAACCTTATTGAAGATTGACCGCAGATGAGGCATTAAGTGCATTGCCACTACGACCAACTTAACATTTTACAGAGTTTAATGTAGCAATTTGGTCGCTCAGTTTTTCAAGATCAGTTTTAATCGTTTAACTATTAATAGATTTGAACAAAGAAATTAAGTTTTACTATGCACAGGCCATAATAATTGCAAATACAAAAACAAGACAAGTAAAGAAAATGCGGTACTTATTAAAATAATCACCCTTTACTTAAATAGATACAGAAAACCGCTGTTAACAGGTTAATATAACGTTTCTCAGTCTATGACTAGTAAACTAATAGCAACTTGCTCTAAATTGAACTCTCCTCAGAGCAGCTGCGAGCATTGCGTCTTTGTCTTGCGTGACAGGTGTAAGCTTTAAGGTACAATACTGCCACCTGGGAGCCCAACCAGGTACTGGCACTGGAGTATTTACATGTGGTGTTATCATAAGAGAATTGTTCATTTTAAATATTGCGGTTATTGCTAATACCGGTATATCGTTAAACACTAAATTAACACAATATCGATAATCATTCCTTTGAATATCACGGTATATCGCAACAGCCCTAGTTTGTAGACACCTGTTTCAACCTAATTCATCATCTTTCTTTGAACATGATTGTGACCATTTCAAATATATGCTGTTCTTTTGAAGTTTCCATTCATAAATAAAATGTATCATGATTTTATCAAAGTAATAAATTACATATTAAAATATAATCAAATATAGTAATATTTCAACATTTTTACTGTATTTTTGATCAAATAAATGCAGTCTTGTGAGCAGAAGAGACTTAAAAACATTAAATATCTTAATTATTCAAAAATCTTTTGACTGGCAGTGTACTTTTTTATGTTATTAACTGTATGATGCTAATTGTGAGAATGTGCCATAACGGTGTGTGAAAGAGGCAAGATGTAGAGTTTGACTGAAGTTTCCAGCTCTGTGTGTCTGAAGGGAAATCAGAGAGAATTATGGTCATTAGTTCTGAGGCCATTCCATATTCCACTTCTGTGGTTCAGTGCTGGTGAATCTGGCTTAGAGAAGCGCAGTGTCCTCATGCATGAGTGGCCCATGCCTACAGCCAGTCCCGCTCTTATCAGCAAGTCTTCAGCCAACATGCGCCGGTCAAATGCCTCCACAAAATCCAGCACTACTTGGGAATTTACAGTGAGGACATTGAGCATTGTGTCAGTTTGCTCTGCTCCAGCATTCCTGCACCACAAAACTCAACTTCTGAGATTTTCCAAACCCTTTTGAGTAGGTTCACAAAATCATCAAGCTTTCAGGTGGAAGAGATTTTAGTCATGAATTTCACAGAAAGGTGCATACAGTATGTATCTAAACACACTTAAGATTTGTTGAATCATATACCCTTATACTCAATTTACAAACAACAGAATTCCTGGAAATCATTGCAAAAACAGATTTTACATCAGAAATGCGAGGCTCTGTACAATATTAAGAAGTTTTTATTTTAAATGTGGCATTTTTTATGTTTTGGTACTTCTAATTTAAGATGAATTAAAATATATCAAGGTTGTTTTTGATAAAATAAACTAAAATAATAATAGTTTTCATTAATTGAAATACAGCTGAAATAAAATAATAAAATAAATGAATTGCTAACAGTCAAACTAAATAAAATTGAAAATATATAAAAGCTAATTTAAAATATTATAAAATATTATATAAATATTACATTAGAACATTTATAATGTTAAAATAACTGCTAAAAATAAATAAATCACATCTCTCATCTTCTTATTATGTATTTTATTTTATATGTGTCACAGTGTCTGGGTTGTGTTCCCTGGGTTTCCACTAGGTGTCCTCCTTTTCCACGGTGTCTGTCACCTTATCACTTCCTGTTCCCTTATTTGGTCACCTTCCTCTTTGTTGAGTAATTGATTGTTCCCCACCTGTCTCCTGTTCCCTCATTATCCTTCTGTGTATTTATACCCGGTCTGTCTGAGTCTGTGTTACAGAGTCCTTGTTTAATGTCCTATGATTATTCATGTCCGTCGCTTCTTGCCTTGCCTTGCCTTGCCTTGCCTTGCCTTGCCTTCGTGTCTTCGTGTCTTGTTTATGTTGGATTTGGATATTCTGGTTTTGACCCTGCCTGGACTGTTTACCCCTTTGGATTACCCTTTAAATAAATGACTTACCTGCAATTGGTTCCCTCTCCTGTGTTTCCTGTAATGCCGATCGTGACAGAAGGACTCCGTCACAGTAGGAACCAGCGGTATGTCATTTTTCCGTTCCCCAGCCAAGATGGCGGAGCGGCGAACCAAGTACCTTCGGTTGATCGGCCTCCGCCAAGAGGGCAATGAAGTGGGTGCCCTGGCTCAGGTGTTCTGTCCCTGGCCGAGGGCATGGGCTACAACGATGCGGCCCTCAAGGACTATTTCAATGGCGGGCTGGATGATCCAGTGTCTCAGGAGGAGATGGCGCAGTTAGAGACACTGGAATTCTGGGAATTCGTGCGCTACCTGCAGCATCGGCTTCGGTGGGATGCCCCAGCCACTTCTGTCTCTTCCGGCGGGGGGGTCGTCAGCCCAGCACCACTGCCCAGAATGGCAACCAGCCAAGCGCCACAACCCAAGATGGCCGCCAGTCCAGCACCACTGCCCAGGATGGCTACCAGCCAAGCGCCACAACCCAAGATGGCCGCCAGTCCAGCACCACTGCCCAGGATGGCTACCAGCCAAGCGCCACAGCACAAGATGGCCGCTAACCCATCGCCAATGCCCACATTGGCCACTGTTCCAGCGCCACAGCCCAAGATGGCCGCCAGACCAGCACCAATGCCCAAATTGGCCACCGTTCCAGCGCCACAGCCCAAGATGGCCACCAGCCCAGCACCAATGCCCAAATTGGCCACCGGTTCAGCGCCACAGCCCAAGATGGCCGTCAGCCTAGCGCCACAGCACAAGATGGCCGTCAGTCCAGCGCCACAGCACAAGATGGCCGTCAGTCCAGTGCCACAGCACAAGATGGCCGCTAGCCCAGCGCCAATGCCCAATTTGGCTACCGGTCCAGCGCCACAGTACAAGATGGCCGCCAGCCCAGCACCACAGTACAAGAGGGCCGCCTGTCCAGAGGCATGGCCCAAGATGGCTGCTTGCCCAGCGCCGCTACACAGGAGGAGAGTCTCAGTTGACCCTTCGGAGTCGAGTCAGGTGCCAGTTGACCCTCCGGAGTCGAGTCAGGTGCCAGTGAACTCTCCAGAGTCGAGTCAGGTGCCAGTGAACTCTCCAGAGTCGAGTCAGGTGCCAGTGAACTCTCCAGAGTCGAGTCAGGTGCCAGTGAACTCTCCAGAGTCGAGTCAGGTGCCAGTGAACTCTCCATTGTCGAGTCAGGTGCCAGTGAACTCTCCATTGTCGAGTCAGGTGCCAGTGAACTCTCCATTGTCGAGTCAGGTGCCAGTGAACTCTCCAGAGTCAGGGCTGGTCACCGCTGATCCTCCAGAGTCAGGGCTGGTCACCGCTGATCCTCCAGAGTCAGGGCTGGTCACCGCTGATCCTCCAGAGTCAGGGCTGGTCACCGCTGATCCTCCAGAGTCAGGGCTGGTCACCGCTGATCCTCCAGAGTCAGGGCTGGTCACCGCTGATCCTCCAGAGTCAGGGCTGGTCACCGCTGATCTTCAAGGACTGAGTCAAATCACCGGTGATCTTCAAGGACTGAGTCAAGTCACCGCTGATCTTCAAGGACTGAGTCAAGTCACCGGTGATCTTCAAGGACTGAGTCAAGTCACCGGTGATCTTCAAGGACTGAGTCAAGTCACCGGTGATCTTCAAGGACTGAGTCAAGTCACCGGTGATCTTCAAGGACTGAGTCAAGTCACCGGTGATCTTCATGAACAAAGGCAAGTCACCATTGATCTTCATGAACAAAGGCAAGTCACCATTGATCTTCATGAGCAGTGTCAGGCCAGCACCAATCTTCTGGAATCCAGTAAGGACACCAGGGGATTACCAGAGTTTCGTCGTCCCGTTGGTCCAGCCGCACAGAGGTCTGGCTGTGGTGGTCTTCTGCTCCGCCCTGGGGGCCTTCCGCCCTGACCACACGGTTGTGGGGGTCTTCCGCTCCGTCCTGGAGGACTCTGACTTCGTCCACAAGGACGTGGTGGTCTTCGGCTCCGCCCTGGGGGGCTTCCGTCCTGACCACACGGTTGTGGTGGTCTTCTGCTCCGCCTTGGGGGCCTCTCGTCCTGACCACATGGCTGTGGTGGTTTTCTGCTCTGCCCTGGGGACTTCCGCCCTGACCACACTGTTGTGGTGGTCTTCTGCTCCGCCCTGGGGGGCTCTCGCCCTGACTACACGGTTGTGGTGGTCTTCTGCCCCGCCCTGGAGGACTCTGGTTTTGACCACAAGGACGTGGTGGTCTTCCGCTCCGCCCTGGAGGACTCTGGCGTCGACCACAAGGATGTGGTGGTCTTCTGCCCCGCCCTGGGGGGCTTCATGTTGTTGTTTTTGCTTTTTGTTTTTGTGTTCACTCCTGTCCCTGTTCCTTTCTGTTAGTCTGGCCCTCCGGTCCTCCTCCCTCCTGGTCTCCCTGTTTGTGTTTTCAATCCTGGTGCCTGTTCCCCATGTTTTTCTTTTCTGGCCCTCCGTCCCTCCCCCTGAGCCTCCACCTGTCCGCCTTCCTCCTGGTCTCTGTTTTGTGTCTGTCGTGGAGCGTCTGGCAGCCGCTCCGTAGACGGGGGGTACTGTCACAGTTTCTGGGTTGTGTTCCCTGGGTTTCCACTAGGTGTCCTCCTTTCCCACGGTGTCTGTCACCTTATCACTTCCTGTTCCCTTATTTGGTCACCTTCCTCTTTGTTGAGTAATTGATTGTTCCCCACCTGTCTCCTGTTCCCTCATTATCCTTCTGTGTATTTATACTCGGTCTGTCTGAGTCTGTGTTACGGAGTCCTTGTTTAATGTCCTATGATTATTCATGTCTGTCGCTTCTTGCCTTGCCTTGCCTTACCTTGTCTTTGTGTCTTCGTGTCTTCGTGTCTTGTTTATGTTGGATTTGGATATTCTGGTTTTGACCCTGCCTGGACTGTTTACCCCTTTGGATTACCCTTTAAATAAATGACTTACCTGCAATTGGTTCCCTCTCCTGTGTTTCCTGTAACGCAGATCGTGACAATATGATATTTTGTAAAATATATTATTCTACGGTTGTCAAAAAATTTGCTTTTGAACAGATTTTCCAAACTATTTTGAGCAGGTAATGAACAAAATCATCAAGCGTTCAGGTAAAAGTAGTTTACTGTTTTTGTCATGAATTTCACAAATCAACACATGCAATACGTTTAGGAGGACCTGAATGAACTTCAAATGTCAAGCAACTCGCAATTTTAAGAAATGCTTTTGCAGCACATGTGAGAACAGCAGCAATTTCTGCAGTAAGTGTTGGAATCTGAAGATGATTGTACTTCAGTCCCATTAATGATGCCAACTGGATAGAAATGGAAGAGCAAATTGCCTTTGAAGGGCCATTCTGTACTTTTCTCCAAATGAAAAGAACTCAACGCTATTTGGTTGTCTATCATCAAACTGCATTTATATTTAATGATTTCAGCAGACTGTAGAGTTCATAGACTGACAATTTAAACATTACTTTCAGTAATGAAACACTTACAAAATAAGTGCAACTGTGCGATTTTATGTCTTTTGTGAATATTATTTTCAGTTTGGATAATGAAAGTGACAAAATGTTTACCTTTATCCCGAAGAGAATCACATTTAGAGATCTGAGAGAGTGTTAGTTCACTTAATATGGAGATTCCCATCATATGAAGACTGAAAGATGAGTGTATTATATACTTGGGAAAGCATAGTGTTAGTATTTGCATGCTGAGATGCATTTCATCAAAATAATAATAGCTCACTCTGCTTCTGAAATTACTTTCTTTTGCTACAGACATCAAATGTTCTTGTTTTTCATATAGAGACATCTAATCAATTCCTCGCGGATAAAATCAAGTCCTGTCCCAGAACTGATTTCCCTCAATGAATATCTTGTTTTGCTAAGATGAAGGTGCCTGTTAAAAAGGCATTTGTCTCTGTTTAAAGCCTCAGTGTTTTAGTGTGTTTGGAAAGCATCACACTGTCTGTGACAGCCAGCATCATGATTACAGCACTCCAAACGATCTATTAAAGATGAACTACAACCAAAACACTCATAGCATGAGAGTTTCAAATCTTCTCAAATGTGCCTGCACTCACATGCATGAATTTACTAAACCTAAAACAATCATGATGATTCAGTCATACAGGTGCTGGTCATATAATTAGAATATCATCAAAAAGTTGATTTATTTCACTAATTCCATTCAAAAAGTGAAACTTGTATATTATATTCATTCATTATTCACAGACTGATATATTTAAAATGTTTATTTTTTTTTTTTTTTTTTTTTATTATTATAACTGACTACTAAGAAAAATCCCAAATTCAGTATCTCAGAAAATTTGAATATAACTTAAGACCAATACAAAGAAATGATTTTGAGAAATCTTGGCCAACTAAAAAGTATGAAAATGAAAAGTATGAGCATGTACTGTACAGCACTCAATACTTAGTTGGGGCTCCTTTTGCCTGAATTACTGCAGCAATGTGGCGTGGCATGGAGTTGATAAGTCTGTGGCACTGCTCAGGTGTTATGAGAGCCCAGGTTGCTCTGATAGTGGCCTTCAGCTCTTCTGCATTGTTGGGTCTGACATATCTTCCTCTTCACAATACCCCATAGACTTTCTATGAGGTTAAGGTCAGGTGAGTTTGCTGGCCAATTAAGAACAGGGATACCATTGTCCTTAAACCAGGTACTGGTAGCTTTAACACTGCGTGCAGGTGCCAAGTCCTGTTGGAAAATGAAATCTGCATCTCCATAAAGTTGGTCAGCAGTAGGAAGCATGGCTATGGCTGTGTTAACCTTCATTCATTATTCACAGACTGATATATTTAAAATGTTTATTTTTTTTTTTTTATTTTTTTTTTTATTATTATAACTGACTACTAAGAAAAATCCCAAATTCAGTATCTCAGAAAATTTGAATATAACTTAAGACCAATACAAAGAAATGATTTTGAGAAATCTTGGCCAACTAAAAAGTATGAAAATGAAAAGTATGAGCATGTACTGTACAGCACTCAATACTTAGTTGGGGCTCCTTTTGCCTGAATTACTGCAGCAATGTGGCGTGGCATGGAGTTGATAAGTCTGTGGCACTGCTCAGGTGTTATGAGAGCCCAGGTTGCTCTGATAGTGGCCTTCAGCTCTTCTGCATTGTTGGGTCTGACATATCTTCCTCTTCACAATACCCCATAGACTTTCTATGAGGTTAAGGTCAGGTGAGTTTGCTGGCCAATTAAGAACAGGGATACCATTGTCCTTAAACCAGGTACTGGTAGCTTTAACACTGCGTGCAGGTGCCAAGTCCTGTTGGAAAATGAAATCTGCATCTCCATAAAGTTGGTCAGCAGTAGGAAGCATGGCTATGGCTGTGTTAACCTTGGACCTCAGAAAACACAGTGGACCAGCACCAGCAGATGAAATGGCACCGCAAACTATCACTGACTGTGGAAACTTTACACTGGACCTCAAGCAACGTGGCTTGTGTGCCTCTCCTCTCTTCCTCCAGAATCGGGGACCCTGATATCCAAAGGAAATGCAAAATTTACTTTAGTCAGAGAACATAACTTTGGACCACTTAGCAGCAGTCGAGTCCTTTTTGAAGTGAGATGCTTCTGATGCTGTTGTTCAAGAGTGGCTTGACACAGGGAATGCGATAGCTGAAACCCATGTCTTGCACACGTCTGTGTGTAGTGGTTCTTGAAGCACTGACTCCAGCTGCAGTCCACTCTTTGTGAATCTCCCCCACATTTTTGAATGGGTTTGTTTCACAATCCTCTCCAGGGTGCGGTTATCCCTATCGCTTTTAAAGTTTTTTTCTACCACATCTTTTCCTTCCATTCAACTCTCTATTAATGTGCTTGGACACAGAGCTCTGTGAACAGCCAGCCTCTTTTGAAATGACCTTTTATGTCTTGCCCTCCTTGTGCAAGGTGTCAGGGGTCGTCTTTTGGACAACTGTCAAGTCAGCAGTCTTCCCCATGATTGTGTAGCCTACCGAACTAGACTGAGAGACCATTTAAAGGCTTTGCAGGTGTTCTGAGTTAATTAGCGGATTAGAGTGTGGCACCAGGTGTCTTAAATATTGAACCTTTTCACAATATTCTAATTTTCCGAGATACTGAATTTGGGATTTTCCTTAGTTGTCAGTTATGTACATCAAAATTAAAATAAATAAACAATTGAATTATATCAGTCTTTGGGTAATGTATGAATGTAATATACAAGTTTCACTTTTTGAATGGAATTAGTGAAATAAATCAACTTTTTGATGATATTCTAATTATATGACCAGCACCTGTATATGATTATATTTAACTATATACAGAGGTGGAAAGAGTACAAAAATATTCTACTCAAGTAAAAGTACCATTACATTAATGAAATTTTACTTAAGTACAAGTAAAAGTACCAGTCTAAAAATCTACTCAAGTAAAAGTAAAAAGTAGCTCATTTAAAATTTACTCGGAGTAAAAATTACTTAGTTACATTTTAATAGTGGGAGGGAGTCAAAAATGGGACAGGCCAAGGTTGTCAAACTCAGTTCCTGGAGGGCCACAGTCCTGCACAGTTTAGATATAACCCTAATTAAACAGACCTGATCCAGCTAATCTAATCATTTAGGTTTATTTGAAAACTACATGATATGTGTGCTGGTGCAGGGTTAGAACTAAACTCTGCAGGGCTACGGCCCTCCAGGAACTGAGTTTGACACCCCTGGGATAGGTCTATTAATCTCAAACTACAACCCGAATTCCGGAAAAGTTGGGACATTTTTTAAATTTAATAAAATGAAAACTAAAGGAATTTCAAATCACATGAGCCAATATTTTATTCACAATAGAACATAGATAACGTAGCAAATGTTTAAACTGAGAAACTTTACACTTTTATCCACTTAATTAGCTCATTTAAAATTTAATGCCTGCTACAGGTCTCAAAAAAGTTGGCTCGGGGGCAACAAATGGCTAAAAAAGCAAGCAGTTTCGAAAAATTCAGCTGGGAGAACATCTAGTGATTAATTAAGTTAATTGATATCAGGTCTGTAACATGATTAACTATAAAAGCTTTGTCTTAGAGAAGCAGAGTCTCTCAGAAGTAAAGATGGGCAGAGGCTCTCCAATCTGTGAAAGACTGCGTAAAAAATTGTGGAAAACTTTAAAAACAATATTCCTCAACGTCAAATTGCAAAGGCTTTGCAAATCTCATCATCTACAGTGCATAACATCATTAAAAGATTCAGAGAAACTGGAGAAATCTCTGTGCGTAAGGGACAAGGCCGGAGACCTTTATTGGATGCCTGTGGTCTTCGGGCTCTCAGACGACACTGCATCACTCATCGGCATGATTGTGTCAATGACATTACTAAATGGGCCCAGGAATACTTTCAGAAACCACTATCGGTAAACACAATCCGCCGTGCCATCAGCAGATGCCAACTAAAGCTCTATCATGCAAAAAGGAAGCCATATGTGAACATGGTCCAGAAGTGCCGTCGTGTCCTGTGGGCCAAGGCTCATTTAAAATGGACTATTTCAAAGTGGAATAGTGTTCTATGGTCAGACGAGTCCAAATTTGACATTCTTGTTGGAAATCACGGACGCCGTGTCCTCCGGGCTAAAGAGGAGGGAGACCTTCCAGCATGTTATCAGCGTTCAGTTCAAAAGCCAGCATCTCTGATGGTATGGGGGTGCATAAGTGCATACGGTATGGGCAGCTTGCATGTTTTGGAAGGCTCTGTGAATGCTGAAAGGTATATAAAGGTTTTAGAGCAACATATGCTTCCCTCCAAACAACGTCTATTTCAGGGAAGGCCTTGTTTATTTCAGCAGGACAATGCAAAACCACATACTGCAGCTATAACAACAGCATGGCTTCGTCGTAGAAGAGTCCGGGTGCTAACCTGGCCTGCCTGCAGTCCAGATCTTTCACCTATATAGAACATTTGGCGCATCATTAAACGAAAAATACGTCAAAGACGACCACGAACTCTTCAGCAGCTGGAAATCTATATAAGGCAAGAATGGGACCAAATTCCAACAGCAAAACTCCAGCAACTCATAGCCTCAATGCCCAGACGTCTTCAAACTGTTTTGAAAAGAAAAGGAGATGCTACACCATGGTAAACATGCCCCGTCCCAACTATTTTGAGACCTGAAGCAGAAATCAAAATTGAAATGAGCTCATTTTGTGCATAAAATTGTAAACTTTCTCAGTTTAAACATTTGCTATGTTATCTATGTTCTATTGTGAATAAAATGTTGGCTCATGTGATTTGAAAGTCTTTTCGTTTTCATTTTATTAAAATTTAAAAAACGTCCCAACTTTTCCGGAATTCGGGTTGTAGTTGTTTTTAATTAAAGGAATCAGTTATTTAGAATAATAATACATTTGGGCTGTTGCCAGGGAAATCAGTATCAACAAACTCATCTTTTAATGCAGAGGAAATGCAGAAGATTCAATGGAAGTGGCATTTAGATGTATCACACTGTGTAGTGCTGGACAAGAATGCATTTAACCTGCAGTTACAAATGCATGAATAATGTTTTGATATACAAGACATAAAATGTTGAATACTCATTTGAAATGATAAGAAATTAATTATTTAAAAAAATCAAAAGATAGCCTACTTTAAATGTGAAATTAAAATGGCCAGTATGTGTCAGCAAGTCACTGTTAATAAGTGAGTCATTGCGATTGAACCGAATCATTTAAACGTTTGATTCATTCAGAAACGAAACACTGTCACGTTGCTCAGAGACGCAAAACTGTGCTTTGGTGGCTGTGTTTGGAATTATTTTCTTGTTTTAGAAATAGAGCTAAAAAAGGCAATATGGTGTCTAAAACGCAAGTCTCTTAATTAACTTGTTTACTGAACTGTTATATATATGTATGTATATATTCATGATGATTTTTGGAGGAAAATATGTCATTCTTTGTGTGATTTTGATTTAATATATGAAATTATATAAATATGAGAATTTTCTGCCCCTATATCTTCAATTTTGTGATCATTCTAAATGCATTTTAGGAGACTGAATCACACAGTGAAAGAACGCACTATAAATGCGCGCGCACATCATTAAAACAAAAATAGCACACTCCTCACCACTGTCTTTTTGGCTAATTTGTGCAAAACCTCTTGCTAAAATGTCAAAGCTTCATTTTAACCACCAATGCAACGATGCAATTATTTAGCTTACCTCTTCTTGCGAAGGGTTGATGTCTTGTCGAGATTTTATAAGCTGCTAGTTTGGTCTTCCCAGGCAAGTACAGCTTACACTGCATAATAGAGCATACATATGGCCAGGGGTTCACTTCATTTCCTTCGAGTTCAACTTCAGAATATGACGGGGTTTCGTTTTCAGCGGTGTCTGCACCACTAACGCCTGTTTTGTCCGTCTGCATCTTTCTTGTGATTTTAGCGCCAGTTTGCCCTCCTGCCCATTATTTACTGCCGTAGTTTCCAGGGAGCGATTTTTTTTTTTTTTTTTACTCAGTAATTAATGTGTTTTAAAATGTAGCGAAGTACAATACTTCAATCAAAATATACTTAAGTAAAAGTAAAATTACAAATTTAAAAAATTACTTTAAAAAGTATTAGTACACAAAAAAGCTACTCAATTACAGTAACGCGAGTAAATGTAATTCGTTACTTTCCACCTCTGACTATATAGCACAGGAGTGGCCAATGTTGGACCTGGAGAGAGCCACAGTCCTGCAGAGTTTTGCCCCAACCTTGACAAAATCTCACCTGCTTGATGTTGTTGTTGTTTGATTTGTGCGCATTTCATTCATAAAATATTAATTTTACATTTTTCAATACACTCCTTTCTCCCCTCAGCCACCTCCCATCACTTCTCTTACTACTGACAATTTTATTTATTTCACAAACAAAACCACATCCATCAGCAGTCAGTTCTTGGCTCCATCCAGGAACTCACAGCAAAAGCTAACCATCGTCCCTTCTCTTACAAGTCTCTAAACTTATCCTCTCCAGACACCCTACCACCTGTACTTTAGACCCAATCCCCTCACATCTCCTACAAGCTATTTCACCAGCACTTCCTACTGTAAAAAAACCTACATTTGACAAATCACTTGTTGAAATCTATAGGCATGTGTCTCTCCTCCCTTTCATAGCAAAATCACTTAAATGATTTGTTTTCAACCAAGTGTCTTCCTTCCTTTCATAGACGAACCAGCTGGCCAATTACCAATCTGAATTAAAGAGTGGCCTAACAACTGAAACCACCTTGCTGTCAGTCACTGAATTGCTATGGAGTGCAAGAGTTGAGACCAAATGTTCAGTTCTCATTCTTCTAAATTTATCTGCAGCATTCAACACTGTTAATCATCAAATCCTAGAAGGTAGATCCTTCAGGGTGGCTTGGGGGACTAGAAGTATCACATCAACTGGTCACTGGGGTTCCTCTTTGATCAGTTCTTAGACCCCCTCCTCTTCTCTATATGGACTGTATCACTGGGACCCATCATTCAGGCACATGGTTTTTCCTACTATTGCTATGCTGATGATGCAGCTTTACCTCTCATTTCAACCAGATGATCTAATGGTACCTGCTCGGATCTCAGACTGCCTGACGGAGATCTCAGCATGGATGAAAGGACATCACTTGCAGCTCAACCAGGCAAAGATGGAGCTTCTCATCTTCCCAACCACCCCATCAGTACAGCACCAGTTTATCATCCAAATGGGTGCATCAACGATAATCTCATCATATTTGGCCAGTGATCTTGAGGTGATCCTTGATGATCAGCTGACCTTTAATGATCATATTACAAAAAAACGCATGATCATGCAGGTTCGCACTACACAACATCAGGAAGCTCAGACCCTTCCTAACAAACCATGCAACACAGCTTCTCATCCAAGCCCTTGTGATTTCTAGGCTGGACAATTGCAATGCTCCACATCTGCTCGCTCTTACAAATCTATATCCCCTCCAGATGCCTGCAGTCGGTAAATGAGCGATGCCTTGTGAATCACTCTCAAGGATCTTTTCTATCATCATACCCTGTTGGTGAAATTTATTTTCCATGAGCATTTAACTGCCTCCTCATTATAATAAATACATAAATAAAAATTATATGCCTTCCCTTTTTATTCTTTTATCATTTATCTCCTTTTGTCCTAACTTTTACTATTTTGAAGGATGACAGAAACCTTGTATAATGGGCACTTATCATGTTTATTACCATCTAATGATAAATCACTGATTGTATTCCTCAACTGTAAGTTGCTTTGGATAAAAGCATATGCAAAATGAATAAATGTAAACCACAGAGTGTCTTAAAAACACTTCTGTGTGCAGGACTACTTCATTCCACCACATATTCAAGTTGACAGTTTTATAGATGAGCCCAAGACGACCAAAGATTGGCCATTAGATTTACCCAAAATGAATTATATCTCATGTTTAACCACTATAGAGGCATCAGAGCTAGCGGCAAATTCCAGAAGAACTGGTCAAGGCGAGGCTTTCCTTGATGGGTTAATTAGTTCTGAATGGCCACTGACGCCCTGCAACTCATGTCTCTGAATATGTTGATGCAAATGTTCAAACAGGCATTATCTTTATGAACAAAGTGCATATTTGAAGTCTTAACAACTACATTCTCACCTAAAAAAAGAAACTCAAATACATTCCTTGACACAACATTCATTAACTCAGGCATGTTGCCAACCTTTATCTTCACCATACATTGTCTATGACAAAAAAAAAAAATGTAAGAAGATACGTTTTCAGTGGACTTTCAACTTTTGCTTTGTTTGATTAAGCATGAAAATATACCATTATTGTTTTTTTTTTTTCATTTGATTTATTTAAATTAGCTTTGCATCAGGCACTGTAATTTTTGCCAATCAAGATCTGGCAGCAACCGTGCATTTCCCCCCACGTGCCAGCAAACCAATGAGAACTTCAACAATAATGACGAGTCATAGCAATAGAGTGGCAATACCAAAGTTTCTGTGAATCTGCTTGCCAGGAATCTCATGTAACTGGCACAGATTTACAGAAATTACTGTTGTTTGGCAAACAAATAATTTACATTTACAATTTACTTTAATTTTACTAAGCTTACACGTCAGAATGAAAGGATCAATTCATAATCACGTTTATATTATTAGCCCATTAATTAAGTCTCTGAAATGGTTTGGGTAAGAAGAGGATTCACAGATTATATGGACAGAATGCCACTGAGATGTACAGTACAGACCAAAAGTTTGGACACACCTTCTCATTCAAAGAGTTTTCTTTATTTTCATGACTATGAAAATTGTAGTCACACTGAAGGCATCAAGGGCTATTTGACCAAGAAGGAGAGTGATGGGGTGCTGTGCCAGATGACCTGGCCTCCACAGTCACTGGACCTGAACCCAATCGAGATGGTTTAGGGGTGAGCTGGACCGCAGACAGAAGGCAAAAGGGCCAACAAGTGCTAAGCATCTCTCGGGGAACTCCTTCAAGACTATTGGAAGACCATTTCAGGTGACTACCTCTTGAAGCTCATCAAGAGAATGCCAAGAGTGTTCAAAGCAGTAAAACACATGTGAACATGTGAACAGTAGCCTACTTTTTGATCAGTTCAACAGTAATGTTTAGGAAATAATAGATATTGAATGGATGTTTGAACTAATTAGCAAGGTTTTTTTTGTTTGTGTTTGATTGTTTCTGTTTTTTTTTTTTCATTCCAAATGATCAGGAAAAAAAACAAAGGAAAAAAAAAATGAAAAAAGTAATAAATTATTACTATATTACTGTGCCATAGTAAAAAAATACATGTACCTATTTTTTGATCAGTTGACCAGCTATCTGCCCAATCAGGTAACTAAGTGACAGTTTATAGATCTTGAGAGTATGGTACCTCTCAGTGCATGGCACAGCTCAGAGCGCACCTACTTCACACTGACTGCACCTGTCAGCCACCTGTCTGCTGGCGGCCCTTACAGCATGCTCGATCAGCAACAGCTCTTCTATGGACACTATGACCACGTTCACCCCTACCAGCCCCATCCCTGTTGGGCAAAGGGTCGAGATGATCATTTGTTTGTGCTTTGTGAACACTCTCGCCTTGCACAGCGGCACCATTGCACTGCCAAGATGTACCGTGAGAAGCTGTAAAAGGCAAATATTCCCCTTCAGAGTCAAAATCAGCTAATAACATTTGCAAAACATCCCTCACTGTACAACTTTGTATTAGCCATTTGGTGATTTTCTCTCATAAATCTTACAATTTCCACGCATGCTATCGAATGAACTGCTTCCGTATCAATGACACGAGAGCTCACTTGCTCTGCTATTTTATATTCCAGCAGGAATTCCAGCTGCTTCTATCATTATGAAAACAGCTGCACATATAACAGCTGAGTAAATGTGCCTAGGAAAATTACAGCAATTAAAATGTTAATTAATGCACAGTGGTTTTCTGTCATGATCTCATCCTGCAGGAGCAGCGAGTGGAGGTTCACACTGTAGGTCTGTGTTCAAAAATTCAGCTGAGACTCACATCTTTAACTTATCAGACACCAGTCAAATGTAATATTCATCTCAGTGATAAACAGATTCAGACAAATTAAGAAACACTATCAGATTTTATCTAGTATCTTTCAGAGAAAATCTGACTCCAGTTAAAAACTTAATAATGCACTCGTGTTTTATGAGTAAACCTAATGAGCGCTTTACTGCTGTGGCACATTAACACATTAGTGTTTCTTATGAATGCACTCACAAGAATCATGCTTCTGCAGGAATCCTACATTTATTAATTTATGAAAAAAGAATCCAGAAAAAAAATTAAACAGAACATGGAATTTGAAAAAAAAATAAAAAAAAATAAAATGGATTTAGGATAGATTTCATTGTTTAATAAGTTTATTAAACTTACAGCATAATAAATTGCATGAGTTTCAGTATTTTAATTAATAAAAATTTTTTGTTTACTAAAATTCACCCGTTAAAATAGAATCCAGAAAAATAAAATAAAACAAACAAATCCATAATAAAAAAAAATAAAATTAAACCTTTAATAAATTGCTGATAAATTGTATGTTTCATGATTTCAATTAATTAGACATGCTTTTGGTTTAGTTAAACAGAACCAGGAAAAATAAATACATAAATATATATATATATATATATATATATATATATATATATATATATATATATATATATATATATATATATATATATATATATATACATAAAACAACAGAATTTGGGCAAACAATTTAATTTAATTGTGCAAAGAAAAAAAACATTTGGAAATGACAGTAAAACCAATTAAAACCAATTAAAAATATAGCCTAAATTAAGCTGTTAAATTAAGCAGATGTTAGATAATGCTAGACATTTTTATTTAGCATGAACTAAAGAAAAGTGCTTACAGTAAAAGCACTGCTCTGTGTGTGTGCATTTTGGATGGGTTAAATGCTGAGCACGAATTCTGAGTATGGGTCACCATACTTGGCCGAATGTCACGTCACTTTCACTTTCATTTATTTGTATGTATTTGTGAAATTTACTAGAAATGAGTGAAAACTTTTCACCACCTTTCTTTTTTCTTTCAGTGTATGATTTGAGAATTTTGTCTTCCCATGCTTCAGAAAAAATTATTACATTAATAATGTAATTTCCTGTGCATTTAATAGTCCTCTCTCTAAATAATATGTGATTAGTACCATTGGGACTTTCATCTGTATTGTTTTTGTGGGAAGCATCCTGTTCACAGGACGTTCAGAGATAAGGACTGCTGCTTTCATCTGCTATCATCTCAGCTCTAGTAATGCTTGTTAAAGTGGCAAGGTTTGGCAAAAGCCATGTGGATTGACTGAAAGGGTACATCAGGTACATTCCACACTTGTTCATTCCACACATCCATCCCACCAATGCTGCATTAAACATGCCTGTTTACTCCCATTTGTGTCTGAGAGAACCTCTGACTGCTGGGAACTCATGCTTTCATGTGGAGCTAATCACAGCTTTATTAGTGAAGCTGTTGATACATGTTGACACATCACTTTGTGTTCAGTCCAAACAACTCTCACTAATGAATCTATTGACAGCAGTGATGCTGAATCAACTGACAAACTCAAATTTGTCAAGTAACAAGGTACAAGTGCTTTAAATGGGTCATATGATGCTTTTGTAAAGATCATTATTATGTGTATTTGGTGTAACAGAACATCTTGATATGCTTTAATGTTCAAAAAACAAATTATTTTTCAAATACTGTACATTATTGTAGTTCCCGAAAAACGCAGTCTGCTCTGAGTGGCCAATTTACCCAGTGAATTGTGATAGGTCAAACACTGCAAGCACTCGTCGGAAATGTAATGCCCCTTTCCTAATCGCAAGCTTCTTCTTTCAAAATAAATGTAATGACAGTAAATAATGTCCTTAGTTTTTCCATCAGTCCAAGCCCGAAAGGGGAACAGAGTGGTGTGACAGACACAGTGATGAAGCTCGTATGTGTTTGCAGTACACAACTCATGGACGGTTAAGACAGCTGACTCCACTGTGTGACCCTGTCTCTCTCACTCTCTCTCTCTCTCTCTCTCTCTCTCTCTCTCTCTCACACACACACACACACACACACACACACACACACACACACACACACACACACACACACACACACACAAACACAACGTGCAAAACTCCACATAGGAACATTCAATAGCAAATACTTAAACTAATAACAAAACATAATTCCAGTAGCTGATTCAGAAGCACCAGATTGTCGTAGCAAATCAGAAGTACCTCCTCTCATAGGTTCATGAAACGGTTGTCCATAAAATACGTTGCTGTTCTCTTAAGTAATTTTAAATATTCCTAAATGCATCTACTTTCAGATGGCCACATAAACTGCTTTTGCTTTGTCTAGATACACACAGCATCTCCCTGACATGGCTGCTTCAACACTAACTGAGGTTACTGAAACCACGTCTTCTTTCTTTACATGAACATTTGGGCGGCATTATGCAAATATTTCCACATAGTGATGTATACATGTGGGGGCATGTTTGAATGAGCCGTTAACTTTGACAAAGAATATCCTTTTGGATTTGAGACTTTAGACTTTGCAACTTTATAGATCTACTTTATTCACCAAAAGCTTGTAACACTCCAAAGAGAAAGGAAAATTTTTAATCGCATCATATGTCCCCTTTAAAGGTGCTGTATGCAGGATTGACACTGAGTGGGTGAACTTGGTATTACAGTCCAAATTTAAAATATTGGGTGTTTTTTTTTTTTTCAGACTTGACACACATGCAGGTTGCAGAGTGACAACACCAACAGCAACGGGCGCACATGATGATGAATGAATTGAATTACACTGTTTTCTGCCGACTGGCAACCTGGGTGCTGGGTAAAAAATGGGTAAACTGGCAGTGGGCGGGTTTCACAAACCAAACTGATATTCCGGCCCAGAAAGCACATTTTCAAAGGAGAATAACTGACTGTAGCATTGTTTTTCAGATAAACAAGTATGTTAAAATTAACAGGTTTCATAAATATCTGCCAACATATTAACGTATTTTTATGTTTCAGTAGAGTAAGTAGATCACCTTTAAAGCACATTAACTACAGTTAAGATACTAATCACAAGCAATGCATCTGGATTGTTCAATTTTTCAAGATTCAAGATTCAAGATTTTTATTCTTCACAAACACGATTATATAGAGAATATATAACCATCAGTGAAATGTGAGTCAGGTCCACTCCATGGACAGTGTGATTATTAAAGAAAACAACACAGAGAAAAATATAAATAAACATAGATATGGAAGAATGAAATAAAATTAAACAATAAAAATATAAGAATAAAATGAAAAAAAGTATACTGTAGAATTAAATATAGAATAGAAAATGAAATGTGCATGAAAGTATATTGTTGTCTTAAGATGCACAGGAGTGTACAAGAGGTGAATGTGCAAACAGGTTGTGACACAGTCATATATGTCAATATGAGGTAGAGTATGATGAATATCTTTATCTGATTAAGTGACTATTAACTGGAGAAATGTAGATGTTAAGAGGCTGGTTTTGAGTTAAGGAGCCTAATGGCCTGGGGGAAGAAACTCCTCCTAAGTCTCTCAGTTTTTGCCATCAGGCTACAGAAGTGCTTACCCTATATGGCAGCAAAGTGAAAAGAGAGTTACTAGGGTGGTTGGAGTCCTTGATGCAGTGTTTGAAGTAGATGTCCTGCAGCGAGGGAAGAGCAGACCCTGAGATGCGCTCAGCTAAAAGCACAACTCTCTGCAGGGCTTTGCAGTCTTGTCTGGAGCTGTTCCCATACCACGCTGAGGTACACTGAGTCAATACAATTTCTATGGCCCCTGAATAGAAAGTTTTCAGGATTGCTGGAGAGACCCTGAATTTATTTAGCTGTCGCAGATGGTACAGTCTTTGCCTGCCATTATTAACCTGTGTTTGAATGTGGGTAGTCCAAGTCAGGTCCTCTGAGATGTTTACACCAAGGTACTTGAAGCTGCTCACCCTCTCCACAGGGGTACCACTGAACATAAGAGGAGTATAGGGCTGCTGCTGTCTCTATAGTGAAGTCAACAATCAGCTCTTTTGTTTTGCTCACATTCAGAGAGAGACAATTGTCCTGGCATCATGATGAAGTTTCTCTACCAGGTATGCGGTCTCATTATTGTTGGAAATGAGGCCCAGAACCACAGTATCATCAGCAAATTTGATAATAGATGTGGAGCTGTGGGAAGACACACAGTCATGTGTGTAGGGAGAGTAGAGCAGGGGACTCAGGACACAGCCCTGTGGGGCTCCTACGTTCAGGGTGATGGAGTTGGAGATGAACTGGCCTACTTTCACCACCTGAGGTATGCCGGTGAGGAAGTCTTGAATCCAGTTGCAGAGTGAAGAGTTTAGACCAAGGTTTATGAGTTTAGAAACAAGATTGATGGAGACTATATTGCTGCTGTCAATGTGCATGAGAGAAGAGTGCAGGACGTGAGAGATGGCATCTTCAGTGGATCTATTGGGGCGATAAGCAAACTGTAGAGGGTTTAAAGTATCCGGGGTGGAGGAGCAAATGTAGTTCTTAACCAGTCCCTCAAAGACCTTCATGAGAGAATGACAAGAGTAGAGATATCCCTGGGGTCACACCATTTCTTGTTAATCATTAATCACACTCATCCACCTTTGGATTTACCGGCCTCTGCTGTTCTGTCCATTCGTAAAACAAAAAAGTTTTCAGACGGCATTACAGCAGTGTCTGGGACCGAAGTCATGAGCCATGTTTCAGACAAACAAAGGATGTTACAGTCCCTTATGTCCCGTTGGAAATTTATCCTGGCTCTAAGATTGTACATCTTATTCTCCAGAGATTGGACTTTGGTGAGCAGAATGTTAGGTAGAGGAGAACTGTCTGTTGCACATCGCAGCGCATTTCTCGTGGTGTTTCTTGATCCGTCACCTTGGGTGGTTACAACCCTCTACATTGCAAGTAAATCACTCGCATATTTGACTAAATCTTCACCTGGGTGCCTAAAGTATGTCTAATATTAGCCAATGGCTAATAAATTCTCAGATTTTACTCTCCATTGTGTGAGTTGTACGCTCTAACTGATAGTTTCAGAGTTTTACCCTCTGTCAAGTGAAGCGATCTGTGATATTTTTCAATTCATATGAATGGATGTGCAACGCCACTCTAGTGTGTTAGGCACACCACTCGCCGTCGCTTTGTATCACACACACACACACACAGAGAGAGAGAGAGAATTGACGTGCTACATGTAAACAATATTATTTGTTGTATTTACCTGTCAAAATAACAGCGTTCCTTTGGAATTCTTCAGCTTATAAGAACTGCCAGTTTTTCCGTTTGTAGACGAGGCTAATGCACAAACGATAATCTCATGCGTTGGTGCTCACCTATTATTGTCCGTTTTGATTTCACCAAATCAGTTAGAGTGAACGCACACAACCTGATATTCATGAATCCAGTAGCTCGTTAATCCTTAGTGCATTTTATATTGTTCTTATTATTAGAATTTGTATCATTAACTTATCAGTATTTTTGTTAGTGTTGGTTAGGTTTTTTTTTTTTTTTTTTTTTTTTTTTATACAGAAACACTGAATGCCCAAAAAAGCACCACCACCATAAAAGCCATAAAATGATTCTCAATCAAAATCAAAATACAATAATTGATTTTTTTTTAAAGTATTTTATACAGGTGCATCAAAAAAAAGTTTTAATGAAATGTCATTTAATTTAAAAAAGCACACTTTATTATATTCTAAATTTATTGCACACAAACTGAAAGTTTTTTTTTGTTTTGATTCTGATGGGCATGACTTGTAAATGTAAAATTCAGTATATCAAAAAAAATCCAGACCTTTATTTCCAAATGAAATGCAAAATTTACTTTCATCTGAAAAGAGGACTGTGGATTACTGAGCAACAGTCCAGTTATTTTTCGCCTTACCCCAGGTGAAACACTTCTGATGTTTTTTTCTGGATAAGGAATGGCTTGGTTCTAGGAATGTGACAGCTGTAGGCCTTTTCTTGAAGACGTCCGAGCGTGTGACTCTTGATGTGCTCACTCTGGCTTCAGTCCACTCCTTGTGAAGCTTTCCCAAGTTCTTGAATCAGCTCTTCCGGACAATCTTCCCAAGGCTGTGGTCATCCCTGTTGCTTGTGGACCTTTTTCTACCATACTTATTCCTTCCAGTCAACTTTCTATTGATATATTTGATACTGCACTCTGTGAACAGCCAGCCTTTTCATCAATGACCTTCTGTGGCTTGTCAGTAGTCTTTCCCATAATTGTGGTTGCAGGTTCTAAATTAGCCCAAGAGGCACCCAGTATTTATACTAAAAATTAATCAAACTCAAAATGGAATATTCACATGTTTTGAGATACTGATTTTTATTTTATTTTCCTAAGCTGTAATTCGTAACCATCAGAATAAATAATAATAATAATAATAATAATAATAATACAAAAAAAAAAAGAAACTCTTGAAATATTTCACACATACACAATTTTATTATTTTTTTAAAAAGTCTACTTGGAATATATTATTTTTAATTTCAGTTTTAGTTAAAGTCTATTTTTATGTACCTTAAACTTATGTAAACATTATTATTATTATTATTATTAAACATAATAAAATAAAAGCTTGTTATGAGAAAAATACAGTATTTTTAAAACTATTGAGCTGAGCTTAACTCCATATTCAAACACAAAACATGGGAGATTGTTAATTTACATGTTTTTGCTGACCCTCTCTACCACAAACTGAGTAAAATGAAGTAGGAATAAAAGAATAAACAAGCACAAATAAGCAATTACTGCTGTGAGCACACAACAATCATCCCACACCACTGATCTATAATACAGAACTGGATTGCTCATGACGTCATGAAAGTGAAGCCACCACGCCGCCATATTGGTAATCCCTAGTGTGCGTAAACGTTCTATTGAATTAATAGGAAATTGTATGATTTAAATGAGAAAACATCACCTAATAAGTCAGCGTTTTTAAATCTGAAGTATCTCTGTACATTATTACAATGCAAACACCCTAGGCATGTAATTCGGCGCTAGTGCAAATGTTTCAGCAATTATTTCATTACCAGCATTCATTTTGAAGCAGGTAATGATTTAAATGGTGGTTAAAATAATTATTAATTTAGCATACAAAAATTTACAGGGAAATGTTAATAAACATATTCGTGCGATCTTGGAGAGTCTGAAATAGACGTTGCTAAATCAGGACAGTAAAAATATACACATCATAATTTATTCATAGAAATAACTGACTATATAGAGTACTGATTTAAAGACATGAAGCTTTATTTCCAAGATGGTAAGTTAGGCTTTTCATTTCATTATAGAGCAATATTAACAGAGGCTATTGTATTATTAATTGTAATATTTTCAAATCCTTTTCTGATACTAATACGTTCATGTTTAATAATTCCTGAATAATTATGTTAATAAAGAAATAGGCTATATTTTGTGTTGGATCGTGTAGCCGAAATGACTCGAACCAGACAAATTAAAGAGTCGATCAGGGCTGTATTTGAAACACGAGCCGAATTCCTCAGGAGTCATAAAACATTCTGTGCCACAAGTCCCAAGCAAGATAACCAACCAACCAAAGCTTTCACAGAACAGCTTTCAACGTTAACACCACTAGAACAATTATTGACAATTTCAATTCGGAGAAGAGATTTGTCAAATTTGTTGTTCGTAATTGAAATGCAACGCTGGACATTACATGTAAACCCATGAGAGGTAAACACTTCCATGGACTTCCCCCACCTAACAGAACCAGACTGAAATTCCTAAGGGGGAAGGGGCTTTGAACCTCCGGTCTCTCCACAGAAGTCTTTGTGAAGAGAATGGCAAATAAACTTTTGTACATATATATATATGGACCAGAATGAACTCAAAAGGACTTATAAATGAATCAGTCCATCGCTTAACTCCATATTCATTTATATGTAACCCACACATTTGACTATCATCTTATATTCCCCATCTTATACATGGGGAAGTCGTGGCCTAATGGTTAGAGAGTCGGACTCCCAATTGAAAGGTTGTGGGTTCGAGTCCCGGGCCGGCAGGAATTGTGGGTGGGGGGAGTGCATGTACAGTTCTCTCTCCACCTTCAATACCACGACTTAGGTGCCCTTGAGCAAGGCATCGAACCCCCAACTGCTCCCCGGGCGCCGCAGCATAAATGGCTGCCCACTGCTCCGGGTGTGTGCTCACAGTGTGTGTGTGTGTGTTCACTGCTCTGTGTGTGTGCACTTCGGATGGGTTAAATGCAGAGCACAAATTCCGAGTATGGGTCACCATACTTGGCTGAATGTCACTTCACTTCACTTCATATTCACTTATTGTGTATGTTTTTTTAATAACTATGGGATAGCTTAAGGATACATAGTCATGTCTAGTATCTACGTAATTGAAACTGCTTGCTTTAAATAGGCCTGACAATCAAATATTTATCAAATGTATCATATTCGTGTTATAGGAATCATGTCCAAAATTATACCCTGCAAGAGCGGGAAAATTCGGACCACATGCTTGGTAAGATAAACCCATGATTTATGATACCCCCGAGCCAAGACTATATCTGATTGGTCAAGACAACTTTTGAGGTGTGGCCAACAGGCCAGTTTAAATACCCAGAACACCATAAAATATAGCTTTTTAGTCTCTAGCTAGCTAGGCTTTTAGTATCTAGCTATGCTTCTGCTATTAGTCATGTCGGCTTTTAGTCTTCAGCTTTGCTTCTGCTACTAGCCATGCCTGCTTTTAGTTCTAGCCTTGCTTTGGCTATCAGTCATGCCAGCTTTTAGCTTTGCTTCTTAGCTTTAGCTTTTGGCCATGCTGTTTGTCATCACTGTTCTTTGAGCGCGGTTCCAGCGTGCTTCAGCCTGCACGCCTGCTGCTACTAAGCCACGATGAGGAGAAACACCACCTATAGTCTCGTCAAACTTTACTTCTTTTCTTTTCCGTTTGAGAGTTTCGTGTTCTGAGTTAAGTTTTGTAACGTCGAGTTCAACTTCAGCCAGCTACACACAACTCTCTGCATCTTCAGCCAACGCCCAACACACCACGGGCCTTCTCAAGACGTCACTTCAACGACTACTGAACTTCCAGCCAATCAGCGACAACAGAGCGACACCTTCAGGCAATGTACCTTCAGACATTTGTGCTGGTGTATCTAATATAATTTTAACCTCATTGAGGAACTCAGTGCGAGGGTTAATTAAGTGATTGATGGTTGTTCATGTCTATGCAATTTAACATATTGCTGTAAACTTTGGATTCCATATTTCCATTCTCTTAAACTCATCCTTCCCTAACTTTCGATCTTCCTGCAACTAGTGTGAATGTGTGAGTGCATGCGTTTATGTGTTAGATTAGTTTATATGTCTTAGATTTATCTAATAAAGCCTTATTCATATTGAAAAGAGAAGTATCTTGTGTTTTGTGCTTACAAGTTAATGTCTTAAACTGCCGATCTTGTTACTGTGCTAATTGATAGTGTTTTCACTATAGTTTGGATATTAATATCCAGCGCAGATTTGATGTTAAACAGCTCGTTCAGTGCATCGCAGGGCATCTCAGTGTGCAGCCGTGAAACAGTGATTCTGTTCAAATTCCCTTTAAAATCTTAAATGATTCCCTTTGAGCTAAATTGACCTGTTTCCTTTACAATCGTTACCTGTATCGGCAGTGCAGAGCAGACACACCCACCTGAACGGTTTAAATATATCTCTTATTCTGCTCCAAAAGACTGTAAACACTACAGATAACATCTGAAGTAAACATTCATTTACATACACATAACATAAAAACTAATCCCCTTTGACTGATTTGCTTTAAATCAGGTGATCGGTGCTCTCTGCCAGTAGGGATTAGTAAGATGCGGATCGAACACTTCCGGTGGCTTCACCGCCTGTTGGCAGTTTAGAATGCAATGAGCGATCCAGTCATATATAGATCAGTGTCCCACACACATCACAGCGAAACCAGGCTGATTATTCCCTGGCATTTACATGGAAATATTTAATAAAACCTTATCAATCAATACAAAATTAGTGCTCGCAACAACTGCTGAAGCTAATTAGCACACAACCATAATACTTTTTCCCCCCTCAGAAAACAAAAAATGTGTAAAAATGAGCATGTAAAATCCTACCAGTGCCAATTATTGTTGAACGCAGGGCGAAACCGATGGCCTACAAACGCCAACCAATGGGAATTATCCTGCTCTCACACTCAGACCCGCAACTGGCCATTAGTGAATGCAGATAATTAGGCTATTGAGAATTACACAAGCATTAAGAGATTTCAAAGATGCAAACACACACACACACACACACACACGTGTGCATTTATAACTTGCCATGACAGCACTTCATCTATGAAATAAACTGCTTCTAACAAATGGTTCATCTTCAGGTGGCTATGGGACGAGCACATTACATTTCTGCAGAATTACACGATCCATCATTCATGGTCTTCATATCTCTCACCCTTGCGTGACTGTTTATTTAATATTCTGGATTATTTGATGATGTTTTAAGCATCCAATATAAGCGCTTAAATACTCTGAGCTCAATTTAACACAGTTTAACATGCTTTCATCCATTCTGCAGATTTTTCAAATTAGCAGAGAAAATCCATTAGGACCTGCTCATCTTTCAGATACTTAAACGGATAGTTCTCCCAACAAAGAAAATTACCCCATGATTTACTCACTCTCAAGCCATCCTAGGTGTATATGACTTTCTTCTTTCAGATAAATCCAATCACAGTTAAATGAAAAATATCCTGGCTCTTTCAAGTTTATAATTGCAGTGAATGGGTGTAATTTTTCAATAGTCCAAAAAAAGTCCGATAAAGTTTATCTATCCATCATAAAAAGTGTCTCACACGGCTCCGGGGGGTGAATAAAAGCCTCCTGAAGCGAATTGATGTGGTTTTGTGATATATATATGTAGGACATAGGAATAGCCTAAGTTACAATGAGAAGTGTCTAATGCAGAGAGGAGAGAGCAAAACAAAACACCGGTCAAGTATAAGAAGTACAAAACGAGGATTTTGTAAAGAAAAAAATGTCGGAGGATTTTGATATAAGCCGAGAGGACACTAGTTTTTCTTTGCTACACAAAGTAAAATTTGCTTACTTTGCTTCTGTAAATAAAATCTTGGTTCTTGCGAGACTAGCATATTGTCACCGGGCCATACGCTATGCCTCCATCATCCGCTGGAACGTGACTCTCATGTAGACACCTAAGACAGCAAGTTTATAAAGTTTTACATTTTGATATTTTTCTTATAAATCCTCATCGATTTGCATCAGGAGGCCTTTATTCATTTTCGTGTTTATGATATGTGTATGTAAATGTATGTAAATTAATTGTTACTTCAGATGTTATTCACAAAGTTAATAGTATTTTCGTGCAGGATAAGCGATAAATTGAAAACTTCTCATCCGTCTGCTGATGTTTACTACTGTAATAGGGTTCCTACGCAATTAAGAAATATGGAAATCGATTTAAGTAATTTCCAGGAAATGCACGAAAGGCAACTGCAACACTGTTAGGCCTATTTCATTTTAATTTATTTCATTATTTTAAACTCATTTACTTCACACACTTGTCAATGATTTCCTTTGGCTCACCGGTCCCTGCGCAGTTTAAAAAGTATTACACTTAAGTAATTTGCAGGTCTGGAAAAGTAGGCTATGGAAAAAAGAGAACAGAGTGTGGAAAAATATTAGTTTTGACTGTTTCCCCTATTCAGTTTTGCAAAATATAAAATAATTATTAAAATGAATCATATATATATATATATATATATATATATATATATATATATATATATACTCATACTCTCATACAAGTAGAGAGATTTCATGACAAATATTTAGTGATCATTTGAACTTGACTAAATAAATGAATTCAAGGCACACATTTTCATTATGCATACAAATGTTTTTTTTTTTTTTCATAATGTTTACATTAATTCACTTCACACACTCATCATTGTGTGAATATCCCCTTGTTCACTGATGAATCTAATGTGCTGCAGCCTCAGCCGAATATTCGGGCAGAATTATTCATTATCTGTTATTTGTTTTAAAAGCCATTATCTGTGTCTTTCTGAGTAAGGAATTCAGTTTCAGGCAAACCCTGTCACGATACGCTGCCAGAAGGAATGAAGGAGCCATGTATACACGAAACTGTCATTTATTAAACCCAACACACAGGATAAATCCAAACTTTAACCAACAGACCCGACGAAGGAGGAGCACACAGACTGGAACTAAATACATGACATAACGAGGCAATTGGGAGGAACACAGGTGAACAGAATGACTAATTAAGACACAACAAGGACAGGAACGGGAATGAACAAATAAGGCCACATGAGGGAGAAACACGGGGAGTACAGGAGCAAAACACAAAGACAATCCAATCCTGACACACCCCTAGTAACAAATTTTTTCCTTCATTATTGTACTTACTGTAAGTATATTTTTCAAGTGTCTGTAGCTTTTACTCAAGTACTTAATTTGTTTACTTAATCCACCACTTGTTTCAAATAACTAAAAGTAACATTCCTATAATGTTTGGAAAATAATAAACTCTTTCATGAACATTTGTATAACAAGGACATACCATTTTTTTTTCATTTAAGGAAAAAAAAAAAAAAAAAAAAAAAAATATATATATATATATATATATATATATATAGAAAGAGAGAGAGAGGTGTTTGAAAGTGGATGAATGTAAAAGACAGAGATTTGATTTTGACAGACTGTTAGCGTGCTAGTTAGTCTCATTAGATAGTAGTGCATTTATTAGGGATGCACCGAAATTAAAATTCTGGGAACAACTGAAACCAAATATTGTGGATGTACTTGGGCGAAAACCAAAAACTAATAATTTGTAATAATTTGTTAAAGAATGTAACGTAATTTTATAAGACTTTTTAATTTAACTTAATAATTTTAGTGATACTACATTTAAAAATACTAGCCAATAAAATGAACACACTTAAACTAAAAAACTAAGTTATTAATGTTATTAATATTTATTTAATATTTAATATATTAATATTAACTATCAACATACAATTTTTATTCAGTTCTATGCAACATAATCAGACTTTACAGACTTTTATTTTTTATTTTTTTTTATTTTTTTATAATGTATAGTCCTAACAAAGCTATTATTATCAGAGCATGTGAGCAGAGCATAACAGGTTTAGCCCAGTACAGTTATGTTACAGCGCAGTAGCGCTATTGCAAACAGGAACAAGTATACTACATAGAAATCTCCTGTTGGCAAGTTATTTATGCAAACCTTGCTTTTCCAGTTAGCATGAGCGGTTACAGGAGTGGAGCGTTCGCATGGGCCGTGAGCAACTCAACAGAATGCACATTCATAGAGCGAAATACTGAGTGGAGCATCACACCACGCAGTTACTACTAGAGGAAAAGTGAAAGCTGCATGCTAAACTGATGGGTAAGGCAGAGCGCTATATATTTTCGACCTATATTTTTGACCGTCTTTCTCTTTTGTACCATATTGTTCTATATTCTTTGGCATCCACAAATTTTGGTTCATCCCTAGTGTTTATTATAGAGAACTTGCATCCCTAAATCCATTCTTTGTTAGCACTCCAGCTTCTGTAACACATCCATCCACATCAATAATACATCTCAACCCAATTACTGTCAGACTTTAAATCATCTGCTTCGAGCTCTGCTGTCCATATTATTATTGAATGAGAACTATGATAGTTTAGTGCAATAAAAGTTTATAGACATTTAGAGTATCTGTCAGTGAAGGGCTACACATGCGGTTTCCTTGAGACCGACTACTCAACTAGTTGACTTAGAAAGTATCTAGTGTTGCAGATCAGCAGTAAAAAGGCTTTTGCATTTGAGTGCTTGAGATGAGAGGATTATAAAACAGTAGAATAGTAGATGACAGAATGCTGTAAGTATGTGTAAATCTGTTATCTAAAGTAACTAGCCTGAGGCTCAGCTTATAATCGGGTGGGTTTACAGCACTGTTAATCACATCATATCACACACAACTGAGACATATTGATTCATGTGACTTTATCTGGATGTCACATCACATGCATTTCACTGCTAACAATGCGTGTGACAACAACGTGGCTGTGTTTGGAATAGAAAACTTGTGTACTTTATAGAGCATGCAATGTGAATTGCTTTTTTGATACTGTATCAACTTTACCATCAATTTCTGAAAGTTTTTTATTTTAATTTTTTAGAAAAGAAGTGTCTTATGCTGAGGAAACCATTTTCCATCACTGAATAAAAAAGGTAATGGCAAATGTATATCTCATAATTCTGACTTATTTTCTCAAAATAAGAAAAGTCTGTATTTTGATATAAAAAGTCACAATTATTTATTTTTTATGGTTAAACGGGCTTCTATATTTCTGCTCACCAAGGCTGCATTTATTTTATCAGAAACCTACAGTAAAAACAGGAACAGTGTGAAATATTATAACATTTAAAATAACTGTTTTCTATGCGAATATTTCTGAGAAAACCATGATATATATATATATATATATATATATATAGGATTCTTTGATGAAAATAAAGTTTTTTTTTTTTTCAGGAAATAGATCTAATTACCATCAGTTTATTCAATAAACAGGAAAGTTAAAGTCAAATCGAGCACATTGTATTGTGTGGAATACATGCAGTGTTTGCTCTGTTGTAAACCACAGATTTTATCTGTTGTAACAGATCATGTGCGTATACTTCACAGTATGCATACTCTGCATGTATAGCATCAGTGTGTTAATACACTATTCCAGACTCATCCTGTGTGCCATCTCTCTAACGAGTAATTGTATTTGTTCATTAACACAGATATGATTTCTCATACGTTGTCCTCAGATGTCATTAATCTAAACAGTTACATTTTCAAGCCGTACATCATCTGTCCTCTGAGATCTCATTTTCAGCAGTACGGATGCAGAAACAAGCTTGTATTTTTCTCAGATACAGCGGTGGCATAATTGTAATTTGGCGATCACGTTCTCGTACACAATGCTACTCGTGTTTCATCTGCTTCTCATTCACATAAAACTGTCATGCAGTGTAATAAACACCTCAACAATTTAATTTATTTCAGCCACCGCCTATAAAACGACTTATTTACACAGCAATCAAGGGACAACTTTTTTGAAAGCAATCAAGCTTAAAGAAATATTTCAAGTAAAAATGTAAAATCTGTCAACATTTTCTCACCAGTATGCTTTCTTGTTCCTGTAGCTCAATTGGTAGAGCATTGCGCTATCAAGCGCAAGGTTGGGGGTTCGATTCCCCGGGAACACATGATAGGTAAAAAATTAATAGCCTGAATGCACTGTAAGTCACTTTGGATAAAAGCGTCTGCTAAATGCATAAAATGCATAAATTTGCTTCTGTTGAACACAGAATAAGCAGAATCAAAAGTGAGAATTCCATAATAGTTCCATGTTGCTGTTAATTTGTCCCCCCTCAGGCCATCCAACATTCATTTTTTTCTTCTTCTGTAGAACAGTAAAGAAGATTTTAGCTGAAACTGTGGTCCTTGGTTATTCATAAAATGCATATCAATGGCTACTGGCACTTTGTGAGTCAAAAAAGCAATACAACATTAATCTCCTTCCGATATACTGAGATCTTATAAAGTGAAATGATCTGTCTGTTCAAGAAACTGAATATTATTTACCTCATTATTACTTGTAATCCATAGCCTCAGTCCAGAAAGTGATGTCTGGTTCGCAAACAATTCATTCTTTTGAACAGGTTCTTTTTGATAAAATAGTTGAACTTGTTCACCGAATAAGACTGAACCTTCTGAAACACTTTGTGGTTTGAGCAGAACAGATCTACAAGTTACTCAATCAAAACTCACTTTCGGATGTCTGACAGTCACTCTGACTCAATATGAGCCAAAAGAAATGAGCCAATATACCGGCGTACAGTATGTGATCCTATGATGAATGAGCTCATTCAGTGCTCCAGTTTCTCCAACAGTAATTGAACTGAGGAAAAAACAGTTCCAACTCAGAATGAAGAGCTGAGGAACTTCTGATATGAGCATATGTGTACCAAACACTTGAATGAAGGGAAGAAATGTCATAATTTATCTCTGACAGCTCAAAGTCGAGAAACAGAGCCGTCATTCCCCAAAAAAAACAAAATGAAGAAGAAAGTCTCCTTAAGGCTAAGCACACAGCCTTGAAAACTGTCTGTTAATATATAAAAAAAAAAATTACACACTATGACAAGAAATAGATCATCACACGCATCAAAGTCTCAACTTTTACAAGAATGAACGTACACGCATCATCAAACTCATAACCTGTCCATCTGTTATCACTGGCAGATAGAACAAGAAGGAAATTAACACGACCTGTGGCCCATATGATGGAAACACGCACATACAGGGTTTTATTCCTTGCTGATTGCGATTAATATTATATTAGAAGATTGTTTTAAACATGTATTTGATGTTACAGTTTCCAACGAAACTCTCAATTAATGGTTATTTACTTACATTTGGTATTTAGCCAGTGTTAATTTTGGCACACAAACATTAAAAGAATCTTGGCTCCCTCAGGAAAAAACAACAACAATAGTGACAAATAAAATAGGTCATACTTAACAGAAAGTTTGCACTGATACTTTCAAACTACTCTGAATCCATTATACATAATGAAATAAACCGGAGGGCTAGGCATTAATTAAAGAGAGAGCCATGAAATCATTTTAGAGCACCAGCTGAAATCAAGGGAAATATGCTTTTTTATAATTACAGTTCAAAAGTTTTTAAATGCATTTTCGGTCATTAAAAACTACCAACATCCTACTTGTTTTCCTGCTTCAAAATATAATTTGGCTGTAATACAATTTTCCCAAACTTTTCACCACTGAATTTCAAGGAATTTTCCAATTTACTCGTGATTATTGGATAACGGTTATGCACAGACATTCCAACACTAAAAAGTTCAAGTCAATATATGTTAATTTACACACATCTTTAAGACTCGAGACTCTTCAGACCAAACCATCAGTGAGTGCAATGCTGAGCACACTTGATCAACCGATCAAGGGAATGTTCACAGAGGAAAACAACTACAGAGAACAAAACAGCACTGCATAAAGAGGATATTCACGATTGAGACTAAAACAACAACAAACAACATAAAATACTGACAGTGAGAATGGCTGCTTATTCACGACATTAATTTTCTCAAAGGTACCTCTTAATAATTACTCATTTGTTTAACCCTTGTGCATTGTTCAAATTCATTACCCTTTCGTTATATTCGGGATGAAAACATCCACTCAATTAAACCGCTGTAAAAATTGTTTTAGCATAAATCTGTTAATCAACTTCAGTCCTGATCAAAACTACCAAATGTTTTTATAAAATCCAAGATTTTAACTCTTTAATTGCCTAGTTCATAAATGATGTCACTGATTTGCGGGGAAAAACACACAAAATGACTTATTTTCAATATAAAAGTAATTGTGGCTAGATTTTTTTTTTTTTACTTTTTATAACAGTCTCAGGACTGAGGTTGATTAATAGATTTATGCAAAAAAAAAATGAAAAAAATATTTATCTGATACATTTTAACAGCAGTTTAATTTAGTGGATGTTTTTGTAGACATTGCAATGCAGTTATTGAAAAGAGCTGAAGAGAAAGCGTGTGAGTCTGAATTACCTGTGTATGAGCAGCTTTCCCATAATGATTTTAATGATAAAAAGTCACTTGCGTGTAAAGTCTTGTTTGTGAGACAGACAGAATAGCTTGGTTTACAGGAGTGAAAGAGAGGCTAAAGCACCCTAAAAAGAATGCAAGAGCCCCCTAAGTTGAAGCTGTAATACTAAGATATTGGCAAAACCAACACCATCTCACGACCAGTTCGTACGTATTTTATGAGGTGGCTAATTCATACGATTTTGTATGACCTCACCCATAGCCCTCCCGGAGAGGCACTAGCTGCAACATCGTGAAACAATTGAAAAGAGTTTTCACGATAAAGAAGACCTTTTCTTTACATTTATATAATTTAAATTTTATTAAGACTATATGTATTCGCCGATTATTGCTGTATACCGTCACTAATTAAGTACTTTATCGCATATCTCTTACTAGTAGGCTATAACTGTACTAACTGTTTGTTCATTGATGAAATATGGTTGCTGGTAATTCTGTATATTTTATTTAATTTCAGCTATGAAATGTAAAAGATGAAACCTGAATAAAGCTGTTTGTGAAGCAATAACTTCTGAATATATATATATATATATATATATATATATATATATATATATTGTACAATTTGCCTAGACCCCAGTGACAGGTAGGTTTAGGGGCAGGGTTAAGTGTAGGTCATCCTCTCACAGTCATTACAGTGAGTAAACTTAATTCCTACTACTCTGTGTGTGTCAGGGCCCAATGTCCATCTGGTGGCACGCGTGTACATGATTGTAGGTGCATGTAAATCAGCGTGTGTGCAGGTGTGACCCGTGAAGATCTGCCACCTGCTCCATGTGTTTGAATGACTGTGAGACAGATGCACACTCTTCGCTTCACTGGACTCTAACTCGCCCATGTCCATTACCGGCCTGAGGCATCGACGGTCAGTAAGGAGTATCCCGACACCTGCTGCTACAGATGTTTTGGATCCTCAGCATGACACATTAAAGAGCAACTATGGATCACCAGCGGCCATCATAGGGGCTTACAGAGCATTAGATGGTCTGAACATGTTGTGATGATTACAATTGTGCTGGAATTTGCAATAGTTTTCACACATTTAGTGCCTGATAGGAGACAAAAGTTCCTTCTCATTTCAAAAAAGAACAATAATAGAGACTAAAATGAGATATTTCTTTACAAGGGAATTTCACTGTTATATTTACCAGTTTTCATAATATAGACATAGAGAGAGCTAACTTCTTTGGTATTCATATATATATATATATATATATATATATATATATATATATATATATGAATACACACAGTATATATAGTTTCATGCCACAGAGTTCCTTTTAACTCCTTTTAACTGCTCCTTTTACCGCAGAGGGCGACTAACTGGGGCCCAGGTCAGGAAGCAGACAGACTGGCTAAACAGACCGTCTGCTAGCCGCCTCCTGTCACAGAGGTCAGTTAATTCTCAGCACATAGAGACTCTTTCACCTAGATATCACACTATAGAGACTGTGTCTGTTCCCCGAACTAGAAAATACAAAAAACGTCCAAACCAAGTTAAGATTAACAATTTAATTGAGGTTCAACAAATAAAAAACAGAAGCAATATGGATAAACAAATGATAAAGCTTGGCTTATTGAATATCAGATCCCTTTCTACGAAAACACTTTTTGTAAATAATATGATCACTGATCATAATATAGATGTACTCTGTTTGACAGAAACCTGGCTAAAACCTGATGATTACTTTATTTTAAATGAGTCCACCCCCCAAGATTACTGTTATAAACATGAGCCACGTCTAAAAGGCAAAGGTGGAGGTGTTGCTTTAATTTATAACAACGTTTTCAGGATTTCTTAGAGGGCAGGCTACAAGTATAACTCGTTTGAAGTAATGGTACTTCATATAACATTATCCAAAGAAACAAATGTTAATGATAAATCCCCTGTTATGTTTGTACTGGCTACTGTATACAGGCCACCAGGGCACCATACAGACATTATTAAAGAGTTTGGTGATTTTACATCCGAGTTAGTTCTGGCTGCAGATAAAGTTTTAATAGTTGGTGATTTTAATATCCATGTTGATAATGAAAACGATGCATTGGGATCAGCATTTATAGACATTCTGAACTCTATTGGTGTTAGACAACACGTTTCAGGACCTACTCATTGTCGAAATCATACTCTAGATTTAATACTGTCACATGGAATTGATGTTGATGGTGTTGAAATTATTCAGCCAAGTAATGATATCTCAGATCATTATTTAGTTCTTTGCAAAATTCATATAGCCAAAATTGTAAATTCTACTTCTTGTTACAAGTATGGAAGAACCATCACTTCTAACACAAAAGACTGCTTTTTAAGTTATGTTCCTGATGTATCCAAATTCCTTAGCATATCCAAAACCTCAGAACAACTTGATGATGTAACAGAAACTATGGACTCTCTCTTTTCTAGCACTTTAAATAAAGTTGCTCCTTTACGCTTAAGGAAGGTTAAGGAAAACAGTTTGACACCATGGTATAATGAGCATACTCGCACCCTAAAGAGAGCAGCCCGAAAAATGGAGCGCAGCTGGAGGAAAACAAAACTAGAGGTATTTCGTATTGCTTGGCAGGAAAGTTACATATCCTACAGAAAAGTATTAAAAACTGCTAGATCCGATTACTTTTCTTCTCTTTTAGAAGAAAACAAACATAACCCCAGGTATTTATTCAATACAGTGGCTAAATTAACGAAAAATAAAGCCTCAACAAGTGTTGACATTTCCCAACACCACAGCAGTAATGACTTTATGAACTACTTTACTTCTAAAATCGATACTATTAGAGATAAAATTGCAACCATTCAGCCGTCAGCTACAGTATCACATCAGACAGTGCACTATAGACCCCCTGAGGAACAGTTCCACTCATTCTCTACCATAGGAGAGGAAGAATTGTATAAACTTGTTAAATATGTTAGACCCTATACCATCTAAGCTCCTAAAAGAGGTGCTTCCAGAAGTCATAGATCCTCTTCTGACTATTATTAATTCCTCATTGTCATTAGGATATGTCCCCAAAACCTTCAAACTGGCCTCTCATCAAAAAACCACAACTTGACCCCAAAGAACTAGTTAATTATAGACCAATCTCGAATCTCCCTTTTCTGCCCAAGATACTAGAAAAGGTGGTATCCACACAATTATATTCCTTCTTAGAGAAAAATGGTATATGTGAGGATTTCCAGTCAGGATTTAGACCGTATCATAGTACTGAGACTGCTCTCCTTAGAGTTACAAATGATCTGCTCTTATCATCTGATCGTGGGTGTATCTCTCTATTAATTTTATTGTATCTTAGTGCTGCGTTTGACACAATTGACCACAACATTCTTTTGCATAGACTTGAACACTTTGTTGGCATCAGTGGAAGTGCATTAGCATGGTTTAAATCGTACTTATATGACCGCCATCAGTTCGTAGCAGTGAATGAAGATGTATCCTATCGATCACAAGTGCAGTATGGAGTACCTCAAGGCTCAGTACTAGGGCCGCTACTCTTCACGCTTTATATGTTACCCTTGGGAGATATCATCAGGAAACATGGTGTTAGCTTTCACTGTTATGCTGATGATACTCAGCTCTATATTTCTTCGCAGCCCGGTGAAACACACCAATTTGAAAAACTAATGGATTGCATAGTCGATAATAGCAATGTATTTTGTTTAAAGCGCTATATAAATAAAGGTGACATTGACATTGACAAAGAGTTGACAGTTGCATAGTTTAAATTGTGAATTGCATGCACTAAAAAAGCTGAAAATGTACTTTCTGTATTTGTTTTGCACTACTTCAGTTACATATATGTGTTCATTTAATAAAACGCAATAAGTGATCACTTGGTCTAGATTTTTTTTAAATTAGCTATTCAATCTATTTTTTATTTATTTTTTTAATGGGCAAAAGAAAATCATGTTTTTTTAAATGATTTAAATGCAAATGCAAACATATCGAGAAATATATCAAATATCGTAAAATGTTTGATAATATCGAGATATAATTATATATATCGCCCAGCCCTACGTGTGATATAGCACTTAGCCTGCAGCTCATTTGATATTTATTAACTATGTGATGTAAATATGAGACAAAATTTCAAACAGGGGCATTTTGCCCCATATCTTGAATTTTAGTGATATTCTCTAGGCTCCATCACGCAGTAAGTTGTTGCACTGCCTCATATTAGACATCAATCGACTGTATGAAATGGCAGATGATCCACATAGGTCTGGGATGGGGCAAGTGCGTTAAATGCGTTAATAATTTTAATGCGTTATTTTTCACCATAATTAATTAATCTAATTAACACGTTAAATTACCAGCCCTAATGTATTTATATATATATATATATATATATATATATATATATATATATATATATATATATATATATATATATATATATATATATATATATATATATAAAGTTAGAGAATACTTTTTGTATGCGAAGAAAACAAAAATAATGAGTTTATTCAACAGTTTGTCTCCTCTGTCATTTTGGAGAATATCCACTGAACGCAAGCAGCGTATGCCATTCTGTGTCAGCTGCACAGCATGGATGAACTGTTTTCATTCAAATCAAAGCGTAAAAACACATATGTTGTGTCGCGGCTGACACAGAAGAGCGTACACAGTTTGTATACAGCAGATGTTCTCCAAAACGGCAACACTGTGATGCGAAGAGACACAGAGGAGACAAATTGTTGTAAAAAAGTCATTATGTTTTGTTTTCTTCACATACAAAATGTATTCTCGTCATTCATAAAATTCAGATTGAACCACTGATTGCAGGTGGACTATTCTGACGATGCCTTTTGTAATTTTCTAGACCTAGACAGTAATGTAATTTATTTGGCAGTCAATGGGACAGTCTGAAGCCTCACGGTTTATATCCAAAATATCGTAAATTGTGTTCCAAAGACTAACTAAGCTTTTACGGGTTTGGAACAACATGGGGTAAGTAATTAATGAAAGATTTAAAATTTTTGATAAAAGCTTAATTGGCCAAAAAAAATAAACATTTTACAAAAAAATTAACATTAATTGACTAATCATATCAGCAGCACATGTGAAAATGTAAATGAGTACTAGTCAAGTTAAATAACTATCATGCTACACTGAACAAAATTATAAACGCAACACTTGATTTTGCCCCCATTTTTCATGAGCTAAACTCAAAGATCTGAGACTTTTTCTATGTACACAAAAGGCCTATTTCTATCAGGAGAGTGGCCTTTTATTGTAGCCAGCCTCAATCATGCTGTCTAATCAGCATCTTGATATGCCACACATGTGAGGTGGATGGATTATCTCGGCAAAGGAGAAGTGCTCACTAACACAGATTTAGACAGATTTGTGAACCATATTTGAGAGAAATAGGCTTTTTGTGTACATAGAAAAAGTCTTAGATCTTTTAGTTCAGCTCATGAAAAATGGTGTCAAAAACAAAAGTGTTGTCCTGAGTAGTCAGCTGAAATTGTGTCACCAGCAGTGCAGAGCTTTCTCAGGGATGGCAGCAGATTGGTGTGAAAGCATCTGCATGCACAGTGAGGGCAAGTTTTGGGCAATCGCCTGGTGTCAAGAAGGGCAGCAAAGAAGCACTCCTCTTCAAAAAAAAACATCAAAGACAGACTGAAATTCTGCAGGAAGTACAAGGATTGGACAGCAGAAGACTGGTGCAAAGTTATTTTCTCAGATGAAGCTCTTCCGACTGTTTGAGACATCTGGAAAATCGTTTGTTCGGTGAAGAAAAGGTGAACGCTACCATGAGTCCTGTGTTGTGCCAACAGTGAAGCATCCTGAGACCATCCATGTGTTGGGTTGCTTTTCAACCAAGGGAGTGGACTCTCTCATAATTCTACCCAAAAACACTGCCATGAATAAAGAATGGTATCAAAACGTCCTGCAAGAGTGATTTCTTCCATTGATCCATGAGCAGTTTGGTGATGGTCCTTGCATTTTCCTAACCATTTCCAACCCCCAGGATTCCATTTCCACCCCTAAACCTACCCATCTCCACCCCCTGGATCAAATGGTTCCAAATACTCTTATACATGTTGTTATAAAAATGTATTTATATAATTCCTGTTACATTTACACTTTACACTTTCTTTACCAAAAAGTGCTGTTAGTCCTGTTACACATTTGTACTTTCATTACCAAAAAGTGTTGTTACCAATGTCCTGTTACACATTTGTACTTACACAAACCATCCTGAGGGTTGTTACATGTGTGTAGTTACAGAAATATTACAGCTGTAGATGCTAATGTGTACTTACACTGTGGTTATATACATTGTACACATGTAGTTACTATGTAAGTACACAGGTATTAGTGACATGCCATGTTTCAACCGAAATTAGCAGGAACAATTGTACAAGGAATGTTTTTCCCCAGGAACTATTTTCCCCCCAGACCTGTTGATTTCTGTGTTTACACTGCGGTCTAAAGTACCGTGAAGATAAGGCAAATAATCTGGTGACGTAGGTCTGCGCGCGTTTCTCAATACAAACGAAAATTCCGGACATGCATCCTCGGTAGTTCAGAATTTGCTCATTCGACTAGGGAATGTGACATCCGCGACGACGCAAATCCGGTAATTCTGCAAATAGCAGCGTACTTGATAACATCGCCTTGGTTACTGCAATTGTCCTCACTGTATATTTACAAAAAAACTAAATTAGAATATCAAATACCACTGCCTCATTTTGTTTTAATTTAAACATAATAATAGCCACAGAAATGTATATAGTTCAGGGAAATGTATAATGTATATATAAAGCCATTACAATGAAACTAAATATTATATAAATAACCTTTTTTATTTTTATTTTAACATATAGATAAATTGAATACAGAACAAAGATTACCTGCTAGATTTACCCAAAACGAATTATAGCCGAGGTGAGGCTGCTCTCGGCGGATACATGAGGACTGAGCTTCCGCTGATCGCGTGGAGCTGAACGTCTCCGAAATCGTCGAAACATATTTATAAATACTCCGCAGATTTGAGTTTTAAACAACTACATTCTCGCCTGAAATACTTTTAAAATTACATTTCATTACACAATAACAGTAATATTTTGAAAATGATCCAAATTAATGGTGGTTGAAATCACAATGCTGCGTGAACCCAACCAATCAGCATGTTTAGTGCTCAAGAACTGCCCCCGAAAGTTCCAGACCTTTGAAAAACTACTACCTCGCCAGCAGGGACTTTCTGAGGGGCATTCTTTTACCCGGAACTTCATTTAGTTGCTGGTTCCTGCGGTGGAAACGCGGCATTTATATAAAGTGGAGACCATAAATATATATGTGCTGTTAAAGTGAAACAACAATAATATGGGGCCGTTGCAGATCTTTGACCGCTAAGAGGTTAAAATGGTCTACTGAGTTTAGTTAATTTAACAAAGAATTCTAAGCAGTGTTATTTTAGTATCAGCAAACCATTATAGATGTTATAAATATTTAGAACTGCTTTTTATTTTTCTGTTTTCATTTCAGTAATTTTGCTATGTTTTTATCTTTTTCATTAATTTTAAATGTCTATATAGTTTTGAATAATTGTACATTTTATTTTAGTTATTTTAGTGCATCAAGTCAATCTAAATGAACATGAGAAATGTTGCTTTGGCAACTAGCTGAAAAAAAAAACGGATTAAAAACAGCACTAAAAAAACAACTAGTTATTATGTAACATTTCAATTCCGTTAATATTCATTTTACATAAGAAAAATTATTCCTTCTCGTTTACAATAATAACCCTGTACATGTATCGATCCGTATGCCTGCTTGTTGTCATTAGAGACGATGTTTCCATTTTATATTTCAGAATATTTCAATAAGCAATTTAGCCATTAACATTTTGATTTATTACACTTAAGCATGATACATTTATGACACATATCCATGCTAATGAGATGTAAAGCGTAAACCAGGACCAGAACAGCAGGGATGGACTTACCCATTAGCCAAAGGACAGCGACTTCCTTGGTCCCCCAAAAGCCAAGGGCCCCCTAAAATTGTTTTTATATACGAGATGTGCATTAAGCGCAGACACACAAACCGTTGCTAATTATGGTGTTTATTACCATGAAAATTGACTGCGTGTCTAAGTTAAGCGTGCTTCTTGTATATTTTGCTTGTAGCAATATCTTGCATTTGAAGCTGTAATTAAATACCGATGTTTATTGTTTTAAATGTCGCTTAATCATTTATGAGAGGGACCCATGTATAGGACGCTTATGCAGCTGCTGTTTTGGTTGATATAATCCTTAGGTGTATAAATGTATAACTTCTTTTTCATTATTATAATTTTTTTGTTTTTATTTTTATCAGTTTCATTTCATAGTTAAAATAACTGAAAATAAATGTATTTTAAAGTTTAGAAAATTAGAAAGCCTTTTGGACAGTGTATGAGCCTAGGCACATAGGCTTACACTGGTAACTCATTAGTGGTCTTTGCATAAGTCGTCAATATAGCCTATATATTTTTTCACACTTTTCTAATTATCACTAATTGAATAATATTACTTTATATGAATGAGTCTCTGAAGGGAACCGACTGTCTTCAGAAAAGTTTAGAAAATGTTTTAATTTTATCTGATAAAATAGCTTTTATGAGTGTAGCTGCTTTGTTTACAGCCATTGCTATATTTCTGACATTCCAAAAGCGACTCCTGCTGGTCAGTGCTTTAAGTGGCCCAAAAGAGGTGCCGGTACTCTATTATAGCCTATATATATAGTCTATATATATATATATATTTTTTTGATGACTCCCCTCATCCCCTGAGGTAACAACAACTATATTGAAGGGGTTTTATATACAGCAGTCAACAGACGACCTTATAAAAAATAATAAATCCTTTTATTAGTTTGTGGCTTTGCTTGAGCAAGAAAGAGCTACTGAACATAAATAAAATGTGCAAAAGGATTTTGAAGAAATACCCTTAGAATAGGGTGACCAGATGAATTGGCTTAAATACGGGGTGGTGGGGGTTAAGGGGGGTGTCTGCGGTCTTGGGTGATGGGATGGGGGGCTTATGATATTAGACTTCGTAGCCTATAATAAAAGATTTTTGAATTTGAATTTCTAACCTTAATTAAACACATTTTTATTCAAAGATCAACCGTCTGTCATTACTCTTTAGTCTGCCACAAGAAACAACAACATTAAAATCATGAACTTAAATGTAAATTTTCAATAATCCAGCCCTCAGTTTTTTTTCAAACCAATGTGAAAATACACCCACATAAACCTATCTTAAATTATTACAATAATTTAGACTTCTGACTCATCCCTTTTCTTAAAAGAAAAAAACAAAAAAAAGGTTTATCATTTTCTAATTTATTTTGTTTTTGTGAAAACCTGTATCTCAACTCTAAATCAATTGCTATTTTGTGGTCTACAACATGAAATAAAGCCATTATAACAAGTACTTGAAAAATGTAGAAACATTGGGCACGACTATGGTACCATTGTGTAGCAGCAAACATCACAACAAAAAGATTGATCTAGGTAAATGTGTGCAAATGCATCCCATTCTTATATTTTGCATGGTGCCGCGAATTCACCAAATCTGACCCTGCCACAAACAAACAAATCAAAACACCCTCCAACAGCAACTTCTTCCAACAATCCAAGAACAGTTTGGTGAAGAACAATGTATTTTCCAGCACGATGGAGCACCGTGCCATAAGGCAAAAGTGATAACTAAGTGGCTTGGGGACCAGAATGTTAAAATTTTGGGTCCATGGCCTGGAAATTCCTCAGATCTTAATCCCATTCAGAACTTGTGGTCAATCCTCAAGAGGCGGGTGGACAAACAAAAACCCACTAATTCTGACAAACTCCAAGAAGTAATTATGAAAGAATGGGTTGCTATCAGTCAGGATTTGGCCCAAAAGTTGATTGAGAGCATGCCCAGTCGAATTGCAGAGGTCCTGAAAAAGAAGGGCCAACACTGCAAATACTGACTCTTTGCATAAATGTCATGTAATTGTCGATAAAAGCCTTTGAAACGTATGAAGTGCTTGTAATTATATTTCAGTACATCACAGAAACAACTGAAACAAAGATCTAAAAGCAGTTTAGCAGCAAACTTTTTGAAAACTAATATTCATGTAATTCTCAAAACTTTTGGCCACGACTGTACTGTTTGAGTAAATGAATTACTCCGGGAAATTGGTTTGTTTTAACTCAGAGGGAGTGTCAGCCACATTAAAAAAGTTCACAGCTTAAGTCATTTGTGCATTAATGCTTACTGGAGACGCAAACCATTTGAAAGTTCAGATCAATTTGGTGAACTGGTTCATGAAGATATGGTTACATCGAGTGATTCGTTTACGAACCGGATATAACTAAACTGCAGTGTTTTGAAATCTCACAACAGACACGGAAGAGAAGACAATGCTGAATAAAGTCATAGTTTTTGCTATTTTTGGACCTAATTGTATTTTTGATGCTTCAAAAAATTCTAACTGACCCTCTGATGTCACATAGACTACTCCAAAATATCTTAATCTTTGTTCCGAAGATGAACGGAGGTCTCACGGGTTTGGAACAACATGAGGGTGAGTTATTAATGACATAATTTTGATTTTTGGGGAAACTAACCCTTTAAAGCAGACTCAAGTGTTCTTTTGAGTCTACATGATCAGGAACAAACATTACTGAAAAAAAGTGAAATCAATATACAGCACACAAGTGCGACACTGCTTTTGTTTGGCCAGTGTAATAAAAGTGCCGCTGCCACCGCTATCCCTTTATGCTGCCTGAAGTAGTTTGTTTGTGTGCGTCTCTACAAGAGCCGTAATAAAGCTGGACGGCTTTTAATCATCTCCCAGCAAGAGCTTCTCACAATCATTCCCATCCCACCGACAAACTTCCAGCCATGAGGGAAAAGTAGGGCACTTTGATTTGGACAGATGAGTGAGACAAACGGAGAAAGACTCTCAGACAAGCAGCTAGATGCAAATCCACTTCTTCAGATCAAAACAGCGACCCTCCACTGACTAACACCAGCTCTGTTATCACCAACACTTCAACTGGAAGTGTGAAACTAACCTTCAGAAAAAAGAAATAAAAACTCACAAACCAGATGAAGACATGCAGAAATTACTTTCTTAAACTACGCTCAGATTTGAGACAGTGAAGTTGGCTATCAGAAGTCAGAGATCTTCATAACTCTATCATTTCTCATAAAATTATCTTTAACAGAAGCTCAGGTCTTCTGATCTCAAGTCAATTTTAAAGCTCTATACTTAAATATTTGCATGTATAAATGTACAGTATGATTTAAGTACTTGTATTGCAAATACAATTTCCATCCATCTGAATTACACTTTTAACAGACTAATTAACTTAATGTGATGCATATTCTTCAATCATACATACATGAAAGGTAATGTATTATTACTAATAAATTAAACTTTAAATACACAGTAAGCATTATTTTTATTATTATAATTATATGAGCAATATTACTTGAGCAGAGTAATGGTTTTAATGATCTACAGCTAAATATAGAGAGCTTTGGTAATAACTAAGTGGATATTCATTACTGCAATATTAATTTCTTGCTAGAAATGACATAAAAGTGGAAAACGTTAATCAAAAACATATTTACACACAAACTGACCACCGACCGCAACTTTCAGACACCATCTTTATTTTTTGGCTTAACTCTCACAGAATGGAATGCACAGGATTGTGGGATATCAAAGGCAGTGAAGGATACATCTATGCTGCCTTCAAAAATCGGCCAGATGAAGGCATCTCAGGAGACATGAATTGAAGCTAACATTGAATTCGACAACAGCTAACTATAAGAAGAAACGATAAACAATCTAATATACAAGTCTCAAAACCAACGCCATGGCAGAGCCAGCAAAAAAAAAAAAAGGGATTTGTAAGAGGAAGCGAAGAAAAGATCCAAAAATTAATTCCTCAGTCTACTTCACGTCTGAACGGTTCTTCAAATAAAGAGGCTCTGTTATTTAACAGCCTTATAAACTTATGACGGTGTCCAATGGATAGACTATTATGGACATTATGGCTACATGATAATGCAGACATTTTATTTTACTATACGAATTACACCCTTTGTCAACAATGCTACATATGAACTATGCGGGCAAAACAATAATAAAAAAAACAACAACAGGCAAACATACTGCTGTTCTTTCTTATCATTGTAGTTTTAAATACAGGAATAACAATAAATAAAAATATGTAATGAAATTTGTAGAACATAGTGTAACACGGGCTACTTTACCTGGTCGGTGGACGTGGTTTCCAAATGAGGTTTCTCCATTCCACAGTTCAGCTTAGTCAACAGATGCGATAATATTGACTCTAACCATAAACAAAACGCTTCAATAATCAAAATGAATGTGGTCACAAACTGTGTGGGAATCGACTTTATTACACTATGAATCCAGCACTGGGACTTATTAGGCTACACACGTCTATAACGCTGATCTTCGATAAGCATTAGCAGCAGAATTTCAGTGCTTTGAGTGTGTCAATTAAAACAACAACAAACAGAGGATATGAGAATCTCACTCTTCTTTACTGCACTAAAAGAAATCATTGGGTTGCAGCGAGGATGTCTAATTTCCTCATCTGCCCATTCATATATCCAAAAGAAGCTGTTCACTTTTATGAATGCGGGACACGGGTAGAGGTTAATGTAGCATAGCACTGCTATTGTTACTGACGCGTGAGATTGGCTCATTTCCACCCAATTAATGAGCAGATTTGCCCACTGAACAAAGCCTGAGAATATTGGAGAATGAAAAGAAAGGATACAAAAGTCAGAAGTTAAAATCCACTGCATCAGTGCTTCAGAATGAAATGTGCAATATTCCAGAGACATTCGTAATTTTATGCTTCAAATAAAATTTCTGGAGTGACTTAAAAAACTGCAAGTAGGAGAAATATATATATATATATATATATATATATATATATATATATATTTTTTTTTTGATAAATTAATTAATTAATTAAAAGCATTTGAACATTTCAGAGAGAAAAAAAAAATATTGTAAATTTGTTACAATAAAAATGAACAAAATCAAAGCTCTAAACTTTCTTAAAAAAAAAAGAAAATTAATGAATGAATAAATACATATTATCCAAATGATGAAAAAAATGACAACTTCTATATATATATAAAAAAATCTATAATAATTAAACAAAAATGTATAACTATATTTATATTATATGAATAATTTATATTTTCTAGAATTTATACTTATTATATTTGAATTATTATATTATAACTATATATTATCTATTATTATATAATTAATTATATATTAATTATACAATCACAAACAAATAAATAAGGGTTTGCAGTCGAACTGAACATTTGCTTTGATTCTGAAACAAAACTCTCCATAACTTATTGGAAATATATCTGGTGAGTCTCTATAATTATTCACAGTAAATGCAAAGTTTATATATATATAAATTCTTTACTCTTCATCACTTCTGATCACAAGCACTAATAGACAATATATATTTTAAAAAATAATAATAATAACTGTAAGGAAAAAAATAATTCCTTGTGACAGAATCAAAATGAACTATTTACATTCATAAAAACAAAAGTTAAGTACAGTACAATAATTTTCAGTGTGGACACATAATTGGGACGCACTTCTAGTCTTGGTGGGAGAAGAGAAAAATATCTAACCAATCCTAATGCATAATTTCACTGTTATTCCACAAAATAAGTTGAATAATAATTGTACCGACGTCAGAGCAAAGATTATATAATAATATGGTTATATGAAGGGATATTTAAAGTAATCTGTCATCACAGGGTCACCTTTATAACCCCATTAGAAACAAAGCAAACATCTAGTGTTTCCCTGACCTTCCTCTGAGACTAGAGGAAATGAATATTTATTGACTTCCAAAAATAAGAAGGAAAAAATAGGGTTTTCCATAAGCATCATTAGTCAGTTTGTGGTTGCCTTCAATTATTTAAATGAAGGAGATTTTTTGCTCTTGCATTTGATAAAACAATGTTTTGATCAGCCAATAGAAAATGGTTGTGTCCTCATTATAAATGCAGAACAATGAAAACAAATGAATGACCTCCTCATCATTCAAGACTTCTGAGATCTCCTGGATTCAAACATGACGCAGCAGATGCTCTGCTAAAACAGCACATTAGTGTGAGATAGTCCGATCTAATGAGCTCAATCAGTCAGCTCGACGCCACTGGTCACAAGCTGCTGTCCCAGAGGAAACACACAGATGCTCCAGGATCAGCCGAAAAGACGAATATTGCAGAACATGAGCCAAATATTGTGAGAGCCATTAGAAAGAATGTCTGCTGTTGTTGTTGCTGGACTTAAATGAACACACTAGACGTTCTTCAGCAGTTTCTTAATTTCACAACGTCAAATGGACTCTAATGAACAAACAGCTTAATAGTCCAGCAACATGTGCTATTAAAATTCACTTGCACAGGACTAAGAAGTGTGGTAATGATTTCTTGCAATTTCTTTTTTTTTGCAGCTGAGTGAACCTCACAAAACCTGGCAATCTGGCATGCCATTTTTCACCTCAAGCATAAAAGAAAGAAAACAGTCCTATCTGGAAGTTTTGTTTTGGAAACAAACACAGCATCCTTTTTATATATTTATTTATTTTGTCGTGTGTGTGTGTGTCCTTTGGCTAGCATTACAGTAGACTAAAGTAACATTCTATCAAGCATGATACAAGACAAAAGAAAAAATAAACTTTATTCAGTATTGGCTGAATTAACACAAGCACAGGCATCAGACACCTGTGCACAGAAAGCGGCTTCAGACAGCACACCTGTAGCACACTGAGTTCTCATTTGCAATTCAATGGACAAAAAACACACAATATTATTTCAAAATGTCAATTTCTAACAAGTGACCTCATAACACAGCCTTAAAAGAGTTAAAAAGACTCCAAAAAAGAGCATAATTTACTGTTGTATTTTGAATAAAGATTAATCTATATACATATAGATTATATCTATATAGTTTATTTGGAGATTGTCTTAAATTCACTTAAATATAAAACTGACAATATAAATATATTAAATTAATATGTGATTTTTACAATTACATAATTAGAAAAAAAAAAAAAAAAAAAAAATATATATATATATATATATATGTATATATATGTATGCTTTTATTTACGGACTCACAGCACCTCAAGGCTTCAACAGTCACACAAAATACAGTGTTAGTTGCTCATATGTGACAGAGATGAGCGTATTCCATGTTCCGTGCTACACAATTACCAAAATATTCAACAGTGCTTCCGCCCATGGAAATCTGAACATAAGCATTTCTGTCTCTGTGTCTCCGGTATCCTGCTGTGTGCTTCAGTGCAGCAGCTGCTGTAGCTGCAGGCGCAGTGACTGCACTGTGTATAAGACTCACCGCCTCTGGACCTAACCACAGATCTGTCAGTCACACCGTAGGGGCGGAGTCAGCGGGAGACCGCCGCCTTACATGGCATGACGGCAACTGAAGATGTTACTACTGTATATTACAATAATAAAATGCGTGACATTACAAGTCTTCACTACTGAATTGAATCTTTAATAATACCAAAGTGCCAACACATATTTCAGTGATGTTGCAATGAGCTCAACAGGAAGTTGGAAGAGGAATTCACTGAATTGCAATTCGACAGGTAATGTATTCTGGGAAATCAAGCATCTGTCGGTCTGAAAGGCTGATAAAATCTTTAAAAAAGCACACTTTATTTGTAAAATGTCATATAATAGTGGAAAGTCACATTTCAATGTACATCTTGACAAATTTTCCCTATTCCCTATGTTGATAATATTATTGTCTTTGAAGAATTACTATTATTAGTATTTAGTATAGTACCTTGATCAAGAGTTTCACCTGAGTCATGCTATTGAGGGTGGAAGAGAGTGCTATACATCCTCAATACCACAACTGAGATGAGACACACGATTGTTAATATTTTATTATATTGTTAAAATTGTACATTTGAATCAGAATTAAGATGAAAAGAACCTGAATGTGAAACTTGGACTGAAGTGAAGTCGACACCACATCAGTCAAAAACTCTGTTTGATCCACAAGTTGCTAGAACAGGAGTTTACTCTATTCTTGTTTTCTTTGTCCTCTACAGGTCTCCTCTCTGATTGCTGGCCCACAAATATTCCCGATCCATCTGCTGTTTTCTAAACATCACCACTTTCTGAGATGATTCAGAAAACATCAAGCAAATTGGTTTACTTTTAAACAGAGCCAAATGCAGGTACATTTTTATATATTTTATAGGTATTTTTGTGGAACCCTAAGACTACTAATACTACTGTACTACTATTAATAATAATTAGACCTTTGTTATTATAAATGAAGCAATTCAAATCAAACTATCTATTAAAAAAAGCAGCCTATATTTGTTTTCACATTTATACTTTAATTCAATTTTAATTCATTTTTACTTCAGAGGGAAAAAAAATTCCACCAGAAGTCCAAAAGGTTTTGTTTTTGAACATGTAAGCCAACAAAATGAAAATATAAGGAACAAAACTGTAATGTTTGTATCAGATGCAGAGTGAGGGAGACTGATCTTATATACAACAGTCTCACATAGACATAATGACCTGCACTGACCATCACAAGCATGCATGGAAAAACAGCTTTAAATTCAAACTTTAAATAAAAATACACAGTTTCATGGATGGTAAGAAGCTTTTATGGCCAGTAAATAATGCACAAGATCATTCTAAACATCAATTTAGAATTCAGTTAATGCATAAGGCTGAATTAGCCTAATTAAAAAGACGATTTAAATGAAATTCAAATCAAATCATCTACTAGAAAGAAAACACCATAGTAATCTGTTCAAATCTATTCAACGCACTTCTCAGATCTTCTGTTGTTTCTTTTTCAACACTGCAAGTAAGCGGTGAAACAGGATAAAACTAGACTCAAACAGTAAAGCACAGCACTACAAGATCAAGGGGTTTGATTCGCTTTGATGCATGAACTGATCGATTGCATAACTTGAATGCAATGTAAGGTGCTTTGGATAAAAATGTCAAATTCATAACTGTTGATTCATCTGTCTACTGTACTCAGAACATACTATATAGCAACCATATAACAACTACCCAGAACACCCTAGAGACAACCTACTGTAACAATCACCCGCAACACCTAACCATAATTTGATTATAATGCTCAAAAGTAGACTAGTAACTGTACTTTTTGATTGAGAACATGATTACATATTATTCACACAATTGCAATAAATTATGCATTATTCCACATTCTTCTTTTTCACCTTTTAAATTTTCCTTTCTAAAATAGCCTATCACATATATACACTAAGAATTTCTTCCAGATTTGTTAACAATAACACATAGACCAGTCATTTGTAATGTGGCTGTAACTACACAGGGAATTGAGAGGTCATAAAACATTTGCCCACAGAAAAATCATTTACATTTTAAGGATTTATTTATTCATTTATTAAGACATTGCATCAGCTGCTAATGAACACATACTTTTTTATTTAAATTATCATTCAGTGTGTTATTTAACCATGTATTATTACAGTATGTCTTTTGAAGGCTTTTATCTTTCGATACCCAAACTTTTATGGTCAACCAATATATTTACTTGATGTCCCCCCTGAGAGTTTAAGGTAATAAGTTTATAATTAAAGGGTTAGTTCACCCAAAAATGAAAATAAAGCCCTAAATTACTTACCCTGAAGTCATCCTAGGTGAGTATGACTTTATTCTTTCAGACGAATCCAGCCGGAGTTATTTATATATATATATATATATATATATAAAAAGTCTTTGATCTTTCAAGCTGTTTGATAGCACTCAGTGGGTGTTGCATTGCATCAGTCCAAGAAAAGTTAATAAAAAGTGCATCCATTAAAAACAAAGGCCTTCTGTAGCGAATCAATGCATTTTTTGTACGAAAAGTATCTATATTCAAAACTTAATAATCACTTTGATGATGCCGGCACTGCGCATGCACCAGTGAGTCTCGTGAAAACCAACGTTTGTTAACAGGAGCAAAGGAGGCAGAAGTTTCCTTACTTTAGCAAAGGAAAACCAGTGTCCACTTGGCTTATATCGAAATCCTCCAACATTCTTCTTGTGTTGCCAAGTCTGTGGTTGTTTTTCATGTCCGCGGGTCGAAGCGACCCCAATACAAATAACGTGATATTTAGCACCTAAAATGCGAATTTTACCAAGGCAACCCTGCTAAAAAGCTTTTGTATATTTTGTATATTGTAACCCCGGGAAGCAATTTTTATCGGGAAACCTCCTGGAAGCGCGATTGGACTAGTTTTGGACTAGTTTTGAGAAGCAACTTGGCAGGATTTGTTGTGAAAACCTGGCAACCCTGATCCGAACGCACGTGCTGGAGATACACTTCTAATTACAGGAGCATCTTTACTGATGAGATGTGCATGAAAATCGCATTCGATTTTTTGCACAGCCCTAATGGAGAGATGTCGTCTGGCAGCAGGACTAGCAAGAGAACCAGCATGTCGTCCTGTAGATGAGCTCTGAGCCCAAAGAGTCTCTCACAGGTCTGTCATCATCTCACACTGCCGCTGCTTGATGTTGTATATGTGCACTCACTTTAATGTGTACTTCTGTGGCCCGACATCACGTCTTCACTATTAGCGGGAACATAAACTCTGTCTGGAACTGGCACAAGCGTTCGGATATAATTACAGCGGCCTGTTAAACTTTGAATACGGTAAGTCAGTCTGAACCCACAAGAAAACAATAACTGCTCTTTTACAGCTCGAGAGACATAAATGAGTTTTCAGTTATAGCTCATGTGATTCTCCTTAAATTTGTGAGGAGAAGCTGGACCATCCCAAACACCCTAGCAAGTGCATAGTAACCGCCTAGAACACCCGAGAAAGTACCAACTTTAGAAACCACGATACATAAGCCATCCGCCATATTGGAATGGTTTATAAATACTCAAGCGCAAGTTACTGGTGCATCTGCAGTGCAACCCTACATAGTAGGGCAGCACGATTAATCGCATGCGATTGTCATGCGTGTCTCGTCAGTAAAGCTGGTTCTGTGAATAGTACTAAATATCCATCACCTGCTTTCAAATGGAGCGGAACTTACTATTCAGAGCCGTAGTTCGCTGACAAGCTACGCAATACTGCATCATAATAGCAGATGAATCGCATGTGATTATGAATGCGATATTTGGTAGCTTGTCAGCGAACAACGACTCTGTATATTAAATGCCGCTCCATTTGAAAGCAGGTGATGGACATTTACTGCTAATCACAGAACTGGCTTCACTGACAAGACACACATGACAATCACATGCGATTAATCGTGCAGCCCTACTACATAGTTATTATATGCATTTATGAATAGTGTATATCTTCAGTAGACTTCAGAAGATGCTTTTGCCATACTAACAAAATACAAGAAGACAAAGTCATTAGGTAACAAGGCATTTAAAAGGTACTAAAAAACAAGTAATATTAAGTTAATATATATTAAAAAACATAAACCAACACATCCTTGCCTGTTAAAGTTTATCTAGTTTTTTCACATATTTAAATTCAGGCATTTTTTAAAAACCAGATGATGTGCAATGTAGTTGCATCTTGAACCTTGTTGCATCAAAAATGTGAATTTTATTGTGAGTGATGGAATATAGAATGTTCGAAGCAGCGTCTTGAAGCGGTTATATGCGGAATCTACCTATACATATCAATGGTAGTAATTAGGGTTGCACGATAGATCACATGCACTTATCATGCATATCTCGCCAGTAAAGTTGGTTCTGTGATTGGTAGTAAATCTCCAGCATGTGCTTTCAGATGGAGCGGCATTTACTACACAGAGCCATAGTTCACTGATAAGCTACGCAAACAGCTTTCTTTATTGCATGCGATAAATCGCTGAATGTGATTTTTCTTTTTATTATTTCTTTATTTAACCAGGGGAAATCATATTGAGGCGATAGTCTATTTTTCAAATGATCGCTAGCCAAGAAAGGCAGCCCTTAAAAATTAATTTTTTTGCATAGCTTGTCAGTTTTATCATGCAGCCCTAGTAGTAATCACCTTGAACACACCAGCAGCTACCTAGCAAACCACCCAGAACACCTTAGCAAATGCATAAAAAACTACCAAGAACTGGTGTAACGGAGGCTTGCCTCTTGTGATTACGTTTTGGTTGCACCAAAGTCTGAGGTGTGGAAAAGTTTTGACCATGTTTATAATGAGAATAATGAGTGAATAATGACGCACCATAAGTGAGCGCAGGAACGCGCTGAAGACATCTACAGTGCATTCAATAATTTTCCTCCAAAAAACTTGTAGGCTTAGCCTAATCTCTGTGAGTAAAGGTTTTTCAAATGATAACTAAATATTCATTGAGTCGCAAATGCATAATGTGGACAGAGTATTTACGCTAATGTTGGCATTATTCTTTTATTAAATGTCAGCTGCTAGTGGCGAAGCAAATCCGGCGGAGCCTTTATCTTCATTTCGTTATTGCCAAATACCCATATTAATTTAGAATTTATCTTAATTTAATTTGTTAAAAAAAGACTCGTTTTTATTGGTGCGTTGGTCTATTTATAGGCTAAAGGAGCCAATGTCCATTTAGAGTGCTGAGATGTTAAGATGTCACAGACTTATTTCATTTCTTTATTCCAACTTACAAGTGGTCTAGTCTAGGTTAGTTATGAATAAATTATGTTAAAACATGTATAAATGACTCATTCTTGACAAAAGGCAAAAGAGCTGTGTGTGTGCGCACATTTGAATAATGTTGGGATGTAAACGGGTTCGGGCTTTTAAAAAGCTTTGAATCAAAATGTACTTGTCGGCCTCTTGAAACCTGTCGGGCTCGGGTCCTGTCGGGCCTAACATTTATGGCCCGATTACAGCTCTAATCTGAAGCACCTTATCATGTTCTTCAGGACTGCTTGAAAAAAGTAGGTGTAGAAGAAGAAGTAGGTGTGCTGAAGCAGGGTGGAAATAAACTTTGAAAGACAGTTGGTCCCCAGGAGCAGGGTTGAAGACCTCTGGACTAATCTAATCTAATCTAATCTAATTATGATGACCAATTTGTAAGATTAGTATAAACCTTTTATGCAACCAGCCCCAGTTTGTATGAATATGCATCTCTCACTTTTTTTTCAGATGTAAAATGTTGCAACCTGTAAAAACACCCATGTGAGAAACAACAGTGATTAACTGAAATGTCGGTCAAGGACTACAAGATAAATGTGTTTAAACCGGGAACATAAAGACCTTAGACCTTTAAACCCCTGATTCAGTGAGAGTGGATCACTAGACAGAAACTTCACTGCAATCAAGCTAATGAAAATGAATGCTATGTGCTGGCACAGTAGCAGTTTCCTGCTAATGTAGTATACAATGATTTACAGGCATTCCTGGAGGCTTTAGCTAATGAGAGTCTAAAGGCATCGATTACGGCCTTTATTCAACAGGCAATGGACATGCTACAAATCAACACAGCCTACATAATTAACCTGGAATAGAGCCTTCATCTGAGAGACGGCGTCTGTACTAAACACTACATAACCAAGAATAATATCAACATGAATATGGGAAGTCTGCGATTCTTGTGTCCACATTTGTAGTAATGAGGTACAGAGAACTCAAACGTTCATGTATTTAATGTGGGGTTTTTTTTGTTGCTTTGTGATAACATCACTGAAATTACTTCATTAATTTTATTACATTTTCTTAAAAAAACAAATATGAAAATCATATAAAAATCTTAATTTTGAGATTAAATAAAATCAAAATTATGAGATGCTAAATCAAAATTATGAGACAAAAAGCCTAAATTATGAAACAAATTTTGATAATCACAATGATATTATGATATCATGCAAATGAACACATTCAGAGTTAATGTCCTGGCTCTGTACTGCTTTGTAATGGCAGTGTGTGGTGCCATTTTTTGAATGGTACTGAATTTTTTGAAGCTCAAAAAAGCAAATACATCCATCATAAAATTAATTGATATGGCTCCAGTGGGTTAATGAATGCCTTCCAGAAATGAAGTGATTATTTGTATTATTATTGTTATTTTATTTTTTTGTATTTTAAAATGATCCATACTTAAAACTTTATAAACTATTATCACTGGCATCCAGCAACTACTGTATGCACATTAAAGAGAGTGTCAAGTTATGATGCTTACACAGGATGTAGGTGTAGCGGAAGCTTAGGTGAGAACTGATGAGCATGGAAGTGCATTTTAAGACAGATGCTAAAACGAATCTACAGTATAGCCAAAACAACTCACTTTTTTCACAACTCAGTCTGAAGTCTTTTTGGGGCTTCAACATTTTTTTTTCTTTTTTTTGGTTCCTTTAAAAGTTAAAAGTATGACATATTAAAAATTATCATATTATGAGATGCTAAGTCAAAATTATGAGATAATTATGTTTATATATATATATATACATAAACATAATTATGACATGGTATCTCATAATTTTGACTTTCTGAGTCATAATTATAAATATAATGAAATTATATATGGACATTCTATAAATTGTTTATTGAAAAAAAATGGTAATTATAATTAATTATTAAAATCATTCTATGCATGTCTTTAAAAAATCAGGCCCTTGTCTGAACACACACTGCCTGATTTATACACACGAGTAAAGCCACTGTCTCTCCCAAGACTTGCAGTGTGTCAGTGACCATTAAAATGAGATGCATTTGTTTAGATGCGTGTGCATTCAGGTTTATAAACGTCCACGTGTTTTGTGTGCAAATATGTGTTTTTGTGTGCATACTGCAGGCCTGATGAGAATCAGCCAAAACAAGCCCACAGTGTGTGTTTGTGTGCTGATGCTATCAGGAGTATGTGACAGCCCATCAATAACTGAAGACCTCTGAGGATGAACATGTGCTGCTGCTGGTAGAAGGAAAATGGATGTTAACTATTTATTCCTGAGCTTTCTCTCTGCTGCTTCCCTCTTTATCTCAGCGCATGATCCTGGACCATTTCTCTCTCTCTTTGACTTATTTCATACCATTATGTTTCTGTTTCTCTCCAAAAGCATATTCATCCCACAACTGTCTGTTTCTCACCAAACCTGTCAAGAACACATCAAGGTCAGATTTAAAAAATCATAATAATAATAATAAGAAATAAAAATAAGAAATAATACTGAAGTCTACTTTCTATAGATTTACGTATTTATTTAGTTTGTGATATTATATTTTCTTAAAAATTATATATATATATATATATATATATATATATATATATATCATAAGACATTATAAAGCACCATACATGTTTGACGACTATATTTCAAGAGTTCTGTTCAGCAGCTTAATGTAAGATTTAGATGAACATTTAATAATATATTTAGATGAATATTTAATAATTTAATATTTAAGTTGTTAAATTCAAGTTAACATAAATTCTTCTCACTGCTGTGGATGCCATCCTCCATTCAGCACTGTGTGTCACATTCGGTGATGAAGAAACTCTTCCCAAGATGATTTAGTGTTCCTATTATTGTCCTTGATCTAGAGATAAAGATCAATGGTTTTGCATAAAATGACTTTATCTTGATGGAGTTTAGTGTTTCTAAATCATGTTACTTTCTATGTCTACTGTCTGTAAGATCACTACTTTGGAGTAGAGAGCACTTTGAAATGTTCTTAACGCTCACAGTAACGGAAATATAAAACTGCTAAAAGAAATGGCACAGACATCATACACTAAGCATCAAGATCTCTTCCCTTTGCTTTGAACTTTTCTATGTGGAGCATTGCGTGCTGTAACTCTGTATTGCTTCAAGTGCACCATTCTGCGCACAGGATGTGCATAAGCGCTTTGTCTCGCTCTGTATTGGAGCTGTCCATAATATAATACTTTTGTGCCATTAAATATTATTAATAGCATATATATATATATATATATATATATATATATATATATACTTTTTTCATGGATATATTTTACAACAATACAAAGAGCAATCTGAGTAATATTTTACCAGATTTTGTCCTACACGTAAAATTAACTTTTATTCATCCCCCACTAAATAATATATATTATATATAGTGTATAGTTAAGTTCGCCTTTTTTTCATTTTTTTATTTTTATTTTTTTTTTATTAATAGAAGAAAAAAAAGAAGATAATTAAAGATAGTAAATATAAACAAAAGCACAAAATAAGTGTTTGCTGGTCAGAGGTGGAATGGTCCGCACAGTCAGTCTTCTCAAGGGACTCATTGTAAGCTCATTACATTTAATGTTCTTAAAAGGAATAATATTCAGGGTAAATTTGATGTCTGACAACAAATAAAGTATATATGAAAATACATATTTCAGGTAATATAATTGCACTTCTTTCTGATATGCTTCATCATGCATTTTTTATCATTTCATCCTGATTGTCCAAATACTTATGCTCACATCAGATTAGGGAATATAACTCTAAAAGTGCTGTCCTTTTTATTTGTTAAAACATGAATGTGTTGAGACAGCTAATATTAAAATGTGACATTCTGTAGATTTGTCTGATATTCATCTTTTAATCATATTTGTATATTTCGTGACTCCACAGCAGACAAAGCAATTTTGTCTTTACTGTTCCAATTATTTTAAATGGTATATTTTGGATACATTAATAGGCAGAACATTCTGAGACGTCTGACCCAGATATGATCTTCCGCAGTGTGTGATTTGTTTTACATAAAATATATATTTTTACAATGGTAGAGTTTAAATTTTCTAGCAGTTTGTGCACAGACATCTGTGTTGTTTTTAAGCAAGCAAAGTTCAAATCCAGTTTGAAAATTTCCAGATCCTCAACTTTGGTTAGTTACTCCTTGAGTGTCTGGTAATGTAAAAGTCCTTACAGACGCTGTGTGGCTCGTCCCATTTCCTTATCTCCAGGGACGAATCTCACTTTGGATGAACGCTACAAAAAACGACTCCCTGAAAAGAGGTAAAAGGCTCCCGCTCAAACTGATTTTCCCCATTTATCTCCTATTCTCTTTAAACGACAGGAAAAATCTTCCTCTCAAGCTTTAATCTCTCTCAGAACACTGAGAACAAAAGATCACAACTAGACCTCTCAACACATTAATACTAGCTGACTGCAAAAGCATAGGGAGACCTGGGTAAAAACTTCCCGCTAGCCTCCAGATGCTTCTGCTGCATCTCAGTTGATATGCATTTGGGATTTTTGCCATCTTTCTAGTTTTTACTCCACCTGCTTATGAATTGTTCAACACATTCCCAAAATCCTGAATCATTAATACTGTTGAATCTTTTCAATTATGTCACTGAGAACTGTATAAGAGAAAAAAAAGGGTCAGCGACAAATACTACTTACTGCATGCTGCATTAAACTAACCCTACAAATCCAATCTGAAATTTGCCTTTGTTGCTTAATCATCAACAAAAAATCTCACCAAGCCTGTCAGGAACACATCCAGGTCATATGTTAATTAAATAAATAAAATACAATAGAATTGTATTAAATATTAAAATAGAACAAATACATAAATTAAAAAACACATTTTAAAAGGTGGCATTTCAAACACTGTTTATTAATAAAAGCCCTTATGGACATGTGTTTTTCTTTTTTCTTTTAAGCTGAAAATACAATTCTACATTCTAATCCCTCATTTCAAATTCACTTCAATTTGATTCACTTATCAATTCAATTTTAAATGAAGCACAAACCTGATGCTGGGATATAAAAAAAAAAACAAATTCCAGCCACAAGTGTTTTCATTCGTGAACTGCTTAATGACCTAATGGAATCAATAAAACGTTCAATTCAATATTTCAGCACATATGTAAGTTTAATTAGATGAGAATGTAATAGGATCTGCTCCAAAGTACTACCCAAAACGAACGTATCAAAGATTTAAGCACATAAAATGCCTCGGCCAGCTTTGGTACAACTGTTTCCATTATCGCCCCAAATTCTGTTGTGAAAAACTAATGAAGCATTGAAGATCATCCGTTATTCTATTGAAACCAAACCCTCATGGGATACTTGGTCCTCAAGTGTCTTTGAAGTGTCCTTGCTGTCTGGACAAACCCCGTTTATTTATCACTAACTGTCTTCTTATCAGGCCTTACCTGAACATTGATTCTGAATCAATGAGATGCCGCCAATATCCCGATCATTATCATGTCCTAAGAAACTCGATCTAAAACTACAAATGGCTCTGAAAATGATCTGTAGCAGAATTTAGTTTTGAAAAGACCTAAAACAATTTTTTAATGATCAACGTTTATCACCAAGGCCGACATACAGTCGTGGTCAGAATTGTTGGTAGCCTTGGTAAATATGACCAAAAAAGGCTGTGAAAATAAATCTGTTAATTGTATTGATCCTTAATTAAAAAAAAATCAAATAAAAAATATAATACATCATTGAATACTTTAAAATGCAGGGAAATCTCATTATGAAATAATACTCATTTGGTAGACACTAATGGAATTTCAAATGGGACTGTCTTCTATGGTCAGATGACAACCGCTCAACAGAGGTTTGTAAAAAAGCACAATACAGCAATACATTCCTTGAGAACAGCAGCATATACAAACCCTTGACCAAAATAACTGTAATAAATCATAATAAATTATAATAAAGATCAGTGAAATACTATAACAGAACTACTTCAATCAACATTTCTGTTATACCCATATTACTGGAAAATACACTATGAATATTCCATCACTGAATAAAAATGCATAATACAATTTTATGCACACACAGACATAAAAAAAAATGACTTAACAGTTTTAATTTAGAATTGTTTCACATCCATCAATGCATATACACATGTACATCAGAAGTGGTAAACAGAAGTTCGCCTGAGCAGAAGTGGTAAACGCAAGCACGTTTGAGCTTCCACAAATAGTAGCCTATACAAATTAATAAATCATGATTTTAAAAGTGAAATTAAAATGTATTTGAATCGTAGTACAAACAAATAAAACCAAACAATATATTGATTTTATGAAGTCATAGTTGACAAAATTGTATTTATAAGTTGGTAAAATGCAAGGAAACTTTTGCTTGTTTTATAGCTATACTGTATTAATGTGTGAATGAATATACTTTATGAAATATATTAAAATGTTAAATTTTTTTAACATACATATCTTCCTTTAGAAAAGTAGGCTGAAACATGATCATTAAATAAATATTTTCTACTTACCTTTTGAAAATAAGATACATGTACTTTAAAATCACTAAAAGCTGTATAAAGTTACTATGTTCTTACACAAATTAAACAAAATATACTTTATGTAAGAGTTAAATAAGTATAAATACACTAAAATGTCACAAAAGTATGCTTATGTTTTAGCACATTTCTTTAGAAGCGGAACTTAGGATACATTTATTACTATTCTTCTAGTATACTTTTTAATTGCAATTCAGTACATTTTAACACACTTCAAGTAAGCATGTTCAAGTACAATTGTATTATAACTATACTATTTCAAATTCAAGTACTTTTTAAATACATTTAAGAGTACTCCTTTTTAATATACATACAGTGCCTTGTGAAAGTATTCATAGCCCTTATTTTTTTCCCACTATATATATATATATATATATATATATATATATATATATATATTAGTCTGCTAAGTAAAAAAAAAACTATACAATGATACCAACATTATTATTAATATTATAGTTTTTTTTTGTTACTTTTTTTATTAACATTTTTATTTTAAATTATATTTTTTATATTTTTTAATATAGATATTTTTTATATATATTTTTTAAAAGCCATTCTAATGTCAAGGCGTCCATATAGAGGCTTGATGTGTTTTTACTCTTTAAATTAAATATTGTGAAATCATATATTTATACTGACCATCGACTACCCTGCTTTCTAAGATATCGACATCGACCATCAAAAAAAGTTTCTACCGGTCGACCACTAGTAATTTTTGAGCCATTTGTGCTCTAACCAGATGAGTTACTTCCAATCAATGCAGGTCTTTCAGAAAGTGATTGAGCACTTTGCAAACGGCAGAAAGTCGCCTGCCAACATTTCCATCAAACCCGAGCACACTTCAATTCATGATGCAGAACTCCTGCCAAACACACTTTCATTTCATTCCCCGCCTTCCCTAATATTGATGTTAAAGAACTCTTTATGATTTAAAGTTTCCATTGTTAAGGTGCACTGGAGAGTTGACGTCTAAGTGTGTTGGATAGAGGGCGGGCGAACAGCTGACAAGGCGAACGTTTGAGGCCGTTATCAGAGCCTTCAAAATGCCTGGACACTTAAAAAGCCTTTTTATACATCTACTTCAAAGCCCAAATGATGGAGGGAAGCAGTAAAAATGGCACTTAACAGGGTAATGTGCAATCTTTGGGGATGAAAGCTAACCTTTCTTACTCCTGGGAAGCAAATTTACAGTGAAGGGGAATAAATTCTTGACAGGAAATGATATTAAAGTCTGTGAAGACTGTATTGTTTTCTTCCTGTTAGATTTAATTATTAAAAGCCATCATCAATGTCCTTACTGCTTTTTTTTTGTTAGCCCTAAATAGACTTCATGTTTAGTTAATGACTGTGAATTTGAATTGAATGCATTAAATGTTTTACCACCATAGTAAACTTATTAAACATAATTTTATGTATAAAAATATTATAAAAATGATACAATACAATTTGTATTAAATATTAAACAAAATAATAATATTATTTAATATATAAAATATACAATATTATTTTATTAAATATTAAATATTTAATAGTGATATAATTAAATATATTATTTATACTATTGTTAAATATATTATTTAAATATATTAACCAAATATATAAATTAAATACACATTTCAATAGTTGGCATTTCAAACGATACTGTTATCGGTACATTGTTTTATCTGCGTATACTTCAATTTTAATGACAAGTTAGAAGCTGCTGCTTGTCATTTCCCTTTAGTGAAATATGTGGCCGACGTTTTGCTCGACGTGCGTGTGATATCCAGCGCATGCACTGTGTATGTGTGTGTGTGTGTGCGTGCAGTCAATCATCTCGGCAAAAGGGAAACGTTCGAAACTGTGGGCTTTCACAGGACACCAATGTCAGATGCAATATATGCAGTAGTGTAATAGTGAATGAAGGAGGCAACACAAGTTACTTAATGAAACATTTACTAACAAAACACAACATATACCTCAAGCAATGCAACTCCAACTCCAACTGCTACTCGCGAGACACATTCACATCAAATGTCAATTCAGCAGTAGAGTTACACTCACAAGACACTGCACTTATTTGCAATCACAAAAGTACATTAGTTGCATGTTCTTTAAGGCCTTTCCAGTAAAACGTTTTATTCGTGTGCTGTTCTAACATGTGCTAATTCAGAGCGTGTCCACCCGAAGCGTCCATACACTAAAATACCAGTCAAATACCTGATTGTTTAGTCATCGTCTGATTGTGCTAATACTGTCAAAAACATACAAGGTTTACATATAAACACAGTTAATTATGTATAAAGTGAAAGTAAATAGGCAAGAGAGAAATGGTGTGTTAAAGGGACAGTACTAAACATACTGCGGCTTGTCATTAAAGGGATAGTTCACCCAAAATTAAAATTCTGTCATTGTTTACTCAATCATGCGGTACGAAACATGTATTATTTATTTATTTATTTATTTATTTATTTATTTATTTATTTATTATTTTTATTTTATTTAAAAAAAATTGTGCTGAACGCAAAATAATATATTTTTGAAGAATGTGTGTAAACAAACAGTTGCTGGTCCCCACTGACTTTGATTGTAGGAAAAAATATATATATATGAAAGTCACTGCATGGGGACCAACAACTGTTTAATTTCCAACATTCGTCAAATTAACTTATGTTCAACAGAAGAAGAAACTCATTCAGGTTTAAAACAACTTGAGAGTGAGTAAATGATGACAACTTTGATTTAATATTCAAATATTCCTTTAATGTTAATAAAATAAAACACAAAGAGAAAAATATCTCACTGCTCTTGACTGTAGAACATTAATACAGCTGCTAAAGTTCAGCAGTAATAAAATAACTTTTCAACAACTTCATATCTTTTTGCACCGAATAGTATCAATAACAATACTGATAAGTATCAGTAAGCATATTGGTATCTATAAAATATACATGATACCCATCCCTAATTATGTTGCTTCAATTTAAATTCAGTTCAATCTCAGGATTTAATTAGAATCAATTATACATTTAATTGCACTAACCTTATGCTGGAATATTTAACTATTGAAACAAACATCCATTGTTCACTGACTGCCTCTGCTCAAAAACAAACAAACAAAAAAAACCCACAATAATAATAATAAAAATAAAATAATAATAAATTAATCAGTAAAGAAATAAAATTAAAGTCTGTGCGGACAATCTTGTAGACCACTTGTTAGATTGAATTATTAAAAGTCACAGTCTACAGGACAACCTCACTGCTCCTTCATAAGCCCTGCATACATTTCACTCAGGTCTGTCTAAAAGCAGTGTAGCCTGATTTCTGAAACAAACTTTTATAGAACAGCTCAAAACGACTGTCTTAAATCAGTCTGACGTGATTTACACCATTAGCAGAGGAAGAATTTCTATTTCTAAATATGCAAAATGGACTAAAACACATTCAAATGAATCACAATGGAATCAAATCAGACTTATATTGAAAGCTTGTGAACCATAATCGAATCAGAAAGCATTATCCCCATTTGGGGAGATTTGTCACAGAAATTAAGTGCACTTTCGTTATTAACCAATCACAAGCAAAGGAAGTTGATTTTGATGATAGATTATAAAGACAAAGATGCTTTAGAATAACCTGCACCAATGATTCTTTCATATTTAAGCCAACAAATATGTATTAAGAAAGGATTCATCCTTCCTAAGCAAGGGTCAGTAAAAGTGAGACTTACTATATTCAGCACTTTGAGCGATATGGGGCATACAGTAAAATCTTCTCAAAAGAGATGTGACCTCTTTTCAAGAGTTATTTCTCAAATGCAATTTACTGCACAATATAAACTAACCCACTTCCACTTCTTCTTTGTATCTCACACTTACAGATAGATACATGGTTACTCGTAGACAACATGAAGCTGGAAGTGTGTAGAAACACTCAACAGAACATAAATATGCACACTGAATAAGACAACGGAGGAAGATTTGTTAGTTTCTTTCCAGGCAATAACACACGACCCCTCGAGTTCCCCTGATCAGTGAACATGGGCAGTTCTACGCAACCCTCACTCATCATAACCCTCTATGATTTATGAACAGACAAATCACTCAACGTCAAGCACAGAACAAACACATCTAAAACACATTATCTCAGATCCTACTCATTCATCTTCATTGGCCCTTTTTTTATCGCCACTCACAGACTCAAAACTCAACGCATCATTGACAATAGATGAGAGCAAATGTTGTTCTGTTTTTCAGGAAGTCATCATTAGGCCGTGTTATGATGTGAATAATAAGTGAAGAAGATTTGACTTACCTATGATGGCAATTAAGATGTGCACAGAACATGAAAGAGAAAGAAAGGAAAAACAGAGAATTATTGCTGTACATTCAAATGCATACTCATTTATCTTGCATCAGACTTGTTGAATTTATTCACAACAACAGATGAAGGCAGATGAAGAATGGCAGACACAAACCCAATAGGGAATATTGTCAGAAAATTCTGGTGAGGTTTTTCAAAGTTTTCAAACAAAAGTTTAACATTCCCAAAACATTAGCATGAAAAAAAAAATGCACTGTTCATGGAACTTTTTTTTTTCCTGAATCGTTTTCTAGGTATGCATCGAATATTCGGCAACCAAAATAAAATGAGTGAAAAGACAAACTCTACCGAACAATGACGAGACGTGATCAAATAGCAATCAGCACAGATTGGAAGGCCTGTTTAGTACTGCAGGGCATGTCTTCAATGAGAAGAGGAAGAGGTGATTGTTGCTGGTTACTGTATGATGATTGAAATCATTAAATGGCCATAAATAGTTAGTAAATAAACAGCAAAACATTATGTTTTAATGCTCGAATTACATGTATTCTTACAGCACTGCATAAAAGCTATCTGCTTGTTAACAAAGGTTCAAAGTCAGGGCTGTGAATCTTTGGGAAGGCAGTGATTCGATTAGATTCATGATTCATAGGTTTTCGATTCGATTCAAGAATGATTTTTGCAAATTTAGAAGATTCAGTTCGATTTGATTCGATTATAACGATTCGAATCTGCATTCTTTAAGTGCATTCAAAGGATTATTTAAATGTTTCCCCTAAATTCTTTAAATGCTTTGTCAGAGGGCAAATTATACAGCAGCCTTTATGGTTAGAGAACCATAAGTAAGAAAAAAAAAAAGAAAAAAACTTTTGTCCATTGTTAAATGCTAGTTTAATTATGTGACATGGCATACATAAAAATTTATGTAAGCCAAGATTTTAAAAAAGAGCTTTAAAAGTATTATGTATAAGCTAACATTTTGTCACACCAGAAGCGTAGCCATAATTTCAGAAGTGACAGAAAGGTCAAATACAATAATTTTATGTATGTAGCCTATGTATTATCATAATTATTGTAATTTATTATTTATATTATTTTTATTTTTTATGAGGAATTCTCTTCTTTTTTATTACTTTTAATTAGCTGTAATAAATCAAATACACTACTGGACAATAATCAATCATTTGTAATCGATAATTTTTTCCTAATGGCAATTTTTTGATTGTTTTATATACTAGGCTACATTTAATTAGCAATTATTTAAATTTCCTGCACAGAATAAGGTAGAAAATGTACTTTGTACTGTAAATGTAAATGTACTACAGAAAAACAGTTATGGGCTTTATTTATTTATTTATTATTATTAGTTAGTTAGTTAGTTAGTTAGTTAGTTAGTTAGTTAGTTAGTTAGTTAGTTGTTATTCTTTGCTGGATAAATTTAGCATGTTTTAAAATACAGTCAAATTGTATCTCCTGTGTAGACTTTAAAATTACTTTGTGTTATTATCTAACATCAACTTACAATGAGTGTAATTCACATGAATTAATGTTTGTGAATGTTATTGAATACAAACGCTTGATCATTCATGTTTGTTCATTGTGCATTAAATAATTTTTATTTTACAACTGCAGGCAGAGGAAGATGAAACACCCCAGAAACTCTATAACAGAAAACAGCAGCAGAAATATGACAAAAACTTTTAGGTGAAGCTTGTTTACTTTTTTTGCATACTTTTATTCCTTGTGGAAATTGAAACACAATTTTAAATAAGTATAAAGAATGCAATTGGTTTTGTACATTTTATTTTTTATTAATGATTTTAATAAAAAAAAAAAATAATGATAATGTTGTTCAATTAGGATGTTTCTGTGTTTTGCCTTGGTAGTGAAATTGGTACCGAGAACCGTGGATTTTCACTGGTATTGGAACTAAATACAAAAATTTTGGTACCGTTACAACACTACTGTGATGTGCATGTTTCGCTTGATTTATTTGTATCGACAAATACCAAAAATAACTATATCGGTATGAGACTTGTTCTTGAAAAAGTGGAATTGGTGCATCCCTATTTGTTGGTTTAAAGCTGATCCCCCAGTACGGTCTGTATTTATCACTACAAAGACCCCAGTAACAGTCCAATACATTATGACCATTAAAACACAAGGGGAAATGTTTTAATGCATAATTATGAATCATCTCGAGTCTCTAAAGTAAATTCACATTCTGTAAATTCTCAAAACAATTATGGTATTTACTTGAGGATATACATTACAGAATGCATTAAGCAATTTCTAAAATAACTGCAATCTAACTGGATATCTGAAGGAGATGCATATATCATTTGGTCTAATATAGTATTTCACATAAAAGGCTGTATAGTTTACATATAATTTGTACAAATGAATGTATGGCTTCTTAAATTACACATAAAACACAGTTTATCTGCTTACTAAAACTGAGTTATTACTCAAATATTACAGTACACACACACACACATTTTAACCACAACAGACTCAACGCATAATGTACTCTCTAATAAATAAAACAAATGCACATAAAATATTTATTTGAGAAATTATTCTATTATATGACAGAAAGAGAGTGGACTAAACTCAATCTCTGCTTCACATTGAGATGCTGATCAATCTTTCTGCATTTATTTTTGGATAATGACTATCTAGCTGTACATTATCCTGCTTCTTTCATGACTACTTACTGAATAAATGCAATGAACTTAACATATTGATTTATGTTGACTCTGTGCTTACTTGATTCTAACTAAGCAATTATAGGATTTTACATTCAGTTACTTTCTATATGTTTGCAAATCACAGGTACTTTGTATTGAATACATACAACTGAACAACAACAACAACATACATATATTTCTTGCACATTAAGTCTGCTGAACCTCAAGAGAAACAATGCACCCACTGACTTGTTAATCAGTGTTTGGGAGCTTTAGTGTTGATGACCGTGAGAACATTTGTCAGAACCATCACCAGAAACCACTGCACACCACTAAATGTCACTAAACACACTAAATTAGAATCAACAAATCCAGGTAACCCTCTACTCCCTCTACTTTTCACTCCATAAAAGCATCACATTTGCCCAGATTCTCCAGGACATACCACTGTACCTTATGCCAATTACATCTCCACTTTTGCTCAGAGACAAGGACTGCACTTATGTAAGGGGTTTATTAGCACACTTTTCCACCTAGTGTTTTCTAACAGTCAGAAAGATCTAGAAAAGCCTTTCAGAAGCACAAAATATTAATTTATTTTTGCAAGGGCTGGAAGAATACATCAGTAATCATACTTTAAGTGTCTAATGGAGTTTTAGCGTGAACAATTGGTCAATTAGCTATAAATTGTAATTAAGGCTTGAGTGGAATTATCAGGAGAATGTCTCTAAAAGCAGTGATGAGACTTATTTTTTGGTTGATGTTAAGCTTTGCGGACCCTGATATGGGCCAAAAATCGCTTCAAAATATTTATGCTTAATTTATATAGCTTTCCTTATATAGTATCAGCCCATATATGGCTTCATTTGAAAGCTTAGATAATCTTCGTTACAAATAATACCATAACATTTTTATGATACATAAAGCAGGAAAATTAAGCTTAGAAATGTATTCAAATTGTCTTTAGAATGTAGGGAGGCAGGGCTCAGGTAATGAGGTAAGGAGATGCTCCAAACAGTAGACCAATACAGAATGCACTTAAATGGAATGATATAAAGCTGGAGGATGTGGACTATATTTTAGATTGTGATAGACCAGGTATATATTTATAATTTATACAGTCTTGTGTCTCCTTAAAGAATAAAACTGATTGTAGAAAACACAAAATATGAAATTTTGTCCTATTCATTCATGCCATTTTGTATATTACTACTTAGAAAAACATAAAAATAAAACATATGTCAATCAGTAATCAAGAAAAGTGCTTATGGCACATAGTAAAATAGGATTCTGAGGGTAATGTGTTTTATAAAGCCTGGTTTTGCAAAGAAAACTCAAAAGGACAATTTTACTTGCTTCACTTATAAGGCAATAACTCCTGTTTAGAAGGTGTTATTTTAAAGAATCTTTTTTTCTTTTCTTTTTTTTTTTTCTTTTTATTACGTTTTGGCATCTAGTGGCATCAAACAAAGTAAGTTGCACACAGCTGGACCTAATAGAACCTGATTTTTCTTTTTGTTTTACTTGTATGTGTGTAGGGTAAACATTTGAATTTGAGTATGTCAAATTTAGGTGCAAATCCCCCCCAAAAAGCCCCAGAGCTTAAGTTAACTGTCACTCATCCCTTCTGTGGGATACCTTAGTTTACTTCACTATATTACAATTAAATCCTAATCTGATCATGACAAACTATATATCATTGGAAAGATTCCTAAATAGATATTTTACTTTTTTTTTTTATTGATGTAGGGAAAGTAATAGATTGATTTATGACAAGAGTGCACCTTAAAAGTATACATCATAATAGGAGTTCTGACATTTGTCACAAAAAGTATTCTTCATGCCTTTTTTTTCTAAAACACTTTAGAAATAATCAGAAATTATATATCAATTGAAAATGTAAAATCTCAAAATCCATCCTTTGAAAACCATTTTAAAATCAGACATTGCATTACCATGAATATGGAACATCAAAATTGTTACAAAATCTTTTCATTCATAAATTATCAAAATTAAAATTTGGATAGTACACGTTCACGTCTACGTTAAAAAATCTGAGTGACAATTAATGGGTTAAGTGTGGCTTGCATACCCCTCAAATAATGCATCGACACAAAATTTCTATGTATTATACTTGTTCCAGTTTGCAATAGGGCTACTGAGTTGTTACGTGGTATAGTAAAACTGTACTGGGCAAAGCTGGTAAAATAACACTACCTTCCAGTGATGCTCACATGCTCTGGTGATAATAGCTTTAATATTAATAACTATACACTACACGAAACAATAATAACTATACATTTTTTGTATAATTAAACGACAAAAGAAAATTCAGTTAAATCTGATTCTGTTACATAGAACTGGATAAACATAATATATTTACTTGTTTTACTTTCAACAAAAGTTTGGTTATTTTATTGGCTTGCATTTTTTTAAATTCAGCATCATTAAAATTTAGATAAATTAAAAAAAGTTTACAAAATGATTTTATATTATTTAATAAAATCTTAAATAATTATTAAAAAGCATCTTCTGTTTTGGTTTTTTAGGTCAAGCACATCCAGAATTTTCAGTTTTGGCCCAGAAATGTTATTTTGGTGCATCCCTACTTAATTGTAAATGTGCTGTGCAAACGTGCAAAAGTGCTCAACAAAGAAGATTTCAAAACTAACCCCTGGTTTCACAGACAGGGCTTAAGACTAGTCCTAGACTAAAATGTAAGTCTGAGCTGTTTCCACTGAAATAAACTTGCACTGACTGATCTTAAAAATATATCAGTGCCTTTTTAGTTTTAAGATGCACATCGGTAATGTTTTTTTCTAAGCATGTTTATAAAAATTACTTAAATGTCCTAATTGATCTATGGTCTAATCCTGGCTTAGTCTAAGCCCTGTCTGTGAAACCGGGCCTAAGAGTCTTTAATAATAAAAACATAGAAACTACAGGAGAAAACAGGACACAACAACTGAAACAAAAACTATGCCAGACAAGGAACAGATGGGAACACAAGGCTTAAATACTAGAAGTGCAATCAAAAAAACAAAACAGGTATGGGTGACTAACTAACAACCAAGAAAACTAACTAGAAAACAGAACAAAACAGAATATACATGTGACATTGATAAAAGGAAATTGAAATATACTTTTTTGTAAGGGTAAGCAAACCTGAGCTTAGTCTGAGATGCTACTGTTGAGACTTCCCAGGAGAATTTGATCTCCATGTAATTTTCTTGCTGTCTACGAGAAACATTAAACCAAGATCTTGTTTGTGATTTTCTGTCCCACAGGACAATACATACCAGAATCCAAAGCGTAATGCAGGAAAAGTCCACATTTTAAGAAACGCTATGGGATCATTTTAGTCAACTTCTGCTCTACCATATATAACAAACCATTTTTTAATGAATGCAAGAAGGTAAAGAGACATAAAGAGTAAGTTAGGTTAGCCCACATTCCCATCATCACAGGCGTTTGTATGCGAGTGCTGTACTCGTAGACAAATGGGGAAAGGTTGTATGAGGCATGAGCACATCACCTTAGAGAAGCGACTCCTTGCATCTCTGCCTCGCATGCAAATTACCAACACTGCCGCTATGCAAATAACACAGCGCTGTATGCAAATGAAAAGTAGGGAGTGAGTGAATTATGTTCTTTCTAAGGCGCAAACCTGATGGATTGTTGTCTGAATGTTGTTTCAGAGTGCTTTGAACATGTTTCACTTCTCGTAATAACTCAGGAAAATATTATATTATGCAACAAATGTGTGCCTGAGTGAAAAAGAACCAAATAATAGCAAGTGGGAGTTAATATTAGCATCTTCATTTTATGTACATGGACCTAATATGTAAAGCTGATTCATTTATGCAGTGTTGAGGATTACAAGCAACTAAATAAAAGTAGCATTGCAACTTAGTTAAATGTTTTATACTTTTCCCAAAAAGAATTGTGATAAAATGAGAAGTGAACTAACAGACAAATCAAACAAGCTTTCCTAGAATATGCAATTCAAAAATACCTGATGACCAATACTTTTGTTTACTTTTCAAGTAAAAATATCAATGCATCCTTAAATGTATAGTTCACGCAAAAAAAATTAAAAATTGCTTAAAATGTCAACACTCTCAGGCCATCCAAGATATATATGAGTTTGTCTCTTCATGGGAACAGATTTGGAGAAATGCACTTGCTCACCCGTGGATCCTCTGCAGTGAATGGGTGCCATCAAAATGAGAGTCCAAACAGCTGATAAAAATATCACAATAATCCATAGGTGATCCATGTGACTCCAGTCCATCAATTAACATCTTGTGAAGCCAAAAGCTGTGAGTTTATATAAAAACAATAACATAATTAAGATTTGTAACTCTTTATTTTTAACTTCAAACCATTGCTTCTGGCCAAAATAAGTAAAATACCTAAACCATAATAATGTTTCCTCCTGCTGGAAGTGGAAGCTTTAAAGGTAAAAACATTGTGATAATGGATTTGTTTCTTACAAACATGCAGCTTTTGGCTCGATGGACAGGAGTTGTGTAAATTACTTGTGTATTGTGAAGCTGTTTGGACTCTCATTCTGACGGCACCCATTTAATGCAGATGATCCAGTGGTGAGATATATATATAGCTCATATAATCCTCACTGAATTTATTTGATTACTCAGTTATAACATCTAATATCTTGAAGAAATAAGATACAATACCATGTTTGCATTATGTATTAAGTTTGTGTTATGTAATACATTTATGCAAGCCATTGGCTTTAAAACTGTGGTTATTTAAATATCCACTCTTAAACTCCGCAATGAAATATTTTTAATATATTTTATATTTACAGCTTGTTTCACAGCGTTGCGCAATGTAACAAATCAGAGACACATCTGTTGATTTTCTTCCAGTGAGGTGTTTAAGTTTGAATCCGCTCAAAACAGAGTTTGTGTCCAGTGATGAGTCCTGCAAGCTCACAAATCCTCTCATTAAAAGTTTTGATATGATGTAAATAAGAGATTTGCTGTGCAGAGAGCTTCATTGATTAACGGAATGTCGTGTGAAAGCAACTTTTAGTGACAGCTTTCATATGTGTGAATACAATGACTGGAGATTTTCGCATAATAATAGATTACATTTTCGATTTGTTTCTCAGCAAACGCTACTGCATGACTTCAGACCATTTGAAATATGGAATGAGTTTTATGGGATAATCTAATGACATTAGATTTAACAATTCGTTAAATGGACAAGTACAAGCATTTTTATTATTATTATTATTATTATTGTTATTATCTTAATATTAAATTAGCATAAATGCAGTACACCTAGCAAGGGCTTTTAAATAATATAATAAATAAAAAGAAAACAGATAGAATAGAAAAAGAATATGCAAGCTAGTGTTAGAGCCATATGGTTCGTTCACACCAGATGTGAATAAAGCGTCTGGCGCGAGTGATTTCAATGTTAAGTCAATGCAAAGATGCGAATAGACAACCTGTGGTGTGAAATTTCATCGCGGCATTCGCGCCGCCTCATTCACGCGAGTTGAAAAATCTGAAATTTGGCTAAATTTTGCGCCAAGTTAACCAATCAGGAGCTTGCTCTTAGTAGTGACGTGATTACGACGTAGCAAGCAAAGGGAAAATCCGAAACAACAATGGAGGACAAAGTCATAGTCGCTGTATGTGGATACCCGGAGCTGTATGATACTTCTTCATACTTTTACAGAAACAGGAATAAAAAGAAACACATTTATAGATTAATTGAATAAAGACCAAAGATTAGATTTACCCCAAACAAATTATATTTTATCTAGAACCACTAAAGAGACATCAGATGTCAGAAGGACAAGCCGAGGTGAGAGTGCTCTAGGCGGATACATGATCACTGAGCTCCTGCTGGTCGCATGGAGTTCGTCTCCGAAAATAAGCGAAACACATTTTTAAATAGACGCTGTCTTTATAAATAAACCGCATCTTTAAGTTTACAACAACTACATTCTCGCCTGAAATACTTTTAAAACTAAATTTCATGACATGATAACAGTAATATTTTGAGAATTATCCGAATAAAAATGGTGGTTGAAATCACAATGCTGTGAGAACTCAACTGGCAGAAGCCAACCCATGACGCAAATTTGCGTCTTTTGTGAAGTTAATTTCAAGCGCGAATGAACTGAAAATGTTCAAGCGTCCAACTATTCGCACAAGTTGCGTCTGGTGTAAACGCACAGTTAGAGGTCTTTTTTAATAATTGTATAATAATTGAAAAGAAAATAGATAGAATAAAAAAAGATCTTCTTTTGTGATTCAAAAAAGTAATGTAATGGCTTTAGAACAGCATCAGGCTGACTAATTATTTACTGAATTTATCCAATCAACAACTTCTGAAGGGATATATAAACTCGAAACTATGAGAGAGAGAGAGAGAGAGAGAGAGAGAGAGAGAGAGAGAGAGACTTTGACTTTTAGGTCTTCTTTAATGATTCAATAAAAATGTAAGAGACCTATTTTAAAAATGTAATAATTCTCACATACATATTTTTTCACATACATATATACATAGAGAGGAAAAGGAGGGAAAAAAAATAAATAAATAAAATAATTAAATACTTTCCCCTTAACACTTAAATATAAAACAGCAAGCAATCATCAACATCAACATCACAAATACAGTGGTTTACAGCCCATTTACCTTTAAACATCTTCATATCATTCATCAAAACATTCCTTGTTGATAGCCATATAGCCAATTTTGCCTGACCAAAAAGAAAATTAATCAGAACATGTGCTTCCCTCCTAATTCTACTATACTTTGGTCCATAGATAAAAAGTGCTGGAGTAAATACTTCTCCTAATGAATGAACCCACTCTTCTAAAATAAAAAAACAAAGGTTGAAGCCTTTCACAGTTTAAAAACAAGTGATAAACGGTTTCCTGCTCTCTACAAAAAGGACAGCCTACTTCTACCTCTGGATCAAGGTGTGCTCTGTGTCTGTTTGTAGCTATAATCCCATGTACTATTCTCCACTGAAGGTCCCCAGACCTTTTCTCAATGGGTGGTTTGTACAGGGACCTCCAGCAGCCTTTAGGGGAGGCACCTGGCCCCAGAACCTCCAGCCATTTGGACTCGCTGACACTCTTCAGTGTGTTAAGATGCCACACTTTCACACACATAATGTACATCACTTTCTTATCAGCATCACCAAAGCAGGCCAGTTGAGGTGTCTTAAATGTCAACAAGCAGCCTTCCTTTTCTTGCCATTCAGTGTCAGTCAGTGATGAGAAAAACAACTCTGGAAAGGCACAATTGTTTGCTTCTTCATCAGAAGTTTCCATTGCCAGTCTAAATTCCTGAGGCAAAGACTCTAAAATCTGAGTCAACATGTTTTGTGCCAGCCTTACTGATTTTATTCCCAGTTTCAGAGCTAGATTTTCAGGGCTAATCCAAATCTCTTTGTCTTTTAAGTGACCAATCTTTGTCATGTTTGCAGCCCACATAGCTTTTCTGAAAGTGTTCGATTTAAAAACATCAGAGTCCAAAGCAGAATTGAAAAACAGTGGTTCCTCTTTCAGCCATAAAATGTTTGTGCTATCTGGGTTCCGTGACAAATTAAAAAGTGACCGTGACTTTAAAACTGATCTATAAAAGAGACTCAGTCCACTTAAATCCAGTCTGTTAATGTCCATCAAGAACAAGTGGCGGTCCAAACCCATGTTTCCAGCTCTTCTTAGGAGGGCACAGGCTACTTCAGCCCAGCACACATCCACTCCATAGAACAGTCTTTGCACTGCATTCTGAAGGTCCTGAGTCTCACTCTGATGTCAATCAACCCCTGGCCTCCTTCTTGTCTAGGTAGATACAGCACCGCTGCCTTCAACCAGTGCTGACCCGACCAGAAAAAATCCACTAGTCGTTGTTGTATTCCTCGCACTAGATCCTCAGGAGGCTCAAGTATTATCATTCAGTGCCAAAGTGAAGAAGCAACCAAGTTGTTACATACCAGAACCCTCCCTCTATAGGACAACTGGGGGAGCAACCAATTCCAGCGAGACAACTTTGCACACACTTTCTCCAAGAGGCCTTCCCAGTTTTTCTTCTTAAACTCTTCTGTCCCTAAAAACACTCCTAAATACTTTAACCCTGCTCTTCCCCATTGCAACCCACCAGGAAGCATCGGACCTTTAAGAAACCTGCCACACCATAAAGCATCACTTTTTCCCCAATTAACTACTGCTGATGAAGCTTTCCCATAAAACTCTAAAGCCTGTTTAAGCACCTGAATGTCACTCTGGTCTCTGATTATAACTGTAATATCATCAGCATATGCAGAGAGTTTAATAGAACAGTTTGTGGTGTTGATCTGTAGGCCCATTAACTCTCTTCTCAATTTACACAAAAAGGGTTCAACTTCAATGTTGTACAGTTGACCTGACAGTGGACAACCCTGTCTAATTCCTCATTTCACATTTATAGGGACACTTAACCCCACCACCCATTTTTATCATGTCGCTTCTGTATATAAGAGTTTAATCCTTGAGATGAACTTTTCCCAAAAAACAAAAGTTTTGAGGGTGTCAAACAGAAACCTATGATCAACCCTGTCAAACGTCTTTTCCTGATCCAGGGACAACAGGCACATATTGGCATCTTTACTATAAGCATAATCAAAAACATCCCTAATTAAGTTAAGATTATCCATTATTGACCTATTTTTAACACAATATGACTGATCTTTGTGTACAATTTCATACAACACATTATTTAATCTATTTGCTAGAACCTTAAAAAGAGTTAAATCTCCCTTTTTTGGGAGCAATGAACACCCAATCTCTGTTTCCAGCCACTTTAATGTATTTTTTAAACATACAGAGGAATAAGCAGAGTACTTCTGAGAGAAATCTCTTATGTGCACTTGTGACGAGTGGGGCAGGGCCGAGGGGCGTGGGAACAGGAGCGAGGCCAGTGGAGTGATTGGAGATGAGCGACACCTGCTCGACCCACCAGTCTCGAGTCCCACGGAGGAGATAGAAGGATATAAAACAGGAGCGACGACAGTGAAGGACGAGAGAGGACCAGGCCTGGGTTTTAGTTGTGTTTGGTTTTTATTTGTGCGCGTCAGTTGTCCGTGAGGGGCTGACGCACTATTTTGCCTTTTTTTTTTCTCATTAAAATGTAATTTGATTGTCCGCCAGGTTCCTGCCTCCTTCTTCCCGATGATTATTAAGGTTTAATCCATTACAGTGGTGCCGAAACCCGGGAGAAGGAGGGACGCGCTGCTGAAGGTCCCTTGCCGCTGTTGTGAATCCGCGGTGCCATCGAGCAGGCGAGGGACTGTGTCGCCATGGACGCTGGAGGTGGTGGGCTGGAGTGAGTTGCCGGGGAAAGGCGAGCTCGCTGCCGGCCGCCTGTGATGTGGAGGGGCGGCTGCCATCCGTGAGGGAGCGGAGGAGTTGGCGCCGTTCACCAGGGGTCCGGAGCCTGCTGCCTCCGTGAAGGAATCCGGAGTAACAGGGAACGGGGGACTCCTGCCGACTGCCCAAAACCGGAGGAGCCGTCGCCGTCCACCGGGCGGTGGAGGAGTGTCGTGCCGTCCGCCGGGGGCCGTCCAGTGCCACCGCCAAGCACCGCGGAGGAGATCACCCAGCTGGTGGAGTGCTGAGCAGCAGTGCGTCTGGGAACCAGATTTTTTTTTTTCTCCTTTCTCCCCTATCTCGTCTCTGTCGCTCCTCCTTCCATCTCCTTTTCTCTCGCCTCGTCTGTCCTACCCCCAGGTTCCCGCAGGTCCCCGTGAGAGGCCCCCCCCCCCCCGCAGGGAAAGGAGGGGGGGGTAGAGCGCAGTCTCGAGGGTACCCCCCGGCCTGCGAGGGGCGATGGGGGTATGTGACGAGTGGGGCGGGGCCGAGAGATTGGGGATCGAGAGACCGAGAGACTGGGATTGGAGTTGAGCGACACCTGCTCGACCCACCGGTCTCGAGTCCCACGGAGGAGATGGAGGGATATAAAACTGGAGCGACGACAGTGAAGGACGAGAGAGGACCAGGTCTGGGTTTTAGTTTGTGTTTGCTTTTTATTTGTGCGCGTCAGTCGTCCTTAAGGGGCTGACGCGCTGTTTTGTCTTTATTTTGTAATTAAAGTTTGATTTGATTGTCTGCCGGTTCCCGCCTCCTTCTTCCCGATAATTATGGAGTTTAATTCGTTACAATGATCTTCATCAGAATCACTCTGATCATTTTCAACACCAATACTCACAGCTTTATCAGGTAACGTTACTTGATTACTTCCAGATTGCTCCACACAGCCAGCATTAACAACAGAATCACTAACCTCCAGCTGCCCGTTCACCTCCTCTGTAGCTCCTCTATCCTGCTCCTCAACTCTCTCAGATTCTGTGTTATTTACTTCAGGCTCGATGTCGTTTTCATCACGAGATGTAGAAGCGCGCTGTTCATCTCTACGCGGACACGTGAAGCGTTTGTGGCCAAAATCACCGCAAATAAAACACTTTAAACTCTCAGTGCTAGCGTACACCATGAAAGAATTATCTCCGTGAGTAACATGGAACGAAACTTACAAAGTCCGCTCCGGTGAGTTCAGAAACATGTAGACATGTCGTCTAAAAGGAAGAACCGGAACATAAGTTTCCTTTACCCATATTCCACTCACTGTCAGTTCATTTACGAGTAATTCAGATTTTAAGAACACGACAACTGCTTTGTTCATCCGGGAAGCAGAGACGATGTTTTCAAAACCAATATTCTGAACGATACTCAAAAGCAATTCCTCCACTGTCACCCCGGCCTCGGGTACACACCTGCAGCCGTTTCGAAGTGACAGAGTCGGCGTTCCCTTCGCGTGAGCAGCCGCCATCCCGGCGACAACACACTGCGCACACACACACAAACACGAAAAAACTTATCTTCCTACACTGAACCCGAGGGGAAAATAGGAAAGAAGAGAAGAAAAATAAAAAACACTGAAAGAATGTTCACAATCACTCTCAGCAACGCTCTCAAACACGCGCTGAGCTCTCCACAACTACCAATCATGCACCAGAGAGAGAGAGAGAGCGTGCAAAATAAGAGTTAGGTGTATAAGACCACAGCCTAGTATTTGTGTTAGGGCCCCATACCTGGATTTCGCTTAGAGCCCCCAAATCACTAAGTCCATCCCTGAGCGCAATCATCGATGTCAGAGATCAAATGCAGCTTTTGTCGCAAATATAATCTCTATTGCTATTAAATCTCCCATGAAAAATGTATGAGTGAAATGACTTGAAACAGATCATAAGCTTTCCCATCTTCAGCAGATAGGGTAACATAAGGCGGCCCCTCTCTCATATCCCACGCTGCTCTCATTCAGAAATGAGCTCTGGCTGGGTAATTATTGAAATGAGCTCATTTCTGACAGCATCTTAAAATGACGCCAGTGGCTAATTATCATACTGTAGCTCAGGTCTTCATTTTGACTGACATTATATATTATTGCATTCTGTTCTATACCTTTGTCATGGCCTCATATTTTATAGTTATGACTCAACATCACACCTAATAATGACATGAAACAGATCATATTTTACATTCATAATTTGGCGAAATTAACATTTATTTATATATAGAAACATATCTCTACAGACTGGATTATGAAGCATACAATATATAATTAAAACTGACTTTTTTATTTTTATAAAAACCATGTAGACATACAGTATATCAACTACCAAAAATCACAAAACACAAATGATAATGATAATAGTAAATATTAAAATGGATTTTATAGATAGATAGATAGATAGATAGATAGATAGATACCCGATTCCTGTTCAAAACACTAGCTATAATTTTAGTAAATAAAAAAATAAATGAATAATTTTAAAATATCTTGTGTATTTTTGCTCAATTTGCATCAAATTATGTCAATAAAATACTGAAAGTTATGCATCTTGACCTAAGCTTTTCATAATGATATGTATTTAATTTTTACTGGCAAAAATGCATTATGCATTGACTTAATATGCCTTGTGATTTCTCTCCTCTTCATGAGAGGTAATTAGTTATCATTATGGCTTAAATGTGGCCTGTTCACATAACCATTGAAATTCATGCATGCTGCATGTGCTGAATTCCTCTAAGTGGGCTAATGAGATTACAGCAAACTAAAACAGAGATGGAGCGTCTTAGAAATTTGGGTAGCAATTGACACGCCTAATGATTTACCTTTCCAAGACATCCGGCATCTGTGTCTTTGATCCTGTGGCACTCGTCTCTAATTTTTCCTGCTTATCATCGTCCTCTCAGAAAACCAAATCAACTGGAGGAGAATTTAGGACAACAGTCACCTTTCAAACGATTGCTTTCAATCTCAAAACACTGGAGAAAACATAATTAAATGTGTTCACTTCAAATAATATCCCGCGAGGTGATTTAACTGCAGAAGCGCGGTTGCGAACGCAGCGTCCCTTAAGGAGTGACGACTTGAGTGTTTATACTATAACTTCATCTCAGTAAGAGCCTTTCTGCCCCAGATACAGTGTCACAGTCATTGATCGATGGTATTGGATGATTCATCTTCGTTAATGTGGAGGCGCTTTGATCCAGATTCGACGCTGTGGCCACAGAAAACCACAGTCTTCAAGCACATGATAGATGTGACATAAATCAAGGAACAAGAGAGATCATTTTTTTATAATGCTATATAAATCAGAGAGTTTAGATTCTGTATGTGTTGAATAAAAAACAAATACACACACAAAAAATTTAAATTTGCAAATAAATCCAAGAGAACTACTAGCAAATATACATTTATAGTTTATAAAATGCACACAGATGTCAATGGGCAATAATGATCCTTACAAATATAATTTGATGACATCTTTTATTGATATCATATGCATATAAGTAACTAAGAGTAAGTTTACTCTATATTTCTCCAGGTTCACCAGAAATGTTAATGTCTATGGGGAGGAAACAATGAATTTACATGTTGTAAATCCCACAGCTCAGCACAAACTAACATGGCAGTGCCCATCAAGCATTATAGATCAACTAACATGGTCATTATAAAGGTGTTTAAACTACCAACTACTTACATGCACATATTTGGAGAATCTGAAAATCTGAGATTTCAAAGAGAATATGTTTATTGTTATTTTCAACAACAAATGAAAAGGAAACAAATTAGGGCTGTCATGATAACCTGATTAAATTTGAGTAGCCTACTCGATTATAAAAAATCGGATTAACCAGCAAAATACAAGAAGTGGCTCATTCCACAGACGAGAATTCATTAAAAGCAATTAGACCATTTTCCAAGGCTGCAAGAAATATTAAACTATTTAAAAATCACAATAAAGCATAGTGCTATTGTGAATTCACAAAGGCTGCCATTCAATTTAATAATGTTCTGTGAGTTTAATATATGCTTTATTTATAAGCATGTAAGATATGGACACAAATACATAAATATTTTGTTACAAAAAACAAATACTTGCTCACCAAATGTATTTGAATTGTATTTAAAATACAAAATACTTGTGTGATGCATTTAATTGAAATACAAGTAATTTGCAATTTGCAATTTGAAAATACAAAAATTACAAACCATATTTACAAGCAATAATTTGAACTGCAAGACACACTGCCATTAGATTTAACAATACTGGAGTTAGATAGAAGAGAAAGAAAAAAACTGTATTGTCATACCACCTAGTCCTACTCAAGAGGATGGCTAAAGCTATTTCACTGTCAAAAGTAAAGATTTACTCCTAAAAAAATGCTGATATTTAGCTGTTAAAGGGCTCTATGTAGAATTCAGAAACCCTTATTAGTGACACCGGTGGTCATTAATTACCTGGCAGGGGAAACACCATGATCAAGAATGCGGTTCACCCAAGGTGAGGCATGACCATTGCACTCCGGCCATGCTGACCCCTGCGAATTCCCCAAATGTGGGAATCTCGACTGCATAATTCATGGTAGTGGGGGACTGCGTTTGCTCTCTCTCATTTTTATTTTTTTTTAGGGGCAGCTGTGGCCTAATAGTTAGAGGGCCGGACTAGTTACCAGAAGGTTGCCCATTCGAGTCTCGGTGCTGGCAGGAGTTGTAGGTGGAAGGGAGTGAATGAACCGTGCTCTCTTCCACTCTCAATACCCATGGCTGAAGTGCCGTTGAGCACTGAAACCCCAGTTGCTCCCCGGGCGCTGGATCTATAGCTGCCCACTGCTCCAGGTGTGTGTTCACGGTGTGTTCACTTCTCACTGCTGTGTGTGTGCACTTGGATGGGTTAAATGCAGAGCACCAATTCCGAGTATGGGTTACCATACTTGGCAAATGTCCCGACTTTCACTTTCACTTAAGTAAGCTGTGGCCAGCTACTTATTGCTCATGCCCTTAAAAACACTACATAATAAAGCGAGCAAATGATGGCCAATGTGTTTCATCGACATAATGTCAACAAATGAGTTTCATTAACCTGTTAGCCAGCACCCCCTATTATGGGACTCACAGCTGGAAGTGCTCTACCTAACTTAAAATTGGAACAGTTCCTTACTTCAGTATGTTACACACCTAATTTTGGTGTCTTCGGAAAGAAGACCCTTTGGGTTGTACTTTTTTTCAAACAGAGTTGATAATGCTCAAAAATATTAAAAGTTATAGACACTGAAGTGCCTTGAATTTTTTTTTTTACCACACTTAATTATTATTATTATTATTTTGATATACAAATACATGAAATCAGTCCTGAAGCAATCTAGAAAAGTAACGGGTTGAAAGTCAAATGTCTCATGAGTTTCTATTTCAAATCTAAAGGAGATACCATGAAAAATGAGATTCCTGCAACAATTGTTCTGAGACTATGTCTAGCCCCCACCAAATATAAAAATATTTACCAACTGTATTGAAGGGTTCTACAAACTATTTTAGTCATTAAACTTACCACTGCGTTTTTTTTTTCTTCAATTATAAAACACTAGACAGAAACTTGGACATCATATACGGTATTTGAGCACTAGAAAAATACAACAAGAATAATTTGAGTGAGAAAAATAAGAAAAATAAAAACGATTTAACTTTGTATGCCAATTACAGAACATCCTGCGATTGCTAGAAATGCAGCATTTAAAATGAATTACAATGAAAATACATGCTGATGTGCTGATGGCTAGTTATAGAGATGGTATTCATATAAATGCAGCATAAAGTCAATAAATCGCACTCTATACATATAGATGGCATTCACACCGATAGCTGTGATTACGCAGTAATAACAAGCTGATTTGCACTCAAACAGATGGTAGTCATGCAGATACAGGCACATTCAACATAAAACACACTCACACATATATAAAAAATATTGAAAAATAAAAAAAGAAAGAAAAAGGCGATCGCTAAGTTCCGCCTCCATCAGTTGACAGGTGCATCAGAGCATGCGTGTCACGGTTCATGAATCGGCTGTCTCACACTGAGGTGTCTGTGTGAGTGTAATTGTATGGGTGTGGTTACTCGTTGTGTTGATTGGGTTACCAGCTGTCGTTGATTTCACCTCCATATATAAATCAGTAAATTCCCTCTCTCATTGTCAGATCGTTGTGGTTGTTCCCTGGTGTACGTCCTGTTCTTGTGTCTCGTCAAGCCCAGTTCTCCGTTGGATTTCGTCAGTTCTTCGTGTCGTTTGGATTTCGTCAGTTCCTCGTGTCGTCTGGATGTTCCACGGTTCCTGGGTTTCTCTTCACGCTCTTCACCGCACCACCACCGGATCGCCATCTCGTCCCTGCTTCACCACCACCACCTGATTGTTTGTCCCCGGCCTGTGTCTTCACTCTGACTTTCATTATTATTATTAAACTTGTTAACTTGCATCTTGCATCCTCTCATTATTCATCACAGAACGATCTGACCAAACATGGATGCAGCAAGCACTTCTCAGCTCAAGACTCACAGTATCTCACGTTTGGACCAACAGGAAGAAAATATCTCAGGCACAGGTCGAGCAGTACAAGCACTTGTGAAGCAGGTGTCTGAGCTCACCCAACAGGTACAGCTTCTACGGACTCCCACTGCGCTCCCCACGCCGCACGTTCCCCTACCACCAGCGCCGGCAGCAGCAGAAGGACCAGAGCCACGCCTACCCACACCAGAGGGATATTCCGGTGAGCCTGAATTTTGTAGAGCATTCCTCACGAGATGTTCCATGCATTTTGCTTTACACGTACCACATACTTTTCAGAGCGAACAGACAAAGGTAGCGTTTGTACTCACCCTGCTGTCAGGAAGAGCAGCGCTTTGGGGAACGGCGGTGTGGGAGAACGGACACAACTGCTGCACCTCGTTCCAGGCACTCTCCGAAGAAATGAGGAGAGTTTTCGATCGGGCAGTGGCGGGTAAGGAGGCGACCAGATTACTCTCCGAACTGCGACAGGGAGAAAGCTAGGTGGCGGATTTTTCCATTCAGTTCCGCACCCTGGCCGCAGAGTGCCGTTGGAACGAGGAAGCGCAGTGGGATATCTTCCTGCATGGGCTGGCTGACCTCGTTTATAAGGAGATTTACGCCATGGATTTACCAGAGACACTGAACGGACTGATAGAACTTGCCCTGAGAGTGGACGCGCTTCTTAATCGCGTAACCCGGCTGATGCATCCCAGCTGTCCACAGCCCAGCTCAGAGAACCACCAGGCCGATGGTGCGAGCGTGGTCAGCCCCGCATTCGATCATGAGCCCATGCAGGTGAGGAGAGCTTGGCTTTCCCGGGAGGAGAGAGAGAGGCGGAGATCCCAGGGACTTTGCCTATACTGCAGCCGGGCAGGCCACTTCATCCACTCCTGTCCGGTAAAAGAGCAGGCCCGGTAGTAAGTATGAGGGATCTCCGCCGAGAAGCCCTCATCACCATCATCGACCCTCCTCCCGGTAAGACTGAGATGGCAGACGTCGACGCACTGCACCAATGCACTACTGGATTCGGGAGTGGAGGGTAATTTCATGGATTTTAGATTGGCTGTTCAACTGCAGATCCCCATCACTCCCCTCTCGCACCAGATCACCGTCAACGCACTCAATGGACAAGAACTTCCCCGGATCACTCATTCCACCGAAAGTATCACCCTCATCACTTCTGGCAATCACACTGAAACCCTCTCATTTCTCCTCATGGACTCACCACTTGCACCAGTGGTTTTGGGACACCCGTGGCTCTGTAACACAACCCCCGGGTCGACTGGTGCACTAACACAATTTCTACATGGAGTAACCACTGTCATGAATCTTGTTTAGTGTCTGCCTGTCCCTCTGTGTCTGGTTCTGTGTTTCAGAGTAAGGCAGCGGATTTGTCTAACGTGCCCGCGGAGTACCTCGACCTGAAGAAAGTGTTCAGTAAGTCCCGTGCTGCTTCTCTCCCTCCGCATCGTTCCTATGACTGTGCGATAGATCTTCTGCCAGGTAAGACTCCGCCTAAGGGCAAACTTTACTCTCTTTCTGTTCCTGAGAGGGAGGCCATGGAGAAATATATTTCTGATTCTCTGGGCTCTGGGTTCATCCAGCCTTCCTCTTCTCCTGCTGGGGCGGGGTTCTTTTTCGTTGGAAAGAAGGATGGTTCTCTGCGACCTTGCATTGACTACCGAGAGCTGAACAACATCACGGTAAAGAATTCTTATCCTTTGCCGTTGATGTCTTCAGCTTTCGAGAGGTTGCAGGGAGCATCCATTTTCACGAAACTGGACTTAAGGAATGCATATCATTTGGTTCGCATCAGGAAGGGGGATGAATGGAAAACCACTTTTAATACCCCCAGGGGGAACTTTGAATATTTGTTATGCCCTTCGGGCTTTCCAACAGCCCAGCGGTTTTCCAGGCACTCGTGAATGACATGTTGAGAGATATGGTAGATCAATTCATATATGTTTACCTGGATGATATATTGATTTTCTCTTCGTCTCTCCAGGAACACGTTCAACACGTCAGACGAGTGCTCCAGAGACTCTTAGAGAATGGGCTTTTTGTCAAGGTGGAGAAATGCTCGTTTCATGCACAGTCTGTTCCCTTTACGGTCCCTTTAGGGTTACGGTCCATTGGAGAGAAGTTGGTTTCCTGCTAGGGACATTCTGGATCACTTCCTTATCGATGATTACAATCGACAGGTAAGGTTGTCTGGGAACGCCAGGAGGCGTTCCTAAGGGGAGGGGTACTGTCACGGTTCATGAATCGACTGACTCACACTGAGGTGTCTGTGAGTGTAATTGTGTGGGTGTGGTTACTCGTTGTGTTGATTAGTGTCACCAGCTGTCGTTGATTTCACCTCCATATATATATCAGTAAATTCCCTCTCTCATTGTCAGATCGTTGTGGTTGTTCCCTGGTGTGCGTCCTGTTCTTGTGTCTTGTCAAGCCCATTTCATCAGTTCCTCGTGTCGTCTGGATGTTCCACGGTTCCTGGGTTTCTCTTCATGCTCTTCACCGCACCACCACCGGATTGCCATCTCGTCCCTGCTTCACCACCACCACCTGATTGTTTGTCCCCGGCCTGTGTCTTCACTCTGACTTTCATTATTATTATTAAACTTGTTAACTTGCATCTTGCATCCTCTCATTATTCATCACAATGCTTCACGAACCATCACAAGAGAGCGCCAAAATTCAAATAAGCTTTTGAAAAAAAAAATCTTCCGCATATCTTTACCCTTTTTTTTTTTGGCGGATCATCTCATTCTGTTTGTGAAACTGTACGCTACAAAACCATACCGTTTTTTTACTACCAAGAAGCAGTTTCTGAGCCTGAGTTATTCCATAACAGACACAAACAATACTGTCCTTGAAGAACTGAAACATAAAAAAGGAATTATCATCCATATTACAATGTTATTACTTTGTTGGAATAAACGTGCTCCATGAGATGTCGTTCAGTGGACCCTTACCTTTCTAACTAAACCGGGATTTACAGCTGTGGATGTGTTTATGACTCATTATTACGACGAATCTGGTATGTACTGTGTTTTCATTTTTCATGTTTTGATGAGTACCGCTTACACAAATTTAGCAAATACATACTTTATAAGCTTTCCATTGAAGAACAGCGATCTGTTGTCAATGCTTGAGGCTTAGATCTTTATAATGATATATAGTTTGTCAAGATTACATTTGTCCCGTTTCATTTAATCTATTTGTAAATATTGACACTTGCGAACACGGGGAGTTGAGGACGCTGGCGTCGGGGTGCGGGTTAACACATTGTCTCCATTCACAGTAAATGCTGCTCCACACAAACTAACTTAGCTTACATACTAGGACTGTCTCAAACTCCATCCTTGCATATGCTGTGAGTCTGAGTTTTTTATAACGTTCATCTGAAAACAATGTACAAGTTATACATTAAGGCGATACATGTTACCTAAAAAAAAAAAAAAAAAAAAAAAACTCATGCTGGGGGATGAGCTAGAATATTTCAAACTCAAATGTGAAAGGCTTAAGTAGGTACAAACAAACACACAAATACACATACATTCAAAACTGAAATGAATTAAATTGCTTTAGCCACTATTACTATTATTAGTGCAATATCAAAAGTACATTAGTCTAGAAACAGACCAGAGTACAGTTAAATCAAGCTGAACATATGGCATACTTTAGTTCCTCTGAACGAGAACCAGACTTATTCCAGTGACTTTAGCTGAAGTGTATTAGCAGTATTCATGCATGAGATGTTATGAGACACTCGTCATGTCTCCATCATAACATCATTCTGCAGCGTGACGACTGACATCTTCCGGTCAAGATGGCGCCGAGCATGGCAGCCATGTTGCGAACTCTGAGTAAACTAATTTCATTCATTATGTCATTTTTCATATGTTTTAATTGTTATTTTGTTTTTATACGTTTTGGATTTTGTTAGTATTACTGTCTTTGATATACACATGCTTTTAAACATTGGTTCCTACGTCGCGCAACTCAAACTGGACTTTGAGTTCTTGAACACCGGCACTTAGTTTACAGACACCACATCAGAGCCCTTTGTCTGGGCCGCACGTTTGTGACCGAGGAAATGCCACCGGTAAAGGGAGAAGAGAGCAGGCCTCCTTGTCAAACTCAGACATTGTCCCTTCTGACCTCCTCTCCCAACCATTTTGCTGGCTAACAATGGACAACAAACTCTGTAAACTGTGGGCACGCATCTCATACCAGTCAGAAACAAGGGACTGCTGCATTATTTACCTCACAGAAACTTGGATGTCTGCAGAGGTACCAGACTCAGCCATCGAGCTTACTGATTCTCTGTGCACCACTCAGGACATTTCGGGATGCCTACAAATCCCTCCCCGCCCACTTTTCAGCAAATCAGATCACTCTTCCATTCTGCTAATACCTGTTTATAGGCAGAAACTGAAATGGAAGGCACCCGCCCTCAGGACATTTCAATGTTAGTCGGATCAATCAGATGCTGTACTACTATAGGACTGTTTGATCACGTGGACTGGGATATGTTCCGGGCAGTTTCTGATGACGACATTGAGGCATACTCAGACACTGTAACGTGTTTCATTAGGAAGTGTGTAGATGATGTCATGCAGACAAAAACAATCCTAATCTAACCCAACAAAAAAACATGGATTAACAGCGATGTTTGAGCAGCCTTTTCAGCACATACATTTGCTTTTAAATCTGAAGACCCTGACAATCGCAAACAAGCCAGTTATGATCTCAGGACATCAATGCCGCCAAACACCAATAAAAAAAACAAAGTTGAAGAACAATTCAACACCAACAACGCAAAGCATGTGGCAGGGAATCAAAAACATCACCGATTTTAAAGGGTATAAACCAGCTACTGTGAACATTGCCCATCTTCAGCAAGTGTTTTGAGAGATTCAGACACTACATCTGCTCTGTGCTGACTGCCTTACTAGATCCGCTACAATTTGCATATCGTATCAACCGTTCTACGGAAGATGCTGTTGCTTTCACACTACACACTGCTCTCTCCCACCTGGAAAATAAGAACACCTATGTGAGAATGCTGATTGTGGACTACAGCTCAGCATTTAACACCATAGTGCCTGCCACACTTGTTGCGAAGCTCCAGACTCTGGGACTAAACAGATCTCTGTGCAGCTGGATCCTGGACTTCCTGACAGGCAGAAGTCAGGTGGTCAGAATGGTCAACAGCACTTCATCCCCACTGACCCTCAACACTGGTGCTCCTCAGGGCTGTGTCCTCAGCCCACTCCTGTACTCCCTATAGACACATGACTGTGCAGCCACACACAGCTCCAATGTCTGAAGTACTGAAGAAGGCACATCAACGCCTCTTCTTCCTAAGACAGCTTACAGAGGAAACAGAGGAAATTTTGAATGAGCCCCAACATCCTCAGAACATTTTACACCTGCACTGTGGAGAGCATCCTGGTTTGCAAACAGCACCACTGTCAATCGCAAAGCTCTGCAAAGGGTCGTGCGAACTGCCTGCCACATTGTTAGAGGTGAGCTTCCCTCCCTCCAGGACATCTACACCAGGTGATGCATAAGGAAAACCCAGCCACCCATCCCACAGACTGCTCCCTCTGCTGCGCTCAGGAAGACATCTCCGCAGCATCCGATCCCACACTAGCCGACTGAGGGATAGCTTTTTCCCTCAGGCTATCAGACAAATGAACACTCAGAACTAATACATCCTACAGCACACTACAGCAAACTCCCACAACACGGTATGCCACATACTGCACTTTAACTCCAACACAGTTCAATACTGGACTATATGTACTGCAATAAATACAATAATGTATCTGCTACCACTGGATACCATCCAATACACATCCATGATATTTTGCGTATCCAGTTCATGTTTAATCTGTTGCACATTGGCATATATTATGTGAAACTATGTCTTTATTGCTAATATGTCTAATAGTACAGTGTGTGTACTGAGTATATGTACTGTAAATGTATATTGCACATTGTCATCTGTATAAGTCTGTATGTCTATATGTAAATGGTTTCTGCATTGTCTGGAGCACGCTCCCAAGAATTTCACTCTCCAAGGCACATGTGCTGTGGTGATGTGACAATAAAAGTGATTTGATTTGATTTGATTTTGACATTCAACCACACGGCTGTCAAATGCACGCATGCTGAAGCTTCAGAATACAGATGCTGTGAGACACAATTAAACCAGAGGTATTTTAACTGCATCATATTACTATCATTTTGATAGCAACATATGTTCTTCCCCTGTGCATACAGGCAACCTAGAGAATGATGTTCATTATTGTCTACATGCTAAAAAACAAAAAAACAAATTGCATATTTGCTTGCACAGCAAAACTGATAGAACAAATGAGTTTTATAGAATCATGGACCTGCAAATTCCACAGATGTTTTAAAAAAAAAAGTCACTCATAGACTGTAATGTAGAACAACTACTTGAAATATAATAAAGTGAAATAACTAATGAAGTTGTTTTTATATGCAAACACTCGTTTTGTGTATGTCTACCCATAATTCAGTCGATGAACAATAATACTTTCATGTGGATTTTAGCCCTCAAACTCACATCAGTTCCGTTGATTTTCAATTTCGAAGATTAATGCTAAGAGTAGATAAAATAAAACTAAAATCAACTCATCTGAACATCACAGAGTGAACAGAAATATGATTATAGAATGATTGATTCTCACATTAAACCATCCTGCAAGATATATCTGTTATTTTTGATGAGATTTCTTAGTGAAAGGCTACATTTGGAAGGGGAAACATAAGAAATCCAGGATAAAGCAGCTGTAATTCTCCTTAAATCTTACATTTTTGGCAAATTTCCTGTGACGCTCCTCATAAATCCATTCAAAAGATGATAACTCCACAACCAGTCTTCAAATGTTCCCTGTGACACCAATTGATGTAGATGAAAGTCCTTTTCCCAGCGATTTCCTCAAACATACCTCTTTATCAGTGAGAGATGCCCACCACAACACCATTTAAACGCAGGGAAAACTTTTATTGCTCAAAAGCTGCTCTTTATTTTGTCTTTACTACTACTACTAATGATAACAATTTATATTATTATTATTATAGTATATATATATATATATATATATATATATACACACACACATACAGGACTTGACATTAACACCCGCCAAATGCGGGTGGATTTTGCTCGTGGCGGGTAACACAGTGACTCCAACTAGCCACTTTGGAGGGTTGAATAATTGTAGTGTTTTTAAAAGGCATCTGAAATAAGCCATATTGCAGTTTGACACTACAACTCCCATGAGTATAACATGCACACTAGTGATGCGCGGGTCAGGGTTTTTTCCGTCCCACTTTTATGAAATTATTTGGCGCAGGTTATTAGGCGGCTTATTATAATTCAGCTATCAAACTGCCCAGCTATTTCACCGCATTTCACACACACGTGCAAATGCAGCCTGTGAAGTCTCGATCCACAAACACGTACATCGTCTGCAGATATAAGGTATTTTATTGCACTTTAACAAGTAATCTAAATGGCCTATATATGTGCAATATTTTAAACAAGCCCTCACTAACTGAGTTTAATGCCACAGTTATGTTAGAATTCATCTCATTCTTGTTTCTGCGTCAGCCTCCAAATATATGAACTTACCTGTTTTGAATACTTTATATTTAAAGTGTTCGTTTATGTCCAATATTAGTGTTAAACTGTTGGACTTCAAATGAAATCTACTATCGATTTTCACCGTTGACTGATTCTGCAGAACATTTAGACTGATGAACAAAACATTGAAACATGTTTTTAAACATTCATTAAATGATATGCTAAGCATAGGATAAGCATATCATTTAATGAATTGACAGCCTAGCAGCCAATCTCCAACATGTTAAACACTAAGCAATAATTTTGGATTTAATAATTTTTAGAGTTTACACCAAAAAATACACCATCTCCATATCGGGCTCCTGGAGTCAGCGGCCATTCCTCCTCCATGGCTCCTTCCTCTGTTGGCTCCACCATGGGCTGTCAATACGGCTGCCGGACTCCTCCTGCTCCAAGTCCCTCCTGGCTCCTCCCTCCTTCATCTCCTCCCTGGACTTTGTCTGCCGGCCCCCTACTGGGTGTCTGTCCTCCTTAGTTCCCCATGTCACCCTCCCAGTTGTTGTCTATGGTGCGAGGACTCACCCTCTAGGAAGGACCATAGACCTGTTTTTGTTGTTTTGCTCCTCACCCCTAACATTTGACAAGTGTCACAACCCTGTTATAATAATTTTTTATAATTTTAATAATAAACAGGGGATCTGGTGTCCTCGTCGTGCTTCGGGGTTCGTGTAGGTCAGGCAGTGTTCATGGAGGAAGGGTCCAGGTAAGGGCAGAGTCCATGCGGGGTGTGAGGGGCGGCGGCTTCTTCTAGCAGCCACATCCTTCTCGTTGGCCACGGCGCTTGCAGGGGATGGACGGCCCGGCATCCTGGCCTGTCGGCCGTGTAAACGGGTGTGAATCTCGTCCGGACCATGGGTCCGGCAGCTCATGTCTCTGGTGGCGCAGGAGTCCCTCAATACACCCTTCCTGGACCCACGAGGACACCAGTGTGCATTGAACGGGAAGAGACCGGTCTCTCGAGGAAAGGCGCGTTGGGCTTTTAAACCGCGGCTGTGATTAGGCTCCATTTATGTCAGGCGTGCCCCATCACACGCTGCCAGTCCTGGCTCATCCAGCGCCCCTCCTCTCTCACGCACACCCACTCCTGTCGGGAGCCTGGTGAAGGGCGGCGATTTATATATATATATATATATATATATATATTAGGGCTTTAATAATTCACTCATTTTCTCGATGCATCAATTACAAACCCTGACAATGCAATGCATCGATCTTATTATTATTATTATTATTATTATTATTATATGTTTTTGGCTCGCATGTTTTGGCCTTCCGCTGCAGAACCTCTAGAGGTAGCAGCTTCCACTGCAGAACCACCCGAGGTGGCGGTGTCCACTACTGAACTCTTAGTCTGTCCTACCACGGTTGTGAAGGCAGTTTATGAACTCATAGTCTGCCTTGTTATGACCAATGTGTGTTTTCACATCTTTTATTTTGTAATTTGATTTATGCTGTTAGTGTCATGCTTCCCTTGCCCTCATAATATCCTGCTACTGGTTCCTTTGTTCAATGTGTCAAGTTCTCAGTGGTTGGTTTAGTCATGTGTCTTGTTCCCCATTGGTTGACCATTATTGTTTGCTATAAGTAGCCCTAGTTTTCTGAGGATAACGTTTTAGATGGAATTATTTTCTTTAGTTAAGTCTATCAGCGGTTTGCGGTTTAAGTTATGTTGTGGCATGACACTATATTCCTACTGGCACTAGTTGCTGGAACACAAAAGTACTTCTTGCCTAATTTTGCGATGACATTGCGTATTTTTGCCAACTTTGGCACATAATTTACTACAACATTTGCAATATTCTGTAATTGTATACTGCTTAATCAATTGTGAGGTGCATTTTTGTTCTGGTACATTATGTAGGATAGGCTATGACTTTTGCTGCACGATATCACAGACATTATAGCTTTATTTCCAGTTGCAATTTATTTTAGTGTGCTTTACTGTGTACATTCACACAAACTTCATTCATACACTACCGTAAAAAAACAAAAACAACCTTTTGATCGTACTTCAGTCAAAGGTGTGATTGCATTAAAAATTAAGAGTGAAGTGAAGCTTTACCGAATGATGAAATGAGATTGAAATGTTTGGGCGTTGATGGCCCCTTGTGTTTCTGGGCTGTGTATTACAAGAGAATAAACGACTCATGTCATATTCAGTTTTGTTTCTGTGTGTCAGAACTATATGTGCCTGAATGATTAAAACATTACCAGCGATACACATAGTATAAGTATGTCATTTACCACTTGAATAATAAAGCAATTGACAACTGAATAGGAAAGTTTGCTTATTAGAATGCATATTTCTAGAATATTCTACATGACATTATTCTACATCCCTAATCCTACCCAATATCTACACTTAACAACTACCTTACTAATTATTAATAAGCAAAAAAATGTGGAATTTATTGAGGGAAAAGTCATAGTTAATAGTGATTAAGTGTTCCCTATTCTAAAGTGTTACCACTATCTCAATATCAAATGTGTCTCTTATGTACAGTAGCAATGAGACCAGATGGGGTGCAAAAGGGAAAAAGCCCTGAGAAAAACACCAAGTAATCTCACATGGATATCTTACCAATGTCTCAAACTGTATTCAAATTGTATTCACAAATCTCAATGTGAACTCAAATAGCTCAAATAGCAAGGTCATGACCAACTAAGGGCAAGCTTAAACCAGCTGCCATACATCAAAACCCAAATAAATAACCAGCATATGCTTGTTTTTCACAGGTTATTGGCTCATTTGTGTCTATTTTTTTCTCACAAGAAAGGAGAGACATCTGAGACATCTGAGGCACTTCAGTGTGGGTTTCTAGTTCCCACAGAATTATGAATTTTGCAATCAATTTTCAAACAGTGATCAGAAAAATGCCCTAAAACATTAATGTTTCATGTTCTTGCAGCATGTTCACTTGTTATCTATAAAACTTAAATTAAGTTAAACTACCATGAACATAACAAAGTTAATTTTATTATTGATGTGCTTAAAGGAAAACAAACTCTTTGGCTTTTGTCAAGGTAATTTGGCTTTGAGAAATTATCTGGCTTTGTGTAAATTTTGCTTAAGCCAACAAACAGCTTGTTTTACAAACTCTCAAGGCTGTGGATGCTCTTTAGTATTCATGATCCAACACTGTGCAGTAATCAGAAAAAACATAAAGTTTAACACTACAAGTAACTTTCATCATCAGCAAGTGAAAATGGTGCATTTGATCACTTCCCATCTCTAAAATTCAACACTAATATATAAATTAACTTTTAACACTCCTAAAATCTTGCTGCTTTTCAAGACCAAACCAAAATCAGCTCTAAAAATGAAGTAAAAAAAATTACCTAAAAAGGGATATTATAAAACAAATAAATACATCAAAAAGAGAGAAACCTGAAACTATAGAAATTAAAGATAAATACATAAATACTAGTGTCGATATTTCAGCTGATATTTGGCATTTTTTAAATATCTGCATCGGTCGATAAGTTTTTCTGATTGGCCGATTTGTTAGAGGAGGGACTTATTGTGTAGTCACTTTTATTTTATTTTAGCGGTGCTGAGAAAGGCAGCGCCTGAGCGTCACATAGTGCTCACATTCTCCCTCTTGCTTACTGTCGTTGTTAACCGTTCTGTCTTATATGGATAGAAGTATGTCTAATAATCCGATAGAATGGTTAAACAAAGGAATTAATTTATACAGAAAGTATTACAACGATTGCTTTTACATTATTAGTAATAGAAAGGCAAACATTATACTTTCTCGTTTGCATTTTTATCCAACATGATCGCGTGTTCTCTGCGTGATGGTCAGTCCATGTGAAGTGAATACTTTACACTTTAAAATGGAAGTTAAGCAGTCAGTTAAGTTAACATTATTTAGTAAAGTGATTTCCAGTTTGATAAAAAAAAAAATATGTATAACAAAAAATGATTAATGTAACCATTTTAAAGAAAAAAAGTTGTTTTGTTATAGCTTTTGGAGCAATGGCAAATTATTCTGCGCTTTATGCATTTGCGCAGTCATACTCATGTTATTTTCACTGTGTGCTGTATGTAAAATGAGTGTTACCCTGGCTTTTTTCGAAAAAATATGATTCCCAATGCACACAAACTTCCCAGAATACTGAGTGGCCTGTTGGTTACAGTATAAGTATGTTTATTTATATATATATATATCGGCCCCCTGCTTTCCAAGATACTGGCATCGGCTTTTAATAAACCAATATCCATTTGAGTCTTCTTTATGGTCCGGTTAGACTGGACCTTAAATTGATCGTTAAATTTTATATGATATATTTTTTTATAAGATATGTTGATATTAATTAATTGTTTTACAAAGATAATTGTTTTACTGAAAGCTGTTAATGCACAATCACTGTTTGCTTACTTATTTTTGGTTTTAAAATTATGACAATTATAATAAAAGAAAAGGAAAATAAAATGTAATCATTGTATTTTTAATACTCACATTTTGTTTTAAAGTATAGTATCATCACACTTTATTATTATTATTTTTTTAAACTAGAAAAGATCACTCTAATGTGCCAAGCCATCAGTACCAAACCAAACTGAAAACTTTGGTTATTAAAAAAAAAAAAAAAAAAATCAAGGTATGTACCGAATTGTGGATTTACAGTATTGTTGTATCCCTGTATATATCGTATGCATGTGTGTGTGTGTATAGTATATTATTAATTTTATTTTATTTTTTTTCTTGGTCAGTAGAATGAATGTAAAAAAAAAACATACAAACAAATCCATGAATAAAAAGTCTTTCTGCAGACAGCTTCAGTCTGTTTAACATTGTGTCAAAAGTATCTAACTCTTCTGCTGCTGTTATTTCTTACTGCAGAAAGTCTAAAAGCGATAGGATATGTAAGGCTGACACAGGCTGTAGAGAAAAACACTTTGTGACTGAATCATTGATGCGTGTTTTTTTCTAGTGGTGAGAGTTAGCGCTCGCGGTCCCAAGGGTGAGAAATGAATCGCACACCCTGACGTTATGATAATGATGACAGTAAAAATAACATTGGTATAACAGAGGTCATTACCCATGGTAAATATTCACAGGAGCCTATCTGACACTGTCTATCCTCTTGTTTTTCTTTATGGCAGGCGTCAAAACGAACACCGAACATGCAGTGGCACTTCTACAAAAGGCGCTGAAATATTCATGTGTGAGTTTGTCATCATTTCCATATTTAAATGAGTCTGGCTAACCTCAGGGGTGATGAGCTCCCTGCTGACTGGGTGAACTGGGTAATTTCTGCTGAACTAAAATGACTGACCTTGAACAGGTAAAGCTCGAGGACGCGTTTACTCTCAGTACTCAGGGACCAATGACTTCTAACATTTCTTATGTTCTCAAGGGCTTGTATCACAGTTTGACCTTACATTTACAGGATCCTCTGGTGAAAACAAAACACAAGCTCCCTTTCCGCATTATTATCTGGAAACTGCATGAGAAATACATTTTCACTTCTCTAAATAAATAAAATAAAATAAAAACAAATACATTTTAGTTAGAGATGATGTCTCGTAAACCCTGGCTGACATCAAAATACTAAAATAAATAAATAAATAAATAAATAAATGGAAACTACAAAAAAAAAATTTTTTTTGACAAATCCAAAAATATAAACACATTCATTTTAGTTTTTGATGCATATCATAAAACTGTCACGGTTATGTTCTGTTCTTGGACTGTGAGTTGGTTTCCATTTATCCCATGTGCCCAGTTTTACTTTTTTTAGTTGCCTTGATTAGTTTATTCTGTTCACCGGTGTTTGTTAATCATCTCATTTGTTCCCTCGTTTAGTTTCTGTATAATTTCTCCTTGTTCTGAACAGTCCTTTGCTGGTTATTGTTTGATGTTAGATGATGTTTGTGCTGCATTTTCCTTGAGTTTCTCCAGTGTTTCTTCTGTGAATTTGTTAAAGGACTGTTATGTGGAATTTTCTGTCGTCTTGTGCTCCTTACAGCACCAACATAAGACAAAAACTGCATTTAGCATGAAAATGACATTATAGATGTCAAGGACAACAGACTGTGCTGAGACATTAAATATGGTATATATTTAAATGATATCAGTTAGCTCATTAATCTAAATAAACAAACTTTAGTACACTTTAAATAAAACTAACAATGAAGTGTGTGTGTGTGTGTGTGTGTGTGTGTGTGTGTGTGTGTGTGTGAGAGAGAGAGAGAGAGAGAGAGAGATTTAAAAAAATAAAAAAATGTTTCCTAAAATTCAGTGATATAAAAAAATCTCAAATTATTTATTTTAGTTACTTATACTACTACTACTATTATTAAATTTTAATGAATTGTAAATCTAAATAAACAAAACATGCATGCATACATTTAAAACTAATAGAACTAAATAGTTTGAAAAAGATAAACAAGAATTGTTTTATGACAATATTAAGTTTATATACAGATAAATAAAAAATTGATGTCAGGACCACCAATGAAACCCAATCAACTACATCCTTATGACACATCTGCTTTACATTCAATGGCCCATCAGATTACAGCATTGCCATCTAGTCTGATTGTGATCACACACACATGCTGTCTGATCCCTGTTTCTTGCTGTAATCCATCTCAGCCAGAAGAAGTGGATTAGCTCACGTATGACGGTCCTGGAAGGATGCCAGACGTTAATCGCAGCTCTGTCACTAGATTTCAGCATCTCATGGGGAAACAAATTAGCGTTCGATGTGAGTTTTTCAGAATCTGGCCAAAAGAAAACATCTTAAAGGCTATAATCAGGCTGCCTACCTTCAGCCTGCGCAGTACAGACTTATGATGTCTTAAAATGCAACCTACGTAGGAAGCGACTGAATTTAAGCACCTTAGTTTTCAGAGACTTTCTCAAGAAAAGTGGGACACTGAGATAATAAAGCAGTCGATTGTTCTTCAGTGCATGAATTTCAGAACATCAGAGAGAAGATATATAGCAGTGATCTTAAGGGATAGTTCACACAAAAATGAAAATTTGCTGTTAATTTACTCACCGTCAGGCCATCTAAGTTGTATTTTACTTTTTTTCTTCAGTAGATCAGTGATCAAAGTCAATGGCTACCGGCACATTTAGAGTTAGGAAAAAAAATTAAAAAAATAATCACATCAGGCAACACAAAATGAATACCTTTGGCATACATGAATCATGCATTAGAAAGAAGGAGTGAAATAAAAGTTTTTAAGGTTTCTTATGGTTTATGTAAAAAGGTTAGCTGATGAAGACTGTTCACTTAATATGCATTAGACATTATTGGGCACTTTAATAATATTGTGTATAAGTTTCAAAGTGACAGTAACATCAACGACCACGGTTTAAGTCTTCTGTTTAACTGATGAAAATTTTTTTTACAAAAAATTATTGGATAGCCTGAGGATGCCAATTTAGATTTTTGGATGAACGGCCTTTAACGGCTTGTTTGCATCAGTTAGTCTTGAAACAAGGAGAACGCCCCGTCTGTGTTTTCTGCATTTCATTTCTGAGTGTTTGTCCCCTGGGCTTCCTGTGCACTTTTACAGAGACAGAGCATCAGACATCTCATGCAGGCTTTTTTGACATTTCTGCAGTGTTTGTAGATCACTACACAGTGTGTTTTATCTTCAGAAACAAGTGTTTCAGGGTGTTTTTTTTTCTGTTGCGTACATGAGGATGGAAAGAAGAATTCTGACTTGTATTAGCACATGATGGTTGTTTATGGTTATATCAATATGTTTGAGATAAAATACTAGTGTACTTCTACTGTTTAATGCACATTATGCACTGCTTATATGATACAGACAGTATATTAACAGTATGAAAAATGCAATAATAAATATTTCAAACCATATCAACATCACTACACACTACTGTTTCTGTGATGTACTATGTGGTTCTGAACAAAGCCATTAGTTGTGACTATATTTCATATATAATATATTAGAATGAGGTCTAAAAATGATTTATTATTAAGATGAAACATTTCAATAACAAAAACAACGACAACAACTGTTTCTACTGTACATTATTGTTACTCCTCTATGCCTCGCCTTCTGAAACGTGTCGATTTTTACAAGGCTTATCGGTCTGAAAAGTGAGGTGTGCTCTGATTGGCCAGGTATCCAGTGCATTGTGATTGGCCGAATACCACAAGCTTGTGACGGAAATGTTACGCCCCTCAACATATTGTGATGCACTGTTCGGCCGGAGTGACGAGAAATAACCATAAAACCCATTATAAATGTGATAAAAACATGATTTCTAGTCGTGTCTTCTTTTGGAAGGCCAAACAAAGTAGTTTCGCTTTCTCGATGTAACGGCGTCACACACCTTGAGTAAACGGAGGCCAGAGGCCTAGAGTGAGTCGTGGCCTAGAGTGAGGATTCTAAGAAGGAGCGTCCGTTGGGTTTGTGGCAACCACATGTGACGACCCTGGGCTAGACTCTGCTTTGTCCATGGTGAAAGCCAATCCGGCGATCCACAGTGCAAAGTTGATGTATTTCCTCAGCAACCAGCACTGATCAGCTCAAGGCATGATGAAACAGATATCGTCCTCTTTTGGAAGGCCAAACAACGTAGTTTCACTTTCACAGTGAAACGCACATCTATACGACATGGCGGCTGCAACAACAATACTACAACGAGAATAAAAGGTACGCCTTTGTGTGAACATCTGGTCAGCGTTATGCAGATCTTCCCACATAGTGAAAAAGAGATGTGGGGGCATGTTAGAACGAGACATTTTAGGGGGGTGTGGACGAGTCTTAACTTTTATAAAGAATACCTCTTTGAATTTTAGACTTTAGTCTTTGCAAATTTACAGATCTTCTTTATTCACCAAGAGCTTGTAACACTCCAAAGTGAAAGAAAAAAATTTTGTGCATACGCAAAATCTATCTTTTGTGCCTACGTACACTTTTAGGATGAAATCTACGGATTTTTATAAATGAGACCCCTGGTCTGTTTACATTCAGTCATCAGAAACACAAGGGTCTGGTCTAAAAGCAGGGACTGCTGGGTATTAAACGCACAGACAAACACCACGGCTAATTGAATCCGCTGCAGCGCCCCATGATGGCAGATGTAATTTACTGAGGTAATGAAATGATGCTAATGATTTTGTTTTAGAAACAGACTTATTATGAAAATGATATTCACCAGAGGAACTGCAACAATGGATTTTATGAAGACAATGAGAGCCAGCAAAACATTTAATTTTGATATAAAGACATCTTTGTTATTTATTTGAAGCTTTCAAGTCTTTGTTTTTGTTTTTTCTCACAGTACATGGCAACTTATGATGGCCGTCAATGGAAACGCATATCTTTTGTAGGCAGTTCAGGCATTGACCAGCAGGGGCTGAAATAATAAAGACTAAGTGGCCTATTTTACACCCGGCACAATGTGGTGCAAGTGTTTTTGCTAGTTTCAGCCCAATGCAGTTCTCATTTTCCAGTCGTGTGATGTGTTGTTTAAATGGCAAATGCATTTGCGCCCGTTTGTGCATTCAGGTGTGTTCAGGCGCATTGTTGGTGCATTGCTATTTTTGAGGAACTGAAAATAGACTGCGCCACAGACCCACTCAAACATAGTCTAAAGTCAATGGCACAATATATATATATATATATATATATATATATATATATATATATATATATATATATATGTATATATATATATATATATATATATATGTATATATATATATATTTTTTTTTATATATATATATATATTATTTAAAAAGCATAAGTAGAAAATGCGCCTCTAGGCAGGTCGACAACACTGCGTTCGCTTTGCTTATTACAAAGAAGAATGCGTGCATCACACAAACATTTTTAAATATGAAACAATAAAAGATTAAAATGTAAAAGTTTTTTTATTTTGTAGGCTACATGAATATAAAAATGCCTACATGTCATAATGGATAGTCACTGCATGTATCAGAATTAATGCCACCTATTTGCTCGCACACGAGCAGCTCTGTTTCATCTCTGGAGACGCGTTCTGTCTTTGTGCTTGCCAATTCCACTGTGTAAATAGCAAATCCACCATGGCACAAGTGTAACTGCCTATTAAAGGGAATGGGAGATGACACTCAGATTGGTTTATTACACGTTACGCCCAAAAAACACCCATTACTCATGGATTCGGACATGCCCGGAGTGCACCTGTGCTTTAGACTATGCACTTACAGTATATCGTTAAAATAGGGCCCATATTGCGGATTATCTTATAAATCTGTATGAGGGGCAGCTGTGGCCTAATGGTTAGAGAGTTGGACTTGTAACCCGAAGATCACCGGTTCGAATCTCTGTGCAGGCAGGAGTTGAAGGTGAGGAGGAGTTAATGAACATCGCTCTCTTCCACCCTCAATACCCATGGCTGAAGTGACTTTTATAATAACATATATATATATATATATATATATATATATGGACATACATATATACTCTTCAAGATCATGCAAATTCTATGGGTTTTACTACCATTACCAATTGGGAGTAAAATGTTATGTATGTGCGTTTTTATTATTACTTTCAAGTTTAAAGTTTCGATTTATTTATATAGCACATATAAAACAACCACATGGCTAACCAAAGTGCTGTAAAGAGATTCAAGAATAGTAATTTAACCAAATTTAAATCATTTATTGCATCAAAATTAATCACTGTTAAAACATTTGCAGTTAGCCTAATTCATGAATAAAAACAATTAAACAAAATTACATTAATATTGAAGGTGAATTAAGTTCAAATTAAGCACTTTGTCATTTGTAATACTGTATATATGATGAGGATCTCGTCCTTCCGATGTTTATCATATTCATGCTAGCTTCTGTAATGAATATAAAGGTGACTTTAAATATGCAGGGGAAATTCCCAATGTTAAATAAATAACCATTTACAGGCATAAGACATTAGCATTGTAAGAATGTACAGGGATACTTCAGATATAAAAAAGTTGACTTGTTAGGTGATGTTTTCAAATTAAAATCGTACGATTTCATATTAATTAGTTAGAATGAATGGCAATACTACGGAATAGCATATGGCAGTGCGGTGACATCCCTTTCATGACTTCATGAGCAATTCAGTTCTCTTTTATAGATCACTGGTCTAAATACAAAAGTGTCCTTTACCTTAAAGAAGCCATTTGTGGAGAAAAGTATGATGAGTTTTGCCAACGGTTTATTTTTCTTTAGGTCTTTTTAGCCAGAGTACTTTTCTTTCACAGAAAGTTGAGCATCCTTGTTCTCAATAAGCCTCAATTCGTTCTGCACACCAACACCTTCTCAACACCCATCACCAAGACAATATGCATGTGGCTTATATTTGAAAGAAATCTCTGAATGTTTACTTTTACATTACAGCATTTATTAACTTCATTTTTGGCAGGCATTTTAAGTTTTGCCAAAAGTTGAATTGAATGTTTTATATTTCATTGGTAGCTAATCTGACCCGAGATCAGTGCGACAGACTCTCGCTCATGAAATAAGGACTCCAAACCTTTCAGAAGTCTTAAATTCACCAGATATGAGATGTTATATAAGGCCAAGTGACTGTGATTCAGACACTTTCAGACAGCAGGTCAATTACAAATGCATAATGCCATCAAATATTCCATTTGCATAGATTCATAATTGCAAGTCTGCTGTGATCGAGTTCTCATTTGACATGCTATGCCACTTTTTATTTCAATTACAACTAGATAAAACTTCCTGTGTGATACGAAAAGGAACATTAATGTACTGTAGTTTTACATATGGATATAAAAGAGACAAATTTTCTGATGTATAGTGACGCATTTTCATTTCAGCATAAAACAGACACATGATATTGAGCAATTGTTTCACATTTCCACCAGATTGAATTACAGGCAATTTTGAAAGGGGGTGTTCATGTTTAATCCTGCGCAAAAGAGACTAAACAGCAAGTAGTCAAGTGGTCTTCTTTTACCTTTTTGGTCTTTTTTGAATAACTTTCACAGCTAATAGAGTGTGGACTTATTGGAAGAAAATATTTACTAAACTTGTCACAATAGATTCTGGCAATGATACTGGTAATTATGAGAACTTTAATTATAATAATTATTATTAGTATTATTAATATGTATTTATTTATAAAAGTTTTCATTTACAAAGGAAACACCTGAACACCATCACCTTTTTCTAAAAATATTTCGCCTTTGAAATACTTCATAAATGTTTTATTTTCCCCATTCATTTTCAGCATTCCACATTAATGGTTTCATTAAATTCTAATAGTCAAAAGCATCTCTAATTAATTGATTTTTAATTATTATTATTCATTAATTTATTTGTTTGTTTATTTATTTATTGTTTTCACCCTGAAATACTGTGTTGTTTATTTACTTTTTCTGCTAAACAAATTCTAGTAGATACTTTTCTGTAAATATTCCTTAAAAAATAATGTTTTAATGTTATTAGTAGTAGCACTTCTAACATTACACTAAAGAGGTCCTTTTCCACAAGTTTATACGATTCTTTAAGGTCTTACTTAAAAAGTCTGTAAAATTAGTTTGGTTAAAATTGTTCAATGGTAATGTAAAAAAACACCTTTTTTTACCCTTTCAAAAACATCTCTTTTCAGAGCAAGCTGTTTTTGTAGCATTTTCCTTTAAATGTTAATGAGCTCTGCTGAACCCGCCCCTCTCTTCCGAGCTGCACAGGCGATCTGCAAAGATTGTAAAGATAGGCGCATTTAGGTAGATCGGGGTGCATTCCCTTCCAAAACAAACATAATCTATTGCGTCTTCAGCGGCTCAGATGTTACTAGACTGGGGAAACCGCTAGATTTATCACTCTAAATGCGCATCCTGCTGGCAGAGAATGAATTGGCATTTTCAATAATAAGCCAGTCTACCAAATCCCTGCCTAGTGTGTATCCGAAGAGCACAGCTTAGGATGAGAGAACTGAAGCGCCTGGAGTGACTGGCATATCTAGGCCACAGAATCTTACAAAGGTTGAGTGCGTGGACCACCCAGCAGCGTTGCAGATGTCCAGCATGAACACACCTGCTAGAAAGGCATTGGAGGCCGCCATACCCCAAGTAGAGTGAGCGGGGGAAGACCAGATGACTCATAGGTGGCGTTGATAGTCTCAACTATCCAACGACTAATAGTCTGCTTAGATGCAGGAAAGCCCCTTTTGTGGTGACCGTAGCACACTAGCAATTGGTCAGATTTTCTCCACAGGGCAGCTCTGTGGACGTATGTGTCCAGAGCTTGAACTGGACACTTACAGTTTAGCTTCTCTAGGTCGGGCTCCCGACATGGAGGAGGTTGGGGTGAACGCCAAGAATGCCAAGGCCTGCAGCACAACAGGTTGTGGTGTGACAGAGGGAACCTTAGGAACATATCCCACTCGAGGGTATATAAAAGCTTTGGCCATGCCGGGCACAAAGTCAAGATAAGTAGGGGCCACTGAAAGGGCCTGGAGATTTCCGACTCTTCTCAAAGAGGTGAAAGGCAACAGAAAGGTAGTTTAGAGGGTCAGATGTCTGTCTGATATGTCTTGTATTGGCTCGAATGGAGCTTTACAAAGGGCCTCTAACATCAGGACCAAGTCCTACAGGGGAATATGGGACTGTACTGGAGGTCTGAGCCTCAGTTCACTGTGGAAGAAACGTGTAACTAGGGGGTGACCACCGAGAGGGACATGGTAGGACGCAATTGCCGCCACGTAAACCTTCAGCGTGGAGTGGGTCAACCTTGCAGAGAGCCTGGCTTGCAGAAACTCCAGAACTGTACCAACTGGACAGTTAGCTGGGTCAAGCTGACGGTCTCTGCAACATGAGGTGAAGAGTATCCACCCTAGGGCGTACAGTTTCCTCGTTGAGGGAGCTCTGGATTGGAGGATGGTCTCAACAACCTCGGTTGACAGACCAGATGCTATGAGCTGTGCCCCCTCAGGGGGCCACACCCACAGCTTCCACAACTTCGGACGAGGGTGAATTATCGTGCCCTGCACCTGTGAGAGTAGGTATGTCCTGATCGGTATCTCCCACAGAGAGCCGCCGAGGAGCGAGACCAGATCTGCGAACCATACTCAGAATGGCCGTTAGTAGCGGCCAGAATGGGGCTACTAACAACAGATGGACCCCGTCCCGGCGTACTCTCGCCAGAACTCCCGGGAGCAGAGCAAATAGGGGGAAATGCGTACAGACGAAGCCATCGGCCAGGTCTGTGTCATAGCGTCCAGTCCCAGAGGAGCTGGATGAACTAGAGAGAACCAAGGGGAAAATTGCGATGTCTCTTGAGTCGCAAAGAGGTCCACTTGAGCTTTGCCAAAAATTCTCCATATCTGCTTCACCACCTCGGGGTGAAGCTTCCATTCCCCGGGCCTCGGCCCCTGCCTCGACAGTATGTCTGCTCCCATATTTAATTTCCCAGGAAAATACACTGCTCTGAGTTAGAGAAGTTTGCCCTGGGACCACACAAGGATCTGGTGTGCCATTTTGTACAAGGGGCATGAACACAGACCTCCCTGGTGGTTGATATAAGAGACCACTGATGTGTTGTCGGTGCGCACCAACACATGGTGACTTCTCAGGTCTGGGAGGAATTGCTTTAGTGGACGATAAATGGCTAGAATCTCTAGACAGTTGATATGCCATGTCAGATGGCGACCACTCCACAGAACATGGGCAGGGTGGCCACTCATGACCGCACCCCAACCAGTGAGGGACGCATCCGTCGCTATTGTTACACGCTGACAAGGAGCTCCTAGCACCGGGCCCTGATTCAAGAACTAAGGTATCTTTCACATGTCTAAGGCACGTAGGTATCGTTGCGTGACCTTGATCAGTCGAAGTGGATTTCCCCTCTGGGAAAAACCCTTGGTCTTGAGCCACCACTGAAGGGGTCTCATGTACAGCATGCCAAGAGGTATCACGTTGGATGCAGCTGCCATCAGACCCAACAATCTCTGAAATTTTTTGACAGTGAGTGACTGGCCTTCTTTGGCTCTATACGAGCAGGGGACAAACGTGCCTGCATCTTGGTCAAATCCCACACTACGCCTAGATAGGTGGCTCTCTGGACTGGAGAAAGTACACTCTTCTTGGTGTTAAATCTCAAACCCAGCTCCCCCATGTGTGCGAGAACAACATCTCGATGTTGAACCGCCATCTGCTCTGACTGAGGTAAAATCAACCAATTGTAAATGTAATTCAGAATGCGGATGCCCTGCATACGCAGAGGAACCAGAGCCGCATCTACACATTCCGTGAACGTGCGGGGTGAGAGTGCAAGGCCGAAGGGAAGTACTCGATATTGGTAAGCTTCGCCCCCGAAAGCAAACCTCAGAAACTTCCTGTGTTGTGGAAGGATTGAGATGTGGAAGTATGCATCTTTGAGATTGTAACACTAATGAGCTGATGGTATTTCAGCCATCTGTTCCATATTAATGAATCCTGACTCTCTAACACATTCTGCACTCAAAGACCAGAACGTGAGTAAACAAGGACCTTCGTTTTACAACATCTTCCAACATAATTCACCATTTGGGGCGCCGCGATGTCGGCAACATCCTGGCGTGGGTGACAGCTATTACACCTATTGAGACTGTCCAGGGATACCCGCGTGAGCCTCAAAGAAGAAACAAAACACCCACATTCCTAAACACACACAGAAACTTTTCTTTACGCTCTTTATGTAAGTCCTCAATAATATGTATTTTGAATAGGTTTTGTGTGTTGCATAGAATGGTTAATCCTGTTATGCGAGGATTATAAGTTGCTGACTTGTAAATTGGAAATGTTTCTCCTAATTTTAATGTTCTCAAATATAATCATGAGTTGTAAACCTACCCCCCTGATCAGGTCGTAAAACTTTATGACCTAACAAACAGGACAGGAAAGCTAACTCTTAGAAAAGAGAATAGTACCCTTTTATTTTCTCAATGTATTCTAAATGTATTGAGTATTGCCTTTTTGTGCAGTAGATGTTTCCTCATATAAAATGGGGTATCTGCAGTTTTATCATGTGTTAATCAAACTTTAAATGTGTGTATTTCTGCATATGAATGTAATATCATGTTTCTATCAGTTATATATGTCATTTATGGTATCTTTATAATCGTAAAAATCAGACTGTGTCGAATCTCGACAACAAATTACAAAAAGATGCATCGTTTCAGAAATACAATCTTTCTTAAGAAAAATGTTCAATTCTGTCAGCTATAACTTTGTCGAGGGGATGGTTCCCCAGAGACAAAGGAACGTTTTTCCCGCTTCAGATTGCGGACGTTGATTGGTTGTTCACGGCAGAGGCGTGAACCAGTCAAGCCATAAGAACTGACCCAGGAAGTTCCTCCCTCTCTTGTCCTGCTTCTCTTGTCCCTCTGACTTCTCGGTCCTCTTCTATCTCCGTTGATCTCAGCACGGCGGATGAGAGATCAGCCTGTTCTCATGGCTCCTTTCGGCAGCTTTCATCTCCGTTGCTTTCATCTCTTTTATTTACTAAGTTCTTCTCTACAAGAGGAAGACGAATCATTACGTTTGTTGGACCTTTCAAATATCGCGCGATTCCACAGCAGCCCCGGAAGACACGATAGAACACGCCTAGCTACAAAGGACCACGCTCACACGCACGCTGGTCTGGCGAGTCATAAGGAGACCACATGCAAGTATGATTCTCTATGGAGATTTAAATGCTGCTTAAAGTTTGTCTATTACCTTTTCAAGGTGATTTGATTCGTTTTTGTCTTTCAAGGGTTACTGTCTGTGAGTTTGCATAACTGAGCGTAATTCTGTGATCACGCCTAAGTCTCTCACCTCTCTCTCTCATCCTCTCTCACTCATTCTCTCTCTCTCTTCCTCATTTGGATTCCGTTATGTCTTGTACAAAGTTTACTGTCTGTATTGTCGTACGCATATTTACTCTGTGTGATTTGTAGTTTGATGTATTATTAGTTCAATTATTAAAAACCAATATATATTCATGATTGCCTCTGACTGAGACGCTCACATCACGAGTCAATGAAATGTCTGATCTTTAGCTACAAGCTCTTTACTTTTTAGTAACCGAAATTTCATAAGGATAGGATAATGTTTTCATGGCTAGAGAATATTTTTCCTTTAATTATAAGAAGTGATAACTTTATTGAAAGTTGATAAGTTAATCTTACGGCCGTTTGCTGGACAAACCACTGTTTGATTTGCGGTTATTTACAGTAAGAGATATCACTATAATTGAATGAAGAATGGAATATTGACATATTAATGAGTAAATTACAGTGCCTTGTAATGAGTTATTGATATATACAATTGACCTATTTTTCATCTTCAATTATTTTAATGTAACTGTCATATGAGATATATATATATTAATCATATCCCTGATTAATTATTAAAATTACCTATATATCATTTGAGTTAATTATAATGTACAACCCAGTGCGGCTACAAGATCTATTGTGATTATATACGGAACTGTATCACATCGACCGAAACTAAGAAATATATTTTGATATAAATTTTTGCAATATCATCCAGCCCTAGCCTAAGTTAAGACGCCATTCCAATCTGTGCTGAAACGCTAGTATCATATTAAATTATCGTGGGAATGGCCTGTCTGTGTGACGTCTGCATCTGAGATCAGCTCGATTTGAGAAAGGGGTAATGATTTAACGAGATTTAAAAAAAAAAACTGTTTCATTTACTCATATATTGAGGTGGCAGAGGAATATTTATGACTGGATTCCACTATTCTGTCTGTGTTTTCCACATTGTGGAATAGGGTGCTAATAACATTAGCTTTAAAACATTTCCAGGCTGCATAATTTGAAATAAATAAAATAAAAATAAAAACTCATAAATAAATATAATTACAAATAGTATTTAAATATACATGCATTATATAGTTGGGACCATTTTAAACATTAATAGCTGTTAATTTACAAATGTTAATTCACTGTTAATTCAATAAAAGAAATATATGAATAAATGACTAATTTTAATTTTTTTTTTTCAAGAAATATTTTTTTAATTTCATTTATTTTTTGTCATTTAAAGTCTTTCAATAATTTTAGAATCAATTTTCTTATTTTAATTGTTATTAATAGTTAACTAAAACTATTAAAAAAAATTTCATTGAAATTAAGCTGGAATAAAATCAAATCAAATATATATATATATATGTATTTTTTTTTTTTTTATAAAAAAACACACTAAAATGACTGGATACTGAGCTAAAACTAAAAATGAAATCAAATAAACTTAAATAGTAACATTTAAAATGACTAAAAACTAATGAAAATGACAAAAGCACATAATTATTTAAAAAATAAGTAAAATTAAAATGAAATTAGAAAATTTTAATATAAAAGCTCATTTAAAATAATAATAATGGAAAGTAGTATATAAATAATACTGAAATAACTCTGCTCAGAGTTTTCATTCCCATTGTACATTTTGACCTTAAATTCGAGATTGAAATTATGCATTAATGTCCATTACTCAGCAATTTCATGCATCAGACAGTTTGTTTTGGCTGCATTCAACGATTAATTGTGTCGGCGTGTGCTTGTATGTGATCTTCTTATGAGGCCTCACTGTCACACATCCAACAACAGAAGGCAAATGTCTCTGTGCGTCCCACTGAAATTACCCACATGCTCCAACGGCATGTCTCTAGATCCATAAAAGCACAGCGAGTTCACCACCTCTGAAACACAGACACATCGACTGTCAGCACCAAACACTGGGGCATTCGGGGATGCTGCTAGACGGCCACAGCGAGTGTGTGAAATATCACACATATAAACGTGGCAGTCGGGTCATGCTTTCAGAGTCAGGTGTAAATAACTGTTACATATCGCAACATTACATGAGAACTGAATTTGGGCTGCTTCAATGGTCATCATGAATCACATGGTGATCATTCATGGTGTACTCTTTTCATAAGTGGTGCTTATTAAGGCAGGGTTAGTGTTACTTATTTGAATAAGCCCATAAAACTAAGTAAAAATGGACCAGTAAAAATTAATAAATAAATGAAAGTAAACAGGAATTTAAACTTGAACTAAAACTGGAACTAGTGAGTGTGATGGTAGGTGGTAAGAAGAGCAGGGTCCAGGACGTCCTGAGACCTGACCCAGGAACGTTCCTCAGGGCCATAGCCCTCCCAGTCAATCAAGTATTGCAGTACCCTGCCGCGACGTCTGGAGTCCAGGATGTCTCGTACCCGGTATGCCTCCTCGCCTCCGACCTCAATTGGGGGAGCCTGCACGGAACTGATCCCCTCCTGAGCCTCCTCTCTCCTGGGAGCGGCAGCGGGTCTGAAAAGACACATATGAAAGGTGGGTGAGATTCTATAATGCGCTGGGAGAGCCAAACGAAATGAGACCGGAGTGATCTGTCGAAGAATCTTGAAGGGCCCAATGAAGCGAGGGGACAACTTCTTGCTTGGGAGCCTTAAACGCAGATCACGGGTGGAGAGCCACACCCACTGTCCAGGCCTATACCGCGGACCCTCACGTCTCCTACGATCCGCATGAAGTTGAAAGTGGCGGATGGCACGTCGCAGATGGACATGAGCGGTATTCCAAGTGGCCTCACTGCGTTGCAACCACGTATCCACTGCAGGGAGGTCTGACGGCTCTCCTGACCACGGGAAGAGAGGGGGTTGGAAACCTAAGACACATTGGAAGGGCGTTAGACCAGTGGTAGGCTTTACCAGGGAATTTTGGGCGTACTCCGCCCAAGCCAAGAATCGGCTCCAGTCCTGTTGGTTCTCGTAACAGTATGTCCGTAGAAACCGAATGAGGTCCTGGTACGCCCGTTCAGCCTGACCGTTAGACTGCGGGTGGTATCCAGAGGTGAGGCTGATGTTGATATTGATATTGTTTGGAGCAAAGTCCCCTCCATACACGGGAAGTGAACTGAGGGCCACGGTCGGAGACAATGTCCTCGGGGAGACCAAACAGACGAAATACGTGATTGAGAAGTTCCTCCGCAGTCTGCATGGCAGTGGGTAGACCCTTAAGGGGAATGAAACGACAGGACTTGGAGAAGCGATCCACGACTGACAGCACTGTGGTGAATCCCTGAGACGGAGGTAAATCCGTTACGAAATCCACAGCGATGTGGGACCACGGGCGCTGAGGAACTGGAAGTGGCTGTAAGAGACCGGCAGGTTTAAGGTGGGAAGATTTGACAGTGTTACAGGTGGAACATTGATGGATGAATTCGATAACATCAGCCCGGAGTGTGGACCACCAGAAGCGGTTGGAGACTAACTGTACAGTAGCAGTGATACCTGGGTGTCCCGCGCTGGGTGTGCAGTGAACCCATTGAAGCACCCGCTCACGGAGCTCGAGAGGCACGAAAAGGCGGTCCACAGGACACTCGGCCGGTACAGGAAGAGCTTGTTGAGCCTCAGTGACCTCAGAGATAATATCCCACTGCACAGGTGCCACGATCAGAGTGGGAGGTAGGATGGGTTCTGGCTTGGTGATTTCGTTGAAATCCTCGAACTGACGAGACAGAGCATCAGCCTTCCCGTTCTTGGACCCAGGTCTGTACGTGATCCTGAAATTGAAACGGGAGAAAAACAGTGACCAGCGAGCCTGGCGAGCATTCAAATGCTTGGCAGACCTGATGTATTCAAGGTTTCGGTGGTCTGTGAGGACAGTGAAAGGTTGATGTGCCCCCTCCAGCCAGTGCCTCCATTCCTCCAGGGCAGCCTTCATGGCTAGAAGCTCCCGGTCACCCACATCATAATTGCGCTCTGCCGAGCTTAACTTGCGGGAGTAAAAGGCACAGGGAAACATTCTTGCAGGGTTACCGTGACGTTGGGACAGGATCACACCCACTCCAGTGTTCGAGGCGTCAACCTCCACGACGAACTCCCTCTCCGGGTCTGGATGATGGAGGATGGGTGCGGCAGTGAATCTCTCTTTCAGCTGATTAAACGCTGCAGTACACTCAGAAGACCATCGGAAGCGCTTCCCGCCCTGGAGAAGAGATGTGAGAGGAGCCACAATGAGACTGAAGTTACGAATGAACCTACGATAAAAGTTGGCGAACCCCAGAAATCGCTGTAACTCCTTCACAGAAGAAGGTTGAGGCCAGTCCACCACGGCCTTGACCTTGCTGTCATCCATGAGAACCCCCTCAGCGCTGATGACATATCCCAGGAAGGTGATGCGCGTCTAATGAAACTTGCACTTCTGAGTTTTGGCATAGAGCTGATTCTTAATCAAACGTTTGAGAACTGCACGCACGTCCCGTACATGAGCTTCGAGAGTCTCTGAAAAAATCAAGATATCATCAATATAAACAATAACCCTCTGATTCAGCATGTCCCGGAAGACCTCATTAACGAATGACTGGAACACAGAAGGACTATTGGACAGCCCGAAGGGCATTACCCGATACTCATAGTGGCCAGTAGTCGTAGAAAAGGCCATCTTCCACTCGTCACCTCTCCGTATGCGAATGAGGTTGTAAGCGTTCCTCAAATCCAATTTGGTGAAGTACCGGGCTGAGCGAAGCATCTCCAGTGCTGCAGGGACTAAAGGCAGAGGGTATCGATATTTCACAGTTACCTCATTGAGACCACGGAAATCGATGCAGGGCCGAAGACTCCTGTCCTTCTTCTTGACGAAGAAAAACCCCGCGGACGCCGGGGAGGTGGAAGTGGTGATAAATCCTTTAGCAAGCTGTTCCTCGATATACGCTCTCATGGCCTCAGTCTCCGGTTGCGAAAGTGGATACACACGGCCGTGCGGGGGAACGGCTCCAGGTAGAAGTTCAATGGCGCAGTCACTGGACCGGTGCGGGGGTAAAAGTGAAGCCTCTCTCTCGCTGAAAGCCTGAGCCAGATCATGATATACAGCAGGAACTCCTTGCAGATTCACTCTCTCGGGGGAACTGTGGCTAGATTCAGAACCATGGAGAGCAGGCAAGCAGTGGGCGGGACAGAAAGGGGACCATTGATTGATTCTCCTGTCGACCCAGGAAATGAGAGGGTTGTGTCTCTCCAGTCATGGCAATCCCAGAATCACAGGATGAAGGGGTGAGTTTATTGAGTACAACTGAATTCTCTCCGTGTGACGAGACCCGAAGTTGAGCGTCAGAGGCTGCGTGATGTATTGTACCTCCCCTGTCCCCAGGGGGCGTCCATCCAGAGCGGCCACAGCCACATGAGACTCACAAGGAATGAGAGAGATATTTTTAGACAAGGCAAACTCCAAATCGACAAAATTACCAGCGGCACCAGAGTCAATTAAAGCTCTTGTTTCACAACTACTCCCATTAAAATACAATGAAACTTCGAGGGTGAGAGAACGTGGAGAATTAATCAAAGGACTCACTGCAGAGGTATCACTGGATCTGGGTCTTACAGGACATGAAACTCTCTGATGACCGGCTTGGCCACAGTACAGGCATAATTTACTCCGCATCCTTCTCTCACGTTCCTCTGTGGTGAGATGTGTGAAGCCGACCTGCATAGGCTCGTAATCCGTGCCGGAAGGGGGAGGAGTGAAAAAGCTGGAAGTGAGAGGCGTGCGTCGAGAGCGGATGAGATTGTCGAGGCGAATGGCAAGCTCCATAAGTTCTCCGAGTTCTCGCCAATTCCCCTTGCAGATGCGTTTGCAGCCCCCTACGATACAGCAGTTTAAGCGGTGACTCTGTCCACCCCGTCTGCGCTGCCAGGGTGCGGAAGGAAAGCGTGTAATCCGCCGCGGTGGAATTCCCTTGACTTAATGTGAGGAGTTGTTCCCCTGGTTCCTTGCCGCCAGCGGGATGTTCAAATACCTCTCTGAATTGAGACATAAACACATTAAAGGAGGGAAAGGTATGATGACCCCCAGACCAGAGAGCAGTCGCCCACTCCAACGCCCTCCCGGTGAGTAGTGAGCAGATGAATGAAACGCGTCATTGGGATACAGCTGGGGTTGCTGGCTGACGAATAATTCACACTGCAACAGAAATCCTCTACAGGCAGCTGGTGAGCCATTAAACTTCTCTGGTAGAGATAATTTGGGATTGCATGCAGCCGTACTCACGCTTGATGTGACGGGCACAGGTGCAGCGGGAGCTTGAGCTGAATTAGCGACCACACTCTGCAGAGTGAAAGTATGAACAGACCTCACAAGTTCTTCGGTGAGATTCGTTAACTTGGTCAGCTGCTGTTGGTGTGTGAGTAACACAGATGCCTGGGAATGAACCTCGGAAGCAAGACTCAGGAAGTCCGCTGGATCCTGTGGTGGTGAAGTGTTCTGTAATGACGAAGTAGAGGCAGTCGGATCCATCTGCAGGACTTTATTGAAGCAGGTATCAAACCAAGGATGCACAGAGCATAAAACACTAAGGTAGCACGAAGCAACATGCAGCGTGGTAAAACAACACTTCACAGAGAAACACAGAACCAGGCAGTCCAGATAAAGGGGGGATAATGATTAACAGGTGGATATGATGATGCTGATGAGAAAACCAGACAGGGCTGGAAACTAATGATAGCAGAAGGGAAGGATGGGAATTGCAGTCCTAGAACTCAGGTGACAAGGAGCGCATGAGACCGGAGAGAGGTGAAGGTTTAAAGGAGAGATATTATGCCCCTTTTTACAATATGTAATATAAGTCTCTGGTGTCTGTGAAGTTTCAGATTAAAATACTCCACAAATCATTTATTTAATATATCATTTTGAAAATGGCCATTTTGAGTGGAAGCAGAAACACATTGTTTTTCGGGCCTGTGTTTTTAAATGCAAATGAGTTGCTGTTCACCGCCCCTTTTCCCAGAATAGAGCTGCTTCATTACAGATCGGATCTGCCAAAAATATCTGTTCTGGTTCTGATTATCATGTTTATCACGCTGAAATCATGCGTTTTAAACCATTTTAATTTAAACTTCTGATATACGGTTTTCTGAGAGCACACATTAGAAGCACATCAACATAAAATGGCTGTCACAGCATGTGAGTACTGAACTAAGTTCTCTTTCACCCAGAAGTTTACGTTAAAAACACGAGTTACAAAACCAGTCTGTTATGTCTGTGAAGGTAAACTGCTGAAAAAAAAAATTGAATGTTAATTTTAAATCTGTGTGGCAGCAGCAATATACAGTAAATAAAAAAATAAAAAAATCCACTGCTCTGCCTCCTCTGAGGCAGGGACTCTAAATAGTGCTCTGTATTTGTCTGTGCAGCCAAAGGCAGAACAGTTAGTATGTTTTGCTCAAACTTTCACCATGGCATTAGAGCTGGTACACCGTCGCTTGTAAAATCAAAATGACGGCACCGTGGGTATAAATTTACAGATAAAGGGATGGTAATATTATAATGAGGTCTCTTTGCCACTTCACCAAGGGAGCGAATTCTGATGTGCTCATTTTCTCAGATGCTTAGTTACTGGGTTAATCTTTTTTCACATTTCCTCGGTTTGTAGATGCACCGGGGACCTAATTATAGCACTTAAAACCTGGAAAAGTCCGATTTTCATGATATGTCACCTTTAGGTTAAAACTGTAACATTTGTGTAAATAATAATAATGACAAAACTAAAACTGAACTAAACTTATAATATAAAAAAGCACATAACAAATTCAGTGAAAATGGATAAAATATAATTCAAACTGAACTAATATAATTAAATCAAAAGCTGCAAAATGAATGTGTAACTAAAAAAAAATAAAAAATTAAACAATAATGTGACATGTTTAAAGTGAAGCTGAAATAAGTTGAAGCGGAAGTGCATAAATTACTTACTGAAAATACATAATACATTGACTAGTAATAAATCAATAAACAAATGAAATGATATTTTATAATATTTTACTTAAAGTTAAACTAAAATATGAACTGAAAAAAAAAATAATTAAGTTAATTGACTTTAAACACTATTTTAAGATCATGCACTTTTCATGCTGAGATGTTGCTCAAGAATGCAGGTGGGCAATGTAAGAACTGCCGTGATGTCTGAGTAAAATGACAGCAGGTCTCACAGCTGAATCACTGACTGTATCCCTTCTCAATACAGTCCAGTGCTGAACACAATCAGATGATGTAAGCTTTATGCAATATCCTCAGCTCGAATGAAAAACACTACATTTGGGAGCAACTGCAGCTTTCCAACACAAATATGACAGAAAACACAACTGTGCATGAACACAGAAAGCTGTCCTATTTGACCATATATTGCCAGTGTATTTGTACACTATATTGACATTACATATTTAAAAACCCACACTAATGAAGCACTAATTTAATTTCTGAGAAATAAACAATGTCAGTAGAAAGCTGCTGAGCCTCAGACGCTCTAAGTCTTTCATTTCAATTATTATTTCCCATTAAACCAAAGCCAATTAACGCGGGGAGGAGAAAATAATCTCATTTAACTGGCTTCACAGGTTTAAAAGTGGCAGAAATGTTTCCCTTTCCTTTCTCACATTGTATATTTTCTCAGCGCGTCAACCTTTTTGTCTTATTAACACACTCGCTCACTTGCATACCATTGGCTGTTTGTTTGTGATCAGCAGAAACTGACTGCATTAGCTGCAGGTCGATGCTAAAGGCTGCTATTAATCTAACGCAGCACCGCAAGCCTCTGTATCTTTGCATTACAGACCACAGCACCATGACATCACTGACAGGAGGCAGGACTATGCAAATGGTATAGTTATTTAGTCTATGTGTGTTTAAAAATCCAGAAGTGCTTATAATAACACTCTTAATCATATCATTGTAAAATATGTAAAGCATGTAAGTCTGTTAAAAAAAAAACTAAAAAACTAAAACATTTTCTAAAATGAAACATTGTTATAATCTGAATTAAAAGGATATGATTTGGAATTCCATAATCAGTTATTTTGAATAGATGAAAAGATTTTGTGTGTTATTTATCATTATTTGTATTATATTTGTATATATTTTGTATTTGAATTTATTCGTGCAGAAAAGGGTAATGTGAAAGAAAATGTGAAAGGGGAAAAAATGTCATTGTATGAAGTTCTTTGTCAGTGCTTTGAAAAGGTGAATGAATGAATGAATGAATGAATGAATGAATGAATTAAAAATAACTGTTTTTTATGTGAATACAATGTAAAATTTAATTTATTCATGTGATCAAAGCTGAATTTTTAGCATCATGACTCCAGTCTTCAGTGTCACATGATCCTTCAGAAATCATTCTAAATAGGGATGTTCATTTCGGTTATTTTTCCTAACCGACAACCGACGCTCGTTGACTGATTACCGTATTTTCCGGACTATAAGTCGCACTTTTTTTCATAGTTTGGCTGGTCCTGCGACTTATAGTCAGGTGCGACTTATTTATCAAAATTAATTTGACATGAAACAAGAGAAATGAACTAACAGAAAACATTACCGTCTACAGCCGCGAGAGGGCGCTCAGTGCTCCTGTAATATACCACTGAGCAGCATAGAGCGCCCTCTCGCGGCTGTAGACGGTAATGTTTTCTTTTGGTTCTTGGGTCTAAATAAATGCGACTTATACTCAGGTGCGACTTATAGTCCGAAAAATAAGGTATTAACAGTTAACCAAAAAGATTATTTTAAATCAGATTTGAATTCAATTAGAAAGAAGTGTCTGTGACCCATTAAAAATACTAATATTTGTTTCCCATATCACATCACACACCTGCAGCGCTTCTGCGAGCGGAGAAAAACATAATAAAGCTAGGCTATATATAGTGAATAAATATGGCTATATGAGAAATATATGTTTCCGAATAATAAATTACAAAAATGAACAAAAACGCAGTTTCGGTTCATTTTTGTGCTGCGCAAAAGGAAACAGATGACAGAAACGGCATCCTATTTTACGCACCAAGATTTTTTTTTTTTTTGTGAATGTATACAAATAAAGGCAAACCATTTACAATTCTGATTATCTTTATGACTAAAAGGAGAAGTTGCTTCCGCTGTAAGAAGGGAAATCATCAAGTGATTGCGCTAGCGCTGCATGTGTGCACACAGTTAAGCTTTGCTACTTTGACAATGCAGACTGTTCTTTATCATAATAAAATACAATTAGTCAAACATAAAGAAAAAAAACACACTGCTCAGTTTAAATATGTAATAAAATCTATGCTGTTAAGTGTTATCACCATACTGCCATTATGTTATGTAAAACATTAGCATTAGGTCTATTTCTGAATGAAATAATAAAATGCAACTTATTAATAGGCTACGCAACAAGTTTTGTTTTTCTCTAAAAAAAACCATGATGCATTTTATTTCACAGCATCATTGGATGAATAGAAAGTTCAGAACACCAGTATGTGAAATAGTTGTATAACAAAATTTGTCATACCGACCCTTTTAACTTTCACGTTGTTTCTTATGAGGACCATGAGAGCTTGAGTGTCATTGTCAATGTCAAACTAGGTTGAATAATGTCCAGAGAACATAATAAAATACAAGCAAAGGAATATTTGCAGTAATATGGTGTGATCCTATGGTTTTATAGACTGAAATGTATCTCCTACAGCTGTAGATATAGCAGGCAGATGCATCTTGAGATAAATATGTTTTTTCACCAGTGCACAACATGCAGTGTTATCTACCAACCCTTCCCAAACGCACATGCAGCATGAGACCTGAGACTAATTATCTAAGGTAATCAGTAAAACCTCATCAAAAAGTGGGTCCTAACCTGCTTTTACCAAACCTTCAGCACCAGGTGGACACACAACTGTCATCCACAACAATAACCACGATAGTACCAAAGACACTGCATCTACTTGCAAGACACTGTATGTCATGATTAAGGTTTCTGTAGTCCAAGTCTGTTTATCGAGGGTTAACCACACTGGGTTTGAGGTTAGACGGGCTGGAGAATGTGCCGTGGCTTATTTTCTCTGCATGAAATGGGATATTTCATGGTGCTAATCCAAAGACTGGGAGATTAAATGATGAAACAGCATTGTGTTTTTATTTTTTTCGTAAGGTGGTCAAGACCAGACTCATTCTTATTGTAAATATTGTTCTAAGAGTCTTTTTAAAGCAATAGTTCAGCAATATTCATGCTACTTTTGTCCAAAAGTTAAACTATACTGTGGCCAGCATCTGTCAACTCTAATGATGATAAAAAGGAAACATTAAACTGCCATTAAAGTAGACAACCACTCATGAAGTTCTTCTAAAATTTTCTAAAATCATACAGATCTGAGTTTTCACTATAGTTCACTCAAAAATAAAAATTTACTGAAAATGTACACACCATCAAACCATTTAAGATGTAGATGAGTTTGTTTCTTTATAAGATTTGGAGAAAATCAGCATTACATCACTTGCTCACCAATGGATCCTCTCCAGTGAAGTCTAAACAACTGAAAAAATCATCACAATAATCCACAAATAATCCATGTGACTCCACTCCAACAGTGTCTTGTGAAGCCAAAAACTGCATGTTTGTAAGAAACAAATACATCATTAAGCTGTTTTCATTTCAAACCATTGTTTCAAGCTAAAATCCATAATCCATAATCACACTTTCACTAGTAAAAAAGTCCACCCTCTCTTGTCCTCGCACATCAAAATCCCATTTGTGTAGAACTGTTTTAGACTATAGGCCTTGAACTGTTAAATATACACACTTGAATGTGTCAAAATGCCCATCTTTGCAAGTATCCTTGTAATTTGGGTCTTAAGTGCAATCAAACAGCTGAGAAAGAAAACATGTGTAACAGTATAATGAATCAGGGCAGCTCTTAAAGTGACAGCAGTATAATATTCCTGCTGTCTATTATTCATGGTAAACAAATAACAAAAGAGAGAAAATCTCTCACTGCTCTTGACTAAATCACTTTTGTATATAATAATTAGTAATATATGTTTAATTTACACGGTGAAGAACATGCAGTGGTTTATACATTTGATTACAATATATGTTGCATTTTTTATTTGTTCTACTGTAGGTTTATTTATTTTTGTCCCCTTCCTTGCACTTAGTTTTTTTTTTTTCTTTAGTGAGCTTGAGTTTATATATATATATATATATATATATATATATATATATATATATATATATATAGAGAGAGAGAGAGAGAGAGAGAGAGAGGGGGAGAGAGAGAGAGAGAGAGAGAGAGAGCGAGAGAGAGAGAGAGAGATAGGGGCTAGGACAGTCCCGCTAATGGATTATTAATTGAAGGAGCATGGGCTCTGAGAGCATGAAGTGACAATGACAGCTAATTCACAATCAACCAGATTCATTGTATTTTCTGTCATAGTTTAATAAGGTTATAATCTCTTTTCATGTTATATTAATGCTATAGCATATTCAGGGCTCCAAACTGCGACTAAAATGGTCGCATTTGCGACCATAAATATTAAAATGCGACTGAAGTTTTTTTCTGAGGTCGCCACTGGCGACTAGGCCTATATGTATTTACATGTTATCTCTTAAAAAATTGCATGTAATGCCTTTTTTCCTGATTGTTTTGCATTCACATCTTTTGTTATGTTCGCGCACTGAGAGAATGCGCATCGAAGTTTTAGTGGGAAAAAGAGTTTTAAACAGTCCTCATCTGCCGCGCAGCAGCGCTGACACACACCTGATAAACGCGCGCGAGAGAGAAATGATGGAGACTTGAAGAGAAAGTGCATAAAAACAGCCTCTATTTTGTTCATAACTTGAACAAACTACAACAGGTAAAGCTGTCATCAGTGTGGATATTGGCAATATCATTAACAGTTCTCGTTTATAATCATAAGGCTTCTTCTTAAGATCTTAGTCCATGCTGTGTTCTGTTAATGCATGAACTTCATTATTTGAAGTGCACTTGCCGTCCAGTAATCGCAAAAAGCTTTGTGCTTTGTTACTTTTTAATTTACAAAGTATCAGCTTTAAAATTATTCCAAATTCATAACAAAATTCAAACAATAAATACAGTTTTGGTGCTCTTTAAGGGGCCGTTGACATATCGCGCCTAAAAACGCGTGGAAAACGCTAGGCGCATCGCTTCCATTATGAGCACGCACGCATACCGCGCGCCTACATTTGAAATAACGAACTTGGGCGCGCAAAAGACGCGACATGTGAACGGCCCTAATGTGGCAGGCGCGATCGCGAGTAGTGCCTCAGTTCAAGCAGCACGTGAACCTATCATACCTTGCTCTTTACTACTAGAGTACATAATGAACATGAATTAACATCAAAAGGTAGGCTATTTTATAAGAGATTCTACAGTACAACACTTTCAAGCTGCGGAAAACGTGTAAAGCTTGTAAACATTGCAACGTAATATTAACCTCAGTAACCTTTCAGTGTCCATAAGCTCATCAGTCAGCTAGAAAAATAACTATAAAGAGGAGCATTTTGCTATATTTATGAGCTATTGAATTTTAATATTTTTACTTAAGCTGTTGTCTACATGATTCAACTCCTCCTATAAAATTTAATTTTACTAATTAAGAAAAACAGACTGAAAGTGTGAAAGACATGCACTCTTAAAAATAAAGGAGCTTAAAAGGTTCTTCACAAAACAATTTTGGTTCCACAAAGAACCATTCAGTCAAAGGCTCTTTGAAGAACAATCTCTTTCTGACCTTTTCATAATCTGTTATTGTCTTCAAATGTTAAAGGTTCTTTATGAACCATTTAGGACAGGAAAACAGGTTCTTCTATGGTATCATAAAGCACCTTTATTTTTAAGAGAGTATGAGAACATTTACAGGATGCATTGAGGAGGACCCCAAACTATACTCAGGGGCCAAGTGATGCTTATGATCCATGATATTGGTACAGATTTTGTGTAATAAACAACGCATGACTGTATGTTTCAAGTTGGAAAAGACATTTAGCTCCCACTTTAAGTGAACCTTCATTCCCAGGTCATCTACAAGATAGATTAAAATGCTGATAAAGTCAAGAAAAGATGAGACATAAACACGTCAGTATGATTAAAAAGTTAAAATGTAACATAAATAATTTAAATAAAACGCACAAAACATTTTTATTCTGTGGCACCTCAAAAAATAATTTGGCACCTAAGTTTTTTTCTTATAGGAGCCAATGGCTCCTTACTCGATTTTTTTGTTTGGAGCCCTGATATTGTCTCATGTTTATTAAAATAAAACCAATAAAATGTGGAGAATTTACACACAAATGACAGGCCTATATTATTCTTACTTTGCCAACATTTCTGTCATTATTTTTAAAAGTAATGTAAATTATGTTTGTAACAGCTGTAGGCTTTTGGAGTGGCCTAGACTCACGGCCTGGCTGAAAATTTGTCCCAGACCAGCCTTAAATAATGAAACAGCTGGAAATTTGAAAGTGTACTGCAGTTATATAGATGTTTTGCCATTCAGGTAGGGTTTCCTAAAACTATTAAAATATATTTGACTTAAATAATTCACAGATTAAGAAAACAAAAGAAAAACTGCTACGGAACGTAGCTATGCTAACTGCTAAGTTCCATATGCCAAGTTTCTGTCCATTTTTCTAATGTGTAAAAAAAGTTCACGAAAAGGGAATCAAGACGGCAGAAAGCGACAACTGTCTATTTTCTTTATTTTCAAAAGTACAGTGTATTGTTTTTATTGTGTCTGTACACAAATAAAGGAAACCCTGTATCGTTTCTGCTAAATTTAATGGATTTGTTATGGAGTGAGATAAACTAAAATAGCTTTTAGCTATGTTTATGTGTTTTTATAATGTTTGCAATCATATATCTTTATTTACCAGCATTTTACATTAGACTACATAAATGGAACAATAAAATGTGACTTTGGTTGTTTAGAAATCACAGTATGAAAATTTCTGCTAAACATCAGAACAACATAAGGGTGAGTAAATTATGACAGATCCTTCATTTCAGCTGAACTACAGTATTCCCTTAACCAACCTAACTAGCTATGAGATTTAAATGTTTAAAAAGCTCTTCCAACAGATCCTCATCAAAGTGTTTGATTTGAGAGTTTCTTCAACCATCACCAGAACAAAACTCTTTGCCTACTTAAAGCAAAGCTTTTAAACATTAGCACAAAGTTAAGATATTTCTGGGAGTTAAGTATATTCTCTCAGTAAGATTCAAGTTGATTCCCAGAAGCGCATCTGAGCTGATGAGCTGTAAGACAGAAGTAATGAGTTTTTCCAATCATATGTTGTCGTTGTTTTTTTTTTTCAAAAGGAGCTGATGAGCATGTGCTGCTCCTATATGCCACTCATTTGAATATGAATGGGGCTGAAAAAGTGATTAGGCTATGATGACTTTTGCCGTGATTATTCTTTTACTCTGATTACTCTCTTGAACATCCTGAACTCTTCAGATCCCACCCGTCCCACAACCTTATCCCATGTTCATAGGGGTGTAACGATTCACTCATTTTCTCGATGCAACGATTGCAAACCCTAACAATGCATAAGCATCAATCTTGAAACATGATTTTTGAATCATGAATCGCCGATCTATGACAGTAATCGATTTAAAAATCTAAGAATCGAATGAATCGCGATTTCTATAGCGATTCAATGCTTTCAAAATATATACACATTAAATTACTACAAGCACGAATTAATGGAGACCCTGAACAGTGTTCCTGAATCCCATCTCTCCTTCACGCACTCCACTATTACCCCCCGAGACTGTCACAGGATTGCACTTGTGCTACATTCGTCTCTGACGCAGCGGATGTGTGATCTCTCCTTAGGACTCATGGCCAGTAATACTACTGTAAAGTAGCTTTACCTTTCTGTAGTTTTTCAGTGGCTCTCTGTATCTTACAGACAGCATTACCCAAGTAGTCGAAAGCTGAGTATTTATTGCATGGACGGAGCAGAAATGTAAGAGTCTAAATCATACGAACGGTTCCATTGAATGATAAATGTGTTTTAAGAATGCTAATGAACCGAATGTACGCAGGAAATTGTTAAATAACCACAGCATTAACAACAACCTTGAAATAAGAGCGCAAGGTTTATCTGATAATCAGATGCATGAAAGTAGTGTTTGTTGCTTTAGCAAACAGACATCGGGCGCGTTTACTCTCAGAATCATTCGCTGATGGAGAGGAAGAGTTAAATAGCTACTATAGAATTTTATTTTGTAAAAATGAGATAAAGAAGTCTTCACAATGAAAGAGAAGTGATCTCGCTCTCATAGACGTGCCAGGCTTTATCTGCAGTAAAACTAAAAAAAAAAAAAACAGAATGAACTGATGAAACGCTAAGAAAAAAAAATATAAATAAATAAAAAATTATGAATGATTGTCACGGTAAAACATGATCTCTGGGTTTTGCACTTTGTGGGTGAAGTCTGTGTGTTACGTGTCAGCACTGATTAGTTTGTGGGCGTCTCCGTTAATTGTCATCAGCAACAGCTGTCACTCATTACTCATCCCTATATATTGGCTTGTCTAGCGTCTTGTGTTCGTGAGAGCGTTGTTTCATGTTTATGACCTATGCTTTGCTTTGTTGTGTGTTTCTGCGTTGAATGTCCGAAGGTTCTCTCCCCAGAACCCCGTCCACTCTACGCAACCCACCACCAAGCAACACCACTTACCTTCGGCTCGCTTCCCTGCAGTTCCTGTGTCACCCTCTCCTGCTGCCAACTCACCTCCGCCTTCCGGATTCGTCACTTATCACCACCATCTTGGACTGTGCATTCCTCTCAGCGTTGTTTGTGTCTCAAGTACTGTCTGTATCATTGTCTTCATTAAATATCATTAATCTCGCACTTGCTTCCTGCCACTTCTTCACCCAGTCGTTACAGAATGCTCTCACCTAACATGGAAGCAGCGAGCACAACTTCACTGTATGAATTCATTCACCACAGCGTCAACCGCATGGATTAGCAGCAGGAGAGCATCGTGAACACCGGACGCGCGATCCAAGCGCTGGTGACACAGGTGTCTGAGCTCACCCAGCGGATTCATCAACTCACCTCTCCCACCGCGCCAACCGCACCGCCTGCGCCGCCCGTCCCCCGGGAGACCTCCCAGGACCACTTCTGGCGAGAGCCGCGACTTCCAGCACTAGAGAGTCACTCTGGTGAGCCAAACTTTTGCAAGACTTTCCTTAACATATGTTCCATGCATTTTGCATTGAAGCCCCGCACCTTCGCGATAGAGGAGTCCAAGGTTGCATTTGCTCTTACCCTACTCTCTGGCTGGGCCGCCTTATGGGGGACGGCGGTGTGGGAGAATCAACATCCGTGTTGCGCCTCGTTCCACGCCCTCTCCGAAGAGATGAAACGGGTGTTTGATCGAGCCGCAGCCGGCAGGGAGGCCGCTCACCAGCTCTCGGACCTCAAACAAGGAGAATCATCGGTGGCGGACTATTCCATTAAGTTCCGCACCCTGGCGGCCGCGTGCCAGTGGAATGAGGCGGCGCAGTGGGATCGATTCCTGCATGGGCTGGCCGACCGTGTTCAGAAGGAGATCTACCTCATCAAGCTGCCCCCAACATTCAACGGCCTAATCGACCTGGCACTCTGGGTGGACACTCGGATTAACCGCCTGGGTAGACAAGTCAGTCCTACACGCAATTACGTCTCTCCGGAAAGGGGCCGCTCGAGTCGAGAGAACATGGTTGGTCCCGTCGACGATCACGAACCCATGCAGGTGGGTAGAGCTCGGCTTTCCCGGAGGGAGAGAGAGCGGCGGAGGTCCCAAGGACTATGCTTATATTGCGGTGGCTCGGAGCATTCCATCCATTCCTGCCCGGTAAAAAGAGCCAGCCCGGTAGTAAGTTTAATGCTACTATCAGGTGGGATCTCTGCCGGGAAGTCCTGAATCCACATCATCGACTCTTCTTCCGGTGAAACTGCGGTGGGAGAACCACACTCACGACTGTCATGCCCTTCTGGACTCTGGGGCCGAAGGTAATTTCATTGACTCTCTCCTTGCACGTCACTTGAACCTTCCAGTCCTTCCTGTGTCTCATCCCATCCATGTCACCACACTCAATGGCCAGGAACTGCCACACGTCACCCACTACACTGAACCCATAACTCTGCTCATCTCAGGCAACCACAGTGAAACCATATCCTTTTACCTCATGGACTCCCCTGTAGCTCCCATTGTTTTAGGTCACCCCTGGTTAATCAAACATAATCCACGAGTGGATTGGGGTTCCAACACAGTCACCTTGTGGAGTGAAAGTTGTCATGAGTCTTGTCTGGTTTCTGCTTGTCCTGTTGTGCCTGTTTCTGTCTTTCAGAAAGAGACCATGGTGTTATCAAACGTGCCTGCAGAGTACTTGGAGTCCCGTGCTGCTTCTCTTCCTCCACATCGTCCCTACGACTGTGCTATAGATTTAGTGCCAGGTAAGTCTCCACCTAAAGGCAAGCTTTACTCTCTTTCTATTCCGGAGAGGGAGGCCATGGAGAAATACATTTCTGATTCCTTGGCATCGAGGTTCATCCGCCCTTCCTCTTCTCCAGCGGGGGTGGGATTCTTTTTGTGGGTAAGAAAGATGGTTCTCTGCGACCTTTTATTGACTACCGAGAGCTGAACAACATCACGATAAAGAACACCTATCCGTTACCGTTGATGTCTTCAGCTTTCGAGAGGTTACAGGGAGCATCCATATTCACAAAATTGGATTTGCGTAACGCTTATCATTTGGTCCGCATCAGGAAGGGGGATGAATGGAAAACCGCCTTTAACACCCCTAGAGGGCACTTTGAATATTTGGTGATGCCGTTCGGGCTCTCCAACTCGCCAGGGGTTTTCCAAGCACTCGTTAATGACGTGTTGAGAGACATGGTAGATCAGTTTATATATGTTTACCTTAGGGTTGTCATGGTACCAAAATTTCAGTATTCGGTACCAATACCAGTGAAAATCCACGGTTCTCGGTACCAATTTCGGTACCAAAGCAAAACACAAAAATATGCTAATAAAAAAAAAAAAACGTTTTAGCACTAAAAATAAAACCAATGCCATTCTTTATACTTATTTACAATTGTGTTTAAAAAAATTTCTACAAGTTATATAATTATGAAAAACAGTAAACAAGTTTTCACCCAAATTTAATTTGTCTTTTAATTTATGAAATTTAAACACATTTTATTTCTGGTAAATAAAGGGGATTTTCTATTAAAATTAAAACATGTAAGAAATATTGCGATTTATTTCTTTAAAAAATAAAGTTTTATAAATTTTTTCAACAGTAGTAGCAGTATCACATACATTTTACTAAATAATAGTAATATTTCTAGCACAATGCAAATGTAAAAATTAACTTTTAGGCCTAATGAATGCATATTTGTCATTTTAACTTAAGATATTTTTGGTCATTGATGGTTTCGGTAAAAAAAAATAGTAATAGATCAGATTAATTATTATTCATATTAATTATTATTAAAAGATAATACTACTACTAATTCTACTCTCATACTAATGTATATCCAATGCACTATGAATTGATGAGCTGCTGGGTTCATGAATATTAATCACGTTGTCTGCGTTCGGTCAAACTGATTTGCTGAAATCAAAACAGGGACGGTACTAAATCAGCACCAGCCAATGAAATTGCCATTTGCGCATTAGCTCCGGAGAAACCGGTATGTCTTCTGCTTGTTCAAAAATGAATATGAATAATTCTAAATGAACTCCATTACAGGAAAAGACAATAAAGAATAGTTTACATATAGCGTGTCGATTCAGCATGGTAAGACTCTCTCTCTCTTTTGCATGTTTGAGAAACTGAAAAGACCGCTTGATGGAGAGAGAACTCTGAAGCTCAGATGCTGAAATTAATGCAAGCGTCATGCGCTTCTGTCTATGTAGTAAACAAACCCGCACGTCTCTGTCATTCATTAATTCACACAGAGACGCGCAGAACACGGATTCATATTTCAAGCAACATTTGCGGCTTAACATTTACAGATACTGGTCCATATGGAGATTTGATTTGATTAATTTATGCTAACTTTGACAGATTCTATGACTGTCCATATTAAAATTTAAGTTTCATTTTCATGACTGGATTTTGAGATTCCGTCCTCATTTTCTGCTTCGCGGAAATCATAGCGCTGAACCGGGTTTGAACGGGACCTCGGTACTACCGGTACTTAAAGAAACCTGGTACCGTCACATTAAAATTTTTTTAGTACAGACTTGGTACACTAGTTTACCTGGATGACATACTGATTTTTTCTTCATCTCTCCAGGAACATGTTCAAAACGTCAGACGAGTGCTCCAGAGGTTACTCGAGAATGTGCTTTTTGTCAAGGTGGAGAAATGCGTATTACATGCACATTCTGTACCCTTCCTAGGGTATATCGTCTCGGCCAAGGGAATACGTATGGATCCTGACAAGGTTAAGGCTGTGATAGTTTGGCCATCTCCAGATTCCTATAAGGCCCTACAGCGGTTTCTGGGGTTCGCCAATTTTTATCAACGTTTCATTCGGAATTTCAGCCAACTAGTCTCACCTCTGACGGCCTTGACCTCCCCCAGTACTCCGTTCAGGTGGTCAGATGCAGCCGAAACTGCATTTACCAACCTCAAGAGCCGCTTCGTTTCAGCTCCCATCCTTGTGCCTCATGATCCCACACGGCAGTTCGTGGTGGAAGTCAACGCATCAGAGGTGGGGGTAGGAGCAGTTCTTTCCCAACGTGCTGCCTCGGAATATAAGATGCATCCCTCCGCGTTTTTCTCACATCGTTTATCTCCTGCTGAAAGCAATTATGACATTGATAACAGAGAATAGTTGGCCGTCAAATTAGCTTTAGAGGAGTGGCATCACTGGTTGGAAGGATCAGGGGTACATTTCATTGTTTGGACCGATCACAAGAATTTAAAGTACATTAGAACTGCCAAAAGACTTAATTCCAGACAGGCTCGGTGGGCACTTTTTTTCGGTCGTTTTGATTTTACTTTTTTTCGGGTCGTACCGCCCGGGTTCCAAAAATGTCAAACCCGATTCTTTGTCACGTCTTTTTGATCCCTCCGCCCACCCGGTGACTCCCGAGTGTATTTTACCTGAGAAAATAGTCGTCTCATGCACTCGTATGGGAGGTCAAATCGAAGGTCAAGACGGCCTTAGAAGGGGTAATGCCTCCGCCCGGTTGCCAACCGAATCGTTTATTTGTGCCGGAGGAGTTACGGTCCAAAGTTATTCAGTGGGGTCACTGCTCTAACGTTGCTTGTCATCCAGGGATAAGCCGAACCAAGGGGTTAGTTAAACAACGATTCTGGTGGCCACTTATGGCTCGTGACGTCCACGATTTTGTTTTGGCTTGCTCAGTTTGTGCCAGTGGTAAGTCGTCTAACCGGCTTCCTGATGGGCTTCTTCAACCGCTATCTGTCCCTTCGAGACCCTGGTCACATATCGCACTAGATTTTGTTACCGCCCTCCCGCCCTCTAATGGCATGACGGTCGTTTTGACCGTAGTGGACCGGTTCTCGAAGGCGGCACATTTCATTCCCTTGCCCAAATTACCTACAGCCAAGGAGACAGCGGTCACTGTCCTAGATCACGTATTTCGGTTACATGGCCTCCCGGTAGACGTGGTTTCTGACAGGGGATCCCAATTCATATCCAAATTTTGGAAGGAATTTTATAAATTGCTAGGAGCGACGGTTAGTCTGTCTTCAGGTTATCATCCCCAGAGTAACGGGCAGTCTGAGCGAGCCAACCAAGATTTAGAGAGAACGTTTTGATGTTTGGTCTCCAAGAATCCTTCTTCCTGGATCCAACAACTCTCTATGGTGGAGTACCCATAGAGACCCGCGAGACCCGCGAGACTCTGCTCCGGATGAGGGAGCGCACTAAGGCCAAGGCCGATCGCCACCGGTCAAAGCCTCCCATTTACGTTGTGGGTCAAAAAGTGTGGCTTTCTACTAACAATATTCCTCTCCGTTCCGTTTCTAACAAATTAGCTCCCAAATTCATTGGCCTGTTTACTGTCACCAAGATCATTAGTCCGGTGACAGTCCACCTCAAACTACTTCCAGCGTACAGGAGAATACATCCCGCCTTCCATGTGTCCAAAATTAAACCCGTGTTTTATTCACGTATTAATCCGCATAGCCCAGTTCCCCCACCGCCGCGTCTCGTAGATGGGGAACCGACCTATTCGGTTAATCGTATTCTGGACTCGAGACGGAGGGGACGAGGATTCGGTCTACTTTGGAAGGTTACGGTCTGGAGGAGAGGAGTTGGATACCTGCTAGGGACATACTGGATCACTAAGGCCTAAAAGATAGGCCTACTTTAAATGTGAAATTAAAACCACCAGTAGGTGGCTGCAAGTCACTGTTAACAAGTGAGTCACTGTGATTTAACTGAATCATTTTAATGGTTCATTTATTCAGGAATGAAACCCCGTCCTGTTGCTCAGAGACACAAAACAGTGCTGTTGCTTTGTTTGGAATTATTTTTGTTGTCGAAATAGAAAAAATGAAATGTGGTGTCTAAAATGTAAGTCTCTTAATATTAACTTCTTGATTATTGAACTGTTGTATAAAACATATATCACATTTGTAATCATGCTGATTTTTGGAGGAAAAATGGCACTCTTCATGTGATTAAATTAAATTAAAATGTATGCATTTAGCAGACGCTTTCATCCAAAGCGATTTACAGTGCATATCATGTGTTCCCGGGGAATCGAAGGCCCAACCTTGCACTTGGTAATGCAATGCTCTACCAATTAAGCTACAGGAACACTATATAAGAAAAAAAAAACGCACTCTAAATGCGCATGCGCACTAGTCTAACCTACTAGGCTCCATCACTTCATTTATGCATGCACTCTGTAGTTTTTTTTTTTTTTTTTTTTTTTGCAATACACTCGATAATTACATTTAAACAACAATTGGAATAACATTCACCAAATGATCGCTATCACCAGAACCATTATTTGTAATTTTATGTGTATTACTTGTGGTTAAGATCAGTATTTCTTTTCATTTTCTCTCTTCTTCAGCCCTTTGCATTTCCCGCGGTCGTTATCTCCGTCATCTGACAGCGGAAAGCACTGACAGAGTGATTGACAGCTAATAATAACCAATCTGCTTAACCAAGCCATATCAGCACACAGAAGGCACATAACTGTGAATGTTTTTTGAGAAATGAAAACGGGTCACACAACAACAATTATATGCACTCGCACAAATGCTCCCAAATATATTTTGAGGTTGCACAGATTAAATTAAGGGAGCATATGCAACCAAAATGGTCGCAATTGCGAGCCTTGTGAAAAACAAAAAATCTTACTGTTCATAAACTTTTGACTGATAGTGTATATATAATTTCACTGCTTCTAGAAAAACTAAGAGTTGCTTTCTAAGAGTGAGTCATGCTCCATGTTATTTATTGTGCGAGAGCATAAGACGGTGGCATGTTCACACTAAGTAAAAGATTAAACCAATGAGAATGATGAATCCTTGGTTATGTAGTTTTCTATAGTGAATGAAGAGTAGTTGAGATGTGGACTAATGGTGCTGCTCTATAAACATCAATGAAAAGTGGATAAATAAAGTAGTTTGGAGCTTGTGGCTGTTTTACATGCACTTCTGCTGTATCATCATGTGGCTCGTGAGTGGGAAAATTACAAAAGAGGAATTACAGTGCGGGTGAGTGGGTGGCTGAGGTACGGACACTTCTGATCTCAAAGAACACACTGAGCATGATGATGTGAAGAGTTTACTGTAAATGGACTGGGTAAATCTAGTCCTCTAACATACTTACAGTATCAAGAGCACTGGTGCAGAAATGAGCATTTGCATTTGCAAATGTTTTGATGAAAACAAACAGAAGTATAACTGAATCTGGCTGCTCGTGTGTTCGACATGCCCAAATCATGCATCCATTAACTCCACCCATCATTGAAAATCATATGAAGCTTTGAAATTAAGCCTGAGATCCATCTATGACATGTTAAAAGGAAAGCATATGAGATGTCATTCAGTGGACCCTTACCTTCCTAACTAAACTGGGATTTACAGTCAATCAACATTTTACTTCCATTCAAATTAATTAGAACTAAACATCTAAAGAAAGCAGTTCTTGCTTATAATCAGTAGGCGTATTAGTAAGATGGTGGTCAATAGAAGTAAAACCATGGTGAACTACTATGGTGTTGAATTGACAAGCCTTTGTAGGCCTGTTTGCGTTTTCCAGTTTACCTCTTCTTGCAGTTTACATTTATCATGGCTTTTTCAGCCAGCATCACTACAGAGTCTTTAATGTTCACATATATCACACGACATGACTATTACAATAATTCTGTGTCACATCTGAATGGATGAAGCGACTTGGGCTGTTTACCACTTTACATTGTGGTGCAAACGCAGCGCTGTGTGGGAGACTCTGCTCTTTCGCGCGGCTGGTGGATGCATTGCGCTTCACACTTTTTGCAGTATTTGCTTTTTGTAGTTTTGTATAATTTTAAAACAGTGCCTAATGTGGAGGAGGTCTCCCTCACTTCAGCAACTTAACTCGACCGGTCCAGAAATGTCCATGGCATTTGAGCGGAGCTCTCTCGCTGCAGTGGGCACTCAGTAGATGAAAGGTAGAATGACAGAAGTGATAATGCACCAATTACAACAAAGAATCACAAGTTTCACACAACTGTATGGTACACCATTAAAGGGTAAGCTTTAGCCTACATGATAGTAGATTATGGACTTGTGAAGCAACAAAACAAGTGGGTATACAGAGGGCATACGCAGATGGTGAGCGTGATTTCACCAAGTACAATGTGTTCCTGGATCAACATCATTGTTGATCCTGAAACGACATTCCAATCAACCAATCAGAATTGAGATAAACAAAATTCAAGAAATATCTGTTTTAGGCTTAAAATCAGAGTTAGGTGCTTCTTCACTCTTGTTAATCAGGCAGCTTACATTTCACTGATTTTAGGAATAAATTATGGGTAGGGTTAGGTCTAGGGGCAGGGATTGGGTTAAATTTATATTTTTGGACAATAAAGTCGATCCAGGATCATCGAAAGATGTTGATCCAGGAACATGTCTACTTGGCAAAATCATGGCTACCATACACAGATATTAATCCTTAGAAGTCGTAATACGCAAATGGCCCAGGGAAAAAAGTAAGCATACGCCATATGCTTGCATATGGCCCCAACTACACTACTGGTTATAGGTATTCAATTCAAGCAAGTATTTCATTATGTATGCATAGCTAAATAAATACAATATTTTGAGTATATAAGCAGCTAACTAAAACAAGCAAACTAATACATTGGAAATATTGCATTACTCAAATATGTGGCTTTTACAATGAAAAAATGGTAATAAGCATTTCATTTGAAAAGTAGACATAGCTAAATAAATAAATAAATAAACAGGAATGACTGCAATAAAAAAATGGTAGTAACAATATGTTTTTTTTTTTTTTTTTTTTTGTAGAGGCAATTACAAGCATTTATTTTAAAAGAGATAATACGTAAGTATTTTATTGGAAAAACAGGCATGGCTAATTGTGTGTTTCAAAATAGCTGAAAAAATATTTAGTTACTAACAACTAACAGTGTATCTTATGGAACATTAAACAAAGTGCATCAGTGCATCTCAGAAATTTTTTATCCACTTCACTTCAGAAAGTCAAGTTATCAGAGCTCATTGTGAGGTGGAGTTCAATGAACTGCCCATGTATTCAGGTTTATAAGACTAAAAAAGATCCCTTACACATGCTGTGAAAAGTGTTTCGACCTTCCGTGACATCAAAAGTGTGCTTTTGTTGCCACAAAGTATCAGTAAAAGAAGTGTCCTAAGCCTCCCATCTGCTTAGTGCCAACACAATGGCCTGCTTCTGTTTGCCAATCATTGTTATTTGCCAAACGTCTTGTGCTGATTTGATCCTCCTGAATCACGGAGGGGATTTGAGGCTTTAGATAATGAAAAGGATGCTAATAGAAGATAATCTGATTAGCTGGGAATAAACGTAAAAACCACGGCAAGGTCTTGGACAGAGATCGTTACTATTGTCAAGTATTTCATACTCAAAATCTTAAGCCTTCTTCTCATTCTCATGTCCTTTCAGTTGCACATAAATAGTGTATGTTGTTGTCTGTGTGTGGCTGCTGTCTAAAGTGAAAAACAATAATCTGGTGACTTGGGAAGGGAATTTAAAAAGCACCCCAACACCCTGGGGTCAATCCTCAGTACAAAGGCATCGACAGAGGCTAAACATAGAAAATATCCCACAAACTGACCCCATAAATGCGAGGAAAACAAAGCAAACACTGGAGTAGAAGGCCTATTGTCCATGACGTGATGGTTGAGGCTTCTGGGGATGCAGGTATCATCCGTGGTGAATATCGAGGGACGCCAGCGAGAGTGTTATTTTGGGAGCGTGCTGGAGGCTGCTTTGGCCCTTGAGGGTAAAGCTTGTTCATAGTGGAGTTTATGTAGCATGACTGCTCTAAATGAAGCTGCCTAGTGCTGCGGGTCCGCCAATTAATCTGTGGATTGAGCCACCTTCCAGCTAGAGAGCTCCTTTCCCAGTGGCTTCACCTGAGTTCATGGGTTTAGGAGAAGCAATGTTGAAGGATTTACTTTCCTTACTAACTCTTCCCTGAGGCCACATGACCTGTCCGGTCACATCATCGCTCTTGTTATTATCTAGTAGGAGAACATGAAGGGTTATTCATTCATACGTTTTTAACCTATGCTAACAGGACAATCGCCTATGTTGTCTTTCCTTACTTCTGCTTTGACCTTGACCATTTATGCCCAAACAAAACAGTGACCCTGGGTAAGTTAACAGAGATCTGGGACATCAACATAGATAGTTACATAGGTAACCACCGTTACATAGCACCATTACATCGCCTAATAACCTCTCAATGAATCTGAGAACAGGTGCTCACTATCATGGGTTTAGTGCAATACTTATACTGACCACAATTTGCTATAACAAAATAACCAGGAGCTATACAACAGCTCTGACAAGTCTTGAACAAGTTTATATCAGACAAACGTTTTGTAAAAAAAATAAAATAACCCCATAAAAAAAAAAGATTCAGGGCTCCAGAATGCAACCAAATGGTCATATTTTGTGACCATTTTTTCTACCAGTGTTACTAATTTTTGTAAGTGGTCGCACTGCCACGACCACCGCATTCTCATAAGCAATGCCATTTCTGTTGCATTTAAGAAACATCAAACAAAACAAAGGCAAAACTAAACAGCGCTACTCATTTGAGCTGCGCAATATGGACCGGTGGTCAGCTCGGACCACGATGAAAACAAACTTGTCCAAGCTAAGAACAGCTTTACTCTGGAGCCAAAGTTGATTTCGCAACACTGTTACTGTACAGATATTCTCAGCCTCAGACGTCATGCCAACGGACCATTGGCTAAATGTCTGATGCATATGGGACACAAAAGTGGAAACACTTCAGGAGTGTCGAAATCAGATTGGTTGAATTTTACAGGATTTCCGTGAGACATTTGTGGACTGTTCTTTAACGTTCTGCTTGGAAACAGATACCGTGGCACCAAACCTCCTCAGAAAATAAAAAAGCTGCCATTTTTACAACTGTGATGTCGAGCACTTATCGGGATCAACTAAATGCTGGATTTTCAAAAGTATGTGAAGTAATTAAAGTTCATGGCATAGAATATTTTAAATATGTCATAGAGTTTTACACACCGGTCTGTTATTGTGGCGATATTTCCATGCCTCAAAATGTGATGATGAACGAAACAAACTGTGATTGGTTGTTTGACATGTTGGTCAAATGGCCTGATGGGCGGGCCTTGGCCAATGAAAGCAGCCATGAATTCCAGACCTTCAGTCTGAAGGTCTGGCTAAGCGAGACTACTGCACATACAGTATGCAATAGTGCTGCAAGATCCAGTGAGAAGCATTTGAATTCGCTGCACAATAATAAGGTTCCTGTGAGGTCTAGTAAGAATCATTTAAATTCTGCACAGAGTTTTGTTATAAACAGTGCTAACTGTAACTATGGTGTTGTGGTAGAAATAGTTGAATGCATTATATTATTCATTTCAGGGTTTGTACAACCTTTTGAGATAAATTCAAGCATTTTTCAATTACTTTCAAGCAACTATTTCCAGAACTTTAAAGCTCTACAATTTTCCAGTTTGAATGTTATTTTTAATGGCATGACCAACATATACTTTGTGCTAAACAAATACTTCTGTAAAATTAAAGAAAATACATAAAATCACAATTATAACCACACTGGTAAAAATGATGTGTTGGATTTACTTAAAATATATATGCACATTTTTTGCAGATTCTTCTGTTGTTTTTTATTTCTGTGATAATGAGTGTTCAGCAATAATGCAACAATTTGGTATAGGAGTTTGTCTGTTATTCTAAAAACTAAGTTGTACAATTAATTAAAATTAAAATTTGCTCAATGATTATAGGTCAGCCTTTTGAGAAGCTATATGATTCAGCTTATTATAAGAATTTGTTAAGACTGGCCAATAATATAGTTTCTGATCCTAACCATGTCCTGCATAATGAGTTTGAATTATTACCATCAAACTGGAGGTACAGAGTCCCGCGATTTAACAAAGTCGGGCTGAAACATTATTTTGGGCATCAGGCAATCCTAGAGCTGAATAAGAAACTTAATGAAAAAATCAAGACTATTGTAAACATAGTGTAGTTGTATAAGTGTAGTAGGAGGGTGAGGTATAATGTAATGTTTAAGGCAGTGTAATGTGTTTTGTTCATGTGTGGATAAAGTACATGTTGTTGTTTAAAGGATGTTGATTGTTGTAAACATAGATATTGTGACGCAAGAAAAATTACAGACTTTTTTGACAATTAAGTGCTATATCATATCATAACTAAAATACATTACACCCAAGTCTAATTTATAAAATTTTAATTACTAAAAATTACTATTAAATTGATTAAATACTAATATTTTATAATGGACAAATATGGGTCAAATATGGATTTTTTTTTTTTTTTTGCTAAAACGTGGGTTAGTCCACATTTGACCCAACGTTGGGTTGAAACAACCCAACATTTTTTTTTTCCAAATGTACAATTGCATGCTCTATATTGTGTGCCCAGAAAATACAAATGTTATAAACGCCACTTTTAACATAATAATGAAAACAGGAACACATTTTGAAAGCAGCAGGTCAGGGTAAAATCATTAATTATAGATAATAAATAAAAACAAAAGCACAAACTAAGTGTCAAGAGGTCATAGGTAGAATGGTCTGCAGGAACACGATCAGACTTCTGAAAAAAGTAACACGTTACTACATATAAGTGCAAGTGCGGTTTGTTAAAGGTATAGTTTTCCCAAATATCCTGTTATTAATTACTCGCCCTCGTATCGTTCCAAACCAGTAAGACCTCCTGTTTGTTGTTGGCGGCTGTACTGCGTTTGAGCTCCGTCACTATATTCTTTTCATTGACTATTTTTAACTCAAAAATCAATTGTATACATCATCGTTTCCGTTTATATATGTGAATATATCCTCTATTGTATTCTACAACAAAAACAATCAGAGCGCCTCGCTATCACTAGTTTTATTTTGATCTCCCGGGTCCGCTATTAGCTTTTAGCCCGTTAGCATCAGCGGCGTGGTTGCAGCTAACTGCGCTAACATTGCTAATACTTTATTCACACACATTACCACTGCTGTACTCACTGTTACTTGCTTTAATGGCGGATGAATGTCTCCACTCTGTGCAGCTCAAGCTCGAGGCCGTGGGAAAGCAGATTCGCGACATGGAGGTGAGGCAGGCCCAGCTGAGAGAGCGGAGAACCGCGCTGGAATCATCCCGGGCTGACGCTCACAAGTCCGGGGTAAGTATACAGCGATCTGTTAACAGTCCCACCACGTCTACTCCGTGTGTTTCTCTGCACAGGCCCGGTGCACCCAGGACGCGATCTTCCCAGATGTCCTTCACTGCGACGCCGGGACACCACGGACCCTGGGTGCATCCACAGCGGAGGACGCGAGCCGGGTCCCGGGCGACGACTTCTCCCCCTCCTGCCTTCGACATCTCCATCCGGAACCGCTTCGCTCCCCTCCGCGAGACAGGACGCGACGCTGTGATCATCGGAGACTCCATCGTCCGACACGTAAGTGCTACGTTAGCCGAAGGTAAAGTGCACACTCATTGTTTGCCTGGTGCTCGTGTTCTCGATGTTTCTGCGCAGATACCCGCGATCCTGAAGGTCGACGAGAGCCCCAGAGCGGTCGTGCTTCACGCCGGGGTTAACGACACCACGCTGCGGCAGACGGAGACGCTGAAGAGGGACTTCAGCAGCCTGATCGAGACGGTTCGCAGCACGACGCCCGCGGCGACGATCGTCGTGTCAGGACCACTGCCCACGTATCGACGAGGACACGAAAGGTTCAGTAGACTTTTTGCTTTAAATGAATGGTTGTTGTCATGGTGTAAAGAACAGAAACTGCTATTTGTTAATAACTGGAATCTTTTCTGGGAGCGTCCTAGGCTGTTTCGCGCTGATGGATTACACCCCAGCAGAATCGGAGCGGAGCTGCTCTCTGACAACATCTCCAGGACACTTCGCTCCATGTGACTAGTTAGACAATTCTCTAATAACTATTATGATGAGTTTTGTTCCACCCGCTTAAATGATAAAAGTACTTGTGCTGTAAAAACTATTAAGACTGTGTCTGTTCCCCGAATAGTGAGGTCAAAATATAATGTAGGATCTAGAAAAAATCTTATCGTAATTAAACCAGAAAAATGTAAAGTAAATGAACAAAAACAATTTTTAAAGTTTGGGCTCATAAATATTAGATCACTCACACCCAAAGCAGTTATTGTAAATGAAATGATCACAGAAAATAGTTTTGATGTACTCTGCTTGACTGAAACCTGGCTAAAACCAAATGATTATTTTGGTCTAAATGAGTCTACTCCACCAAACTACTGTTATAAGCATGAGCCCCGTCAGACTGGTCGTGGAGGAGGTGTTGCAACAATATATAGTGATATTCTCAATGTTACCCAGAAAACAGGATACAGGTTTAACTCTTTTGAAATACTTCTGCTAAATGTTACACTGTCAGACATGCAAAAGAAATCTAATGTATCTCTTGCTCTGGCTACTGTGTATAGACCACCAGGGCCGTATACAGAATTCCTAAAAGAATTTGCAGATTTCCTCTCAGACCTTCTAGTTACAGTTGATAAGGCGCTAATCATGGGAGATTTTAATATTCACGTTGATAATGCAAATGATACATTAGGACTTGCGTTTACTGACCTAATAAACTCCTTTGGAGTCAAGCAAAATGTCACCGGGCCCACTCATCGTTTTAATCATACACTAGATCTAATTATATCGCATGGAATCGATCTTACTGCTATAGATATTGTACCCCAATGTGATGATATTACAGACCATTTCCTTGTATCGTGCATGCTGCGTATAACTGATATTAACTATATGTCTCAGCGTTACCGTCTGGGCAGAACTATTGTTCCAGCCACCAAAGACAGATTCGCAAATAACCTGCCTGATCTATCTCAACTGCTATTTGTACCCAAAAATACACATGAATTAGATGAAATTACTGACAACATGGGCACTATTTTCTCTAATACATTAGAAGCTGTTGCCCCCATCAAATTGAAAAAGGTTAGAGAAAAACGTACTGTGCCATGGTATAACAGTAATACTCACTCTCTCAAGAAAGTAACTCGTAGTCTTGAACGCAAATGGAGAAAAACTAACTTGGAAGTTTTTAAAATTGCATGGAAAAACAGTATGTCCAGCTATAGACAGGCTCTAAAAACTGCTAGGGCAGAGCATATCCACAAACTCATTGAAAATAACCAAAACAATCCAAGGTTTTTATTTAGCACAGTGGCTAAATTAACAAATTACCAGACGCCACCTGATTCAAATATTCCACCAACGTTAAATAGTAATGACTTTATGAATTTCTTCACTGATAAAATAGATAACATTAGAAATACAATAGCGAATGTAGATTCTACAGCGTCTAACACTTCAGTTTCATCCATCGCACCCAAAAATAAACTGCAGTGCTTTACAAATATAGGACAGGAAGAGCTAAATAAACTTATCACTGTATCTAAACCAACAACATGTTTATTAGATCCTGTACCCACTAAATTACTAAAAGAGCTGTTACCTGTAGCCGAAGAACCGCTTCTCAATATCATTAACTCGTCGTTATCTTTAGGTCACGTCCCAAAACCATTCAAGCTGGCGGTTATCAAGCCTCTTATTAAGAAACCAAAACTAGATCCTAGTGTACTGGCAAATTATAGGCCTATTTCAAATCTTCCATTTATGTCTAAAATTTTAGAAAAAGTTGTGTCTGCTCAATTGAGCACCTTCCTGCATAAAAATGATCTGTATGAAGAATTTCAGTCAGGTTTTAGGCCCCACCATAGCACAGAAACTGCACTTGTTAAAATTACAAATGACCTGCTTCTTGCGTCAGATCAAGGCTGCATCTCATTTCTAGTCTTACTTGATCTTAGTGCTGCGTTCGACACCATAGATCATGACATACTCATAGATCGATTACAAAACTATACAGGTATTCAAGGGCAGGCTCTAAGATGGTTTAGATCCTACCTGTCCGATCGCTACCATTTTGTTTACTTAAATGGGGTGTCATCTCATTTATCATCAGTAAAATATGGAGTGCCACAAGGATCCGTCCTAGGTCCCCTTCTATTTTCAATATACATGTTGCCCCTTGGTAATATTATTAGAAAATACGGAATTAGCTTCCACTGTTATGCTGATGATACTCAGCTATATATTTCAACGAGACCAGATGAAACTTCCCAATTATCTAAGCTAACAGAGTGTGTTAAAAATGTAAAAGATTGGATGACAAATAATTTTCTCCAATTAAATTCGGATAAGACAGAGATATTAATTATTGGACCAAAAAACACCACACAGAATCTTGTAGATTACAATCTGCAACTAGACGGATGTACTGTTACTTCCTCTACAGTCAGAAATCTGGGTGTTATATTAGACAGCAATTTGTCTTTTGAAAATCATATTTCCAATGTTACAAAAACCGCATTCTTCCATCTTAGAAACATTGCCAAGCTACAAAACATGTTATCTGTTTCTGATGCAGAAAAGCTAGTTCATGCTTTCATGACCTCTAGACTGGACTATTGTAATGGACTTCTAGGTGGTTGTCCTGCTTCGTCAATAAACAAGCTACAGGTAGTCCAAAATGCAGCAGCTAGAGTCCTTACCAGGTCAAGAAAATATGATCATATTACCCCAATTTTACAGTCTCTGCACTGGCTACCTATTAAGTTCCGTATCTGTTACAAATTATTATTACTTACCTATAAGGCCCTAAATGGTTTAGCTCCTGCGTACCTAACTAGCCTTCTACCACGCTACAACCCATCACGCACCCTAAGGTCACAAAACGCTGGACTTTTGGTAGTTCCTAGGATAGCAAAGTCCACTAAAGGAGGTAGAGCTTTTTCACATTTGGCTCCCAAACTCTGGAATAGCCTTCCTGATAATGTTCGGGGTTCAGACACACTCTCTCTGTTTAAATCTAGATTAAAAACGCATCTCTTTCGCCAAGCATTCGAATAATGTATCTCTTAAATTGTGAGTGTAGTTGCATCTGCATTTTTATTCTTTAGCTTGGGTTAAACTAATTTTACTTTGTTGGATCAGCAGCTATGCTAATGATGTCTCTATTTTGTTTCTATGTTTTGCCACGGGTAACTAGGATTTACACAAGCTCCAGTCTGGATCCAGAACACCTGAGAAGAGATGATGCTGACCCTCAGAGGACCCCAGATGATGCTAACCTTGAATCAACAAACAGAACTAACAATTATTGCTACATGTGTGACTGCATCCTATAATTACTATTAATTAATAATATTGATAGTTCATCATCTAGCTGACTACGTCTTGTATTATTATTATTATTTTTATTTTTCTAAAATCCTGTCAAACGTGCACAAACTACTAGCTACTACTAAATATTGTAGAAACATAATTTTCTGTAAAGTTGCTTTGTAATGATTTGTATTGTAAAAAGCGCTATACAAATAAACTTGAATTGAATTGAATTGAATTGAATTTGTTCATTTTCGGAATACAAATTAAGATAATTTTGGTGAAATCAAAGAGATTTCTGACACTGCATAGAAAGTAAGGTAGTAAGAACATTGTTAAAATAGTCCACATGACATCAGTGGTTCAACCGTAATTTTATGAAGCCACTAGAATACTTTTAGTGTGCAAAGAAAACAAAAATAATGACTTCATTCAACAATTTTTCTCTTCCGTGTCAGTCTCTGCAACCATTCAAGAGAGTACCATGACACATGCGTGTACATTCCTTTGCTTGACAACAAGCCGCAGCACACATGCACACATGCAGCAGTGTTCTATGTCAGAATGTTGGCCCCTACGTCAGCAACACCACACATGTGTCATGATACTCTAGTGAATGGCAGCATGCTGCTCACATATTATTGTAGTAGTGCTGCAACTAACGATTATTTTTTCTGTCGACTAATCTAACGATTATTTTTTTTCGATTAGTCGACTACTCTAACGATTATTTTTATTAAAATAAATTATTAATCTAGTGTTCTTTTTTTGATTAGCTAATGAATCCTTTGGATAACTTTACAAAAACATTTAAGCACAACTTCTAATATAATATTTCAACCTTTATTCATTTTGTTCCCAAAAAATACTTAAATGTGGTTGAAGTTTTTACAGTATACAAAAATAAAGAGGCAAAGAAAATTATTTTACTATGGTAAATACGAGTTAACGATAGCGTTTATAATTAAACCACAGTAGCCACAAATTTACAGTTGTCTGAGACGTCATGAAATGTTCTTTAGCATCACAAACCATAAAATGTAGTCAGGGTTCTGCTATGGTTTATTTTCATAATAGGTAAACACAGGTCACAAGTTAACACTATCACATTTCCTTGATTCAGCAACTGCACGATGTGCCGCTGAGAGTCCTGTCTTGAATCCAGAGATCTGGAGCTGATTCAGTGTAGATCGGTAGCTCGGTGGTTCGTGACTGTTGCCTCGCAGTGCGCCGTCTTTTAATGTTTGTTCGAAACCCGCGCCAACACAGACTTACTTTATTTTCATGTATGCATGATTTCATATATCAGAATCATGCAATGAGCAAGTCTGCGTTTATTAGAAACGTAATAATGTCACATCAGTTTGTGGTTTTAGAATCGCCGAATCTGCTGCGGTCGTTCCATCACATCTGCAGTGGAGACCTGAACCAGGAAGTTGGTCACCAGATAACACGGTAACCAGTTAAACCGTAACACCGGAGAGCGCCAGTATGTTTTCTTATTGTTTTTGTGATAGAATGCAACTTTCTCCATTCCCAGGAGCAGAAGCCGACATTACGCGAGATGTAAACAGTGTGATGCGTCGACGCATTTCACGCACGTCGACGTATTTTTGTAGTCGACGTAATCGATGAAGTCGACGCGCCGTTGCAGCACTATATTGTAGTACAGTTTATGATGGATAAGTGGTAATCAGACTTTAGCAATAATATGTTTATAAGAAACTGAAAAAAGCACAAATGTCAGGGCATGTCAAACTTCTTCAGGGCCCTAGAAGACAGGTTAGGAAAAGATAGCGCCACTTATCTCTCTAGTGGACCATTGACACTCCTAACTGAGATTGTAGGTAGAGTGGCAAAGGTCCAATTCGAGATATAGGTGGTGGTATTGCAATTATAAGAAGACGCGTCGGGATCGGTATCGGCTCCGATACTGGCATTTTCTGCGGATCGGGTAATCAATCCAAATCCGATATTGTGCGTATACTATTCTGTGTTATTGTTGAGCCCCTTGAAAGGCACAGAAACATTATAAAGCACAAAAACATTTTTATGAACATATTTCAAGTGTTCTGAAGCTGTTCGATGTGAGGTAAAGATTAATATTGAAGTTATTACATTCAGGTTCACATAAACTCTTCTTTCCACTACGGTTGTCTGTCATCCTTCATTCACTTGTTCTGTCCTATCTATCACATGTTGCTGCCTAGGGCTGGGCGATATATCTAACGATATGATCATGCGCATCTACTCAGTAAATCTGGTTCTGTGATTACCGCTAAATCGCCATCACCTGCTTTTAAAAGGAAATGCATTTAATAGACAGAGCAGTAGATCACTGACAAGCTACGCAATATCACATTCATTATTCCAGATGAATCGTCTTCGATAATGAATACGATATTGTGTAGCTTTGCAGTGATCTACTGCTCTGTCTATTTAATCCCTCTCCATTTAAAAGCATGATCATATCGTTAGATATATCACCCAGCCCTATTGCTGCCTTTATTGCTGTTCTATACATTTAAAAGAAACGTCTTTTAGATTTCTATATAAATGTATATACTTGTTTTTTCATGAATGTATTTTACAACAATACAAAGAGCAATGTGTAACATTTTACCAGATTTTAGACTTATTCACTTTTATTTGTAAATAAAATATTTCACTAGATTTTATAAAATTATTGTGCTGAATTATCCACTAACAACATTTATAATAGTGTTTTTTTTTTGTCATAGATTATGATTATATATTATTTCATGTGTTATTTTTTTTATTAAAATTAAGTTGTGTATATGTAGTAGATGTTGTGTGATGATCAGGTCAAATCAGATAAGTATTGAAATTCTTTTCGTTATCGGATCGGATCTGAAAAAAATTGTATCGTTGCATCCCTACTCAGGACATTTGGGACATTGCTTTAAAAATCAGAGGTAATAAAACAATATAAATACAGTTCAGTTTCTTGCACAGACCAATAGTTTTGTGTATTTACACATCACTGTACCATCACAAGCTACAGGGTTTAATTTGGTTTTGTTTGTGTATGTGTTGTGCCTCTCAAAGATGTGATTCCCATACACTTACATTATATGACTGATGCTCCTTCTCTCTGATCCTCAGAAGTGGAATGACCTTTATGTGACGTGCTTAGACCATGACCTTCAAAAAACAGCTGAACACATACCATTTCCACATGGACAACTAATCAAAATCAATGCACTCTATGTAACAACTCCTATTAAAAATATCTTTCTTTCTCAGTTATTGTTTTCCGCCCACTGAAGCCCTTATATTTAGACACTTTTCCTCTATCCCTGCTCTGCTGAGGACCTGAAGGCCAGGCCATCTCCCCATAATCTTTATTACACATCACTGCAGCTTCAAAGCAGAGACGAATGGACCAAACACACTGGATCTGCAGTCCTCTGGGAGCCACGGCCCTGCAACTCTCATCTGTCTTTGCTTTCATTATAGCTCTCTCCTCTGCTTTGGTGGCTGCTTGCATCACTTAGAGAGGGCGAGGAGAGCCATGCTCACCTTTGAAACTGTAAACGTCTGGATTAGGATAGCAATGATATTCCAGTGAACGCGCCTGCAGAGATTAGTCAGAAACCATGGGACTTGATGTGGTTAAAAGGCGGGTCAGCTGTGGGACTGAGAGTATTTTATTGCTTTGCACACAGTTCATAAACATAAGCTCATCTTTTACCTCATGTTCAAAACTAACAAGCATGCTACAAGAAAACTGAATATGCAATCATATGCATTTTTTTTTACAAACATATAAAAAATGTGTCATGCAACAGGTAACATAAAGGACATCTCATCTGAATATATTATAATTTATAGAGAATATAACTTTTAGAATGAGGTAGGGGTGTCGCAATATACCGGTATTGACGATAACCATGATATTCAAAGCAATAATTATCGATATCATGTTAATTTAGTGTGTGATGATATACCGTATACACTGTATTAGCGATAACCACGTCGTGTGTGCATTAAAACGCATGCGCATACTTAACAGAAAACTAATAAAATGTATTAAAGTATTAAGTATTTAAGAACATTAAGGTGTAAAAAAGACAGGAAAAACAACAGTAAAATATAATACAGCAAACAGCAATTTGAAAATGTAAAATATTTGAGGAAAACAAAAACTGATAGAATTTAAGAGGTAACACTTTACAATAAGGTGTCATTGCTAAACACTAGTTAATGTATTAATTAACATGAACTAACATTGAACAATACATGTGTTACAGTATCTATTAATCTTTGATAATGTTAGCTAATAAAACAGATTACAAATATGTAGAGCTGTGTTCATCAGCAAAAGTAGCCATTAATTTCCTAGTCATATAATGGGAAACACTATATTAACCGGTTAACAGCGGTTTTCTAAGTAAAGGGTGATTATTTTAATAAGTACCACGTTTTCTTTACTCGTTTTGTTTTTGTGTTTGCAATCAATATGGCCTGTGCGTAGTAACACTTTATTTCTTTGCTCAAATATATTAACAGTTACACGATTAAAACTGATCTTGAAAAACTGAGCAACCACATTGCTTAATTAAACTTGTAAAATGTGAAGTTTTTCACAGTGCCATACACTTTGACTGCGGTCATTCTTCAAAAATGTTCATTATTTAACATTAGTTAATTACATTAGTTAACATAGCAACTTTAACAAATAATAATAAACAATATTTCCACAGCATTTATTAATCTTAGTTCATGCTAATTACAGCATTTACTTATGCATTATTAAAATCTCAATTTGTGTTTGTAAACATTAACACATTGTGAACTAACATGAACAATGAATGACTATTTTTATTTACATTAACAAAGATGAATAAACTGTGTAATAAATGTATTGTTCATTTTTTATGCATTTTAGTTAATACATTTAATGTTAACAAATGACATCTTATTATAAAGTGTTACCATTAATATTTATGCATCATACTGTTGAACTTGACAGTATTTTCTCTCTTGTTACAGTATTTTATAGGAGCTTCAAAGAAGACAGAGAAAGCCGGAGTCTCGTGCCCTGCATTTATCAGTATCCTTATGTTCGTTGGGTGAAAATGAAAACTCAATAAACAAAGTAAAAATCATTTGACCCCCCCAAGGTTTCTATAAATATCAAAATATATCGATATAGTGAATTCATATGGCCACAATAACCATGATATGAAAAATCTTCTCATATTGTGACAGCCCTGGAATGAGGTATATGATAAGATAAGCTTATATTGATGAACAGTGGGAATAGCAGTGATACTGGAGTTTCATCTTATGACACCAGAGAAATCTCTGCAGGAACATCCATGAATACAGCCATTTAAAGTCTGAAAAACATGCATGGGTGATTAAATATGATGCATTTCAATATTTTCGCTAATTACAGTTTAAAATATCACACAACATTATCATGCAGGGTTTCCCATAAATTGGTTTATTCATTGTGGCCCACCACAATATCAACACTGACCTCCACAAATAGATTTTACAAAATGCTTTGACTTCGTTGAATAAACATGAGCACTGCACATTTCAAAATCAAAACGTGGCATGGGTGTTTTTATGTGAATGTATCTTTTTGGAAAGGAACTGATTGTCTTCAGAAAAGGTTTTTTTTGTCATTTAATCTTTCCTATAATGCCTGATAAAGTCATTTTCATTTAATCTTTCCTATAATGCCTGATAAAGTAATTTTCATTTAATCTTTCTTATAATGCCTGATGAGGTAGCGTTCATGAACGCAATACTGTTACTGTTAACAGGGAAAGCACTTTTTCTGCCGCCCTTAAAGTGCCTCCTACCGGCAGAGTTTGAATTTGCACTTTCCATAAGCCGGTGTGCCTTTTATATTTACATATATATTTCCCCCAGGGGACGTGCTGCCACACATAAAGTGTAAGTCTGTGGGAAACACTGACATGCATAATTTAAATTTCTTTTCTACATGGATATGAAATAGCAAAAATAGTCTATACACTATCGATCAAGTAATCTAATGATTATTTAAACAAATAAATTGACTAGAATGTTTAAAAATTAACCATAAAATTAATTTTAATTGGGTGTAAATAGCACTGTGACTGATTTAATAGACATCACAGATATGCCTATCCGCTAGTCCAGGACAAGGGGGCAAGTGAAAAATAATTTTACTTTCCCGACAAGTATATAAAGTCATCCTCCAAAAAATAACAAAAATAACCAGGGGGAGCACAAAACCCTAGGGAGACTGGTTCTGATTTTATAAGATTCTGTGTAAAAAATTATGTGTTATGAATATAATTATGCTTAGCTTGCGCATGTCAATAATTTTAATGTTAATATTAGTTGTTCTTTTTGCTTTTGTGCAACAGATAAATAACAATTTATATTTTTTAGACACTTTATGTTTAGATAATTTCTATTTTGCTGGAGTTCCACGAATCATTTTGTTCTCCCGCATCCCACACACACACTCAAGTCTCTTTCCATCTGCACCCACACTCGCAAGGGGTGCTCCGGCCGATCGTTAATGCCCATCTCTTCAGTAAAGCCGGTTCTCTAATCAGCGGTGAATTCCATCAGGTGCGTGATTTCACATAGAGCAGCTGCTTCTACACAGAGCCGTTGTTAACTTAGAAGATGCGCAAATAAAAGCTGAAAATGAACGTGGATTTGCGCATCTTCTCAGTTAACAATGGCTCTATGTAGTAACAGCTGCTCTATGTGAAATCACGCACCTGATGGAATTTACCGCTGATTAGAGAACCGGCTTTACTGACAAGATGCGCATAACGATCGGCCGATCGTGATCGGCGCAGCCCTAACACTCGCCCATCAAGAGTTGTCTCACGTCGCATCCTTGTTGCGTTGGGTCCCGCAGGATTCAGGTCTTTAATTCACATTGACTCCATTGTTAAAAAAGAGCAGAGGTTATACTTTTTCACCAGTTGAAGAAGTTCAACCTGCCACAGGAACTGCTGAAACAGTTTTACTCTGCCATCATTTAATCCGTCCTCTGCACTTCAATAACTGTCTGGTTCAGCTCAGCTACTAAATCTGACCTCACAAGACTATGCAGGATAGTCTGGACTGCTGAGCGAATCATTGGTCCAACCCTCCCTTCTCTTCAAGAAACTATAGGCCTACTCATCCAGAGTGACCAAAAGGGCTGGCAAAATCACCCAAGACCCCTCACATTCACACTCCCTCTTTGAACTGTTGCCGTCTGGTCGACGCTACATAGCTCTGAGCACCAGACCGGCCAGACACAGGAACAGTTTCTTCAGAAATTGTAAGCAGGTTAAAACTTACCGGGTCAGACATAGATTGTCACATGTTGGTTTCTGTTTAGTTCCAATTTGTTCCTGTTTAGTTAATCTCCGTTCATTTAGATCACCTGTTCCTGGTTTTTAGTTATCATCACCCGTCTGCCCCTTGTTCTCTGGCCTGAGTTTGAGCCTGTTCTATTCTCCCTTGTCCTTGATTAATATTTGAATGGTCAACGTGTGTTTATAAAAAAAAAAATCTCCTTTATTCCTACTCCTCCTTCATCGAGTATTTACTAAAACCACAACCACCTAACATAAATATGGTTCCTCCATTGTTTTTAAAAGAAAACTTTGAGGTAATTGGACCTAGTGTCCTTCAGATCATTAACAAAATCTTTGTTTTTTTATACAGTTTAGTGCGGAACAGGGCACAGTTCGCATGAAAATTTGCTAATGTGAACGCTGTCATCGGACCCTGGTGCGCACTGGGGTACCGAACCAGAGACTACCTGGAGAAGGTGGTCTGAGTTCGGTTGCTCCCGAGCTGTGGCGCGGTTCGCGTGAATGTGCAAGCAACACGGACTCGTACTTGTTCAGGAAGTAAAGTATCCCGCGCATAGGTAACACTGTTGATATCATTGTTTCCTCAACACACGAGAGAGCCGAGGTTGATTCCACACACTCCTAAAAGTCAAAATTAAATGAATTAACATTAAATAATTAAAATAATTAAAATAAATTATTATACTGTGCATAATAGCACAAAAGAAAAAATACAACTATGCTCAGTCGCGTTGTGTTCTCCATGCGTTTTCTGTGTGCGTTTGCGATGACGTAAGGTGACTTCAAACGCACCTGGGTTCGATACAACTATTGAGTGTGAAAGCAGACCAATGCTGCGGGCGGTGCCGGAAACAATCATGCTCGGGCTAAGACCGCAGCAAACAAGCCCAATGTAAAAGCCCTCTTAGACACAGGAGTTTTCCCCAACATACTGAAACAGGCCTTTAAACAAACTTGGGTGTTTGTATTGATAGCTTTATCTTAAGATTAAATCATGTCTGACATTTAAGAGTCTTGAAATTGTAATTCATGCTCTCATTTCATCATGACTTGATTACTGTAATTTGTTATACAAGGGTATTAGTCAAGCATCTATTCTTCAGCTGCAGAAGGTTCAAAATGCTGCCGCAAGACTCTTAATGAATATTAAAAAATGTGAACACATTACACCATCTTTGATTTCTCTACACTGGCTTCCAGTACAATATAGGATTGATTTTAAACTTCTTTTATTAGTGTATAAGTCTTTGCATGTCTTAGCACTCAAAATTTACTTAACATTCCAAGGACTAACTTGAGCCATAAAGGGGATTGTACATTTGCGGCAGTAACGCCAATACTTTGGAATAGCTGACATTTACATGACTCTGTACATGTTTTCAAAGTACAGCTAAAGAAATATTTGTTTGCCATGGCGTATTCTTCTTGTTGATCATTTTTATTTTATGTGTGGGTTTAATAGTGCTATATAAATAAAATTGGCATTGACATGTAAAAGTATCATTGCATTTTTCATCAACATTTCATATCTCATAACATTCATAACGAGCTTCATTAAACAGTAAGTGCACCTGTAAAAATGGCATTTCATTATTACCATACCATTTAATAATGTTGGGAAAAATTGCCTTATATAAAAGCAAAAATGAAATCAAGTTAACGAGGCAAATATCACAAATATGCTAGTAAGAAGAGCTGACAGAGCACTGATGGGAATATTGTTTCAGAATAATCTGTAGACAAGTCATGAATGACAGATTTACTTGTATAAACTACAAGCATATGATGACGCTTAATATCAAGACCTGCACCACAAAACCGATTCAATGGTTAATGATTTCATAATTTGATTCAAAGTGAAATGACATCAAATACATGGAAAGAATCCAGTGCTCCATGAGAGAGCATGAAACTACAGATACATCTAACAAGTTCTACAACATGAGCCTTGCATTTGACTTCAGCTTGTCTGAAATGCACAAAGCTAATTTTTATTTATTCATTTTTTACATAATTTGCTGATTATTTCATGTCTTTGATGAAAAAAAAAGAAAAAGTGAAACTGATTTGAACAATTACTTAGTTAATTTGATCATGCTTTCACATGCTATTAAGAGTGACTGGAGTATGATGAGGAAAGTAGTAATGTAATCAATGGTGGTTTATGCCAAGACAGTTTACCGATGTGCTCCACAAACAATGGATGGAGGCAGTGTGTGTGTGATGTTTCACCAGTGGCTGTGATAAATGAAGCCATCGACTGCCCGAGCAGACCGTTTCCCCACGGTATCACAGCTTAGTCACAAACAAACACCGTTCCCTCATCCCACCACGTCTGATAACAAACACCATTACCTCTGTTTAGCAAAGCTACTTCACTGGAGAATGAATTGGCCCCTTACCTTAACACTGTTTAATCACATTGTTTAATCATGAGCTGCAACCATTCCAGTAACACAGTAAACATGTGCATCTGATATAAAGGAAGCATCATTACTCCTTCCCAGATAAACATCATTAACTGAGTGTACAGAAACATGACATACGCTTCTGAGTGGCATAAAGGTACAGCCAGGCTAAAAAGCAGAAATCATTTCCCACTGAATTTAGTGAATGATTCATGATAATTTGAACAGGGTAATTTACTTATGAAAGTCAAAGCCAAAAAAGGTGCTTTGAACAATACAACATAGAGAGGACAGTACTTAAAATTTAATGGAAAATTATGACATATTTAAGAGAATTATTGTTGTATTTTAATGGAATATTAAGACAAAAAATGGGTGCATTTATTTACATTTAAATTCATTTCTATATTCAAATTCTGATTTAATTATTATTGATTCAATCACTCCATGTTGAGTGCTTCAGTCCTCTACAGAAATCTGTTTATTATTATTAAGTAATGTATGAGAATAATGGAATAGCATGGAATAAAAAGAGAAAGAAAATGAAACATCACAAATAAGATTAAATTCTCGTTGACGATTAGCAAGAGAGCAAAAGACTTAAAGAAACAGTTTACAAAAAAAATACAATTTGCTTTTAATTTACTAACCCTCATGCCATTCCAAGATAGGTGACTTTTTTTTCAGTAGAACAGTAAAGAAGATAAAACTGTGGTCATTGGTGATTAGTGAAATGCAATGGCTACTGGCATATTGAGAGACAAAAATCATAAACAGGCAATAGAAAATAAAAATCTGTGGCTCCCAATAATATATTGAGGTCTTTAGAAGCAAAATGATTGTGCAAGAAAATGTGAACATTATTTACATTACACATTATTACATTTAATCAAGAGCCCCAGCCAAACGGTCCCGAGTGTTCAGTTCACAGACCAATAAAAGATAATCTCATTTTATATTGTCTCATTTGTTTCTATTATTATTTCTCATTAGCCATTTTTGAGAAACATTTGAATCAAAGTTAATACCTGAAAGAAACAGAGCTGAGATCTCCAATAACTTCCTGAAACAAACAGCATAATCACACGTTTTACCAGTTCAACTGGATAGGTTGGCCTAACTTGAGCAATAATGATTTGCTGGTTAAAAACCTTTATGGCAACACCAGCATCCTAAACACAACATATGCTGTTCCCTTCAGCAGGGAAATCTTTTGAGCTTTGAAAGAGCAACTTCTGAGCAATAAAGCATCCTTCTGGGAAGCGAGGCAGACAGAGAAAAAGAGACCGATGGAGAGAGACATTCACATCCATAAGGAATGAGTATAAACATATTGTCACGGTTCGTGAACGCACCGTCTCCAGCTGTAGTCATGTTATGTCATGTTGATTGGTTCATGTGGGTGTGGCCACTGATCGCCTGATCAGCGGCAGGTGCATCTCATTCCCACCGCCTATATAACGCCCTGTCTTTCGTCTCCTGTTTGTCAGATCGTTGTTTGAGGTCCATGTGTCGATGTCTGTTCGTGCTCCTGTGTTCCTGTCCTTGCCCTGTTTCCTGTTCGGTCTACATTGGATTATCACAGTCACTCACGGATTATCACCACGGATCACCGATCTACCACCACCGTCATCTCTACCAACGCACTCAACTCACCTACCCACCTGTCTGTGCTGCCATCGTGGTTCCTGCGTCACTCACCAGCATTCATCCATCACAACTCCTGTAAATAAACTACCTTTACTTGCATCTGCCTCCTGTCCTCCATTGTTAGCGTCACAGAACGATCTGACCAACATGGAGGCAGCGAGTAATCAACCCTCCTCTCTCGAAGCTTTCCTCAGCGCCAGTGTTCGGAGGATGGACTCCCAGGAGCGGACTCTTAACGACACTGGTCGCGCGGTTCAGGCTTTAGTGACGCAGGTGTCCGAGCTCACCCAACAGTTCCAGCTATTACGAGCTCCCACTGCGCCGCTCACACCGCCTGTTCCACCAGCACCATCGGAGGCCCCCTCCCAGCCGGAACCACGCCTTCCGATTCCGGAGGCTTACTCAGGTGAACCCGATTATTGTAGAGCTTTCCTTAACCGTTGTGATATGCATTTTGCCCTCCAGCCCAGAACGTTCGCCACTGAGAGGGCCAAGGTGGCGTTCGTCCTGACCCTGCTCTCTGGGAGGGCGGCATTGTGGGGAACAGCGGTGTGGGAGAACCAGGACCCATGCTGCGCCTCGTTCCAGGCCCTCTCCGCCGAGATGAGACGGGTCTTTGATCGGGCCGCCGCAGGACGGGAGGCGGCCAGGAGGCTGGCGGAGTTGCGCCAGCACGAGAGATCCGTCTCGGACTACTCCATCGAGTTCCGGACCCTGGCGGCGGAGTGCCATTGGAACGAGGAGGCGCAGTGGGACATGTTCCTGCATGGGCTGGCTGACCGCGTCCAGAGGGAGATCTACGCCCTGGACCTTCCCCCGTCGTTCAATGGACTCATTGAGCTGGCCCTTCGGGTCGACGCACGTCTGGCACGGATGGAGAGGAGAGGGCTACTCAACACCCCATCCAGGGGACCGGCAGACGTGCGGTTCAGCGGCGGGGACGTGGCCAGCCCCGTCTACGATCACGAGCCCATGCAGGTAGGGCGAGCTCGGCTTTCCCGGGAGGAGAAGGAGAGGCGGAGGTCCCTGGGCCTTTGCCTTTACTGCGGGGGAGCCGGACATCAAGCCCACGCCTGTCCGGTAAAAGGCCAGGCCCGGTAGTACGTATGAGGCTACTATCGGGTGGGATCTCCGCCGAGAAGACCTCATCATCATCATCATCATCACCATCATCTTCTACGCTCCTCCCGGTATGGCTGCGGTGGTCAGCACAGACACATCACTGTCAGGCACTACTGGATTCCGGGGCAGAAGGTAACTTCATGGACAGCACATTAGCCCACAAGCTCCACATCCCCCTCAGACCTCTTCCGCACCACATCACGGTTCACGCCCTCACTGGTCAGCAACTTCCCACCATATCATACATCACGGAAGACATTACACTCATCACCTCTGGCAATCACTCCGAAACCATCTCTTTTCACATCCTTGACTCTCCCCTGGCACCCATTGTCCTCGGACACCCTTGGCTCCTCCTCCACAACCCTAGCATTGACTGGCTCTCTAACTCCGTTTTGTCTTGGTGTAAAAGGTGTCATGAGTCTTGTCTAGTGTCTGCCTGTCCGTCTGTGTCTGTGTCTGTGTTGCAGGAGGAGGCGGTGGATTTGTCTAACGTGCCCGCTGAGTACCTCCATCTGAAGGAAGTGTTCAGTAAGTCTCGGGCTGCTTCTCTTCCTCCGCATCGTCCTTACGACTGTGCCATAGACTTACTATCAGGTAAGTCTCCGCCTAAGGGCAAACTCTATTCACTTTCTGTTCCAGAGAGGGAGGCTATGGAGAAATATATTTCTGATTCTCTAGCTTCCAAATTCATCCGCCCTTCCTCTTCTCCTGCGGGGGCGGGGTTCTTTTTTGTGGGAAAGAAGGACGGATCTCTGCGACCTTGTATTGATTATCGGGGACTGAACAACATCACGGTAAAGAATACTTATCCTTTGCCGTTGATGTCTTCGGCCTTCGAGAGGTTGCAGGGAGCGTCAATTTTCACAAAACTGGACTTACGCAATGCGTATCATTTGGTTCGGATCAGGGAGGGGGATGAATGGAAGACCGCTTTTAACACCCCCAGAGGGCACTTTGAATACTTGGTTATGCCCTTTGGGCTCTCCAACTCCCCAGCGGTCTTCCAGGCACTCGTCAACGACGTGCTGCGAGATATGATCGATCAGTTCATTTATGTCTACCTGGACGACATATTGATTTTTTCCTCTTCTCTCCAGGAACATGTGCAGCACGTCCAACGAGTGCTTCAGAGGTTGCTAGAGAATGGGCTTTTTGTCAAGGCGGAGAAATGCGAATTTCATGCACAGTCAATTCCATTTTTGGGGTATATCGTGTCAACTGAGGGAATACGCATGGATCCCGAGAAGGTTAAGGCTGTGGTAGAATGGCCAAGCCCAGATTCCCGTAAGGCCCTACAGAGGTTTCTGGGGTTCGCTAACTTCTACCGGCGTTTTATTCGCAACTTCAGCCAACTAGCCGCACCTCTGACCGCCTTGACCTCCGCCAGAACGGCGTTCAGGTGGTCGGACACAGCTCAGGCTGTGTTCGCTAAACTGAAGAGCCGTTTCATTTCAGCCCCTATTCTGATTACCCCTGACCCTACACGTCAGTTCGTGGTGGAGGTCGACGCATCAGAGGTGGGGGTAGGAGCGGTGTTATCGCAACGTTCTCCCTTAGACGACAAGGTCCACCCTTGCGCGTATTTCTCATATCGTTTATCTCCGGCAGAACGAAATTACGATATTGGTAACCGAGAATTGTTGGCAGTCAAGATGGCATTGGAGGAATGGCGTCACTGGTTAGAGGGATCGGGGGTTCCCTTTATAGTATGGACTGACCACAAAAATTTAGAGTACATTAGCACCGCCAAGAGGTTGAACTCCAGGCAGGCTCGGTGGGCACTTTTTTTCGGACGTTTTGACTTTACTATCTCGTACCGCCCGGGTTCCAAGAATATCAAACCCGATTCTTTGTCGCGTATTTTTGACCATTCCGAACGCCCGTCCACTCCCGAGTGTATTTTTCCTGAGACATTAGTGGTCTCCACTCTCACATGGGAGATCGAATCGAAGGTCAGAACGGCCTTAGAAGGGGTAACGCCTCCGCCCGGGTGTCCACCGAACCGTTTATTTGTGCCGGAGGGATTAAGGTCCAACGTTATCCAGTGGGGACATTGCTCGAATGTAGCTTGCCATCCAGGGGTTAACCGTACTAGATTTTTAGTCAAGCAACGATTCTGGTGGCCACTTATGGCTCGCGACATTCACAGTTTTGTTTTGGCTTGCTCGGTTTGTGCCACTGGTAAGACTTCCAATCGGCCCCCTGATGGGTTACTCCAACCGCTGCCGGTTCCTTCGAGACCCTGGTCCCACATCGCTCTAGATTTTATTACCGCCCTCCCGCCCTCCCAGGGCAACACGGTAGTTTTAACCGTGGTGGACCGGTTCTCGAAGGCAGCCCACTTTATTCCCTTGCCCAAATTACCTTCAGCCAAGGAGACAGCGTTGACTGTCGTAGACCACATCTTTCGTTTACATGGCCTCCCGATAGATGTGGTTTCCGACAGGGGACCCCAATTTGTGGCTAAATTTTGGCAAGAATTCTGTAGGCTACTGGGAGCGACTGTAAGTCTGTCCTCAGGGTTTCACCCCCAGAGCAATGGTCAAACCGAGAGAGCCAACCAAGATTTGGAAAGGGTGTTGCGATGTTTGGTCTCCAAGAATCCTTCCTCCTGGAGCCAACAATTGTCTATGGTGGAGTACGCCCACAATACCTTACCAGTATCAGCTACGGGCCTATCTCCTTTTGAGTGTAGTGTAGGTTACCAGCCACCTATTTTTCCTAGTATGGAATCCGAAGTTGCGGTCCCCTCCGCTCACGCCTTCGTCCAGAGGTGCCACCGCACTTGGACCAGAGCCCGTGAGACTCTACTCCAAGTGGGGGCGCGCACCAAAGCCAAGGCCGATCGCCACCGGTCTAGGCCTCCCGTATACGTCGTGGGTCAAAAGGTGTGGCTTTCAACCAAGAATATTCCTCTCCGGTCCGTATCTAATAAATTGGCTCCCAAATTTATTGGCCCGTTTACTGTCACCAAAATCATTAGTCCGGTGGCAGTCCGCCTTAAACTCCCTCCTACGTACAGGAGAATTCATCCCGCCTTTCATGTGTCCAAAATTAAGCCCGTATTTCATTCTCCCATTAATCCGCCTACCCCGGTCCCTCCCCCGCCGCGTCTCATAGATGGGGAGACCACCTATTTGGTAAATCGTATTCTGGACTCTAGAAGGAGGGGACGCGGATTTCAGTACTTGGTGGACTGGGAGGGTTACGGTCCGGAGGAGAGAAGTTGGGTACCTGCCAGGGACATCCTGGATCACTCCCTTATCGATGATTACAATCGACAGGTAAGAGATTCTGGGGACGCCAGGAGGCGTCCTTAGGAGGAGGGGTACTGTCACGGTTCGTGAACGCACCGTCTCCAGCTGTAGTCATGTTATGTCATGTTGATTGGTTCATGTGGGTGTGGCCACTGATCGCCTGATCAGCGGCAGGTGCATCTCATTCCCACCGCCTATATAACACCCTGTCTTTCGTCTCCTGTTTGTCAGATCGTTGTTTGAGGTCCATGTGTCGATGTCTGTTCGTGCTCCTGTGTTCCTGTCCTTGCCCTGTTTCCTGTTCGGTCTACATTGGATTATCACAGTCACTCACGGATTATCACCACGGATCACCGATCTACCACCACCGTCATCTCTACCAACGCACTCAACTCACCTACCCACCTGTCTGTGCTGCCATCGTGGTTCCTGCGTCACTCACCAGCATTCATCCATCACAACTCCTGTAAATAAACTACCTTTACTTGCATCTGCCTCCTGTCCTCCATTGTTAGCGTCACACATATTGGATGGCATTAGTTAGTCCACAAGCAATGAGAGTTTGAGTTTGAAGCCTCGTCTCAGTAGAGTGTCTCATGAGATCATCTTGTTTTGATGCGACGTCTCTGTCTTATGTGTCCCTTCATCCTTATGAAAGGCTACTCTACACAGAACAACAACACATCCATGCTGTTTAACATAAGCAATCAAGTGAAGTCGAAACTCCTAAAGTCAAATCTCTGTCTATTTCAGTGTAAAAAGAGACATGTCCGTGAGTACACAAACCTTCACCTTCTGGTGATCATTTAGTAGCCAAATGATCTTGAGACATACAGTATGCTTCCTTTAAGTTTCCTCGAGGAAGAATGGTTTAAGAACACAAAGCGCTTTAACAAACTTTGCTTAGTACACACACACACACACACACACACACAGATATATATATATATATATATATATATATATACAGTACAGACCAAAAGTTTGAAACAGAAATATATATATACAGTACAGACCAAAAGTTTGGACACACCTTCTCATTCAAAGAGTGTTCTTTATTTTCATGACTATGAAAATTGTAGAGTCACACTGAAGGCATCAAGTGCTATTTGACCAAGAAGGAGAGTGATGGGGTGCTGTGCCAGATGACCTGGCCTCCACAGTCACCGGACCTGAACCCAATCGAGATGGTTTAGGGGTGAGCTGGACCGCAGACTGAAGGCAAAAGGGCCAACAAGTGCTAAGCATCTCTCGGGGAACTCCTTCAAGACTGTTGGAAGACCATTTCAGGTGACTACCTCTTGAAGCTCATCAAGAGAATGCCAAGAGTGTGCAAAGCAGTAATCAAAGCAAAAGGTGGCTACTTTGAAGAACCTAGAATATGACATATTTTCAGTTGTTTCACACTTTTTTGTTATCTATATAATTCCATATATAATTCCACATGTGTTAATTCATAGTTTTGATGCCTTCAGTGTGAATCTACAATTTTCATAGTCATGAAAATAAAGAAAACTCTTTGAATGAGAAGGTGTGTCCAAACTTGAAGAGTTTGGTTCCTAAACGCCCTTTTTTTTTAAAAAAAGTTGAGTTTCTGCCAAAATCAGTATTGTATCTGGTCAGTATTGAGAGGTCAATTTTTAATTTTACGCAAAATGCGGTATTCGCAGAGTAATAAGGTCAAGTTGTCTCCCTTTTTTCCAAACCGCAACAAACGCCAGCCACCCTTTTTTGCAGAATGAGATATATCTGCTCAACAAATCACAGCGTACCATTCCACGCACTCTAGACAGTAAATGCGGCGCTTGGAATACACCCAGCATCCTAGTTTTCCTCATCTACTTTGTGATCAACAAACAAGGGCTGCATGATAATACACATGTAACTGTCATGCGCATCTCGTCGGTATAGCCAGTTATGTGATTAATAGTACCGGTAAATCTTCATTACATGCTAGGGAAGTCGTGGCCTAGTGGTTAGAGAGTTTGACTCCTAACCCTAGGGTTGTGGGTTCGAATCTTGGGCCGGCAATACCACGACTTAGGTGTCCTTGAGCAAGGCACCGAGCCCCAAAACTTCTCCCTGGGCGCCACAGTATAAATGGCTGCCCACTGCTGTGTATGTGTTCACTGCTGTGTGTGTGTGCACTTTGGATGGGTTAAATGCAGAGCACAAATTCTGAGTATGGGTCAACCACACTTGGCTGAATGTCACGTAAATTTTTTATTTTTATTATTAATTTTTTTTCAGGTTTTTTTTCAGATTTTATTCAGATGCATTTAATACACAGAGCCATAGATCAATGACAAGCTATGCTATATAGCTTTCATTTGATGGATTGCATTCGATTATGAACGTGATATTGCGTAGCTCAGTGTTAGTGCTTTTATTAATGCCATTTATGGTTTTGTTACTACAGCACATAGCACTAGTCACCAAAATGAATTTAACACGGCAAATATGAATGCACTTTAGGAAGTAGAATGAAAGGGAAATGTAATTTTGGAATTTCTGTGGTCTAATGTGATGTTGTTCATGTTCTTGTTCATGATTAAATTTTCTTTTATTGCTGTAATTAATTTATAGCATTAACAAGATGACTCATTGAATTCTTTTTGGAAGCGATGACTGATGAATGTATTTTTAGTCCAGTGCCTGCATATAAGATTAGCATTGACCAAGTTCAGAGGCTGTCATATGTGGATCAATTTACTATGTTGTGTATTTTCAACAAATTTAATATGAAAAATAACTTTTATATTGATTCAATGGATTTATTGCATTTGGGGGAAAAAAATATACAATTTTATAATAAATATTTGAAAATAAAGTACAACCTAAAGATGCTACAGTATGTGAAAGTTTGAAACAGAAAATAGTGGTTCTCTTACGAGAGTTCTCTCGTACTGCGTCTTAGCTAAGACGCTACGGGAAAAGTCTCTTTCCACGAAATAATGAAGCAAAGAATTATCCTTAATTTTGAATTTTTGTAAAGCGCATTTGCAGCAGTACACAGCCATAGGCGAGACGGCTCGCTCACTCATTGGCTGCTCTGCAGCAAGTGCACAGCCTATCGAGCACAGGCTGATGCAATATCAGACCAATTAGGACGCTTCGCGTCCATCACACCACTTCCCGCCGAAACGGGTGTGGCCCAACCCTATACAAGGAGCTCGAAAAGGCTGACTCACCTGATTTTTCATCTCTTCAGCGAAAGCTCACGCATCGCTGGATCACGAAGGAAACAAGCGCCGTCTGAGAGGCATATCAGCGGGACGAGTCATTCGGAAGCAGCTGGCCTCGCCGCCTTCTACTGCCGTTCCTGCTGCGCTGTCCGGCGCCTATATCCTTTAATATCCTTATATCCTTGTGTGAGTTCGCTCTGCGACATACACTCTAAAAGAGCTGCGTCTTTTTAAAGATGGAAGGAGATCGTCACGTCATCTGCGTCTCCTGCCTGGATGAGGACCATGCAGTGCTCGCGCTCGCTGACGGCGGATGCCCTCATTGCGAGTTGATGCCTATGGTGACTCTGAGGACTCGCCAGGCGTTCTTCTCGAAGCCTGCATCATCCGCTGCGCCGTAAAAAGCGCCGCTCGCAGCGCCTTCCGGAACCACCTCCAGCTCTGCCGAGCTCGCCGGTTCCCTCCGCTTCACCGGCCTCCCCTGCATCGCTTCCCGATGGTCAGCGTCCGCTGTCTGCCGCCGCGTCATCGGAGGAAGTGGATCTCAGGGACGCGTCGGAGGAAGAGGACACATGCTCTCTGCTTGCCTCGGGCAGTGAGGGTTGGGCGAGCTCCGTGGATCTCACGCCCTCTGCTCAGAGGCCCAGCAGACGGGCGGATATCGATAAGGAGCTGATGCGAGTGCTCACGTTGGCCGTGGCGAGCCTCGGCCTCGAGTGGTCTGCTCCAGCGCCCCCTTCTCGTTCCCGGCTGGATGGTAGCTTTCTCCCGGATGAGCGTTTTTCTCCCAGCTCAAAGCACGCCCCCTTTCTTCCTGAGCTTCACGAAGAAGTGGCGAAAGCTTGGAACGCTCCTTTCTCGGCGAGAGTTCGTTCATCTGTTTTGCCAGCATTCTCCACACTGGACGATGCTAAGAACAGAGGCTACCTGTCACTTCCGCCAGTGGAACAGGCTATTGCAGCGCACCTTTGCCCGCCCTCTGCTGGACGGCGGACTAAGGCGGCATTGCCATCCAAAGCCTGCCGCATGACGTCATCGCTGCTCGCACGGATCTTCTCTGCTGCTGGGCAGGCTGCGTCTGCGCTGCACACCATGGCCACTCTGCAGATCTTCCAGGGCGATCTCCTCCGCAAGCTGGATGAGATGGGGCCTGAAGCGATCTGTCTCGCGGATCTGAGGAGCGCTTCGGATCTCTCCCTCCGCGCTACTAAGTCCGCTGCACAGGCCATGGGACGGGTTATGGCTTCCGCTAAGGTGGCTGAGAGGCATTTGTGGCTGACGCTCTCTGACATCAAGGAGTCTGAGCGCGCTGCGTTCCTCGACGCGCCGCTGACTCCTGCTGGCCTTTTCGGATCATCTGTCAGCGAGTTTGTGGAGAGATTCGTTGAGGACCTGAAAGTATCGCAGGCGTTCAAGCATTGTGTTCTGTGCATTGCGTTCTGCAATGCACAAGCCTGCACGAGTGCCCGCTTGCCTGCACACAAAAGCCGTTATCACGGCTACCCAGATATTTCCCGAAAAGAGTGTTATTTCTGGTGTTCCGGCCACGGCCGACGGTGCTATAAATGTTGTGACGATGCCCACTCCTCAGTGCCCATCTCCGCATATAAGCACAGCCCTGCACACAGGGCTCGCGCCTATAAGATTGACTCAGATCGGTCACGCGCACCACATAGTAAACGTGCCCACTCCTCAGTGCCCACAAACACTATGTCACACACAGCGCGTGGTTTCTGTAAAAACGAAGCCCGTGCTCGTACGATCTGCCCAGGCAGACAGCGAGTCAAAAGCAGTAAATGTGCACATTTGCAGCCCACAGTTACTCGCAGACATCATGAGTCCCATGGGACCCGCTCAGCCCTCCCTCGATCGGTTAAGCGCCGAGGAAAAGTGATCTGCCCGCTCTGATCAGCGCGCTCCCCGCCTCAAATGCCACAGGCACGACACCCATGTCGCAGCACACCGAAGCGCCGCCGTTGCCCAGGCAACAGAGCGCGCTTCGCATCCAGCCCTTAGCCATTCATGCGGATGCATGGTCAGCGCTTACAGGGGTTTCGGATTGGGTGCTAGGCATTATAAAGAGAGGCTACTCACTACAGTTTTCTCGACGCCCTCCGCGCTTTTTAGCGCGCGTCGAAACCACGGTAAAAACAGAAGTAGCACACCTACTTTGGGCCGAAATATCAAAACTGTTGAGCAAAGGAGCTATAGAGCCTGTGTCTCAAGCTCAAAGCGAGGGGGGGCTGTACAGCAGATATTTTCTGGTGCCCAAGAGAGACGGGGGTCTCAGGCCCATACTGGATCTAAGACAGCTGGCATTGATGAAATGCAGTTTCAGAATGCTTACGACCAGGAAGCTCCTCACGCATATTCGCAGAGGAGACTGGTTCATGTCAATAGATCTGAAGGACGCGTATTTTCAAATACAGATAGCATCAAATCACAGGCGATATTTGAGATTCGCCTTCGAGGGCCAGGCATACCAGTTTACAGTCCTGCCATTCGGCTTGTCCGTAGCTCCTCGTACGTTTACAAGGTGCATGGACGCAGCGCTCGCTCCTCTCAGACTCAGAGGCATGCGAGTGCTGAACTATTTGGACGACTGGCTAATTCTGGCTCAATCATGGGCGGAGCTCGTGGAGCACAGGGCTGTTCTACTCGATCACCTCGAGAGACTCGGTCTCAGTGTCAACTGGGCGAAGAGTTCGCTGAACCCCAATCAGACGATACTGTTCTTGGGTTTAGCTCTGGACTCGCGTTCCATGACGGCGCGGCTGTCACCACAGCGCGCATTGAGCATGCAGCGCGCGGCGAGTTCTCTCCGCTGCGGCGTGTCTGTTTCGCTCAGAGAATGTCAGAGGATGCTGGGTCTCATGGCCTCAGCATCTCCGGTTCTGCAGCTGGGCCTGCTCTGCGTGCGCCCCCTACAGTTCTGGCTGAAAGCGCGGGTATCTGGTCGACTGCATCTCAAGGTCAATCAAGGCTGCATTACAGCCCTGAAACCCTGGAAAGAGATTGACTGGTACCAATCAGGTGTAAGCCTGGGGACTTCCTCGACAGTGAAGATGGTGTCGACGGATGCCTCCACGTCGGGATGGGGAGCGCTGCTCGAGGGCAGACCGTCCTTTGGCCTGTGGTCAGAACGGGAAAAGCTCCAACATATCAACTGTCTGGAAATGTTGGCAGTGGAGAACGCGCTGACGCATTTTTGTCCCCGAATCAAAGGCCACCACGTCTTAGTCCGTTCGGACAATATGTCTGTGGTGTCCTACATAAATCGCCAGGGCGGTCTCGGGTCCCGAAACCTGTACAGGCTGATGGAACGCCTCCTGGTTTGGGCTCAGTGCAACTTGCGCTCGCTGAGAGCAGTGCACATGCCTGGGATACAGAATCTGGGGCCAGACAGGCTGTCCAGAAACAACATTCCCACGGGAGAATGGTCTCTACACCCGCAAACAGTCCGGCTGTTGTGGGAGAGATTTGGCAGGGCGGAGGTGGACCTCTTCACGTCCCACGAAAACGCTCACTGCCCCGCGTTCTTTTCCAAGAACGAAAGCGCACTGTCACGGAGATGGCCGTGCTGCCCGCTTTATGCTTTCCCTCCCGTCTCCCTCCTTCCGCAGGTGATAGAACGGGTGAGAGAAACGAGATGTTCCATACTGCTTGTAGCACCTTTTTGGAAGAACCATTTGATGCGGTTAGCAGATATCGCCCCGTGGCCAGTGCCTTGGAGGAGGGACCTCCTATCGCAGGCCAGGGGCTCGATTTGGCAACCTCAACCGGAGTTGTGTTCCCTCCATGTGTGGGCGCTCAACGGTTACCCGCTGATCTCTCAGTGGGAGTGCTAAATACCATCACTCAGGCTAAGGCTCCGTCGACGCGACGGCTCTATGCCTCGAAGTGGTCGGTGTTCTCCAGCTGGTGTACAGCTCGGGGATGTTCACCCCTTAGTTGTGAGGTGACGGAGGTTCTCTCCTTCCTGCAGGAGCTGTTGGATAAGGGCAGAGCCCCATCCACGCTCAAAGTCTATGTGGCGGCCATCGCAGCGTTTTCTGAAACGGCGCTGGGTCAGTCAATAGGAAGGAACGATTTGGTCATCCGCTTCCTGAATCCTCCCAGACCTCCGTCAGTCCCTGTATGGGACCTCGCAACGGTTTTGGAGGCCATGAAGGGTTCCCCCTTTGAGCCTATCCAATCGATTAGCCTCCAGCATCTGTCGTTCAAGACGGTATTCTTGTTGGCTCTCGCTTCAGTGAAGCGTGTGGGTGACCTGCACGCGCTCTCGGTGAGCCAGTCGTGCTTGGAGTTTGGGCCTAATGACTCTAAGGTCATACTCAAACCTAGTCACGGTTATGTGCCAAAGTCCCTCAACACGCCGTTTCGGGCCCAGGTTATTGCCCTGTCGGTGTCAGGAGAGGATGGAGACTCGAGTCTTCTTTGCCCTGTTAGGGTTTTAAGAGCTTATGTGTCTCGCTCCGCTGTTTTTCGACAGACTGAGCAGCTGTTTGTCTCGTTCAGTGGACGTTCCAAGGGAATGGCTGTTTCGAGACAGACTCTATCCAGATGGATAGCGTTAGCTTACGCTTCCAGGGGCCTTCAGTGCCCACTGGGCGTCAGAGCACACTCCACAAGAGGCGTCGCCTCGTCGTGGGCGTGGTCTACTGGGGTCTCCTTGCAGGATATTTGTATGGCGGCAGGTTGGGCCTCGCCGTCTACATTTTTTTTAGGTTTTATAACCTGGAGGTTCCCGCCTTGCAAGCAAGGCTGCCTTCGGTGTAGCCGAATCAGGGCCCTGATGGGAATTCTGAGTTCGTGAGCGTTATGCGCTACCGACTGTTATATGGGCAGTATTGTGTAAGACCCGTATTGCCACATTGGTCACGCCGTGCCTTGACTGTGTGATGATTGTATTGCCGCATCTACGGGTGCCGCTAGATATGGGACGGAAGGCTTCCCCCCCCCTCTCCTGTCCTGGGCTCTCTGTGAGTCCCTCGGGTGACTGTGCACTGTAAATCCTGGGCGTTGCTTCAGGTTTATTGGTGTGTGATCCCTGCGCACACAGCGTTTTACATGGGGTTCCCGTAGCGTCTTAGCTAAGACGCAGTACGAGAGAACTCTCGTAAGAGAACGTACTCGGTTACTTACGTAACCTTGGTTCTTAATACTGTGTGCTGTTACATGGAAGATCTACGACTGTCTTTCTATTTTGTGATGGTTTTGCATGAGTCCCTTGTTTGTTCTGAACAGTTAAACGGAGAACTGTTCTTCAGAAAAATCTTTAAAGGTCCCATGACATGGATTATTTCCTTTTCTTTCCCAGCTGGCATTCGACTGACCTTAAACATTTAAATGTGGTTGAAATAATGTCAGTTTAAGAAAAAACATTAATTCAATGTCAAAACAACGTTGAACACCAAATGGTTGAAATGGAGTTGTTAACTCACTATGGATTCAACATAGAAATATAAATAAAATTTGAGTTGTACGTCAAATCAACATTATTTTTACAACCATGACTTCTAAACATTTTGTTGAAATATGTCAGTAGAAAAATAACATTGTTCCAACATCCAAACAATGCTGATCAATTAACTGTTGAAAAAGTGTTGATGCATGAATAATGATACAACGTTGAAAAATCAACTCTGAATTAAACGTTTGTTAAGTAACATTAATTCAACGTCAAAACAACGTTAAACACTAAATAGTTGAAGTGGTGTTGTTGACTCACTACGGATTCAACATAGAAATAAAAATACATTTTTGAGTTGTACGTCAAATCAACATTATTATTTTTACAACCATGACTTTTAAACATTTTGTTGAAATATATCAGTAGAAAAATAATGTTCCAACACCCAAACAATGCTGATCAATTAACTGTTGAAAAAGTGTTGATACATGAATAATGATACAACGTTGAAAGATCAACTCTGAATTAAACGTTTGTTTTTTCTGCAATAATGATATTTTGAATAGAAATAAGTCTTTATTTTTTTCATTATTTGGTTTAGTAATGGGTTGTTAGTGAATTAGTTATTTAATAATGAAGGGAATTTATACATTTGCAGACTCAGTACTAGGGTTAGGGTTTAGGTTAGGGTTAGAACTGAACTATTAAAATAATTCTAAGGGGCTTTAAGGCAATATACCTACAGGTGTACAGATGCTGTTCAAAAGCAGTGTATCATCCACACTCTCTGTCTGTCCTCCTAGACCTGAACATACCTGTCGGCAATATCTGTTTCTCAGAGTTAAAGCCTAACAATTTTAAAATTAGATCCATGTTTTTAAGAGAGACAATTTCTACTGGAACAATTTCTTTAATAATGTAAATTGGACTCAAGTTTGGTCATTACCTCAAAAATTCCTCCTCATAAGGTTATCCTACAAAGGTATTCCTACACAAATTTAAATTATTTAAAATGCTCTTTCTGTGAATGCTCCACTGAAACAATTTCTCATTTTTGGTCTTGCAGTGAAGATTTTTATTGCTGATAATATTTTAAAAACATTTTCTTTATCTTACAAACATGTGATTTTTTTTTTTTTTTTGTATTAAAGGATCACTCTTTAAAAGAGTTTGGTTTTATTTTAAAATTTATTTTATTTCTATGTAAATTTCACATTCATAAATGCAAGGTAAAGCTCTCTTTTTATAGTGGTTGAAATTAAATGTAGATGTGATGTCAAAATCATAAAATAGTAAAGCAATTAAAGTAATTAATGCCCCTTTAACATTTTAACATAACATAAATAATAAAATACAATGAGTGCTGACCTAAAGTATAAATTGCATTGTAATCCTATGGAATTTTTATAATGTATATCTATTTTTTTTATTATGTTCTTCTTGTTGAGGCATGTGAATTATTCTTTGTTATATGAGATATGGCACATACTGTTGTTGACAATATAAAAGCATAAAAAAGCCTTTTTTTACTGAGAGCAATTATAAGGACTTGATTGGAGGACGGCGGTTGTCCATCACACAATTAAAGGCGGTGACTAGAACTGGATTCTATTGGCTCTTACGGTTCCAGACAATTGCGCATGCGTGAAGTGGGTCTGTGTCGTCATCTTCATGCACCAGAGAGGATGGGTGGCGGTGGCAGAAAAAAGGAAAGATAACCAGCCGTGTTCAATGTGGCCCAATGTTTGGGCCGTTCTTCTAGTTCGACGCGCGTTTGTGTGAAATGTTGGCACACTTGCCATAATAAAGCATGTTTCTTCATCAGTGAAATGTCTTTATTAATCTTCTTCCTGGTCTTGCTTTTACCAATTGGCTTTTCCTAGCTGACTCTGCATGTCCACAAACTTAGTGTTTATGTATCCATTTCAAGTGTTTGTTCTTCCTGTTGAACACATCAATACTTTAGTGAAAACAGTTTAACAAAATAAACTGTTGAAAAGCAGGACTTTAGTGACGTTGAAATTTCAACGTTGACTGGATTTGCAAAATCTAAACTAAAATCAATATTGATTCAATGTTGGCAAATTCACCTATGTTGAGAAACGTGATGTTGGAATGACGTTGCTATTTCAACGTTGATTGGATTTGCAAAATCTAAACTAAAATCAATATTGATTCAATGTTGGCAAATTCACCTATGTTGAGAAACATGATGTTGAAATGACGTTGCTATTTCAACGTTGATTAGATTGACGTTGGAATGATGTTGCTATTTCAACGTTGATTAGATTTGCAAAATCTAAACAAAATCCAATGGTTATCCAACACTGACGCCTGACGCCTGACGTTGATTCAACGCTGACTCTACGTTAAAATGCCAGCTGGGTTGACAACTGTTGTGATTGGCTGACATCTTTGCATTCGAAATGCATATTACATGTGGAACCCCTCTCAAAAATATATAATTTTACTATTACAGCTGTCGAGATTAACGAATCTTTGAAGTGTTGATTATATTATTATTTTTTCGATCTTTTCCCATCACATGAAAGGCTGCAATGATGAGCATTGAGTAAACAGAGTCTGTTTATCGCGTGAATGCAGTGATCTCGTCACTATTGCAACACGTTTTCTCTCACAAAATGCTTTCACCACAACTAACAGCAAACACATGAATGCACCACATGAATACAGTAAGAGCTTTGTTGTGCAGCATAACAGCGTCATTCAATGTAATGCCAGTTTAGGCAAGAGTGCAGATATACTCGCGATGTGTGACAGCTCCGGAGAAAAAAGGGAGCATTCTTTGATCGCTCTCTGTAGTTAAATCACAATTTAAATAACAGATTTGTTTCATGCTACTAAGAGAAACAACGTGAAGTTGATCGTTTAGTCACTGGCTTGATTCACTGATGCATAAACAGTATTAAACGATTTAGAAAGAAAGTCTGTGTGAACTTGAATGATTAGCTACACATCAGAAATCACTGATCACAGATCAGGCATTAATGAACACTGTTACTCAGGCCATCCTTAAAAATATTTTGGTTTGCAGTAACAGTAATTTAAAAAAAAAAGGGTCGGTAGGTCGGTCTATTTTTTTTTTTTTAAGTTTCAATGAAAAAAAAAAAGTAAATTTTTGTGATGGTGATGACGTCGGTATGAATTAAACAAATTAGCATATCGTGATGTCACTGACTGGGTCTTCAACCCATGCCTTCGGGCGCATCATTGCAAACCTCATTTTGATGCAGACTATATAGACCACAAACAAATTTAAATCTTTGTCAAAAACATGTTTATTGCATGAATTTCAGGTGAGAAAAAAAATGAGGTACTGTTTTACTTGCATCCACCGCTACGTGTCAATGCAACCTACAAATGAGAGAACGTTTACTTTGCTTTCTTGGGTTGTCACTTTTGTGAAAAAAATCCTGTTTGATTTGAGTGACGAGTGTTCATTGAATCGATTGTAAAATCGATTTTGCATGTCTAAAGTTTTATACGGCAAATAACACCAAATATAGGTAAATCCACAGACAACAGGCAGGAGGAATGTAAAGATTCAATATATTGCTAAAGACCAATATTTCTGATGATTTATTATCGTGAAGTTACGTGCAAAATGACAAACAGGAGTACCTGCAACATTTTCAAAAAACAATAAGCAGAGTGGACTGCCATAATGCAAAACATTTACTGCAGGCTTCAACATGGCTGTGTTTATGATTAAATTTCAACAACAACAAAAAAATCGCATAGGCGATTTTCTTAGGCTATCAAAAAAAATATTTTTTCGAATATTCGTCGAATTTAAAATAAAAATCCACATTCGACAGCGCATATGAATTTTAGGTGTGCATTAAGGAAGCTGTCTTATGAGCCCCGGTACGTGTTCCATTCCATCTTGCCGCGCGCACAGCTGGGTCTAACACAACTTTCAAAGGCGGACAAGCTCATCACGCAGTATCTGCTGTCTCATCTTTCACCTCGTGTACGCGCACGAGATGCGATGACAATATATGTGTCATTGCATAAGGTTATGTTAGCCTATCCAGTTGAAGCCACTTAAAAAAATAAATAAATAAATCAATGTGGAGAAGATCTTGTTTACATCAAAACTGAAACCAAGCCGTTCACACAGAACGCATATTTCATGTTTTTAAATGAAAAACTGTATCCTGTGTGACTGGTTTTCCGCCCTTTTTATTTATTTAACAATGCATGCAAACATGATGCTGTTTTGTTTATAGTTCTTTAAGCAACTTAATTAATAATAATTGGTTCATAAACATTATTTTAAATATTATGTTTTGTTCACAGTCATGTATTCTAATGCTTTGAATAAACATGCAGTAGGCCTAATATTTTGCTCGATGCGCTATCTTGAGCCTCAGAAGAGAAGCAAAAAGCTTTTCTTCACCCTAACTGAAATTATATATTTAAATTTCGAATTTAGTTTTTTCAGCTATTTTGACAGCCCTAGGCGATTCAAGCCGAAACTGTATGAGACTGAATACCGGCTGAATTCACATTTCTGTTGTAAAAAGAGAAACATTGTGCAGAAGTATTATTTGCTGTTATGCCTGTTTGTCCGAAGCTGCAGTTGCTGTGTGACGCCTGTTCAAAAAAAAAAAAAAACCTGGACGCGCTCATTTTCTTATTTTCGTTTTCGAAACTTGTGTTGGTTGATTCGTGCAATAGATTTTCGAACATAAAGTGACAGTCGACACGGTCACGGTTTTAGACTAGAGAGGAGAAGGGATGGGAAAAGATCTGGGCACAGTTTTTCCAGAACTTTGTGCCAAGTTAAAGCGGTGTCGAGCTGTTTTAATGAATTTTTTGTAGATGTATTATGGTGCCCGAACCCGTATGACTTTGAACAGTGACCGCAAACATTTAGTTTACTGCAGCCGCAGCCATCATTACCAAGTGTGAACCGTTGACTCTGACAGTGAGTGAGAGTATGAGACGAAGCGAACGCACAGGCCACAGTGTGACATCCGTGTAAAAACAGATGACGTCAAGGGTTTTTTTTATTAAAGAAGATAGCCTTCATTTGTATGTAGGCCAAGGCAATTTATATATTTACAATACTTACTTAAATATAATTAATAGTATTTTATTGCGTTTGTATTAGTTGTTTGAAGAGTAAAAAAATAATTGGTCGGTCTTAACGCAAATTTACAATCAGCAAGCCGGTCGGACTAAAAGCAAAAAAAAAAAAAAAAAAATTGAGTCGGTGCTAAATTGACAGGGTCGGTCGGGTTACGGCAAACAAGAATATTTTTAAGGATGGCCTCACTGTTTGTGGCGGTGCTGTCGAATCCATATCATAAAAGTCTGTTTGTAACGCCTGTGCTGACATTGCGACTGAATTATATGTAAATATTTGGGCGGGCAAAGCAGAGAAAGGGGAGGTAACATTTCTCCTTATAACGTCACAAGGAGGAGATTCAAGATCAGCCCGTTTGAGCTTCCATTTTCTCAAAGGCAGAGAAAGATAGCAAAATCTCGATTTACACCGATTAGAATTTCTAGAAACTTGGGGACCATATACAGGCTAGGGGAACTCATTATAATGTTAAAAAACCTCAGAAAGTGAAATTTTCATGTCATAGGACCTTTAAGGTCCTGCAGATTCTTCAGTTTTCCAACATCTTTGCATATTTGAACCCTTTCCAGCAGTGACTGTATGATTTTGAGATCCATTTTTTTTACACTGAAGACAATTGAGGGACTCAAACACAACTATTAAAAAAGGTTCAAACATTCACTGATGCTCTAGAAGGAAACAAGATGCATTAAGAGTTGGGGGTGAAAATTTTGAAATTTTGAAATTTGAAGAGCAAGGTAAATTGTACTTAATTTGTGTTCCGGGAAACATACAAGTATCTTCTGTTGCTTACGAAGGGCCGAACTAAATGGAATAAAATATATTTCAAAATAATAAGAAAAATTTGGACATCTTCATCGTGTTCAAAAGTTTTCACTCCCCAACTCTTAATGCATCTTGTTTCCTTCTGGAGCATCAGTGAACGTTTGAACCTTTTTTAACAATTGTGTTTGAGTGTGTCCTCAGTGTGAAAAGGTGTATCTCAAAATCATACAGTCACTGTTGGAAAGGGTTCAAATGTGCGAAAGAAGCAGGAAAACTGAAGAATCCGCAGGACCTGAAGGATTTATCTGAAGAACAGTTCTCAGTTTAACTTTTGAATGGGGTTATTTTAATAATTTCAGCAATTTTTTTGTGTGTGTGTTGTGGACTAAATATAACAAAAACTTTTGCATATATGTATATATATATGTGTGTGTGTGTGTGTGTGTGTTGTCCCATAGCTAATTTTACACAATGATTACAAAATTTTCCTAAAAAGGTTTTTATTTAATAAAAAAAAAATGAACTCCTATTTTTCAGCTTTATTTGCCTTCTGGGAATATGTATATGAAGAGTTGGGTTCAAAAACACTTTAAATCCATTTTGATTAATTTGAGTAAAAATGTGTTTTCTTCACCAAGAAAGTGACATATATATGATGATTTTTATTATTATTATTTATTTATTTATTTTTGGCCATCAATGGCCATATTTCATTTTTGAACTGACAAAAAGAACCTTACTGTATCTTAATCTTATAATGCAACAACGGTTTAAGCATCATGATGTTTGGTGAAGCAAATGCAGATTATTTAATACATTGCAATGCTATAAAGAAGAGCTGATATCTCACACCCAAGACAAACCGTAAATATCGTTACTCGGCTAGACATGTCAGCATCACTAAACAAAGGCAAAGAAAGAATGATGACAAGAAATGTCCATAAGACCTAACAATTATAGAAGGCATATCTGCAGAATCAGGAAGTGATGATGGAACAAACACAAACAACATGCCATCATGGTTTCAAAATAAAACCACTCTATAAATAAGTTAATATTTCATGAATGCACTGTATATGTACTGTCAATATAAAATCGCAAAACAACAGAAAAATTTCAACACTTGAAGTGAAACCTCAAATCCCCAAGCATTGACTTCCCTTAAAAAAAAACTGTGGTTTTAATAGATTGCAATGAGTAGGGTAATGCAAGATTTTGATAATTCTGCTCACCTCAAAAGTAGAGGAACCTGTACAGATACAAGATTTTATTTTTAATGCATGTCTGTTATGCTGTTTCTAAGAAATGGGATATTTTATGTTGTGTGTGGCATTCATCTGGCATTTCAAATATAATTCATTCTCGTGTGGCCACCCATGGAGCTCTAGCAGCATGATTAATTTCAGCGGTAATCAATGATTATTCTACAAAGGCCTCATTACTGCCGACCCACTGCAGTTATTGTTGTTGTTATTATTGAGTCAAACTATTTATCTCCACAATGAAACAGAATGAAGATTCTTCTTTTGTCTAAAGAAACACTTTTTGCCACATACGAAAAATAGGCAATTTCAGATAAAAGAACAAAAAAAAAAAAAAAAGGTTTGTGGCATTTTAAACTAATAGCTTTGCAGGACAATAAGAACTTTTAGTAAGTAACTTTTAAAGTTCCCACAGTGCCTGGTCTATATATATATATATATATATATATAGAGAGAGAGAGAGAGAGAGAGAGAGAGAGAGAGAGAGAGAGAGAGAGAGATACAACACACACACACACACACACACATTCATAATTAGCTCTATTTATTCCTTAATCATTAGCATAATGCATTTAGACATTTTACTTTCGACTTTTTTGTTATAATTTTTCATGTTTGTTTTGTTTTGTCTTAGTGCTTCTTCTTTTTCTTCTTTTTTAACATCTTAAGCTTAAAAAAAAAAAAAATCTTATTTATATAATTACTTAAGATTTATATTACTATTATTGCATGAAGAATCAAACTGGGCCATCCAGAACAGATTTTCAGCCTGACTTGAGTCACAGCATGTTCCTGAATGCACAGTTTATTAATGCCTTGAAACTCCAACTGATCTTATGATTTTGACTTTTGATTGCAGACTAAGTTAGCTTTGAAAATCTTGAGACACTGTTGAGATCTCCTCAATTTTGTGAGATTACCGAAGTCTTTTTCTCAAGAGAAAAGCTGAAGACTTAAGCAATGCTCCCTACTGTATATGCACTCCAAATAATCGGAGCGCTGTCTATGAGAAACGAGCGAGATTTTAAAGCGATCTCATTAGTGATTGCGCTTTCCTATTGGGATTGACCAAGACGCACCATGAGTGTGGATGTGAGAAAGTCTTCACAGAGACTGACATTCTGTGTCTTTCTGAAAGTTCGCCTGGACACCCACTCACAGCTGCCTCTGAAGCATCTCCTACTCGTCTGCAGATATTGTGTTTCCTCCTGCTTTCTGTGCTGTAGCAGGATAAGCCACTAAAGGAGGAGGATATGGAAACCGAAGCCTTGATGAGTCACCGTGATGGTGCACATGAAACGAAGGAGCAGGAATAGATAGCAATGATTCACAGCAAAGACCTCCATTGAGATGAAACTCGATCATGATTTCTGAGTCCGAAATGTTCCTTTCTTTAAATTTAGGAACTACATTTCAATTCTGCTTTCATCCACAATCACATAGATTTTATAAACTCATTCTAAGTTCTGGTATTACACATTAACACAATGCAAATCGCACTGGATAAAAGTGCCATATTTGCTGAAAAAGTGTTCATTGATTGACTGGATTCGCAATGGATAGACATTGGATTATTATGATGTTTCAATGTGATCTTATGAGAATTTATATGTATTTTATAGGGGTGAGAAGAGACACATCCCACGAGACGAGACGAGACGAGACACGAGACTGGGTTCACGAGAACAAGACAAGCTTTTTAAACTTCTTTTTTTAAAGAAATCCTCAATGATGAAACATATAAGTAAAATTTGTCTTTTATTCAACAGAAAAACACAAAATGCAAAAAATGTAGGGGCATTTTGAAATCAACTTGTGCTTTATGAAATTAAACTTCTATTATATATCTATATAATATAATATATCTATTATATGCAGCAATAAACGATATGTAAACTAGAGCTGCATGATTCTGGATAAATTGAGAATCATGAGAATAATAATCACGATTATCTCACAATTCTTAAGGGAAAAAAGGATAGGAAACTAAGCAAAATAACAATTTACAAGTGGTTTTGACAAAATGTTCATTGCTTAAGTCTTTAAAAAATATATTAATTGAAACAGAATTAAATAAAATAAATAAATGAAGCAGTCAGTGACTTGTTTTCACTATTGGAATCTCCTGAGTGAATGATTCAATGACAAGTACTTTTTTTTTAACAAGAAGAGAAAGTGATCTTTAAACAATTAATTGTGCAGCTCCAATGTAAACTGCAAATTGTTTTGCGTGGATATCATCACATTTTCGCAAGACCAACTGGATCTTACAAAACAATCCTTAAGAATACTGAAATTGCAGCATTAACATTGTATTGTATGGTATTCAGTTGTCATATCAATGGCATTATGTTTTCAATTGGATTATTAAATAAAGTTTACTCATTTACTTAATATTAAATTATGCTATTTAATTCTGTTTTTTTTTTTCTGCTGCCAATGCATTTAGAAGAATACATAATGTTAAACAAGACTACAGTTTAAATCCTTAAAATAAATAAGGATTTAAATTTTTTTTCCTGTCCTCACATCCAACTTGAACACAGTTTGCTAAACAAGTTAAAGCATGTCATCATACTTTAAGCTCAGTGTTCATAATAAAAGTTTTTTTTATACTGAATACTGCCTAGAACTTGAAGGGTTTTTTTTTTGTTTTGTTTTGTTTTTTGTGGGGAACTGAAGTGCATGTTTAGTGTTTAGAATGTTTGCGCCTGTTGCATTGTATTTACAGTTTTTTTTTTTTACATTATCAAAGTAGCTACTATTTCTGATTGTATTTCAGATCTGTGAATTGCTTATGCTCTTCTATTGTAAGTCACCTAGGATAAAGGTATCTGCTAAGTGCATAAGTGTAAATGTAATAATAAAATTTATATTATATTTATATTTCAACATTTTAGGATTTCTTTTTAGATTTTTAGGTGAAAAATACTAGAAATACTAGAAGTCTAAAACTGTCTAAACGAAAACATCATTCTAACTCTATTGAAATAAATAAATGAAAAATACATAAATTAATTAATTAATTAATAAAAAGAAATAAAACGACCTATGCTATTTAACAGATATTCAATGTTCGTTAGGTTGTTAACATCTGAGCTGTTCTCAGGATTACTTGTATTTTATGAGCAGAATTTATGCAAATCTGCCCTGATTCTGTGGCCCATGGGAATCAAAGCATATTAATATATGAATGCAGCATCTACATCTATGATATTAACACTTTATGCAGCTCTGAGGCCTGCTGAATGTGACCACACTTTAAAATGATTTTGCTCATGCATATTTCCCCTGGGAGGGAGGGGTTTGATTGATATAGTTCTGTTTTTAAGGGTTTATATATGTATGTCCTTCCTTCTTCTCATTAATCAAATGCTTTGACTTTTACAGCAAGAAGTCAAATGCAGGATTTTATACAAAATGTTAGTGGTTAAACTACACACAGGTTGTTTGCACTTGACAGGTTTATCCATACATTATCAGTGTTGTTGTTCTTTTGTTTGTTTTTTTGTTGTTGTTGTTTTTTAACTCCAAGTTTAAATAAAACATTATATATTTGCTATGTTTCACAAGAAAATACTATTTTAGTATTTCCATTTTAAAGTTTAATCTAGTGTGTTACTTGTCATTTCTTTCTCATTATTTGTGAAATTAACTAGTAATTTCTATGTGAATACTGTCATTCAAAGTAAATCCTACACTTTTAATTTTTTTTTTCATTGTATTGCTTTTACTCACTAGGATTAAACTACTACTACTTTAAAAGAGTAGTTTATCAAAAAAGGAAAATTTGCTGAAAAGGTACTAAGCCTAGGGACGTCCAAGATGAGTTTGTTTCTTCATCAGATTTGGAGAAATTCAGCATTATGATACTTTCTTACCAATAGAGCAGTAAATGGGTGCCGTCAGAATGAAACAGTCTATAGAAATGATTTCTCTAGTGAAAAATGTAAATCCATGTTGTCCTCTCACGTCAAAATCCATCCACCCACTTATTAATTTAGAACTGTTATGGACCATTTTGGCTTGTAAATCGTGCTTGATCTGTGCTCCTGATTCAGACCAGATCACGTTTTCACTGGAGAAAGTGATATTATGCATAAGATGGACTCATATTTTAGCCACAAGCAATGGTTTGTGATATTTTTGGCTTTTGGCTTCTCAAGACATTAATTGATAGACTGAAGTCATGTGGATTACTTGTGAATTATTGAACCAAACTCCTTCACATCGTCACTAGAGTGTGACTAAACTTTCATTTTTGGGTAAACAATTCCTATACACTTATTTTGATCTGTTTGCATAGTAACTTCCTGGCATCAATCTAGCAAAAAAATTAAAAAATCTGGCGCAGTAGTCACAAAACATCTTAAGGCTACAAGTAGCTCCGAAATCTGTTAAAAGTTAGGAGTAGTCAAAGTATTCAAGACCAGATCACAAACCATCTTAAGATGGCTGTCGCAGGCAATCTGTTTAACAATAATTTCCATTTTATTAGAATTGTAATGAGAGAATGTAATTCTTGTCATGTACAAGTTGGGCAAAGAAGTAGGAAGTTGGGTAAAAAGTGAAACGTGCCACAAAGCACAAGCCAAATTAATGACTATGAATGTATCAAAAAAAAAAAAAACATTGCAAAAAGATATTTTTATTATTTACTAATAAACTTGTGTTTTCTGAGTCACTGTCAGCTGCAAGAACAAAGATGACTCACAGTTCAGTGATGCACCTTTCGAGATAAATGCACCTTTCATACAGATTATATCACAGAGTATTTGTTTTCAATTTGAATTGGTTTATTTAAAATTCCTTTCAAGTTTTTCATAGATATATATCTCATGTCTGTGAAGGAGGTAGCCTATATGAGTTTCGTTTCATTTTTGTGACGTGCTTCAGTTCAGAGACAGAAACTACAGGAAGTGTGTCCTATTCGTGTTCTTTATTTTACAAAAGCTTTTGTTAATATTGTGAGTGTACACAAATAAAAGTAGAACCTTTACAGTTTCGAATGATGTATTACTCTCATCTGTATGACCAAAAATGACGACATATTTTGTTGTTTCCTCAGTTATCAAGAAAATTGTATGTGAAAAATGTGCCTGATATGATATCTGCCTAATAGTGCACATTTATCTAGGTTAATGTTAGCGTGAGCCATGTAAAGTTGCTACAAATTACATATTTTAATTTACAAATAATAAGCCTCATTTGAGGTCAAAGAATGATAGGTGAACATTTACCTCATTCTAGAATATACAGTACAGACCAAAAGTTTGGACACACCTTCTCATTCAAAGAGTTTTCTTTATTTTCATGACTATGAAAATTGTAGATTCACACTTAAGGCATCAAAACTATGAATTAACACATGTGGAATTATATATGGAATTATATACATAACAAAAAAGTGTGAAACAACTGAAAATATGTCATATTCTAGGTTCTTCAAAGTAGCCACCTTTTGCTTTGATTAGTGCTTTGAACACTCTTGGCATTCTCTTGATGAGCTTCAAGAGGTAGTCACCTGAAATGGTCTTCCCACAGTCTTGAAGGAGTTCCCCGAGAGATGCTTCGCACTTGTTGGCCCTTTTGCCTTCTGTCTGCGGTCCAGCTCACCCCTAAACCATCTCGATTGGGTTCAGGTCCAGTGACTGTGGAGGCCAGGTCATCTGGCGCAGCACCCCATCACTCTCCTTCTTGGTCAAATAGCCCTTGATGCCTTCAGTGTGACTCTACGATTTTCATAGTCATGAAAATAAAGAAAACTCTTTGAATGAGAAGGTGTTACCAAACTTTTGGTCTGTACTCTATATATGACTAAATGACTGACAGAGACCCAATCCCTATCAGCCAATCACTGGTTAGTAAGCTTAATGTCATCATCCACAGCAACAAGGTCAACCCCGCTCTTTCTCTTAGCTTAAGATTTCCCCCAGTTCCTTGGTAAAAGTTGGTCTCAGCAGCTTTGTGAATACGTTTTAAGAGGAACCTCTTAGCTAAGAACTGTTACTGCTATTTGGGAGATCTCTTAGTGCTAAGATAATGTTTTGTGAATATATCCCTGGTTTATTATGAAAATGCATTTTTAAGTACACTGTCTTTTTTATTTTTACTGTAAATTTCTTAATCCTCTGAACTGTTTTGCTGCTGCAAGTGTGGCTATTTCCCCCGGCACAGAGGTAAATAAAGGTTACTCTACTCTACTTACAGAAAGCATGCATGCATCTGCATGCGTACGTGTTTGTGCAAGCATGACCATTACTCTAGCTGTCTTTTTTTCTGTCCCCAGCGAGCACGTATCTCTGTGGAGATGCACTTCAGACGTATACTCTCCACATGGCAAGCCACATAAATCTTTTAATACTCCCACCACTGAGATTCTTCACCACAACTCAGAGAAATCTCTTAATTATGGCACTTAACATAGCACACGATAGCTGCAGCCATGCCGCAGAGCGCATAATTCACTGCACCGAGAGCCCAGACCTCAAAAACACTAAGGGTGAAGACAGAATGAAGACAGAATGTTTTTATATCCGTGATGCTGTGTAAGGACTCACAAGGAAAAGCTCTTGAGAAAAAGCCTTTAAAAAAACGGTCTCTTTACCACAAAAGGACAAAATGAAATGAATGACAATTTCAAGAGCTTCTCAAGCATTAACATTCAACCTGGAGAATATGAATATGGGAATTTTTAAACACTAACAGAATCGAGCTCACTTTATTATAATGACCTATCTGAATCTGAACATCAGTAAGTGCTGTTGTATCAAAATTAACAGTTGAAATTCAGAATAGCTCAGCCCAGGCTGCTCAAATTCACTTTTTGACGACGAGGATGAAAATCTCAATATGAAGTGTTTTTGTGCACTCTTTTCTTTCAGTCTTTCCTGAGGACACAATCCTTCAGTCCATGACTGCAGAATTAAATAATCAGTAATCATTCATACACACACATGCATGACATTTTAATAAAGCAAGTATTTTTGTCAGATTCACACGATTGAATATGTCAGGATTCTGACAATGTTACAATTTTTTTCTCTTATAATTATAGATGTCCCTGCTAACACGGAACGTTCTCTCTACGTTTTGAACAAACATTCCAGAAAGGTAATAGAACATTCATTTAGAGTTACCTGGTCTTTCATAATGTTCAAAACATTAGCACAGACATCACATATTCATTGTTCATGGAACATTGTATTTCTGAGACGTTTTTATTGGATGATTGAACTTATTTTCAATGTTATTACTGGTTTCAGAATGGTCAGAAAATATTCAAAAGTAACATTCCCATAACATTTTCAAAATGATAAAATACAACATTCATTTAATATTTGCTTAACCAAGAAAAATATTTTTATAACATTTGAAAAACTGCATGTTTATAATGTCCAGAGAACATTCAGAAATAATGTTCTCGAAACTTAATGGGAACTTTAGCAAAACAATATTAGAACATATATGTTTTTTATGTTAGCCGGGGTGCCGCTGTTTTCTCTTTTGTCATAACATATTTCGTAGTCATTTACTATAACACAAACCAGGAAAATCATTTAAAATTATCTAAATGTTATTGTTAAAAGAATCATTGTTAAAAGAATCATAGATGTACAACATGTAAACTGACATTATGCACTAATGCTGAAAATTCTCAGACTCAGAGGTGGCAAATGAGTTCTGGGGCCTTCAAGTATTATCATGAACAATAAAAAAGCATCACAAATGTTGCAGGAACTTTAAAAATCACTGATCTAACACCTTACAAGGTGTTTATCATAGAGGAATGCCATGTGCTGAGCCACTGACTGTCTGACATCTGTTTTGGACACAGCTAATGTATGTAATGTAATTAATTGACTACTTAAATCAATCTAGTATTTAACATGGATATGATCACTGAAACAGCTGGTCAACCATTAAAATCAATAAAGCCAATCCAAAAAAATCATAATGCTCTGCACTGCATTTTGAAATTGATCAGGCCGATTTTGACAACATGGTATAGGCCAGGAATCAGGGTGGGAAATTAGCACTCACCACCAGCCAAATGAAGCTGTTTTTTTACAATCTTCCATCCTCCATCCACTGTGATGAGCAACATCACGTCAGATGGACTTTTGACAATAAACAAGTCACACTGATTATAATTTTAGCAACAGTCTTCAAAAAAAAAAAAAAAAACAAGAGTCAGATTTCAAGGCCAAATTAAAGATGACAGTTAATTTGTCATTGCAAACTGGAATGTGAAATGAAATGTGTATGGTTGCAGGTTAGCTGAACTCAATCCAATAGTATAAAATGCCCAGCACTGCTATAGCCTACCTTACAAAAAACAATTAGCTTCAAGAAACAACAGTGGTTAAATTTCATAGACATAGCAAGTTATATTATGAAATAAAAACAAGATTCATGGCTGGTAAAACACTTCATTCATGGTTGATTTGCAAAACAGTTAATTTCGCATCCTGCCTAATAACTATAACTAGGCTATATAGTCAGACAAACAGTAACCCTAAGATTTGTTTTCCAAAAGATTTCCCAATAGTACGATCTGGATGGTGGGAAAAAAGAGAGCTGTTTACACTTGAAGAGCAAAAGGACTGAAGACACTGCAGCGCTCTTACTCCACCTGTCGTCCTGCCACAGACATGGATTCATCTCACGCGACGCGACCAATCTAGAACGCGAGCTTTATACTGCACAAAGCTGTTCTACAATGCTTGAAGTCGAGAAGTAAGCTAATTATTTCTGTAAGCGGATGTTCTGATCACCTTCGTTTCTTTATAAGGGGAGCGTTGTATTTCCAGCGCGTCGCGCAGCTCGCTCTCACGCGCTGAAACTCTAAAACACGGTCTTTATTATGTACACTGTCAAAAGAAACCAACAAACGGCTTTTGAAATAAATCAGTCGCGTTTTAAATATACGAATGAAGTGTCACCTCTAAACGCGCGTGCCAGGATTTAATAAGCGTTCGGACTTTACGACCGTTATAAAACATTACAGTGCACGTTCTTATTAATAACTCCATCAAGTTATAAGACACAGATAAAAACTGAAAACAAGCTGGAAGAACAAACACAAATGAAGAAAAATAATAATACAAAAATTATCGCAGGAACTAAATAACGGTGAGAAGTGATCGAGGGGGCGCAGATGTAGTGCCTACCTCACAAAACTATAGGTGACTTACACATTATTTTCTATTAACAGTACAATGTTCGCTGTGTTAAGCAAATAAATAATTTTTCATAACATCTGTCATGTAAACGCTGCTTGTCGATAACACTGATGCTCTCTGAATATGAACGTTTAACTGCAGGACCACACGCATGTCAATCATTATCCTACATAACGCGAAGGGATCAACAGTAAACACGCTTTTATTCTTCTCACAGGCTCGTCTCGATGAAAGAGCAGCACAACTGTTGTCTTTCATCCAATGCCATCCATGGAACACTCAAAACCACCCGATTAACCCCCCTCAAGATCGACCGAGGAGAGCTGGAGATGCCCAACTTGTGCCCGCTGTTTGACTGCCCACTTAAATGGTTAAATGTTGATCTTTTTACCTTGACAGCCGCAGAGCAGCAATCCAAGCAGAAAGGTGATTTTGAAGATCATTTTCAGCAGGTGAAAGTGACAGACAGCCGCCTGTGTCGCGAGTTGAAACCTCAGTGAGCCGAATGAAAGTAGCGAATCCAGCTGGCGCTCTCCCTCTCTTTCCTCCTGTGTGTGAGTGTGTGTATGCTGGATCTCAAATGTTAATCTCACTGTTGCTGGATCTCAAATGCTAATCTCACTGCAGCCCGCCGAGAACACGTTCGTCAAATGCACCCCTCAAATTTAAAAAAAAAAGTAGAAGATTAAGAAGGCCACTGAGATCTCTCGTTAGATCTCCCCACCCGGCATTTCAACGTTGATTCACCGTTGAAATCACGACGTTGATTCACTGTTGAAATCACGACGTTGATTCACTGTTGAAATCGCGACGCTGTTTCACCGTTTTACCTTCATCACGGTTGAATTACGGTCGTTTTGCAGACCTTGGATTAACGCTTTTGCATTTCAATTTAAAAAAAAAAAAAGGTTGTCATACAGAACCATTGTTTAAGAATTACCTTGAAAACACTTTAAAGTTTATATATTCAGTGCTATACAAATACAGATTTATTATTTTCTCCATTTTATCAAAATATCACCTGTTCATAGTTTTTCTCGTCAATTCTGTCACGGACAAACAACCAAATATATAGAAGTAACAGTACATCAAAAAATGATAAATCTTTTTAGTTTCATTTGTCATGTAGTCCTTTAATTCAGGCTTTTAAAACAGATATTAAATGTTATATTTATACAACTTCAAAATTAGATTCACCCCCAGGCAATAGTGGATTATCCAAAGGGTGCACTTGTTTTTTTATCAAATTACTTGAACATTACAGGGTAGAGATAAAACTATAACATATATCTTACTCTTGCACAATATAAAAATAACAATATTAAGTAGTTTGATATTTCAATGTATTATCTCATTAATATTCAAGATGAAAGACTAAAAACAGAATTGACACATCTGGCAACAGCATTGACGGGGGTAACAGAATTGACCCAAACCAACCAGAACATGCCTATAACAAGAAAATAACTGCTGAGTTATTGAGAAATACTCGACCAGATAAAAGTATATGAAAAGCCTTATTAAAATAATTTCTCAAATAGTTGATTGTGTATCAGCAAATTACATAAGAATAATGTTCTCTGATCAAAAGTAAATTTAAATTCTCTAATATACTAAACTCTGTGCATTCCAAATACAAAACATACTCAAACTTTCATTGCACATCAACCACCAACCTCCATTTATTTTTCTGATGTGGATCAGAATTCTCTGAAGTGGTAAGGTCTCTACACTGCTTTCGCCTGGCTCGACTGGCTGCCTGGGCATTCCTCCAGTATTTCTGCTGTCTCCTCCTCTCTCTTGGTGTTAAGTCTGCAACCAATCTGACTCTTCCCATTTCTTTCTTGTGCCTCCATCTTTCCCTATCCTTTTTTAAGTTCTCCTCTCTTCTCTCTGGGGTAGCATCACGTCTCGCTCGATATTTACTCTGTTTCTCCACAGCAGAGAGTGGCATGTCTGAGGAACACATTTTTACATTATATTACATTGTATTACATTATTATTATATTATTGTACGGTAGCATGACAAATAACCACACATGCTTGGGTGGATGGTGCATGTGTGTGTGTTGAAATCCTCTGATCATAGATTAACCCAATTGATCAGCGCCTCTCTCTTTCTCTGTGTGTGTGTGTGTGTGTGTGTGTGTGTGTGTGTGTGTGTGGCTATAAACACACATTATGCATTTTTGTGTGTGTTTGCATCATTGTGTGATTGTAACCAAGGCAGGGGCAGTGTGAAAACCAAGAGATGGACATTGGTCAATTCTGTTACCGTACCTTGGTAACAGAATTGACAGTAACAGAGTTGACATTTTTAGCATTTTTTACTAATAGCACCACATGCTAGCATAAAGGCTAAGAGCACATGGCCTGATACTAAAGATGATTTTTAAAACTTTTAATACCTCCTTTTGTTAATATCTTTGAACTTTGCTTTCCCTATGGGATTGTTGAAACAGTTTTGACATGCTATATAAGAACTCTTGGTGCAAGTGCCTGTAAGATTACATGGCTTCAGAGAGAACAAAACACACACCTCCTAGTTCTTCAGTTTAATACCAAAAGGGAAGTGACATCATCTTGCGTTGTTTAGGATACTGATGCGACAGATAAGCATAATTTAAAGAGACAATAACATGTAGTAACAGAATTGACACAGGATTTGTGGATTGGTATTTTTCAACAATAAAAGTTACTTTTAAACAAATTAATTTAGCATAATTTGGAAACTGTCACCAATAATAATTTATAAACAAAAATAATTAAAACCCCTACCTAAAATTTGTAATTTAAAACATGTTTAATGCATATTTTACCCTTGTTTGAAAAAAGTACCACCCACTAAGGACAGTATGATATTGTAGTAGTTCGTAGGAGGAAAGGAAGAGGACAAAGGGGTCGGCTGGACTGCTGACATATTTATTAACTCAAAAAGTAACAAACTTTATAAACACCAAATGGTGACTTTTACTCTGACATCAACACAGACGCGTTCGCACAACACTTCCAGTTTACTCGTTCCGGTTTCGGTTTCCAGTTCCCGTCAGCAGTCCGTCTCTCTCTCGACTGCTTCTGTCTCTCCTGGCGTTTTATACTCTCTCCGCGCCAATTACTGAAACGAGAAACAGGTGCTGACAGGTGTTTTTGCCCAAACCACTCACTTACCGCTCGTCTCCTGATTCTCTCTCCCGCTGCAGACTTCGCTAAACCACGCCCCCCCTGCCACATACCCCCACCGCCCGTCTCAGGCCGGGAAAGCATCCGGCCTGCAGCACCCCCCCCCCCCCCCCACCCCACTCATTTCTGGAGAGGAAGTCGGCCTCCACAGTCTGAACACTCGGCCTGTGGATCACCTTGAACTTAAAGGGCTGAAGAGCTAGATACCAACGAGTGATCCGCGCGTTGGTATCCTTCATGCGGTGGAGCCACTGCAGCGGAGTGTGGTCCGAACAGAGGGTGAACTCCCGTCCCAGGAGATAATAGCGGAGGGTGAGGACGGCCCATCTGATGGCAAGGCACTCTTTTTCTATGGTGCTGTCCTTAGCCTCTCTCTTCGAGAGCTTCCGGCTAATGTACAGCACCGGCCGTTCCTCCCCCTCTATCTCCTGGGTCAGAACTGCCCCCAGCCCCCTGTCCGACGCGTCTGTCTGCAACAGAAAAGGGAGAGAAAAATCAGGAGAGTGTAACAACGGCCCGCCACACAGAGCAGCCTTGACCTGGGTAAAGGCCTACTGACACGGCTCCGTCCACTGGACCGTATCTGGCACCTCCTTTTTAGTAAGGTCAGTCAAAGGGCTGGTGAGGACTGAATAATTAGGAATAAACCGTCTATAATATCCCGCCAGCCCCAAGAACTGCCTTACCTCCTTTTTGGTCTTGAGACGTGGGCAGGTCGCAATAGCGGCTGTCTTATCAATTTGGGGACGCACCTGTCCATGCCCCAAGTGGAAGCCCAGATACCGTTCTTCCACACGCCCAATCGCACACTTCTTTGGGTTGGCCTTGAGCCCCGCTCCCCTCAGCGACCTCATGACAGCCCTCAGATGCTGCATATGCCGCTGCCAATCATTACTAAATATAATGATATCATCCAGGTAGGCAGCCGCATATGCAGCATGGGGCCGCAGAATCTTATCCATGAGGCGCTGAACCAACCTGGTCTCACAGAATTCCGTGAAATGTCCACGGGCCCTTAACTCAAAATCCGTGAAACCATCACGGAATTGCCCCAAATTCCGTGACGCGGCCACGGATATATCTCCAACGCAAGTCAATGACACAGACCTTCCGTGGTCCACACACGGATACCCGTTTCAATGACGGAGTACAGAACTCGCTCAACGGACGTGCTTTCTCATTTGGAAACACAACCTTTTGAAGTATTTGTTTCTTTTCCAATGCCATATGACGTTAACCAGACAGTTATTGTAGTTATTGCATTGTCCTGCCATCATAAAAATTCACTTTGATTCTGTTAGCCTAACTAAAATCTGTGATACGAGCACGGAGTGAGTCTGTGCTGAGATCACGGATAACTCTAACGCAAGTCAATGGCACTCATCTTCCGTGGTCCACACACGGATTCCCAGTCTCACGGCAGTTCGTGATTTGGTCACGTAATTTAATCTATTTATTCGTGGCATGGACACGTTTATTTCGTTATTTTCGTGATTGCAGCACGTTTTTTTAAACTAATGCATTTCAATTGGAGGCATCTTTCGTGCATCAACACGATACTTTCTGATTAATTTTTAAATTTTTTTTTCCCACAGGACAACAGAAGAAACTCACTGAAATTTTTTTTTTTTTAAATTGGAGCTTAACTTACTGTAACAAAACTGAGCAACATACTGTGTTTCTGGTGACAAAAACACATATTAAAACTTTTTTTGCTGTAAAATGCGCAATGGTTCTTTTTTTTTTTTCTTTTTTTATTGATTTTTATTTTTTTGATAGGCCTAGATTTTTTTTTAAATTACAGAATTCAATATCAAGTCCTTGACACATAACTGTAACACATTTTCACATTTAGAAACAATATAGTTTAAATAAAAAGAACCAATAAATAAATAAATAAATAAACTAGCAGAGATCTTTTTTTTTTTTTTTTTTTTTACTTTAGACTCTAAAGTTAATAGTTTTTATTAAGGTTATTGTAAAGGCTGCTTAAAAATGCTGTCGCTGATGAGCCGCTGATCGCTGTCAGATTCTGTGATATGAATGTCCGCGTTGGATTGTGGCTAATGGGCTTAGAATAAGCCCCGCTCGGCTTTATGTTTATTGCTTTGAAATCACGTTCAAGAAGTCTCATTCAGCACACATCGCGATACTTGCCATCAGTTTACAAGAGCCGCAGGTGGGGTGAGTAGTAGTAAATATGCTCTTTTAATGCCTGTTATAAAATGTATTCTGTCTTCTTTATTAATCAGATGAGCGCCTTATGTTTACTCTCTGTATTATATCGGTCATCCGAGGCTGTCTTTGAGTTTCATTGTGTTTAACTAAATGAACAGAGCTGCTAACTGGGGTGATTAAACTCTATCTGTCACGTGACGTGCCATAGACCTGGGATCCGTTTTATATTCATTTCAGGTTCAAAGATGGAAGTTGTATTTGTAGTAAAATCATGGTAACCATGACACCTACAATAGTAGGTAAAACCCAGTAAACAAGACATTTACCATGTTTTTTACCACAGTAACTGTAGTTTTACTATGGTTTCGTGATAGCACAATAATCACCAGAATAACTATAGTTGTACCACTGTAATGATAGTGTTTTAATGTGCTTTTATATGACATATTTCACAGTAATCACATTTACTGTACCATGCTTGTAATACCTTTTTAATGTAAATCAAAAAAAAAAAAAAAAAAACATTTTTCCCATCTTGCAGTTCATTCATATTAGTTTATATCTTAAATATTTTGCTCACAGATCACTATTAACATTCTGTATATAATTCTGTTTTATTTTCTCTCCCCTTGTATTTATTTTTTAGCTGAAAAGACGTAAAGGAAGCAGTCAGCCCAGTGGTGTTTGTGAAGAGGTATTCCTTCAGAAATGGAGAAGGCAGAAAGCTGCAGAGGCAGGTTGGTCTGTATCTCTGATAGTTTGTCCCTTTTATCAAACATTCCTGCTGTTATCATTTGCACAGCATTTGTTGTTTCTTAAACTGTTGTACGGTCCAAATACCCACACTTGCCATCTTTGCAACACTTTGTTTTACTACTAAATTATTCTCAATATCTAATTATTATTATTAATATTTCACATACATTGGAAAGGTTTGCGTGACCTCCTGTGAGATCTCTGCAAAAAGTCTCACGATTAATTCCAAATCATGATGCATGATGGGATACACTAAGCGTTGTAAAGCGCTCCGGAGCAGTATTGGAGAGGTTTAGTGTGTGTTAAGGACGCTGCGCTTTGGCATTATTAAGACCAGGGACAGTATTGTGCATGCACTGTCACATACACACACTCTCAAGTGACTTTTTTTTTTTTTTTTTTTTTTTGGCGTGGTTGCAGCTAACTGCGCTTACATTGCTAATACTCTATTCACACACATTACCACTGCTGTACTCACTGTTACTTGCTTTAATGGCGGATGAATGTCTCCACTCTGTGCAGCTCGAGCTCGAGGCCGTGGGAAAGCAGATTCGCGACCTGGAGGTGAGGCAGGCCCAGCTGAGAGAGCGGAGAGCCACGCTGGAATCATCCCGGGCTGACGCTCACAAGTCCGGGGTAAGTATACAGCGATCTGCTAACAGTCCCACCACGTCTAACCAAGAAAAATGTAAAGTAAATGAACAAAAACTATTTTTAAAGTTTGGGCTCATAAATATTAGATCACTCACACCCAAAGCAGTTATTGTAAATGAAATGATCACAGAAAATAGTTTTGATGTACTCTGCTTGACTGAAACCTGGCTAAAACCAAATGATTATTTTGGTCTAAATGAGTCTACTCCACCAAACTACTGTTATAAGCATGAGCCCCGTCAGACTGGTCGTGGAGGAGGTGTTGCAACAATATATAGTTATATTCTCAATGTTACCCAGAAAACAGGATACAGGTTTAACTCTTTTGAAATACTTCTGCTAAATGTTACACTGTCAGACATGCAAAATAAGTCTAATGTATCTCTTGCTCTGGCTACTGTGTATAGACCACCAGGGCCGTATACAGAATTCCTAAAAGAATTTGCAGATTTCCTCTCAGACCTTCTAGTTACAGTTGATAAGGCGCTAATCATGGGAGATTTTAATATTCACGTTGATAATGCAAATGATACATTAGGACTTGCGTTTACTGACCTAATAAACTCCTTTGGAGTCAAGCAAAATGTCACCGGGCCCACTCATCGTTTTAATCATACACTAGATTTAATTATATCGCATGGAATCGATCTTACTGCTATAGATATTGTACCCCAAAGTGATGATATTACAGACCATTTCCTTGTATCGTGCATGCTGCGTATAACTGATATTAACTAAATGTCTCAGCGTTACCGTCTGGGCAGAACTATTGTTCCAGCCACCAAAGACAGATTCGCAAATAACCTGCCTGATCTATCTCAACTGCTATTTGTACCCAAAAATACACATGAATTAGACGAAATTACTGACAACATGGGCACTATTTTCTCTAATACATTAGAAGCTGTTGCCCCCATCAAATTGAAAAAGGTTAGAGAAAAACGTACTGTGCCATGGTATAACAGTAATACTCACTCTCTCAAGAAAGTAACTCGTAGTCTTGAACGCAAATGGAGAAAAACTAACTTGGAAGTTTTTAAAATTGCATGGAAAAACAGTATGTGCAGCTATAGACAGGCTCTAAAAACTGCTAGGGCAGAGCATATCCACAAACTCATTGAAAATAACCAAAACAATCCAAGGTTTTTATTTAGCACAGTGGCTAAATTAACAAATTACCAGACGCCACCTGATTCAAATATTCCACCAACGTTAAATAGTAATGACTTTATGAATTTCTTCACTGATAAAATAGATAACATTAGAAATACAATAGCGAATGTAGATTCTACAGCGTCTAACACTTCAGTTTCATCCATCGCACCCACATATATAGGACAGGAAGAGCTAAATAAACTTATCACTGTATCTAAACCAACAAAATGTTTATTAGATCCTGTACCCACTAAATTACTAAAAGAGCTGTTATCTGTAGCCGAAGAACCGCTTCTCAATATCATTAACTCGTCGTTATCTTTAGGTCACGTCCCAAAACCATTCAAGCTGGCGGTTATCAAGCCTCTTATTAAGAAACCAAAACTAGATCCTAGTGTACTGGCATATTATAGGCCTATTTCAAATCTTCCATTTATGTCTAAAATTTTAGAAAAAGTTGTGTCTGCTCAATTGAGCACCTTCCTGCATAAAAATGATCTGTATGAAGAATTTCAGTCAGGTTTTAGGCCCCACCGTAGCACAGAAACTGCACTTGTTAAAATTACAAATGACCTGCTTCTTGTGTCAGATCAAGGCTGCATCTCATTTCTAGTCTTACTTGATCTTAGTGCTGCGTTCGACACCATAGATCATGACATACTCATAGATCGATTACAAAACTATACAGGTATTCAAGGACAGGCTCTAAGATGGTTTAGATCCTACCTGTCCGATCACTACCATTTTGTTTACTTAAATGGGGTGTCATCTCATTTATCATCAGTAAAATATGGAGTGCCACAAGGATCCGTCCTAGGTCCCCTTCTATTTTCAATATACATGTTGCCCATTGGTAATATTATTAGAAAATACGGAATTAGCTTCCACTGTTATGCTGATGATACTCAGCTATATATCTCAACGAGACCAGATGAAACTTCCCAATTATCTAAGCTAACAGAGTGTGTTAAAAATGTAAAAGATTGGATGACAAATAATAATTTTCTCCAATTAAATTCGGATAAGACAGAGATATTAATTATTGGACCAAAAAACACCACACAGAATCTTGTAGATTACAATCTGCAACTTGACGGATGTACTGTTACTTCCTCTACAGTCAGAAATCTGGGTGTTATATTGGACAGCAATTTGTCTTTTGAAAATCATATTTCCAATGTTACAAAAACTGCATTCTTCCATCTTAGAAACATTGCCAAGCTACGAAACATGTTATCTGTTTCTGATGCAGAAAAGCTAGTTCATGCATTCATGACCTCTAGACTGGACTATTGTAATGGACTTCTAGGTGGTTGTCCTGCTTCGTCAATAAACAAGCTACAGGTAGTCCAAAATGCAGCAGCTAGAGTTCTTACGAGGTCAAGAAAATATGATCATATTACCCCAATTTTACAGTCTCTGCACTGGCTACCTATTAAGTTCCGTATCAGTTACAAATTATCATTACTTACCTATAAGGCCCTAAACGGTTTAGCTCCTGCGTACCTAACTAGCCTTCTACCACGCTACAACCCATCACGCACCCTAAGGTCACAAAACGCTGGACTTTTGGTAGTTCCTAGGATAGCAAAATCCACTAAAGGAGGTAGAGCTTTTTCACATTTGGCTCCCAAACTCTGGAATAGCCTTCCTGATAATGTTTGGGGTTCAGACACACTCTCTCTGTTTAAATCTAGATTAAAAACGCATCTCTTTCGCCAAGCATTCGAATAATGTATCTCTTAAATTGTGAGTGTAGTTGCATCTGCATTTTTATTCTTTAGCTTGGGTTAAACTAATTTTACTTTGTTGGATCAGCAGCTATGCTAATGATGTCTCTATTTGTTTCTATGTTTTGCCACGGGATTTACATCCCGTGGTAACTAGGATTTACACAAGCTCCAGTCTGGATCCAGAACACCTGAGAAGAGATGATGCTGACCCTCAGAGGACCCCAGATGATCCTAACCTTGAATCAACAAACAGAACTAACAATTATTGCTACATGTGTGACTGCATCATATAATTACTATTAATTAATAATATTGATAGTTCATCATCTAGCTGACTACGTCTTGTATTATTATTATTATCAAACGTGCACAAACTACTAGCTACTACTAAATATTGTAGAAACATAATTTTCTGTAAAGTTGCTTTGTAACGATTTGTATTGTAAAAAGCGCTATACAAATAAACTTGAATTGAATTGAATTGAACTAAGACCTCAAGTGGGTATTTGGAAAGGGGAAAAGTCTTTAAAATGATCCCTAAATACAGTCGCACATCAAAGTCTTAATAATTCACTAATTCAATTTAACACTTGTATGATATTGTACAAGCCCCTGGACAATCTCATCTGACACTGTCACAATATTGGAAAATCACACAGTCAGAAAGTTTATATTGTTCATTGGCTTCTCATTAAATTACTTCAAATAAGCCCCATCAGTTCATGTTCCCACTATACGTGATCTCCATGACTAGAAATGCTAGTTTAATGTGTCACGTGATATATATTAAATCTTTGATTAATTTGTCAGAACCAGATCAATTACACTACTGATAACAGCCCTATTAGCATGTATTAATTTTTAAACCAACTCATATGAATATAGCTTGCTATTAATGACTTATACAGCAATTAATTATACAGCATCTTTGCAGAGGATGCTTTCATGGTCTAAAAAATAATGTATAAGTAATGTATAAGTTAAAGTATATAGTAATGTATAAGTTGCATGTAATGAAATAATATTTCTGTCTTACAGTATTGTTTGCAGATAATGCTGCTCTTCTTTTCCAGAAGTTTTTGGTGAGCCAACCCTCACACACCTTCCTAAAAACTAAAAGAGCTATTACTGAGTCTCAGCGAATCTTGCCATGATCAGCTCTTCCCAGGTACATTTGTTTAAAATGTTTTTGAATTAACATTTACTCATCAAATGCTCTGGTCTGAATCTTACTTTAAATTAACTTAATTATATGTTTAATGACCAATATTAATTACACACAGAGTAAGTAGAGATTATCTTGTTTTTCAGAAGATAAGGAAGACCAAGGAAATGATTTGATCAGGATGAGGAATGAAGACGGCCATCTTGTGCTCAAGCAAACAGAAGTCCTCTGGTATATTTAAGTTTTTTAAAAACACCACCTGTTTTTCTTAAAAGCATACAAGTGTCATTAAAAGTGGTTTAGTTGATATAAACACCAATTGACATTATCTCATTGTTTTGTAAATGTTGTGTTATAAATTGTGGATTGATAGTTGATTGGTTTGAAGCCAGGCCTTACACTGCACAGACTAAAACACATTTGTGAGAGAAGTCAGGAACTTTGGAGAAAGATTCTAGAGGGGAAAAAAACATTTACTGCAACATTAGATCAATTCTAGAGTCTCTGAGAACTACACATGCTAATGGAGTCTCATGAGCAAGTCCTTTGCCTCTGTAATTTTTTCTTAACTCTTGCAGAATGAAATTGTTTATTGCAGTATTTTAACGATTTCACTTTGTACAGATGGTCTCATCAGCCAAATGAGGGGTTTTGACCAAGTGATGCTCTTGAAAGGAGTGAAAGAAGAGGATGTGGTAAATTGTCTTCAGAGAAAAAGCTTCTCAAAAGGTCTCAAAACAGCTTGAAGAATGGTAAGTGTACAGTACTACAAGGGTCATAGTTGCTCACACTGCTACAATCACACAGAACATAAGCTGAGCTCTCTGTCCATTAAACAACTTCATCTGGATTGTTTGTTTCACTTTGACCAGGTCTGGGATGTTAGGACTGAGAGATCCTCTGGCTGAGAACAAGCTACACCACATCAGTGCTGGATATCAACCACAAACTGTTTCCAGACACAAGAGAAGAAGATCATGACATGAAACCAGTTTAGATGTGATGATGGGAATCATTATTTTCTGAAACCGTGTCAAATGTCTTATATGTATCACATGATCTGTGTCAGTTGACTGGATGGGATTGTGTGTCTTTTAAGGACATTTCATCACTCATCTGTGTGAACTGATTAATATATGAGGTTAATGTATTTTTTATGATAAATAATTATTTTCCTTGAATCTTATTTGTCTTGATGCTACTTTATCATCTTTATAGTCTATGCTTCAATAAAATGAATATGGTGAATATTGTGTTCTGAAGATTCTTGGTAAACACATCATTTTACTAGGTAGGCTTATATGTGTCTAACCCCTTAACTGTCACCCCCCATTTATTTTATGAACACTTTGGAATATAAACATAAGGTTGGTCTCTTTTTAAAGAAGAAAATTAGCAGATGTTGGCAAAAGTGGAATTTTTTCAAAATATTTAAGTATCAAAAAGTTATAGAAGTTTAAATGTACTAAAAATAATATGCGCTATATTAATTTTATTATATTTTATTTATTATAAATATTTTACATAACAGTTTTTACTCTAAAATTGGTATAAAATTAAAGCCTTGTGTCTAAATAAGTTATGTTATAAATTTGAAGTTGATATTAAAAAAATTAAGGTTCCTGTGAGATTTTATTTAGGGCGTCATACCACACACAGCCACCGGGAGTCATCAAAACTATTTTGAATTTTGCTTAATTAAATTTTCTCTAGATTTCTCTGTGAATTTTACTTCTATCTCAAAATAGCTCAAAAATATGAAATCCTGAGACTCAGACCTTTCCAATGTTTGTTGCCAAGATTATAAAAAGTTTTGGTTCTAGAAGACCGTAATGCATTATGTTTTATGACACTTGGCCCTGCCCACTAAGGGGGAGGTGACCGCCATTAGATTTTAAAGTACCATTTCCATGGTAAAGCAATGTCCGATTTTAAAAATGTTTTCACAGGATGAATCTTGAGCTTCTAAGCTTTCAAATGATATATGATTTATGATGATTACTAAAAGATTTCTTAGAGAAAAAGACAACAACAAAAAAGAGTGCCAAGCGTCCCACAGGTGGGACGGTGACAGTTATGGGGTTTTAATTTAGACTTGGAAAAACTACATATTACTAATTATCGGGATTATTTTTTACTTAAGACATAAAAATATTTGATCAGATTAATGACATCTGGGACATCAATACACCAGAATGTTATTATTGTTTATATTTAGTAACAAATGCCAATTGTTTTGTGAAATAAAGGGAGTTACGAGATTAATTATTTTGCATTGCAAGATGTTGCCCAGGGCTTTATTGTTACAAACACTTGAGGGATAACAGAGAATGTAGCAGGAATGATCAACGTGGATCTTGTACTGTATTCAAACCAAGAGCATGCACATTACTGATGTCCAGCACCTGAGGAGTAAGATACGGGGTGAGAAGGACATTTTTACACTGATTTTTGCTAATTAGTTATATATATATATATATATATATATATATATATATATATATATATATATATATATGAATGAATTTGTCCTTGTGTAATAGTGAAGTATCACAATGTGTATGCATTGTCCTTGATTACTGCTTAACAGTGGGGAATAGATAACGACATGTTGTTGCAGGTTCATCCATTATATTTATTGCTGTTTACTTCAAAAATCAAATAAATAATCTATTATTAAATCATTTCTTTATAATTTTTCCATGTTTCATCAGATGGCCTTACCATGTCCTGTCAAAAGCTTTCCTAGTCATGATATAAAAATAGAAAATGTTAGTCTGTGAAAACTGTCAGATATAAATGTGACTCAGCTCAGTTTGTTGTCCATGATGAGGAGAATACATATATGTAGGTTTTACTGCCCTTCTAACCCCGGGGGCCCAGTAGCACCCCCTGGAAGAGCCCAAAACTGTACATTTCAAATGGCTGTAAATCAGATTCCAATTAACGTATCAAAGCGAAAATCAGCAGGATTACTACTTATGCTATGCTGATAAAATAATGTTGGGCACAGTTTTCAGAAATAAATGGAAAGGTGGCATAAAGGCATTTTAAATATTGCTCACTCTAAAATACTAAATTTCACCATGCCTCTCAAATATATCATAGATGTTTACACAGTGAACATATTTATATGTCCAGTTTACCATTAAATATATTATTTATTTCATTTCGTTAATAAAACGTTTTAAACTACATTACCCATAAGCCTCCGTCGTTCTATCTATGGAAGGGGAAAACTAGGCTGTTTTTTGTAGTTCATTGAAGTTATTCTTAGGGTTAGGATCTCACTAAAAAGGTGATTTTTCTCAACATAGAAACACTTCATTGTTGACTTAATATATTTCCTAATGTGATAATAGCAGCAAAACATACTTTTGTAACATGATGCGCTGTTTAATATGGGTTAAAAGATAGTCTAACCACAGACAGTCCTGCTGTGAAAAGGGACATTCACAGCCAATGACATCAAAGCTGAGCAGCGTCATCACACTTCCTTAACCATTTATGGTCATTCATGAGCGCTGTCTTCCGTTTTTCGGCTAAAGGGATAGATTGGTTAACAATAAATTAAATTTGCCACCTATTAGATAGTGTTTTATTAACGTCTACACCTTCTTCCAACAATAATGCAAATACAGAAATTATTGTTATTCAGCTTGACAAAAATTAGGCAATATTAATGTGCACATGTGTATGTACAACTAAACATGTGATGTGAACTGCACAGTAACAGTTGTATCTTATCTAACCAATAGATTCATTTCATTCAATTTAAAAGATAATTTTTTTTTCTGACCAAAGACAAGTGCATTTACTAATAAAAAGTAAAGAGTGAAATTATTAAGTTATTAAATTATTCACATTTGTTCCTGTGATTTGCCTTGCTTTACCAATTGATCTCTAGGAATAAAAACTAAAATAAAGCATAATGAACATACATAATTTTGTAAGAATTTTCCAGTATTTATTGATATGTCAAACTCATTTAAAGACAAATTGCGCATATTACTGCACTGTCACCAAGCTCGTTTTTGAAGAATAAAATTATGAAGAATAAAAAGGCAGTTATGTTGTAAACGTTAACAATTTTCAGTATGCAAATACTTTTATTAAAAAACAAAACAGTATAAATATGGTATATGTCTTTCAGAGAACACCGGAAAAAGATAAATTCTCTTTAAAAATTCTATTGACCAAAAAGTGATACAACACAATGTAAATGTTTCAAACTCACAAAATAACATCATGAAGTCATGCATGTCAAGTGTGCAATATCATCTATAAAACTCTATCAGCACAGCATCAAACAAACACTGATTGTCTGAACAATGGAAGAAAGATAAAGTGTTTAGGAAAACAAACACCTGCTACATAAAAATGCAGAAATATAACTTTAACAATAATATTTTTTTATGATAAAAGCACCAGAAGTAAAGTTTACTGTATGAAGCTTGAAAAAGAGAACACAATGCTTTATCAATATGATAAATACTATTTTTAACTATTGTTGTCATCACTGGTTCTGTATACAGTACAGTATATGGGTTGCTGGAAGGTCACAATGTATTCATTATAAGCTTAGAATTAAAACAAAGTTACATCTTCTGCAAAAATCAAACCACTGCAAAGTCTTAAGTCACTGATCCAGAACCCATTTCTGTGTGTGTGGGGGGGGGGATAAAGAGTTGAAGAGGTGAGTCCTTGTGCATGATGGAGAACTACAGTGTTATCCGCAAACAATCCTGGAAGACAGAAAGGACATATTATTTCTTTACATGCAACATTACTGTGTTTTTTTTTTTTAGACCATGAAAGCATCCTCTGCAAAGATGCTGTATAATTAATTGTTAAATGCATCCATTTTATAAAAGCAAGTCATTAATAGCAATTTCTAGTCATGGAGATCACGTATAGTGGGAACATGAACTGATGGGGCTTATTTGAAGTAATTTAATGAGAAACCAATGAACAATATAAACTTTCTGACTTTGTGATTTTCCAATATTGTGACAGTGTCAGATGAGATTGTCCAGGGGCTTGTACAATATCATACAAGTGTTAAATTGAATTAGTGAATTATTAAGACTTTGATGTGCGACTGTATTTAGGGATCATTTTAAAGACTTTTCCCCTTTCCAAATACCCACTTGAGGTCTTAGTCACTTGAGAGTGTGTGTATGTGACAGTGCATGCACAATACTGTCCCTGGTCTTAATAATGCCAAAGCGCAGCGTCCTTAACACACACTAAACCTCTCCAATACTGCTCCGGAGCGCTTTACAACGCTTAGTGTATCCCATCATGCATCATGTTTTGGAATTAATCGTGAGACTTTTAGCAGAGATCTCACAGGAGGTCACGCAAACCTTTCCAATGTATGTGAAATATTAATAATAATAATTAGATATTGAGAATAATTTAGTAGTAAAACAAAGTGTTGCACGTTTTCTTGGTGCACAGAAAAGTATATTTATTTTGTACATCATTTGTAACTTCTTTTTATCACTTAATTAGAAGCACCACAAATTAAATTGTCATCTTCAAGAGGGACTATTGAAAAGACATTTAGAAGTTTATTTTAAAATGCAAAGTTGAAACGAACTTTGTCATGTTAAGATCGACACACACTTGTGATCTTCATGCTCACTTGGGCCAAATAAAGGAAATGTGCAAAGATGGCAAGTGTGGGTATTTGGACCGTACAACAGTTTAAGAAACAACAAATGCTGTGCAAATGATAACAGCAGGAATGTTTGATAAAAGGGACAAACTATCAGAGATACAGACCAACCTGCCTCTGCAGCTTTCTGCCTTCTCCATTTCTGAAGGAATACCTCTTCACAAACACCACTGGGCTGACTGCTTCCTTTACGTCTTTTCAGCTAAAAAATAAATACAAGGGGAGAGAAAATTAAACAGAATTATATACAGAATGTTAATAGTGATCTGTGAGCAAAATATTTAAGATATAAACTAATATGAATGAACTGCAAGATGGGAAAAAAGGTTTTTTTTGTTTGTTTTTTGATTTACATTAAAAAGGTATTACAAGCATGGTACAGTAAATGTGATTACTGTGAAATATGTCATATAAAAGCACATTAAAACACTATCATTACAGTGGTACAACTATAGTTATTCTGGTGATTATTGTGCTATCACGAAACCATAGTAAAACTACAGTTACTGTGGTAAAAAACATGGTAAATGTCTTGTTTACTGGGTTTTACCTACTATTGTAGGTGTCATGGTTACCATGATTTTACTACGAATACAACTTCCATCTTTGAACCTAAAATGAATATAAAACGGATCCCAGGTCTATGGCACGTCACGTGACAGATAGAGTTTAATCACCCCAGTTAGCAGCTCTGTTCATTTAGTTAAACACAATGAAACTCAAAGACAGCCTCGGATGACCGATATAATACAGAGAGTAAACATAAGGCGCTCATCTGATTAATAAAGAAGACAGAATACATTTTATAACAGGCATTAAAAGAGCATATTTACTACTACTCACCCCACCTGCGGCTCTTGTAAACTGATGGCAAGTATCGCGATGTGTGCTGAATGAGACTTCTTGAACGTGATTTCAAAGCAATAAACATAAAGCCGAGCGGGGCTTATTCTAAGCCCATTAGCCACAATCCAACGCGGACATTCATATCACAGAATCTGACAGCGATCAGCGGCTCATCAGCGACAGCATTTTTAAGCAGCCTTTACAATAACCTTAATAAAAACTTTTAACTTTAGAGTCTAAAGTAAAAAAAAAAAAAAAAAAAAAAAGATCTCTGCTAGTTTATTTATTTACTGGTTCTTTTTATTTAAACTATATTGTTTCTAAATGTGAAAATGTGTTACAGTTATGTGTCAAGGACTTGATATTGAATTCTGTAATTTAAAAAAAAAATCTAGGCCTATCAAAAAAATAAAAATCAATAAAAAAAAGTAAAAAAAAAGAACCATTGCGCATTTTACAGCAAAAGAAGTTTTAATATGTGTTTTTGTCACCAGAAATACAGTATGTTGCTCAGTTTTGTTACAGTAAGTTAAGCTCCGATTTAAAAAAAAAAAAGTTTCAGTGAGTTTCTTCTGTTGTCCTGTGGGAAAAAAAAAAAATTAATCAGAAAGTATCGTGTTGATGCACGAAAGATGCCTCCAATTGAAATGCATTAGTTTAAAAAAACGTGCTGCAATCACGAAAATAATGAAATAAACGTGTCCATGCCACGAATAAATAGATTAAATTACGTGACCAAATCACGAACTGCCGTGAGACTGGGAATCCGTGTGTGGACCACGGAAGATGAGTGCCATTGACTTGCGTTAGAGTTATCCGTGATCTCAGCACAGACTCACTCCGTGCTCGTATCACAGATTTTAGTTAGGCTAACAGAATCAAAGTGAATTTTTATGATGGCAGGATAATGCAATAACTGTCTGGTTAACGTCATATGGCATTGGAAAATAAACAAATACTTCAAAAGGTTGCGTTTCCAAATGAGAAAGCACGTCCGTTGAGCGAGTTCTGTACTCCGTCATTGAAACGGGTATCCATGTGTGGACCACGGAAGGTCAGTGTCATTGACTTGCGTTGGAGATATATCCGTGGCCGCGTCACGGAATTTGGGGCAATTCTGTGATGGTTTCACGGATTTTGAGTTAAGGGCCCGTGGACATTTCACGGAATTCTGTGAGACCAGGTTGGCTGAAAGGTAGCTGGTGCCCCGAACAAGCCAAACGGAAGGGTAACAAACTGGTGTAATCCAAACGGCGTTGTGAAAGCTGTCTTTTCTCTGGATAATGGAGACAAGGGGATCTGCCAAGAGCCCTTTGTTAAGTCCAATGTCGAATAAAAACGAGCCGTGCCTAGCCGATCAAGCAACTCGTAAACCCGCGGCATTGGATACGCGTCGAATTTCGACACAGCATTCACCTTGCGGTAATCCACACAGAACCGGACTGAGCCGTCCGTATTCGTAACTAAAACTATCGGGCTCGCCCAGTTACTATTGGATTCTTCATAGCGCCTAATTCAGCCTGAACTACTTTTTTCTTGTGCTCAGGTAAGCGATACGGCCGGCTGCGAACTACCACGCCCGGCTCGGTCTCGATATGGTGTTGAATCAGGTTAGTATGTCCCGGTAGGGGCGAGAAGACGTCGGCAAACTCTGCCTGTAATTTCGTTAAATCAGTGAGTTGGGACAGCGAGAGGTGATCTCCACCTGGAGCCAGGGCGAGGGATTGTGGTTTGATATTCGCCTCTGGTCCGAGATCATCCCCCACTCCCCCCAATCACCATTGCCAACATCACTGATTCCGCCTCATTCCATTTTTTTAGGAGGTTGAGGTGATAAATCTGACGGGACCCATTCCTATCGGACCGTATTACCCCATAATCGAGATCTCCGACTTGTCGTGCGACCTCAAATGGTCCCTGCCACTTAGCCATTAACTTAGAGCTTGACGTTGGCAGTAATACAAGTACTTTCTCTCCCGGTGCAAATTTGCGTAATCTAATTCCCCTGTTATACAGCTGGCTCTGGCGGTCCTGGGCTTGTAACAAATTCTTCATTGATAGCCGCCCCAACTTGTGGAGTTTTGTTCTCAAGTCCAGCACATACTGAATTTCGTTTTTGCCCTGAGATGGTCCCTCCTCCCAAGTTTCTCTCAGTACATCCAGCACCCCTCGGGGCTGGCGTCCATAGAGAAGCTCAAAGGGGGAAAACCCCGTGGAGGCTTGTGGGACCTCTCGCACAGCGAATAACAAGGGCTCTAGCCACCTATCCCAATTTTTGGCAACTTCATGAACGAACTTACGGATCATGGATTTAAGTGTGCGATTAAACCGTTCGACTAGGCCGTCGGTTTGTGGGTGATAGACGCTAGTTCGAATCGATACAGTTCGCGTAGTGTACGTGACATAAACGCCGTGCCCTGATAGGTGAGGATTTCTTTTGGAACCCCCACCCGGGAGATAAGACGAAACAGGGCATCCGCAACACTTTTAGCGGAAATGTTGCGGAGGGCCACTGCTTCAGGATATCGTGTTGCATAATCAACTATGACTAATGCAAAACGATGTCCTCGTGCCGATCGCTCTAATGGCCCGATGAGGTCCATACCAATTCTCTCGAAGGGGACCTGCATTAAGGGAAGAGGGCGCAAAGGCGCTTTTGGGGCGGCCGGTGGGTTCACCAACTGACATTCCGGACAAGACGCGCACCACCTGCGCACGTTGTCATGAATGCCCGGGCAAAAGAAACGGGTCATGAGGCGATTCAGTGTTGCTGCCTGTCCCAAATGGCCCGCCATAGGATTAGAATGAGCCCCATGGAAAAGCATTTCCCTGCGACTCTTCGGAATTAACAATTGGGTTGTATTCACTTTTGTCCGAGCGTCTTGGGTCACTCGATACAACCGGTCTTTTAAAATGGCAAAATACGGATAGGTGAGTGGGAGGGCAGGTTGGAGAGGCTGGCCATCGATGGAGCGGACCTGTTGGAACGCATGTTTTAATGTCTCATCCTGAGACTGCTCCAGAGGAAAGTCATCACGCTCCGAGAGAATCAGTCTCCCGATTTCGTTCGGTTCCTCTGAAGCAGAACCCAGCGGTCCTGGCTCAGTTTCTCCCACCTGTACCCGCGCGGTCTCCTTCCGTGCCTTATTTCCCCAAGAGGCATCCGCACATAACGACCCCAATAAAACCGTAAACGCGGGCCAATTCGTTCCCAAAATTATCGGATGCCGGAGGTGGGGACTAACTGCCACCTCTACACTAATTCAGTAAATTTTTATTAAATTAAGTACAATCAAAACCTATCACAAAAGGTCAAAGCATCTCTACCAGAAGTGACAGTGCAATGTAGCAGTTGAACAATTTCTTACCAATGTTTCAAGAACAAGCTGGATCCTTGATGACTCTACAAGGGGAAAGAAGAAATGGTTTACTTAAAATTTCTTAAAAAGCAGGATTTCATTTTATACCATTTCTTTAAACCATTGGTTCTCAAATTTTTTATACCAAGAACCACTTCAGAAAATATTTGTTATTAAATATTAAGTTCCACCATAATGACCAACATTAAATTTTAGCAGCGTAGTAGGCCTAACTATTCAGCTACAGCTCTACAGTTAAAAAATGAGGCAGTTTTATTCTAATAAGAATATTTATTGTTGTCAGCCACTTTACCATGGGAAATACAGTTTGAACATTAACACTACACTGTGCTTACATACAGGTAACTTACAGTAAATTTTAATTAAGTTTAAATTAAAATAAGTTATAACAAAAGTTACATAACTTTACTGTACATTAACTGTACTTAAATGTACAAAAAAACCTTACTCAAAGATTATATTAAAATGTATTAACATTAATATTTAATTTAGTGATTCACCTGCTTAACCAGAGGGGCCTGACACAGAACCACTGCTTTAAACAATCCTAATTTATTTTTAAATTCATTTTCATTAATTCATTAAAATTGGACCGACATTTTGCACTTATACAGTATGTTTCAGAAAACACTTTGAAACTATTATTAGAATAAACAAATATATAACACACCTAATGCATGGGATTCATATCAGGAAAATGTGGAAAAATCTCTAAAAGACAGACATCAACACATAACCATTAACGTTACCAGCAACACAGTAGGTGAGCATCTAACTTGATCATCTGTGATAAAGCAATGCAAAACTACACACACGGGTATTTATTTATCTTCTGCAGGTTACATGTCCTTTAATCTACCCATTTGTAAACTCTGGTTATACTTTACTATTTTCAAAAGATAATAAAGATAGCGATTTTCTTACCTCATTTTGCCAGTATGTTTGCAGGACCTCGCAGAACACATCTGACCCTTCTTGTGTTCACAGTTTTTGTTCTCCTTTGACATGTGACGACTCAAATTCGCTCAAAAAAAAAAAAAATTAACAGGCAAATATTAAATAATTCGGGACCGATCGAGCAGTCAGTTATAACGACCAGAAGCTCACAGTTAGCCGCCTCACTCACAGAAAGACGACAATCACGGTCATATTTTTAAATGTAGAAAGGCGCGAACCGATTAGTGATGGGTCGTTCGCGAATGAGCCGACTCTAAGAGCCGGCTCTTGTAGGTGAACGACGGGAGCTGGCTCGCATATCTGAAGAGCCGACTCTATTTAAAAAATATAGTCTATAGAAATTAAATCATTATATAATAATGAAATAATGGATGCATTTTTATGCAAATATTTTATTTAAAATAATTGACTAATTCAAAGAAAAAAAATTATATAGGCCTTAATGCGGTCATATTCGTTTCGACTGTCTGATCAGCCTCACATTCTGTTCCTGTCAATCATACACGAGGTGTCAACCAATTATACGGCATGAGGGAGGGGCTGAGCCATCGCACACACACACACACACACACACAGTGTTAAACTCGGAGGAGAGGAGAGGAAAAACACAACAGCTGTGGAAATAAAACAAAAGCAGAAAAATGAGTCGGAATCACAGCAGCACTTGGAATCATTTTAATGATCATCAGCCCCTCGAAAGTAAGGCAGCTTGCATTTCTGAATGCAAATCTCTCAAAATAAAAATATGGCCAGCATTGTGTGTGTGTGTGTGTGTGTGTGTGTGTGTGTGTGTGTGTGTGTGTGTGTGTGTGTTCGTGCTAGTTATACAAAACATAACTAGTGAGATAGTTCATGCTGGTTATACCCAGCTAGCAAAAAAGGCGCGGGCCTTTAGCGGCCCCATTAGGGCAAAAACACTCGGCCGAAACTCGGCATGAATCTAGGTCCGATTGCTCTGCGAGCGCTCGATTTTAATGCGGCCCGATTGCGGAACCCCGAGTGAGAGGGCTTATTTAAACCTTATTTAATTCATTCATCTCAGGATAATAGCCTACTAAAATATCTTAGCAACCGTTATTTATGCAAGATAAACTGAAAATAAAACAGCACAAGGAAGACAGGTTCATTAAATGCATTTTTTATTGGATCACACTTAATCATAGTCGGCTCATCACGCTTGCTCGCTCGAACACACACGCGTACGTTCGTACACACACACACACACACACACGTTTGTTCGTTCGTTCACACACACGCGCACGTTCGTACACACACACACACACACACACACGTTCGTTCGTACACACACACACACACACGTTCGTTCGTACACACACACACGCGTTCGTTCGTACACACACACACACACGCGCGCGCGCGTTCGTACACACACGCGTTCGTTCGTACACACACACACACGTTCGTTCGTACACACACACACACACGTTCACACACACACACACTTTTTGTGAAAAGTGGGGGCATCCCATAGGCATAATGGTTTTTATACTGTACAAACTGTATATTATATCGCCCCACACAAACCCTACACCTAAACCTAACCCTCACAGGAAACTTTCAAAAAAAAAAAAAAACTCATTCTGTATGGTTTATAAGCGTTTTGAAAAATGGGGACATGGGTCATGTCCTCATAAGTCCCCCTCTACTTGTAATACCTGTGTCATACCCATGTCATTATACAAAGTTGTGTCCTGATATGTCATAAAAACATGCCCCCACACACACACATTTTTTTTTTTCATAATAGACCTTTAGAGAATCATGCTGCTGTATTCTGCCTATCAGTGGCAGACGTTTCGGATCCATCCGTTCACGGACAACCAGACTTAAGAACAGCTTCTATCTTCAAGCCATAAGACTACTTAATAATCAGCTGTCCTCCATCTAAAAACGGAATACATGCTGCTCTTATGTTTACTTCATTGTACTTGCACTGCCACTTTTTTTATTATTCCTTCATGTTACTCTGTGACACTCTACAATGACTTTTGGACATTGCTCTACTCAGGAATACATCTGAATGTGTGCTGCTCTTAAGTTTATTTATTGCATCTGCACTGCCACTTTAATTTTCCTCCATGTAGCTCTATGTCACTCTACAAATGACATTTTAGACACTGTTCTACCCCAGTAATCACAATATTACCTCAGGACTTCTTATGTACGCCATAACTCTAAGCACTGATTACCTTTATTGTACCTGTTACTTCCACTTATTTGTATATAATGCTCTGTCCATGTCTTTCTGTCTAAGGGCACCTTAGTCACTCAAAAATCTCAGTGCTCTCTATGTACGTCTGTGTCTTATGTCTTATGTCTTGTTATTGTCACTTTATGTCTGTGCCTCGTCACAAGCATTTCAATGCCCAGTTTTCCCCAGTGTTAACTATGCAAATGACAAATAAATGCCTCTTCACTCTTGACTCTTGTGTACTGTCATTGCTTATTTCATTCATTCTTTTGAGCAGTTTCCTGTAATGAAAGGGTCTCTTTTAATAAATAAATAAATAAATAAATAGAGAACCCACAAGAGAGTGAGATCACCTCAGTAATAATGCTTAAATGGTGTTGCAGGTTTCAGTAACATTTCACCAGCCCTGATACAAATGTGCAAAAGATATGTTGTCTTATGAGAAACACTGGGTGGATGTTGATACGGAGCCTCGCACATGGCATGCAGGAAAAAAATAGTAGGCTAAATCTTGTGCACGATTTACTATTTCAACCCCTCAATTTATAAACTGTGTGCACGATTTATAAATCAAGAGAACAAATTAGTAAATTGTGTGCACATTTTAGCAAATCAAGGAAACAAAATAATAATCGTGTCGTATGCATTTTTTTGTACATTGAAGGAAAGAATTAGTAAATCGTGTGCACGGGTAAACTCAAAAGTATTTATTCTATGGCATTGATGCAAATACTTGCTTTTGGAACATACATACATAAATGCATGTGTTTATTTATTTAAGTTTAAGCTTTAATGTGTATTTTGCAGATTTTGTTTTAAGGTGTTATATAAAAGTGGTCACACTTACATTCATTAATTTAGCAGATGGTACATGAATGAGGAATATAAGAAGCAATCCTTCCCAGAGCGTACAATATTTATAGTATTTAATAATGGCTGGTCTATTAGTGGGGTAGTTTAGGAAATGAGGAGAAATGCTGAATTTTATTTTATTTTATTTTATTTATTTTTTTGTAGTCCTGGTACAAGAGGTGTGCTTTTCAACTGCTGCTTGAAATCTGCAATGGTCTCAGTAGATTACATGGAGGTTGGCAGCTCTTTCCACCAGAGACAAGCAGATAGAGTTAAGGATTTGGAAGGTGACTTTGTCCTCCGTTTTGAAGGAGTTAGACCATGACTGGCAGGAAAAACCATACACTAGGAGTGTATTGAGGTAGGTGGGTGCTGTTCCAGTTGTAGTCCTTAAAGCCAGCGTCAAAACCTCAAATCTGCAAGCTAGTGGAGTGAGATCAGAAGAGGTCTGATGCAGTCTTCTTTGGTTCACTGAAGACAAGATGCCCATTCTGGGTCAAATCCCGAGATCTGACTGTAGCTTGGATGGGTCACAATTTGCATCAGCTTGATGTTTAGTGATTGTTTAATGTAAGGAGTAAGGATCAAATAGAAAAAAATAAAAATAAAAATGTCTGTCAATATTGTAAAATGAATAATGCTGAAACAAAAGAAAAGCCTGTGTATATCAAGATATCTAAAAAACACTAGGGAAATGCACCCTAATTGCACAATGTGCAGTTGCCATAATCTGAATCAGTAGTACTTGTACTGTAATTATGTAAATTGCATTATGGTGTCAAGGTAATGATTGTTTAAGGATAAAAATATTCCCCATAAACATCTCGCTGATGCTGACTGCTCATCGGGGGAGCTAACAATGCACTTTCATTTGAGTTTAACAGTAAAACGTACCCATACGTGCCAACACTTCATAGTGAGACACATCGTTGTTGAATTTGAATGCATTAATACATACAAGGGTTCCATTAGAAACATAAACAGAGTGAGAATCTAAAAATGTTTGAGTGAAGAGTAGCTGAATGTGTATGGCATTATTAAACTGTATAATTTCACAACCACTTGTTACAATGTTTTCTGCATCATCCCCAGTCATAGATTCAACTGCAGCCCGCAGCGACTGCAAGTGTTCTAAACCAGTAGGAGGCTTTTAAATGTGCAATAACAATGTGGGAAACATGGTGTCATTTTTGCTTGTTTACTGGGTTTGGGGCATGACGGATGTGTTTGCTAGGTAACAATTGACCTTGAGAACAGATGGCAAATCCAGCTACAACTTTCTGTCATTTTTCTCTCTGTTTCTTTCTTTGCCTCTTCGCATTAATACCGCAATTAGTACCAAAGGGAGACGGTGCTTTAGGGAGACATTAGCATTTATGATATATAAGCCTGGAGGAAGATTGCTTCATAGATCATTCTTCTTATTAGTGTTTAATTTTTGGTTGCCAGACCTTCAATGACCAAGCAAAGCTTGAGTTTTAAACAGACTTGGGAAGTAACAGATACTAGCAGGATATACAAAAAAGATACGCTTTGCAATTACATTAGAAAATAAGTAGTGTGTCTGTAAACAAGATTACCAGTATATTCAATAGAAAAAGAGACCATTAGCAGGATTTTGCTGGTATAGTTATCTATTGAATTTGAAAGGAGATACAAAAATGTGTATGTAAAAACTAACGAAAATAGTTCATCTTGTAGTAACCCAAAACAATTTTAATAATGTATTTAATATAGGTTACTGGTTTTATTTATTTAAGATTTTGAAACTTGAAAATATTTTCACAAAATGATAAATGAATAGAGTAATGTAAATCTTAAATAGTTTCCATTTACATATCGATATGACATTTAGCAACCAAAATTACCATCTTCACAAGGTCAGCAAAACTATTCAAATTATTATTATTATTATTAAAAAAGGGGACGACTGTTAACAATTTTCACTGAAAGCCAATTGAAATCATCCAACCAACATTTAAAAGGTAAAAATTAAGTATAGAAAAGGTGATGAAGAGTTTTAGGAAGGAGGAACAGAAAACACAAGGACCCATCTCAAAGTTAAATATCTTCTATAGAAATTCCCCTACTCCCATTTCTGATATTTTATGGGTGTAAAGTAAGTGGCATTTTAGCGTCCTGAATGGTCACCTGCTCTGCAGGGTGTTTTAATGTATTCGACTGAACTTGCCTTATCAGTTGGTTGCATAAAGCTAACTGTAAAATGAAGAGAAAACATTTCCAAACAAACAAACATTTTCCCACCGCTTTACACTACAAGGTCAATTGGCAACTCGAGAACAAGCTGAGAGCAGTCAAACATACAGTCAACTGTTAAACTAAATAAAAAGCTTTAAAAAAGCACTTCATGGATTTTGAGTCTCTGTGGTCATTGTAACAACTTCATAGATGCTCTAAACTATCTTTCATTAAATCCATTACTGAGACGCCATAAGTTGAAGCAGCAGAGTTGTGATGTTATTTTCAAGAGTACAGAAAAATAGTTGCCCTTGACATGGTCAGTTATAGTATCGTGTTGATCAGTTTTAATATAATGTTGACACAATTTGGTAATTTATTTATACATGTATTTAGTAATTGTATTTAATGTTTTTGTAAATAAATAATTTAAGAAGGAATATTCTACAACCCGAATTCCGGAAAAGTTGGGATGTTTTTTAAATTTTAATAAAATGAAAACTAAAGGAATTTCAAATCACATGAGCCAATATTTTATTCAAAATAGAACATAAATAACATAGCAAATGTTTAAACTGAGAAATTTTACACTTTTATCCACTTAATTAGCTCATTTAAAATTTAATGCCTGCTACAGGTCTCAAAAAAGTTGGCACGGGGGCAACAAATGGCTAAAAAAGCAAGCAGTTTTGAAAAGATTCAGCTGGGAGAACATCTAGTTAATTGATATCAGGTCTGTAACATGATTAGCTATAAAAGCTTTGTCTTAGAGAAGCAGAGTCTCTCAGAAGTAAAGATGGGCAGAGGCTCTCCAATCTGTGAAAGACTGCGTAAAAAAATTGTGGAAAACTTTAAAAACAATGTTCCTCAACGTCAAATTGCAAAGGCTTTGCAAATCTCATCATCTACAGTGCATAACATCATCAAAAGATTCAGAGAAACTGGAGAAATCTCTGTGCGTAAGGGACAAGGCCGGAGACCTTTATTGGATGCCCGTGGTCTTCGGGCTCTCAGACGACACTGCATCACTCATCGGCATGATTGTGTCAATGACATTACTAAATGGGCCCAGGAATACTTTCAGAAACCACTGTCGGTAAACACAACCCGCCGTGCCATCAGCAGATGCCAACTAAAACTCTATCATGCAAAAAGGAAGCCATATGTGAACATGGTCCAGAAGCGCCGTCGTGTCCTGTGGGCCAAGGCTCATTTAAAATGGACTATTTCAAAGTGGAATAGGGTTTTATGGTCAGACGAGTCCAAATTTGACATTCTTGTTGGAAATCACGGACGCCGTGTCCTCCGGGCTAAAGAGGAGGGAGACCTTCCAGCATGTTATCAGCGTTCAGTTCAAAAGCCAGCATCTCTGATGGTATGGGGGTGCATAAGTGCATACGGTATGGGCAGCTTGCATTTTTTGGAAGGCTCTGTGAATGCTGAAAGGTATATAAAGGTTTTAGAGCAACATATGCTTCCCTCCAAACAACGTCTATTTCAGGGAAGGCCTTGTTTATTTCAGCAGGACAATGCAAAACCACATACTGCAGCTATAACAACAGCATGGCTTCGTCGTAGAAGAGTCCGGGTGCTAACCTGGCCTCCCTGCAGTCCAGATCTTTCACCTATAGAGAACATTTGGCGCATCATTAAACGAAAAATACATCAAAGACGACCACGAACTCTTCAGCAGCTGGAAATCTATACAAGGCAAGAATGGGACCAAATTCCAACAGCAAAACTCCAGCAACTCATAGCCTCAATGCCCAGACGTCTTCAAACTGTTTTGAAAAGAAAAGGAGATGCTACACCATGGTAAACATGCCCCGTCCCAACTATTTTGAGACCTGTAGCAGAAATCAAAATTGAAATGAGCTCATTTTGTGCATAAAATTGTAAACTTTCTCAGTTTAAACATTTGCTATGTTATCTATGTTCTATTGTGAATAAAATATTGGCTCATGTGATTTGAAAGTCTTTTAGTTTTCATTTTATTAAAATTTAAAAAACGTCCCAACTTTTCCGGAATTCGGGTTGTACATCAATGAATCAAATCATTCACCTTGCACACAATACATTGATTTGATGTAAAAACTTGGGCTATATGCAATTTGGTTAAATAGACAAAATATACACAAACATGAGGGATTGCAATTGATTTTTTTGTGAATTCATCACACATACTTCTGTCATTTTTTTGTATTGTTGTTTCTGATTTGAGTACATACTTTGCAATGTTTAATAAAAGTGGGTGTTTGCTGTTCTGCTTGTTTGCTGTGATTAGCGTTTACATGGTGACAGCCTCTTCACTGATTGGTGGATCTGTCTTTGTCATTCTTCATTGGGAATTCACCCGTTAACTCTGATTTATAGTGAGGACTTTTCTCCTTTTATCATGAATATGAATTATAAGACATGAAGTTTAGCTTGTAATAGTAATTGATTTGCTAAAAAGCAGACATGGGTAAGTCTGTGCTACCTAGTAGGATACTGGGTAAACCAATTAGAATTATTGTTTCTATAGTGTAGCTTTAAATATTCAAGATTAACAAGCTTCTCAGTTTCTTTGTTTGTAAAGCCTCTGCTGGCATATGGGGAAAAAGGCATAATGGCTTTTAAATCAGAACAGTTCCTAACCCAATGGACCTGTGTGTCCCTCGCTGCAATGCTGATATTGGAAACCCATTAGAATACTATGAGAGTGGCACAAAATCCCAGAGCATGTTTTAAAGTGCTTTTCAATTTGGTCTCACAGTTGGTTCAGTCGTTCGATAGCTCAAGTAACTTATGTGTGGTTCAGGCAATATTTGCAGAGTGCATGCTGAAACCACTTGACAAGTCGAAAGAGATTGGAAAAGTTTGGAAATAATATTATTTCAATTATTTTAATAATTATTTTAATATCAAGTGATATTTGCTATTTAAGACTATTTACTTTTTTGTTTACTTAACCCTTATTTAGCTATGAGAGAAACTTCTCAGAGATCAAACATCTTTTATTTATTTAATTTTTTTTTACAAGGGTGTCCTGGACAAGATAGACAGCAAATGAAAATACATAACAATACTAATAGTAAGAAAAATTGTTGAATTCTATTAAAACACCCTTTATTAATCAGCATGATGACCCCCCCCCCCCCCCAAAAAAAAAAAAATTGTGCTAAAAAAATGCTTGTTAAATTAATACATTTATCAAATCAGACTTTCTTACTGACTTTGATCACTTGGGATATAACAACTTCTCAAAAATGACTGGCCTCCAAAAAAACGTTTTCTTTAAAGGTCCCCTGAGCGCGCAGCGTGGTGACTTAATTTCAACTGAAACAGGAAGACAGGGCGGGACATATCTATTCAAATTAGCCAATAGAGTTTTGTTTACATCTGTACTGGTCAGAGCCATTGAGTCCCACTGATTCAATACAATATGAAACTATTAGTAAAACAAAATAATGACCATAAGCATACTTAGGCTGTGTAGTTTTAAAAGTGTTTAATTTATGTCGACTTGCACATAGCCAGTAGCCAAAGTCCGGATAAGACTGTGTGCATTACCATGGTTCGTGTGACACAGTGTGATACCAGACATCATTTGCCCCAATCTGAATCGTTCCCTATCGCCTACATTGTGCACTAAGTGCCATTTACTGTACTGGAAATACTACACTGTGAACAAGTTATCGAGCTCAGCCGCAGCTTCAGTGTCTATTTATAGTATAGGGGGCAGGTACTTCGGACTCTAGAGATCATTTGATTGGTTAGAAGATTTGATGAGAAGATGAAGTATGTGATGTCAAAAAAATTAATAAATAATTGATCCGTTTTGGCAGAAGTGACAACTTTAAGCTTTGAATGCTTATATCTTCTAAATGTGAATTTTGTCACTGTTTTTGGAGCACACTGCCTTATAGATAACCTTAAGATATCATATAACATATTGATACTAACACTCAAATTCATGGGGGCTTTAAAGGTTAAATATTTTCAGCGCTGCACATAAGGGTTCTTCTTTCTTATATTTCATAAATTTTGATTTATTAGATACAATTGAGTGACTGAGTGAAGAAGATAATTTACTCAATTTAATTTCATCAATTTAAATTAAGTCTAAAGAGCCATTGTAAAAACTATTTGTTGACCGTTACTTTTAATATTGTGTGAATTTATGGTAGATGCTCAACGTTTATGGTGGTTACAGCCTTATTTTAGGTTTGAGGTTGGATAATTTTTTGTATTCCATCAATAACTTTTTCAGATAAATTAGGGAAAATGTCCAAAACAAAAAACCCACACATTTTAGCATTTTGTTTTATTAACACATTTGAAGGGACTACTGTAGTTCTTGGCTTCATTTGGTCCCTGTCAATTTCAGCCACATTTCAGTGGAATGAGCATAATTAAGGAAGACAGAGCCAACGGCTGTTATTTCAGCATCAGTGGATCATTTTCTCTGAATGTAAGAATTGAGAGATAATTAACAGGAAAATATGCTTGATTGCTCGCTCATCGTCTCTGACTCTGATATACATTGCAATATAAATTCCATTTGGTAATGTAAACTTTGCAATTGTTGTCATTTTAAATTGATATTTTATGTATCATGCTTAAAAGTTAGTTCATCCCAAAATGTATGGGCTTAGTTCAGGCCAGCATTTGTCATAATTTAGCTAAATTTCATTATAAATTACTTTTATGGTGTTTCTTTCTCATCTTTATGTACTGTATTTTTGTTGTATGGAAAAGAGTGTTATTAGATTCTGCTAAACATATGACATGATGATGAGTTTAGATGACATATTTTATTTTAATTTTTTTCTGAACTATTCCTTTATTTGTTACAACACATTATGCAATACACGATCTTTGGGTCACATGTGAATATAGATGTAGTTGAAACAGAAAGACAGACAAAGCAAAGGGCAAAAAGGACAATGAAAAAAGACAGCTCTTCCAAAATAGAAAATGTTCTTTAATATTTTCTCTGAGGTTTCCCTCTGATCTGAGATGGATTTATTCTCTTATCATGCACACAGCATCTGGCATATCGTATCTGCACTCACCCTTCATCTGGTGCTTTAAACACCTCACTCTCAGATCTGCTGCTGTGCCTGTTACTGATCTAATTAAAGCTTTATATTGGAGATCTCTCATAAATGTGCAATTTCATGTACATCAAAACAACATTTTCTTGTGCACAATAACCATCAGAGGACAAAAACTCACAAGGACACACTAGGGCATGATGACTAAAACTCCAAAATGTACTGAGCTGCCTATTTAGAAAGCATTTGAAAGGGACCACATTATGGTTGTTCTAACCTGGGTTATTATAGATTATATATTATACAGCTGGATCCTGGACTTTCTGACAGGCAGAAGTCAGGTGGTCAGAATGGGCAACAATACTTCATCGCCGCTGACCCCCAACACTGGTGCTCCTCAGGGCTGTGTCCTCAGCCCACTCCTGTACTCCCTGTACACACATGACTGTACAGCCACACACAGCTCCAACGACATCGTCAAATTCGCTGATGACACAACGACGATAGGCCTGATCGCCGACACCGATGAGACTGCCTACAGAGAGGAGGTGAGCACCCTGACTAAATAGTGTCAGGAGAAACATCTCTCACTCAACATCGACAAGACCAAGGAGCTGGTGGTGGATTTCAGGAGACAGAGCAGAGAACACACACCCATCACCATCATCAAGACACCTGTGGAGCGCGAAAGCAGCTTCAAGTTCCTCGGTGTTAACATCAGTGAGGATCTCACTTGGTCTACACACACTGATGCAGTGCTGAAGAAGGCACATCAGCACCTCTTCTTCCTGAGACGGCTGAGGAAGTATGGAATGAGCCCCAGCATCCTCAAAACTTTCTAAACATGCATTATAGATCCTGACAGACTGCATCACTGCCTGGTTTGGAAACAGCACAGCTGGAAACCGCCAGCCACATTATTGGAGGTGAGCTTCTCTCCCTCCAGGACATCTACCATAGGGGGAGTATAAGGAAGCTCAGAGGATCATCAGTGACTCCAGCCACCCGTCCCACAGACTGCTCTCTCTGCTGCCCTCTCTGCTGTCCTCAGGAAGACTCCGCAGCATCCGATCCCGCACTAGCAGACTGAGGAATAGCTTTTTCCCTCAGGCTATCAGACTGATGAACAGTCAGAAGTAATACACCCTACAGCACACTACAGCATACTCCCACAATATGATATGCCACATTCTGTACTTTAACTCCAACAGTTCAACACTGGACTATACTGCATTAATACAATACCCTACACCTGTTACCTCTGGATATCATCCAATGCACATACATGACATTTCTGTATCCAGTTCACGTACACTCTGTTGCACCTTAGCATATTTTTATGCTTATATATGTTTACATAATGTAGAACGTGTACTGTACATTCTGTGTATAGTGTATAATTTGTAGTGCTAACTGTATGTATGTGTATAATGTGTAGTGTTAACTGTAAGTATGTCTAATAGTACACTGTGTGTTTATATTGCATATTGCACATTTTCACCAGTTGAAGTCTGGTGGATATATGTTAATGTTATATGTTAATTGTTTCTGCAATTTCTGGAGCAAGCTCAAAAGAATTTCACTCACCAAGGCACATGTGCTGTGGTGATGTGACAAAAAAAGTGACTTGACTTGACTTATAGTTAACTAATGGCAAAAGTTTTTGAGTCTCTTGTAAATAATATTTTAAATGAGTTTCAATCAGGTTTTAGGTCAGCCCATAGTACTGTAACAGTGGCAACACTCGTCGCAAATTATATTATTACTTCTTTGTATAATAAAAATCACTGTGCTGCTTTATTTGTTGATCTCTCTAAAGCTTTTGATTCTGTAGATCACAAAATTCTATTAAACGGACTCAGCTGCTTAGGTTTTAGAAAAATGAGTATAAATTGGTTTAAAAGATTTTTATCTGAAAGAACGCAGTGTGTCTCAGTTGAAAATTTCACTTAAAAAAAATAGAAATTAAGAAAGGTGTTCCTCAGGGATCAATTTTAGCACCAGTTTTATTTTCAATCTATATAAATGATTTAGGTCATGAGATACTACAGCTAAACTGCATTTATACGCTGATGATACAATTAATTAGATTATTCCTTCCAGGTATTGCAATCTTCTTTGTTCAATTTAATATTGGTTTTAAATATTAAGAAAGCTAAATGTATGATGTTTACTCGCTCATGTAACAAACTTGTGATTCCACCCATTTTAACTTTGGAAGGGGACTGTGTAGAAAGAGTAAATACCTATAAATATCTGGGCATATGGCTTGATGAAATTTTGGCTTTTAATATTCATATTGAAAATCTTTCAAAAAAGCTCAGACCCAAATTGGGGTTTCTTTTTTGTTTAAAGAAATGTCTTCCTTTGAAGCAAAAAAGAGAATTATTTCAAAGTTTTTTTCTTTCTGTGCTGGGCTATGGTGATGTGATTTATATGCAGGCTAATGTATCTTCACTAAAAAAATCAGATTGTAAATACCATGCTGCAATACGATTTGTGACTAATGCTCCTACATGTACACATCAGTGTACTTTGTTTGATTTGGTTGGCTGGCCCTCCTTGTATCAAAGGAGAAAATGCATATGTTGATGTTTATTGCTAAAGCTCTAATAGGTAAACTGCCTTTGTATATCTGTAGTCTCTTATCTTATTGTTCTGGTAGTTATAAAACTAGATCTTTTAAATTACTTTTAACTGTGCCTAGATCATACTCTGAGTTTGGTAAAATTGCCTTTTCTTGTTATGCACCTAGATTATAGAATGAATTGAGTTCTTTGATGCTAGACGTGCTCCCATCTTTAAATATTTTTAGAAACCTTTTGGTGTCTTACTTGAAAGAATCATGTTCTTGTTTTACTTAACATTTATATATTTTGTTAGTTCTGAGTGCTGGACAGGACTTTTTTGTATTGTTTGTCTTGAAATATTTTTGTGTGAAACTTTGCGTGCTGCCATTTTGGCCAGGGGTCTCATGTATCAACTTTGCGTACACACAAAAACTTTGCATACGCCAGCTTTCACGCTCATGGTCGGATGTACTAACAGTGAAATTAACGCAAGAATGTGCGTTCCTCCAAGCCAATTTCATGTCTGGCGTACGTTCATTTCTCATTGTTTTTGTCCATTGGCGACTCTTACAGGCAATGAAGTGAGGTTGCAAACATTACACAACAAATTGTTCTACAAGTCTATCGCACCACCACCTGTGGGAAGCATTGCAATTAATTAGCAATTTATAAAATAATTGACATATATTGTCACACGAGCCTTGTGGGAATATTATATAAATTATGCAATTAAACAAGAACATATAAAAGCCTAACGGTAAGCAAATTGATACAACTCTTAGTCTATGGCAATGGCAGCTTTGGCCTTATTAGAGGACATTGCTAATGGCAGAATCCGACGAGAACGAGTTTTTAGGGACCACAATGATTTTCTGGCCCAGGATGATGACTGGCTTATCAGCCGTTTCAGATTTCCAAGGGCTATCCTCTTGGAGCTCTGTGCTGAGTTGGGTCCGAATCTAGAGAGAGAGACAATGAGGAGCCACGCAATACTCGTTCCCTTGCAGGTGCTGACAACACTTGGTTTCCTGGCAACTGGTTCTTTCCAAAGGGAACTGGCAGACCGCTCAGGAATAAGCCAGTCGTCTTTGAGCCGGGCAATGCCAGCGGTATGGGACGGGATCATCCGCATGTCTACCAGGTATATAAGGTTCCCATATGATGCAGTTGACCAGCCAAACATTAAAATGCAATTTGCAGCGATAGCCGGTTTTCCTAATGTTATCGGAGCGATCGACTGCACACACATTGCTATAAAGGCGCCATCTGAAGAAGAATTTGCATATGTGAATCGGAAACATTTCCATTCCATTTCCACATATTCCAGATAATATGTGATGCACAAATGCGCCTAACAAATATTGTGGCAAGGTGGCCTGGGTCAACCCATGATTCATACATCTTTACAAACAGCATGGTTGGGATGAGGCTCAAAGCTGGCAGGGTGCGTGATGGGTGGCTTCTTGGTAAGTGAGGCATTTAAAGTTATGATTCTATCTAATTGTAGTATTTAATTTTATTATATATTTTTTTGCATGTAATTATTGAATAACCCTTCAGGAGACCGCGGATATCCACTAAAGACATGGCTTTTAACCCCCCTCACCAACCCACAAACTGACCGATAGCGCAGATACAATGATGTCCATTCTCGCACTCGTTCAGATGTAGAGCGGGCAATTGGGCAGCTAAAATGTCGGTGGTGCTGCCTTGACAGGACTGGGGGGATGCTGTTATACCGCCCTGACAAGGTGTGCCACATTGTGCTGGCCTGTGGTGTGCTGCACAATGTCGCGCACAGGCATGGCATACCACTTGGTGAGGGGGCAGCACCGCCAGATGACACTGACCCAGGACCAATGTATGTGCAGCCCAACCAACAAGCCGTTCAGGCCCGCCAACATGTGATTGCAACAATAAAAATGATAATCAGAGACAAAGTTAACTTTTTGACCAATTCCTTTAATGAGTGGCTTATGTCTGTGAGTGCGTCAGTGATATTTTTCAGGTGACTGTTAATTTCTCCGATGGCCATAACAATTTGCTGCTGTGACTCCAAAACAGCATGCGGTCAAGACGCGGCCAGCACTGGAAACGCTGGGCACAGTGGGCGATGGCTGCTCAGGAGGGGCGGACTCCGAGTGCCCCCCTGAGCAGTGGATGTTTCGGCTGTTGCACCATATGAGTCTAAATAAACAGGCACATGTTAACTGTAATTTAAGTCTGTTCCATTTTTAAGGGGCACACACATTTGCAATAAATGAATTGGATCCGTCAAATCTCTGGTGTACTTTTGGTCCGCTACACTGCATGCATTTGACAATGAAATAGGTACGCTATATGTACCAAAGTAAAAACAAATGAGAAATTGGTTACCTTCGTGGCAGTCCTGTAGTAAATCGGAGTCTCCCACAGCAGCAGATACTACTCCAGAGAGTAAAGTGTCACCCGTAATTGAGGCAACTCTCTGCTCAAAGGGTGTAAGTTCATCGACCCCTTTACCACTGCCTGTTCTGCCCACACTTTGTCGGTGCGCAGCAGTTCTCAGTTTAACGTCCACCTTTATATCAGACCATTTCTTTTTAAGCTCATTTACAGTGCAACTTTCAGATCCCACCGCATTGACGGCTTCAGCCAAACTCTCCCACTCATTTCTTTTCCTTTTGTTATTAATTCCAGAGGACAAAGTTCCAAATAAAATATTTTTTTCTAGTCTCTACCTCCGATAGTAGCACCTCCAATTCACTTTCCGTAAAGTTTTGTTTCTTGCCGCTTGCTTTAGCCATTTTCTTACTGCTATCTTTTGCCAAAGTGGACTCATTACCATATTTAAATTGATTTAATTAGGGGAGGAGACTGGGTGGAACGTTGTGCTCGTGCATGTGCGCTCAATTTTACGTTAATTGGGATGTACAAAGAGAATATGCGTGGAATCCTTCGTACGCAGAGATTCATACATCTGTTTTTTTTTTGTGCGTACGTACATTTACAGCTTTGTCTGTACGCAATGTTTTAGTATGAATTCAACGCAAGTCTTTGTACATGAGGCCCCAGGACTCCCTGGTAGAAGATATTTTTTTTATCTCAATTGGATTGTTCCTGGTAAAATATGGGATAAATGAAAAATTAAATAAATAAAATAAAAACTAAAACCATTAAAAAGTAAAAAAATAAAATAAAATAATCATAAAATTAAAAAAAAACATTAAAATTAGATGTTAACTATAATCTTGTACTAAATCGGAAATAAAAATTATTAAAACTACAGAAACATATTTTAAAAATAATGAATAAATAATGACAAAAACAGAACAAAATTATGAAATTTTAACTAAAATTAAAATGTTAATACAAAAATATATAAATAAATAAATAATAGTCACGGGGGGCAGTATCTCCTCAAAATATTGGATGAAAGAAAACAACAACAGCAATATTACAAAATATAATATTAAACAGTCTATAAATCCTTTGTTTTTCTAAAGAAAGATTGTCTAACAACGACACCAGCAGGTAAAGTTACAGCGGGAGTCCACGACTCTCTTGCCTCCCCCGAGCCCATTGAGTTTTAACAGACCCCTAAAGTGTGTGGTAAGTTTGGTGGTGGTAATTGAGATGAATTGGGTAAAATTACGTGAGAGGAGGAGGTGCGTTCGACTTGAAGCACAGCTACAGATGGCGCTCAACAAGAGTAGCTGCTTGCAGTCGGGGGCAGACACATCAAGCAGGACACTTTCTGCTCCCATTAGAGACACCCATGTGCAGTGTTGGGGAGTAACTAGTTACATGTAACGGCGTTACGTAATTTAATTACAAAATAAATGTAACAGTAATCAGTTACAGTTACTAAGAAAAAATGAGTAATTAAATTACAGTTACTTATGAAAATTGTAACGATTACAAAGAGGATTACATTTGAATATTTACACACATCCACATACAGCTTATACTTTCCCAAATTGCACTAAGACATATGGCCCATAATCTCAGAGACGCGGAAAACACATTCGTAGAATCCAGTCATAAAAATGGAATTCAGCCTATAATGACGCAATATGCCACATTTTGGACGAATAAATCAAAAGTAGGTCAGTACACTTGAATCAAAACCCGATATGGACTGATGTCTGTGAATATTAAGCCGCAAAAAGACTGAATATGAATCCTGCACGTTCTGCGTGTCTGTGGAAATCAGGCGCTGACTGGACATTGGGAGAACCGGGACTATTCCCGGTGGCCTGGCAGACGATTTGGCCCTCTACTTTAATATTGTTATTGTATAATTGCAGGCCGAATATACTAAAGCGATTATTTCCGAATCCGCCATTCGATAATTAAATCTCTAATAAATCATGAATTGGTTAGTCGTGACTGGCAATGGTTGGGCTCGCGCGCTCTCCGCGCCTCCGCCGAACGGTTTGGATCAGACTCCAAGTAATCAATGCGAGAGAGAGACCGGAGTGAACTGTGTAAGCACACAGCTGGAGAAGAGAAGCGACACTTCTGTTCAGGGTTTCAGGTGCAGGTCAGTTTCATCTGTAAATATGCTAATGTAGTTTTGTCTTTGTTTACTTAGTCAAGCAGCAGCAGCACATTGCTCGCAATCACTCAAAATACTGTATAAACGACAAAAAACAAAATTGCACTTACAAAACATGGTAAAAGTCAAATAAAAATCTTCAGTATTAAAGTCATGAGAGAGATGGATGGATAATGGAAGTGAAGGTGCAGTTCAGGAGAGAACTCTTAATTACGTTGCAAGTCCCCCAACCTAAGGATTCAAATCTTTTTGATGTCAGGTCCAAAAAAAAAAAAAATAGGGTTGTCCATGTTTCAGAATGGGTTGTGGGTGTATGAGTGTGAGATTCTTCATGAGCATTTTTTACTTATTTTGAGAAACTATCATCATATCATATACAAAGAGACAGCAGTGTTTCAAAAAGACACCAATGTTTCAGGAGTTTAGTACACAAAATAGTACACATGCTTATTAGATAACCGTATTTGAGTTGATGTATATGCTTTTATTTTTTTATTAACTATTTTTCTCCAAACCATTGTTAGATGCAGTTAGATGCCTGTAGTTATGCAAAGATTTGGTTTCAAAAACAGTATCTATAAACTATTTATTTTGATTTTAAATCTGCTTTGAACTTCAGATCAATCTCTAACTAAAGTCTGATTGTGTGGTGGATGTGTTCAAATGTGATCATCTTAATTCAGGTGATGAAGGATGGTGAAAGTCTGACAGTATTGAGCACTACTGTAAGGTTAAACCTGCATGGTGTAAAATGGTTGAAGATGATTAACAGTTGCAAATTAACATTCATTAGAAATTTATAAAAGTAATCAAAATGTACTCAAAAGTAATTAGTTACATTACTTTATTAAAGTAATTAAAAAAGTTACACTACTATTACATTTTAAATAGGGTAACTTGTAATCTGTAACCTATTACATTTCCAAAGTAACCTTCCCAACACTGCCCATGTGGTGTTTGCATACTCTATCACAGATGAAGTGAATAAAATGCAATATTTGTCAAATACACAGACGTTTCAGAAATGTTTTTATGAGCAACAGAAACACTTTTATATACAGATTAATACAGCGCCATCTTTTCAAGATTTTTTTTTTTAGTTCTACCAGAAAGACTCAGGAGGTGAAGATAAAACTGAAAAGTATTTTTTCATAAAAACAATAGAAAAGAACAGCTGTTTTGGTGTAGGCCCCATCCGTAGCTTGAATCAGACATAGTAGATTCTAACAATTCCTGCCGAAGACGAAGGCAGGGTGGCGCATACCCTAAAAGTAAGAACAAAATTAAATACCCACCAGACGTTTTACAAGATCCTAGAAAATATGGACAGAAAAGAAAATATAAAATTTAATTAGTCATAATTAAAGTGATTATAAAGCATTTAAGAAAGTTTCAGATTATTGGTTAAAGTATTAGCTTATAGAGTAGAGAAGATGGGCCACGATAGGTCCGATGGTGATGGAGGCTGCGATAGGCTGAATGGTGATGGAGGCCACGATAGCGCAGGTAGTGATATAGTCCGCAATAGGCCAGGTAGTAATAGAGGCCATGATAGGCCAGGTAGTGATAGAGGCCACGATAGGCCAGATAGGGATAGAGGCCAAGTAAGGCCAGATATTGATAGAAGCCACTATAGGCTGGATAGAGCCATGATAGGCTGGATAGAGGCCACGATAGGCCAGACAGTCTCAGAGGCCAGATAGGCCATACTGAGAGTTAGGCCACAATAGACCACAAAAAAAAAGGCCCCAATTCAGTGGGAACGGCCTGGCGGGCCACAGAAGATGGAATGACCCTGGCGGGCCACAGTGGGAACGGCCCCGATAGGCATGAAAGAAAAAGCCACAAAGGCCACAGATGGAGAAGACTAGATGAGCCATAGTGAGAAAGCCAAGAGGCAGTAGAATTAAATGCCTCAGTAGGCACAGAGAGGAAGGCCATGTAAATAGACCATGGTGGGAAACGCCACAAGATAAGTAACAGTTGGGAAGGCCACAAAAGACAGGCCACAGAGAGAAAGACTAAGTCCGCTGTGGGGTGAGTAACGTGAAGCCTCTATAGGCCATGTAAAGTGAAGGCCCAACAGGCTGCAGTTACACTGATAGAGTGCATATGTTTGTATAACTATGTGATGTGAAAGCCCCATGTGTAAATGACCATGATAGGCCATTGTATGTGAAAAACTATGATTGACTGGACATGAGGAGCATCTGAGAAGTAACCAACTCCAGTAGTTTGCCAAGAGTATGGTACTGTACCTTGAGTATTATGTGAAACAGTTTAGAGTCCGATCTTGACAGAACTCAGATGTGGAGGACGGTCATGGACATAGCAGCTTGATGGCGGATTATGGAATTCTAAACCACCGCATAGTGTTAGAGGCCATTAGTTTTGGTTAAATTATAGAGGTAGTATTAGGGTTCTAACAGGGAGTTAAGAGCATATACACAGATAAATAAACAATCTTTAGATTAGACTCCTGTGCACGCTTGATAGAACTCAGCCAGAACCCACAGGGGAAATCTATCCCCCCAAAATAGAAAATGAGCCAGATCAGCATGACAACATTTAGAAGAGATACTCAATGTTAAGTGAAATCCAGATAGGCCGTGATATGTGAAGGCCACGATAGGCCGAACTTCATAAACAGTACTGGACAAACTTACCTGATGACCACTGTAGCAAAGTTATGCAAAGTGCCACAATAATTTGTTTAATGTGAAGGCCACAACAGAAAAGTAAGACCAAAGCCAATAGGTATGAGGAATCTAAATGATTGTATTTTAATGGAACGCCGATATTAGTAAAAAATAAAGCGCAAAAATGCATAATCATAAATATCGGAACTGTAAAACAGAAATATTCTCAGGCTTAACTCCCATAAAAGCTTGATAGCACCTTGTCTCAGATGGCCACAGGGACAAGACCACAGGAACCACTTTAGTCCTCTGCACAACGTGACTCGCTGCAGCCTGGAATTGAACTGTTGTTTTCATCTGGCCAGAGGAGAACTGGCACCCCGACTGAGCCTGGTTTCTCCAAAGGGTTTTCCTCCATTCTGTCACTGGAGTTTTGGTTCCTTGCTGCTGTCGCCTCTGCTTGCTTAGCTGGGGACACTTAATTTATAGCAATATAGTTGACTTGATTGCACAGATACTATTTAAATTTAAATTAGCTTGATAATTACATCACTGAATTTGATGATAAACTGCCTGTTAACCCTCCCCATTATTTGACTCACAGCTGAAAGTGCCCTACCTAACTTAAAATTTTAACAGTTCCTTACTTCAGTGTGTTACACACATAATTTAGCTGTCTTTGGAAAGAAGACCCTTTGGGCTTTACATTTTATCAACCAGAGTTGATGATGCTCAAAAATATTAAAAGTTATAGACACTGAAGTGCCTTGAATTTGTATTTTTTTTTACCACACTAAATTGTTTTTTTATTTGGTATAAAAATACATGAAATCAGTCCTGGAGAAATCTAGAAAAGTAATGGGTTGAAAGTCACATGTCTCATGATTTTCTATTTCAAATCTAAAGATGATGTCGTGAAAAATGAAATTCCTGTAACCATTTTTCTGAGACTATGTATAGCCCCCCCAAATATAAAAAATATTATCATACAAGTTATGAGAACTAGAAAAATACAATAAGAATAATTTGAGCAATAAAAATAAATGAAAAAAAAAGATTTAACTTTGTACGCCAATTACAGTACATCCTAAGATTGCTAGAAATGCAGCATTTACAATGATTGCTGTTCATATAGTCAATATCACGTGTTGACATGCTGAGGGCCAGTTATGGAGATGGTAATTTTAGAGATGCACCATAATCAGTAAATAATCACACTCTATTCATATAGACAGTCTTCACATTGATAGCTATGATTACACAGTAATAGTGTGCTGATTGGCGCTCAAACAGTGGTAATCATGCAGATACAGGCACATTCAACATAAAACACACATGCGTATATGAAAACTGTTGAAAAATAAAACAAATAAAAAAAAAGGCAATTGCTAAGTTCCGCCTCCATCAGATGACAGGTGCATCACAGCGCGCATTACGAGCCATCAGGAGAGAGCGCCAGAATTCAAATAAACAATCTTCTGCCTATCTTTCACTTTTTTTTTGTGGATTTTCTCATTCTGTTTGTGACATTGTATGCTACATAATCATGCTGTTTTTTTACTTCCAAGACAGTTTCTGAACATGAGTTATTCCATAATGGACACAAACAATTCAATTAAATTCAAGTTTATTTGTATAGCGCTTTTTACAATACAAATCATTACAAAGCAACTTCACAGAAAATTACGTTTCTACAATATTTGATCAGATACAACTGCAGTTAAAAATTATGAGGTCATGAATGCATGAACTAGCTTTTCTGCATCAGAAACAGGTAACATGTTTCGTAGCTTGGCATTGTTTCTAAGATGGAAGAATGCAGTTTTTGTAACATGGGAAATATGATTTTCAAAAGACAAGTTGCTGTCTAATATAACACCCAGATTTTTGAATGTAGAGGAAGTAATAGTACATCCGTCTAGTTGAAAATTGTAATCTACAAGATTCTGTGTACTGTTTTTTGGTCCAATAATTAATATCTCCGTCTTATTCAAATTTAATAAGAGAAAATTATTGGTCATCCAATCTTTTACATTTTTAACACTCTGTTAGTGTCACAGTGTCTGGGTTGTGTTCCCTGGGTTTCCACTAGGTGTCCTCAGTTCCCACGGTGTTTATCATATTATCACTTCCTGTCTCCTTATTTGGTCACCTTCTTCCTTGTTTAGTTAATTGATTGTTCCCCACCTGTCTCCTGTTTCCCCATTATCCTTTTGTGTATTTATACCTGGTCTGTCTGAGTCTTAGTCACGGAGTCCTTGTTGTATGTGAGATACAGTTCATGTCTATTGTTTTTCCGTAGTCTTGATCTTGCCTTGTGTTTTGTCTGTTCCTTGTCTATTGGATATTGACCCTGCCTGGACTGTTTACCCCTTTGGATTACCCCTTAATAAATATAATACCCGCACTTGGATCTCTCCGTGTTTCTTGTATCACCACACGTGACAGTTAGCTTAGATAATTTAGAAGTTTCATCTGGTCTCGTTGAGATATATAGCTGAGTATCATCAGCATAACAGTGGAAACTAATACCGTATTTTCAAATAATATTACCAAGGGGCAACATGTATATTGAAAATAGAAGGGGACCTAGGATGGATCCTTGTGGCTCTCCATATTTTACTGGTGATAAATTAGATGACTCCCCATTTAAAAAAACAAAATGGTAGAGATCGGATAGGTAGGATATAAACCATCTTAGAGCCTGCCCTTGAATACCTGTATAGGTTTGTAATCTATCTATGAGTATGTCATGATCTATGGTGTCGAACGCAGCACTAAGATCAAGTAAAACTAGCAATGAGATGCAGCTCGATCTGACGCAAGAAGCAGGTCATTTGTAATTTTAACAAGTGCAGTTTCTGTGCTATGGTGGGGCCTGAAACCTGAAATTCTTCATACAGATAATTTTTTTGCAGGAAGGAGCTCAATTGAGCAGACACAACTTTTTTTTAAAAATTTAGACATAAATGAAAGATTTGAAATAGGCCTATAATTTGCCTGTTCACTAGGATCTAGTTTTGGTTTCTAATAAGAGGTTTGATAACCGCCAGCTTGAATGGTTTTGGGACGTGACCTAAAGATAATGACGAGATAATAATATTGAGAAGTGGTTCTTCGGCTACAGGTAACAACTCTTTCAGTAAATTAGTGGGTACAGGATCTAATAAACACGTTGTTGGTTTAGATACAGTGATAAGTTTATTTAGCTCTTCCTGTCCTATAGTTGTTAATCACTGCAGTTTGGGTGCGATGGATGAAACTGAAGTGTTAGACGCTGTAGAATCTACATTCGCTATTGTATTTCTAATGTTATCTATTTCATCAGTGAAGAAATTCATAAAGTCATTACTATTAAACATGGATGGAATATTTGAATCAGGTGGCGTCTGGTTATTCGTTAATTTATCCACTGTGCTAAATAAAAACCTTGGATTGCTTTGGTTATTTTCTATGAGTTTGTGGGTATGCTCTGCCCTAGCAGTTTTTTGAACCTGTTTATAGCTGGACATACTGTTTTTCCATGCAATTCTAAAAACTTCCAAGTTAGTTTTTCTCCATTTGCATTCAAGACTACAAGTTTCTTCCTTGAGAGAGGGAGTATTACTGTTATACCATGGCACAGTACGTTTTTTCTCTAACCTTTTTCAATTTGATTGGGGCAACAGCTTCTAATGTATTAGAGAAAATAGTGCCCATGTTGCCAGTCATTTCGTCTAGTTCATGTGTATTTTTGGGTACAAATAGCAGTTGAGATAGGCAGGTTATTTGCGAATCTGTCTTTGGTGGCTGGAACAATAGTTCTGCCCAGACGATAACGATGAGACATATAGTTAATATCAGTGATACGCAGCATGCATGATACAAGGAAATGGTCTGTAACATCATACTTGGACAAGACACCTAACCCCAGCTGCTCCCGACGAGCTGGATGGCGCCCTGAATGGCTGACACCGCAGTCGGTGTGTGAATGTGTGTGTGAATGGGTGAATGTGAGGCAAATTGTAAAGCGCTTTGGATGGCCATGTGGTCTGTTGAAATCGCTATATAAATGCAGTCCATTTACCATTACTTTGAGGTAGGATATCTATCTCAGTAAGATCAATTCCATGCGATATAATTAAATCTAGTGTATGATTAAAATGATGAGTGGGTCCGGTGACATTTTGCTTGACTCCAAAAGAGTTTATTAGGTCAGTAAACACAAGTCCTAATGCATCATTTGTATTATCTACGTGAATATTAAAATCTCCCATGATTAGCGCTTTATCAACTGTAAACAGTAGGTCTGAGAGGAAATCTGCAAATTCTTTTAAGAATTCTGTATACGACCCTGGTGGTCTATACACAGTAGCCAGAGCAAGATATACATTAGATTTCTTTTGCATGTCTGACAGTGTAACATTAAGCAGAAGTATTTCAAATGAGTTAAACCTGTATCCTGTTTTCTGGGTAACATTGAGAACAATAATGTCCCTGAAGAACTGAAACGTAAACAAAGCAATTATCATCCATATTAAAAAAAATAACCCCCCAAAACTATTGCAAAAACAAATATGCCAAATATTACGTTTTAGGGCCCTATGAAATGTTTTATTTTTTTCTTCACCATATGTTTTATTGTTACCAAATTGTGTGTTTTAGCATGTGTAATTATTTAAACGCATAAAACATATTTTCTTAAAATAGCCTTAAAATGTTTTTCCCCTCGGAAATTCTGTGTATTTACATTTTTCTGGTTATCAAATCAAGGCATAAAATATTCATTTAATTTACCTTTTAATTATTGAAAATTAAGCAAACTTTATTTTTTGGTAAACGAAGAGGATTTACTATTAAAAATAAAACATGGAAGTAATGCTGTGTGATTATTCCTTAAATTATGTTCGTTTCATTTTAATAGTAGTAGTAGTAGTAGTAGGCTATGTAGATTTCTGGCAAATACTTTTATTTTGACAGGTTTACCTTTACAGTTGTGTATTTGATACTACAGTCTTACTCAAATGATCAGATGCTCATGAAGTGACTCTCAGTGCAGTTCTGGAGATGTTCCTCATGTGTTCACGTCTTTATTTAGTGAGAGGAAATACGCGTGGAAGTAACAGTAAATCCTTCTTGTTGCAAATTGTAATCCAAGAGATTCTGTGTTTTTTTGGTCCAATAAGTAATATCTCTGTCTTATCCAAATTTAATAGGGGAAAATTATTGGTCATCCAGTCTTTTACATTTTTAACACACTCTGTTAACTTAGATAATTTAGAAGTTTCATCTGGTCTCGTTGATATATATAGTTGAGTATCATCAGCATAACAGTGGAAACTAATCCCATATTTTCTAATAGTGTTACCAAGGGGCAACATGTTTATTGAAAATAGAAGATGACCTAGCACAGATACTTGTGGCACTACATATTTTACTGGTGATAAATGAGATGACTCCCCATTTTTTTAAAAATGGTAGCGATCAGAGAGGTAGGATCTAAACCATCTAAGAGCCTCCCCTTGAATACCTGTATAGTTTTGTAATCGATCTATGAGTATGTCTTGACCTATGGTGTCGAACGCAGCACTAAGATCAAGTAAAACAAGCAATGAGATGCAGCCTTGATCTGACGCAAGAAGTCATTTGTCATTTTAACAAGTGCAGTTTCTGTGCTATGGTGGGGCCTGAAACCTGACTGAAATTCTTCATACAGAAGTATGTCATGTATATATAAGCTTTCCATTGAAAAACAGCGATCTGTTGTTGATGCTTGAGGCTTAGATCTTTATAATGATATATAGTTTGTCAAGATTAAATTTGTCACGTTTAATTTAATCTATTCGTAAATATTGACACATGCAAACAAGGGGAGTTCAGGGCGCCCAAAAAAAATTTGTGTTTACTATTGAAATTGTCCATTATTGACACTATTTTCCTAATTAATGCTGTACAGTTGCTTTGACAATCTGTATTGTTACATGCTATAAAAATAAAGGTGACTTGACTCGATAGACTCTGCAGAGAAGGCTTCATTTAACCATAGGAACCCAATGAATTAACCTTCAAAATTAAACAGACTGCATGAAATACAAGTTAAAGAAATTAGGAATGTATGGAAGTAGGAAAAAGATAGAAAAATAAATCTTGATACATTACCTTTGCAGAAGATAAGAACACTTCAGTGATGCCTTACTACTGTAGCCAATAAACTCAATAGCTATTGAACCCTGTTAAACCATAAAGAAAGCCCTTTTGCATGACTATACAGCAGACGATACGAGTGAGCATACACTGTCCAGGACATTAAAGTCGTGGGACACAAACTAGATTAACAGAATAGTAATTATAACCTTCAAGTCCAAAAACTGACAAGGTTTAGGAGAAAATCAGGAGAGGTAGTCGTGTCTATAGACAGTAAGTACATAAAACACAGATTATATGAAGGCCTTGACGAGTATCCTCCCAGCAGCACTGCTCCTGCACTGCTTCACAAGCTCTAGCTCTGGCTCAGTGAAACACTCACAAGCTGCCTGCAGTGTCAATCACGCTTCAGCCTTCAGCGCTTCCACCTCCTTTTGAAAAGAAAGAAACAGCATGCCAGAGGATCCCAGCGGTCAGATGAGATCGAGCTCACATCGGCTCAAGGATCATGTGCATCAGTCTCTCCTCAGAGAGAGTTCTCGCCTGTCCGCTTCTACCACCTAGACCAGCGTCCTTCTGCCAGCACGAATGACCTGGTCTCATTCGGTGGGTCCAAATACGAGCCACTAGACGACAGCAGGCTTCAGACGCTGAGGATTGGTCATGCTCTACTCAGGACCCCACCCCCTTGCTGTCTAAACAAGCCAGTCAAAACCAGGACTTCTGTGGACACCGAGCCAATCCCTGTCCTGTCTAAGGCCATTGAGGAACTCGGGCTGGAATGGTTTGCGCCTGAGGAGCCCTCACACAGCTGACTAGATGAGTGGTTCCTGCCGGGATGCCACCAGGCCCCTCCCCAGAGGATGGCACCCTTCTTCCCTGAGGTCCACGAGGAGCTCACAAAGTCGTGGCACACCCTTATTCTATCCAAAGAACATCTGCCTCTCAAGCCCTCACTGCTCTTGACGGCGCGGGGCAGAAGGGTTATGAGAAGATTCCTCCAGTGGATGAAGCTGCGGCCGCACACCTGTGCCCACCTGCCGCCATTGGATGGAAGTCTAAGGTGACCCTCCCATCAAAGCCATGCCAGAAAACTTTGGCTCTCACGGGGCAAGCATACGCTTCAGCCAGCCAGGCTGCTTCAGCACTGCACTCCATGGAGGCGCTTCAAGTGTACCAGGCCAAGCTCCTCTGCACAATGGATGAAGTGGGGCACGACCCTGCCACATTTAAGGAGTTGCGCAGTGCTACGCACCTGGCCCTGCACGCTACTAAGGCCACGGCCCAGGCCATTGTTTGTTCAATGGCTAGCTTGGTGTTGTTGATTTTTGGCCAAAGCACTCATCGTTGTCTTTGTCTTAAGTCGCCCCAAGCTGCCGACTCAGCAACCTGGAAAAACTACGCTGCCAGAAAACTGGCTAAGCGCTACCCCATCTAAAGCGGTAGGGACCCCTGCCCAAGAAGTCAGCCTGATGCACCAGTCAGCAAGAGGGGGAGGCTAAATCCCGCTGTGGCTGGACCACCCTCCAAATTGCCTCATCTCACCTTCCCGTCCCCCCGTTCTGTTCCTGGTGCTCAAAGCGATGTGTTTGTTGCCTGCACAGACCCCAGCTGTTATAGCGGATTCAATAAAACACAAACATATTTAAAAAGAGAGGAAAATTCCTCTTCCACTATTTACAAGCACCACAGTTCCTTACAGTGACTCAGTACCTGAACCAATACAACCCCTCACCACATGGGCTGAGGCATGGCAGGCCATCCCCGGAGTGTCAGAGTGGGTTACGTACTGCAGTTCGCTAGGAGGCCCTGGTGTTGATCCTATCCTCTGTGACAGGCAAGGATGTGCATTTAAACTAAACAAGTGCCACCGAAACAGATATTCTGTGATAAAGTAATCCATATGAAAACAACGCGATGTCCGTTTTTCATGTCTCCCTTCATTATATCTAATGTGACCACACCCCCGCGCTGAACGCGCTATTCAGATTCAAACTGAAGTGCGCGGATTGAATACGCCCACACAGAAGAAAAAGCAGCAAAGACTGTTCTTCAAGTTCTTTTATTTTACCGTTTGCTTCGCGATGAGAGGAATAAGACATAAATCACCCCAAAAAGATGTGATGTGGTTGAGGATTTGAGAAATGGATTTCCTCAGAAAAAAAGGATGAAGTGCTTTATACAGCAGAGATCATAAACATGAGTAAGTCTCTTTTTATTTATTTATATACTTGTACTAGTTTTCACATAACGTGTAAACATTTTACTAGTTTCCAAAGACTTTTTCCAAACTATAATTACTGACTAAATGTATAATCAAGTGAAACATTATGAAGTTTCAATAACAATATACAATACTATACCATTCAAAAGCTTGATGTAAATGACATAAATGTAACAAATAGATAACTGTAACAAATCTAAAAACAATGCTGTTCTTTCAATTTATTCCCCCTAAAAACCTGAAAAATATTCTCAGCTCTTTTCAACATTATTAATAATAATAATAACAATAAATGTTTTTTTTGTAGAAAATAAGATTGTTAAAAGGATTTCTGAAGGATTGTGTGACTGGAGTAATGATGCCAAAAAAAATTAGTTTGAAAGTCAGCTCTGATTGTTCTAATAAACTGTTTAACTGCTCCCCCAAGTGGATATTAAATTATGTTGTGGGATAATTAAATATATTCTTAATAAACTACAAACATAAAATTATATACATTTATTTTGTCCTCACATTCTTTCTTGTAACTCCTCCCTCACAGTGGCACAGCTGACTGAGAGGCTCATTATGCAGCTCATTATGCAGGCCTTTGTCTTCTCAGGTGTAAATCACAATGATATTCATGATAGTTGATGCCTACTTGCATATGACGTTTACCAACAAAAAGTGTCTTAGAAAATTTAAATCAATATATTGTTTTCTGTAAGTGAGTAAACAAGATGATTTTCACATAATTTAGAAAGAAAAATTCTAGGCTACAAGCTCCAGTTCTCAAAAGTCCCGGGAACCAATGTTCTGTATGTGTTTTATTGCCTTATTCAGGTGATTTAACATTTTTAGTTTTTCACTAACCACGCATAACATTTTTTTTCTCAAAAATACAATCATGTACATGTATGCATTTAACATATTATTATAGCCCAGTTTGTGCTGATTACAGTGAGATTAGACTGTACCCATTTAGATATTTATAAGAAACTGAAAAAAAGCACAAATGTCAGGGCATGACAAAACTTCTCCAGGCCCCAAAAATACCCTTAGACTCCAGAGGGTTAATGGATAGGGGACATGCTCCCTTTACCCTTAAAGTCTATGTTGTGGCTATCACAGCCTCTCATGCTCCCATAGCCGGGCAGTCCGTGTGGTTGTTCGTTTTCTGAAGGGGTCCAGAAGGCTGAACCCTCCAAAGGTCATTCGGTCTTGAAGCCTAGGCTATCCAGATGGATAGTGGATGTGATAGCTCTCGCCTACTCGTCCCCTGGGCTCTATCGATAGGGGTTAAAGCACACGCCACAAGGGGCATGGCCTCCTTGTAGGCATGGTCTAGTGGCGTCTCCATTGCAGAAATCTGTGCTGCAGCTGGCTGGGCCTCGCCGTCCACATTTGTCAGGTCCTTGGTGTTAGTTTAAGTCCCCTACATGTTCTCAGGCCCCTTGGCACCTGAACTGTAGGAGGTTAGTAAGATGACTGATGCAACTACATCCCCGATACGTTACGTATTCGTTACAAGCCCTTCTCAGTGCTCTGGGCGAATACCCGGTCATCCTTCCTGATAGCATGGCATGATTGTATTGTTCCCACAGTGTCTAAGCCCAAACGGCTTACGATGCAGTACGAGTGTAATATCGAAAGGGAATGCACTTGGTACCATTAGATACAGAATGATTACTGCATACTTTTCCATGCTATACGCAAGTATATATAACACCTCATGTCGTTGCTTCAGCCGAATAAAATCAGTTTGCCTGGGTGAGACGGCCGCTTATATAGCCAGATGCCCCGCCCCTTTTGGCAGAATCGGGCAGACTCGCTCACAATAAGCTTGCGCGGCCCTGCCGCACCACCAATGGTTAGTTTCTATCGAACTCCACAAACCAATGGTTGTGCAGTTTCACTGCGTGATTGAAACAGGCTTCAGAAATCAGAGAAAATTACTTTTCCCCATATCGTCTTAGCCTAAACAGCTTATGACACAGTACTCGTTCAGTATCTAATGGAACCGAGGTTACATTAGTGACAAAGTACATTTGAGTAACATCTTAATCCTCTGGAGTCGATTTCCACATATACGTGTTTTGAGGCATTTTCTCCTGATAACCCTGAATATAACTGAAATTACACTTTCAGTTTTGATCGTACATATAAGAGTAATACATCAATCGAATCTGTAAAGGGTCTACTTTTATTTGTATACACACATAATAACAACAAAACTTTGTGCATTTATAAAATAAAGAAAACAAACAAGGTGCTCTGTCTGCCAGTATCTTGGTGATCTTAATTCATAAACGTGTCATTAATTATGCAGTACTAGTCTAAGATACACAATCAATCACGCAACACCAAGTGCTTTGTCTTTAACATATTTGAGTGAATAACATTGCAGAGAATAAAATTTACGCCCTAAATGCGTAAAAGAAAAATGAAACTTATAATGGTGTAGGCTGATGAAGAATTGAAGACAAAATGCGGAAGAAGACCAGCAGCCTTTTTTTTCGAACTGCACTACAGGCCTGGTGAGACTTCATACATGCAGGTTCACGTGCGATTACAGGTGAAATATTTTGTTGATTGAGATGCAAGCAGTGCCGACATGGCAGTTCAGAAAGCAATGTTGTCAAGTCTGTGGTTTTTCAGTGGAATTGGGCTATTTTAACACTGTTGCTGTGGGTTGCTTTTCATGTGCGTGGGTTGAAGCGACCCCAATAGCGTGGTATTTAGCCCCTACAATGCAAATTTTACCCTCGAAACGCAATTGGGCTTGTTTTGAGTAGCAACAGGCGTTTTTGCTAAGAAAACTTGGCAACCCTCGAAAGCACTCGGAACTCTGCCAATGTTTCACACCCTCTGCCAAGAAAACACAGAAAAACCTGTATATCATCTAACACTACCAAACGGCTGCAAACATTCACAGCGACACCAAAGCTATGCCAACAAACTAGTGTGCATCTTGAGAGTAATGTCAAACTCGCAAACATTCGCAGGAGACAAACTTAACTATATGCAAGTAGCCCAGGGGAAGTCGGTCAATAAGTCAGGCGAAAGTTTGAGCAGGAAATGCCACGGCAGTATCTGCAAACACAATGAAGGATGAGTAGAGGGCTTTTATATTCCTCGTGTTGAGTGACAATTGGCTAGATCTAATTGTAATTTGACGTGGCATAAAGTCTTCCTAGTAGAACTTCAACGGACGCTTCCATTTATATATATATATACACAGTCACCTAAAGGATTATTAGAAACACCATACTAATACTGTGTTTGACCCCCTTTTGCCTTTAGAAGTGCCTTAATTCTACGTGGCATTGATTCAACAAGGTGCTGAAAGCATTCTTTATAAATGTTGGCCCATATTGATAGGATAGCATCTTGCAGTTGATGGAGATTTGTGGGATGCACAACCAGGTCACGAAGCTCCCGTTCCACCACATCCCAAGATACTCTATTGGGTTGAGATCTAGTGATTGTGGGGGCCATTTTAGTACAGTGAACTCATTGTCATGTTCAAGAAACCAATTTGAAATGATTCGAGCTTTGTGACATGGTGCACTATCCATTATCATATTTCCCATGTTACAAAAACTGCATTCTTCCATCTTAGAAACATTGCCAAGCTACGAAACATGTTGTCTGTTTCTGATGCAGAAAAGCGAGTTCATGCATTCATGACCTCTAGACTGGACTATTGTAATGCACTTCTAGGTGGTTGTCCTGCTTCTTCAATAAACAAGCTACAGGTAGTCCAAAATGCAGCGGCTGGAGTCCTTACCAGGTCAAGAAAATATGATCATATTACCCCAATTTTACAGTCTCTGCACTGGGAACCTATTCCGTTCAGTTCCGTATCAGTTACAAATTATCATTACTTACCTATAAGGCCCTAAACGGTTTAGCTCCTGCGTACCTCACTAGCCTTCTACCACGCTACAATCCATCACGCTCCCTAAAGTCACAATCCCTGGACTTTTGGTAGTTCCTAGGATACCAAAGTCCACTAAATGAGGCAGAGCTTTTTCACATTTGGCTCCCAAACTCTGGAATAGTCTTCCTGATAATGTTCGGGCTTCAGACACACTCTCTCTGTTTAAATCTAGATTAAAAACGCATCTCTTTCGCCAAGCATTTGAATAATGTATCTTAAATTGTGAGTATAGTTGTATCTGATCAAATGTGCATTATTATTCTTTAGCTTGGGTTAAACTAATTAATTTTACTTTGTTGGAACAGCAGCTATGCTAATGATGTCTCTATTTGTTTCTATGTTTTGCCACGGGATTTACATCCCGTGTTAACTAGGATTTACACAAGCTCCAGTCTGGATCCAGAACACCTGAGAAGATATGATGCTGACCCTCAGAGGACCCCAGATGATGCTAACCCTGAATCAACAACAGAACTATCAAATATTGCTACAAGTGTGACTACATCATATAATAATTGTTGTTAATAGTGTTCATCATCTGATTGACTACGTCTTGTATGAATTTTTCTGAAAATTTCTCTCATATGCACATAAACTGACAGTCACCAATAATATTAATAATGTTTATCATCTGGCTGACTACGACTTGTATACATTTTTCTACAAATCCTGTCATACGTGCACAAACTGACAGTCACCACTTATAAGCTATTACTAAATATTGTAGAAACATAATTTTCTGTAAAGTTGCTTTGTAACGATTTGTATTGTAAAAAGCGCTATACAAATAAACTTGAATTGAATTGAATTGCTGGAAGTAGCCATCAGAGGATGGGTACATGGTGGTCATAAATGGATGGACATGGTCAGAAACAATGCTCAGGTAGGCCGTGGCATTTAAACAATGCCCAATTGGCACTAAGGGGCCTAAAGTGTGCCAAGAAAACATCCCCCACACCATTACACCACCACCACCAGCATGCACAGTGGTAACAAGGTATGATGGATCCATGTTCTCATTCTGTTTACGCCAAATTCTTACTTTACCATCTGAATGTCTCAACAGAAATGGAGACTCATCAGATTAAGCAACATTTTTCCAGTCTTCAACTGTCCAATTTTGGTGAGCTCGTGCAAATTGTAGCCTCTTTTTCCTATCTGTAGTGGAGATGAGTGGTACCTGGTGGGGTCTTCTGCTGTTGTAGCCCATCCGCCTGAAGGTTGTGCGTGTTGTGGCCTGGGTTGTAACGAGTGATTATTTCAGTCAAATTTGCTCTTATATCAGCTTGAATCAGTCTGCCCATTTCTCCTCTGACCTCTAGCATCAATAAGGCATTTTTGCCCACAGGACTGCCACATTCTGGATGTTTTTCCCTTTTTTACACCATTCTTTGTAAACTCTAGAAATGGTTGTGCGTGAAAATCCCAGTAATTGAGCAGATTTTGAAATACTCATACCGGCCCGTCTGGCACCAACAACCATGCCATGCTCAAAATTGCTTAAATCACCTTTCTTTCCCATTCTGACATTCAGTTTGGAGATCAGGAGATTGTCTTGACCAGGACCACACCCCTAAATGCATTGAAGCAACTGCCATGTGATTAGATAATTACATTAATGAGAAATTGAACAGTGTTCCTAATAATCCTTTAGGTGAGTGTATATATATATATATATTATATATATAGGCTCTCAGACATATTGAGATTCTAATTATGCGACAATGGAACCATATCTGTCCTTAAAAATTAAGATGCCAAAATCAAGATTTGTTAAGACCCATTATCTAAAAGGGCATGAATTAGTATACAATACTTCTTGAGTTACAGGCATGCAAACTGTGGAGAGAAAAATGAAAAATGAATAGACACCATTGGCATATAATGCAACAAAGATTGCTTTCTAAAGTAATTTTGTTGTTCATGTTTGTTGTTTACAGCAGAAATATTCCTGTAGTTACGTCAACCATCACAGATTAAGGATAGTAGAAGCACTTACACTTGAAGGTTTTACTAATCTGAAGAACCCTTTTCGACCATATAAAACCTTTTGTGCAATTTAAGTTTTCGTGAATGTTAAAGGTTATCCATGAAACTATAAATAGTAATAATAATGATCTATATTTTAAGAGTGTATGGAATGAAAACTTTCCTTTCTAAAAACTTATTTGTATGTGGCCCAAGTACCTCCAGCAAATGTGTTTATCTTTCTATTCTTGGTCCCAGTTTGGTATTTAATGTGCCCGCTGAGTGTTTTGTTACTTATTGTGATTGTCTAATTAATCACTGTTTGACTTCATGTTATCTCTAAATGCCAGAGAGTTTAAAATCCGCTTTCTGGGGGAGCTGATTAACATCACATGATGTGTGATGCATGTGTTTACCAGTAAAAAAAAAAGAATTAAAGTATTTAGACACTTAATTTACATGCTTTCCACTGCATTAGATAACAAAATTTCGATGACACACTTTTAAATAAAAACTTTTCAGGTTACACATGTAACCATGATTCCCTGAGCGGGAACTAGATCCTCTGGTGGACACTATTTAGGATACTGCCAGCTTGAATGCCGTCCGACTATTCTCAGTCCTTGCATGGGCCCATGGAAAGAAGTAAATGAACATTAAGCCTTTTAGTCTGTTCACAAACTTCTTCAAAGTTTATTACATTCACACTTTATATAGTTGCTTTGCAAGGGGTGGTGTTTTAGTTTATCCAATGAGATATGGATTACATATGTGTTGAGTATGAGCTAAAACAACATGTTAGCTGAGGTAAGCATGCAGTCAGCAATTACTGGACATATAAGGAATAATACTGGCAGTAGAACACTTCAACTTTCACTAAAGAACAAACAATAAAGAGATATAGGAATAGAGAATAGAGAGAGAGAGAACACAGATGGGAGGAGGGAGAAAAGGAGGAGGGAGAAAAACAAGGGGAAAGAAATGGAGGGCAGGAGTAAGAAAGAAAATTACTCACAATCCACCAATAATAGGAAACATTTGTGGAAAGGAGTGAGTAAGAAGGGAGGAGGAATTGCAAAGAGGCAAACTCACAGAAATATCTGACAGAAATCATGATTTAATCTAACAAACGTTCAGTACGTTATCCGATCAACTGCTAAATTCAGAGTGATTGTCATATTATCACAACTATTCAGTGTTTTCAATTATATAATGCTTATTTTAGGTTTAATCTAAATACACATTTTATAGTTTGTGTATTACACAAGTAAAATACACGCCGATGTCAATGGAAGCAGCAATAATAATCCATTCAATTATAATTTGATAACGTTTTATTGATATTAGTCTACTCTTCTCCGAGTTCACCAGTAACTTTCTTTAATGTCTTTAGGGAGGGTAGGATTAACTTATGAGTTGTAAATAGCAGAGCTTGGATTCAGTGCAAACTAACATGGTGGTGCCCATCACCCGCTATAGATTAACTAACATGGTCATTATAAAGGTGTTTAATCTAGCCCTCCTATTAACTTTGGGGTCAATTTGACCCCATTGAATATTTAACGTCTGTAAATACATTATTAAAAAAAATAAAATTTCTTCAGATTTTATGAATTTTCCTAATTTAATGGGGACAACTCTGTAAACATAAAATTAACCTGCTGACATTTTTTAAATGTCCTGTACACATTTTGTAGCATCAGTGTTCCTTGGGGTCAATTTGACCCCAGGCTCTTTTAGCTGTATAAAACATACAAAATATAGAAATTTCACACAAATTTGTTTTAGTTGTTTTATTGAGGTCACTATAACATGTTATAATTATATAATGTTCACTATAATTTTACATATTCAATATTATATTCAAAAAACTTCCCTCTGTTTTAGGGCTCTACCTAACATAACCGTATCTGAAGTAGTTATGACATGGGACATAATTCTCATGAGAACTTTGATGTTCCCGTGCCGTAGGGGAGGGGAAAACATAATTTTTGCAAGAACTTTGATATTTCACGTGCCGTGGGGAGGGGAAAACCTAATTCTCATGGGTTACCAAACAAAGGGGAGGAGCAAACATTATAAAAGCATGAACAAAAGCATTATAAACCATTTCTCTTTGTGCTCTGTGTGCTCTCTATGTTCTCCATCTCTCTCATTTGAAAATTACATCTAAGCAAAGATTTTCTGTCAATGAGATTTTTAGATTTTTAGATTTTGACAGTGAAAGTGACAGAGGAGAATGTGTCTGAGACCGATGATAATATTGAGGACCCTGATTATGAGGCATCCTCCTCAGATGAGAATGAGACTCCTAATGTTGAGTCTCCTGTTGTCTCTCAACCACCCACAAACCCATTACCTTCCAAAAATGGAAAGTTATCATGATCCTTCTCACCACCTGAACAACAGGGTAGACTTAGTGCTGCTAATGTCATCAAAATGGTTCCAGGGCCAACTAGATATACTGTCAGCCATGTCCAAGATATAAAATCAGCATTTCATCTTTTCATCACACCATCAATTGAAAAGAATGTACTTGAAATGACAAACTTAGAGGGTAGGCATGTGTATGGGGATGGTTCGAAAGACTTCGATGTGACTGACTTGAAAGCCTACATTGGGTTGCTCATTTTGGCAGGAGTCTACAAGGCAAAAGGAGACGCAACAGCAAGCCTTTGAAATGCTGACACCTGAGGGGGCACATCTTGTAGCTTTTGGTCTCTCAACCGAGGTTGCTGAGATCATCCTTCAATCCAGAACTCCCTCCATGAGAAAACTGTACACCTTGAGGTGGAAACCTTTCACCTCCTGGTGCGACGACTGCCAGCGGGACCCTGCAGGCCCTTCTCTCTGCAGGTTTGACCCACTCGACCCTGAGGGTCTACGTGGCGGCCATTACAGTCTACTGCACCCCTCTTGGTGGCCATTCAGTGGGCAGACACCCTCTGGTTGCGTGATTTCACATAGAGCAGCTGTTACTACACAGAGCCATTGTTAACTGAGAAGATGCGCAAATCCACGTTCATTTTCAGCGTTTATTGGCGCATCTTCTCAGTTAATAACGGCTCTGTGTAGTAACAGCTGCTCTATGTGAAATCACGCACCTGATGGAATTAACCTCTGATTAGAGAACAGGCTTTACTGACGAGATGCGCATTAACGATCGGCCGATCGTGATCAGAGCACCCCTAGTATTGTTGCAGCCACCGCCACCATGTCAAGGAGATGCTGTGTGTTTCGTTGTGAAAGCGAAAATACTTTGTTTGGACTTCCAAAAGAGGGCACAACTAGAAACCAGTGGTTAAATAATGTATTTACAACACTGGTCCAGAACAGTTCAAACCAAATATTTGTCTGTGTGCCTACAACCCACAATGCTGGCTGTTTTGATTAACAACCTGTAAGTATGTTTTAATATTTAAAGAATTTGCCACTGATGATTCAAACCCGAGTTTTGAGCAGTGTTCAATAGTGCTTGTTGTTCATTGTTTCTCTGATCACAAATGCAGGCAAATGGTTTAATGTTTACACGGCATGATGCACAATCAAATGCGTAAAAAAACAATTTAAGTCATTATAATCTGGAACTATGTCCCCACTGGGTTTTATTGTTTTTGTCTCTTCGTGCCAGGACATGGCATCAGAGCAAAGTGTTTAGAAGACAGTCAGCATAAATTCTTTGATCACAATATGGTAAGGGGCATAACATTTCTGTCACATGCTTGAGGTATTCGGCCAATCACAATGCACTGGGTAGCTGGCCAATCAGGGCAAAGCTCACTTTTTAGAATAAGCTTTGTGAAAATCAACATGTTTCAGAAAGACGAGGCATAGAGGAGCAACAATAATGTACAGTATGTGGAAAATAAGTTTTTGTTTGTTTGTTTGTTTTTACCTTAAACCACATAAACATACTGCATTACACCAAATAAACAACATAATGTTCTTTTTAGCAAAGTCATATGACCCCTTTAAAAACCCTAACAAGGGGTGCAGTCTCAGATCTGGAACACAGTTATTCTCGAATATCAAATTCCTAGACAAAGACTTCAGTGTTTACTTGAGAGTGTAACAAGGAGTCGGAGGCATTCGGATCCATATGCAGCATTTATTAAACAGAATGGTCATACAGGCAGAGATCGGAATACACAGTCCAAAGGTCAAAACACAGGAATAACAAACACAGGGAAAAACGCTCAGAAGTGTCAGACTGGCTAAACAAGTCTTCGCAGTGAGTGAGAGTGAGTGTGCTGCTTATATGTGTGTGTGTAAATGAGGTGCAGGTGTGGCAAGGAAATTGGCTGATGAATGAGGTGCAGGTGTGGCAGGGTGATTGTGATGCAGTGACTCATGGGTAATGTAGTTTGGGTGTGGTGCAACAGTATGAGAGGTGCTAGTGTCCAAGTGACATCTGGGGGTTGATGGGTGGAATGGTCCTGAGTGGAGTACCCTCTACTGAAGCTCATGGGCACTCCATCTAATGATCGTGACAGAGAGAACTTGTGCTAAGGGGAACCCAACCTAGAAACCAGGCTAGAAAACAGCTGCCCTCAGACCACTATATTTCAGAGCAAAGTAGTTTTGTGCTGGAGCATAACTATCTGCAGACAGTTAAACTCTGAGCCCAAAATTAATAAACAGGATTAAGAGGGACCACCCACTTAAAAATGCCCAGAAGCCTGGGGAGGAAGCCCACTTCTAAATCCATCCGGATTAACGCAGGAAGGAACATTCCCCATAGCGTGTGCTCTTCGCCGAGACAAAAACGCAAAATCAGAATATGCCCTAAACCATTTACGTCAACGAAGTCAAAAGATAATGCATTTTATTAAATATCAGTACATTTCAAGATCAAAACCCACAATGGGACAGCGCGCCGCATCAGCACTGGAAAGATAAGTTTGCCTCTACTTTTAATAAAGATCATTGTGTGTTGACCGTCTTTGTCTTAATTTCAGCTTCATTCACGGCAGTTTGTACGTCGGCTTGCTGAAGAGATGCTCAGCATAAGCTCAGTCTGTCTAATGTCATATAGCATATAAAATGCTCTCGGGATTACAGGTATTCCCCGTAATTGTAATAATTCCTGCGGAAATGAGGCGAGCTCTTTATTGTCACATAAGAACACAGTCATGTAATCGCATTAAAACTGGATGCGAGCTATTCAATATGCTTAACTTATACAAATGAACTGTCCTATCACTCTGATATTGCTTGTGCGCAGACTGTGTGTAATGGCGATCTCTCTGTGCTTTTAAAGTAGAAATTATTTCTCTTTGCCCCTTGATAAAACCTTGTTAAAATTTGTCAACCATTCAGAATGAATGATGAAAATCCTACAGGAAATTTTATTGGCTGTAAGTGAAATGCACCAAGTCTTTCATCAATAAAAGATGGAACTTTAATTTCTTTGCAGTGTAAGTGTATGTTAGAAATGTTTTGGAATGGGATGTTTGTCTGATTTGTACATGTAAATATTCAAGTCTGCCTAACTGCATCACTACATTGTACAGTCATTACAGGTCAAAGCCATCTGATGTTCCATTTATCTAAATAAATAGGGCCAACATACTGTATATGGCTCTTAAATGACTGCTTATTAAAAATGTTGTCATATTTTGAATACCCCAAAAATAATTGAGGTCATTTATTTTATAATTGTATTACTGATTGTGTACTTGTTTTTTTTTTTTCAATTCAAATCAAAGTTTCCTTGTTTTGTAAGCTTTCACAGTTACCCTATTATAAAGACACAAATACACAGAATGAGAAAATGTTTAAAACTGAAATTTTTGTAATGGTAATTGATAAATATTTATATGTAAACTAAAGCCTATATAAAATCTGTTCATCATATAAAGTGAATGTGTCTTTTTAGAAGACTTGGATTAAACCAATTTCAAAGATTGAAATGAGTGCCTTGAAAAAAATGGATGGACAAAAAAATAAAAAATAAAAAATATATATGGCAGTATACAGTATGTGGTAGTTTTGCCAATGGTATTGAAAATGTTTATATATCATAAAAATAAATCAAAATTAACTTTACTTAATTTTTTAGTGCACATTGTCTTGTGGTTAACAATTGAAGTCAGTACACTGAAAAAAAAAATGTCTGCCATTGTTTCAGCTCTGAAATGGTCATTTTTATGGCTTCAGGAGAATCCTCTTGTTAAGCCATGATGCAAGGACTGCTGTTTCCGGGTCTTTGCCTCTACTTACTTCACTTGAGAATACTATCTCAACAGCCATTTACAAGCACTATTTAATTCATATTACATATTCAAGCAAACCATTTAAAAAAATTGCTGTGCATACTACAGTCTCTGTGCTCACAGTATCTCTTTTCAGTATGGAGATAAAGGTTGGGATTTTAATTTTACAGCATTACATGTGAATATGCACATTTTGTTGTTTTTTGGTGGGCATCTAGGACCCAGAAGTCAGTGTGTACTTAGTGTGTATGTTTGGGCATAAAAAAGATCTACAAAGTTACACTCCAAAGGGAGAATATATATATATATATATATATATATATATATATATATATATATATATATATATATATATATATATATATATATATATATATATATATATATATTATCCATTTTCAATAACTACAATGAACAATATTCTCGAGGTCTGAATCTGGCTCAAATTAGTCACTTAAGTTAAGCATTGTGTTGATATGTAAAACTCTAATGTGGAGTGTCATTTTGTTGTCTATTAATCACTTACAGCAGGTTTCTATTTATACATGAAAAGTTTATAACGAATGTTCACACTGATTGGTCCCATTAAAGTTGGTTTCATAATTATTCAGAGATACAGTCCTGTCGTCTGCAAGTTTGCATTGTTGCAAAGTGTTTTTGTGCATTTTTAATTAATGAAGTTTCTCCATCATATGTGTTTTAATTTCTTTAATTTGCTAATAAATCCCCCCATAATTTAAAGAAAATAAATGGCTGGAGAGCCTAATTATGTGACCTATTCATCAGAGGAAGATAAAAACATTTAAACTAAACAAATCAGAGAAGGACACAAAATTATGTCTTTCTTGTCCAGGAAATTAAAATGGGCTGGCTAATCTCTAATCATAATTTTAAAATACGGAAGCAGGCAACATTTTCTGTGGGTTCATTGAGCAGAAAAGAAACAAGCAGCAGTTCCTTAAATGCTCACATTTGTAGGGAACAGAACAGACAAATCTCTGTCCTCATCAATCTATTTTTGCTAGTGAGAGGCATTTTAGTCTCTTACATCTGAATGTGACACTCTGAGATGATGCTAAATCAAATGCATTACATACCTTGAGTTGTATTTAACCTCTTTGGACACATAATATTAATTTAAGGAGAAAATGCAAATGATTTGGAGAAAAACTTTTCACCATTGTCGTCTGTCTGATTTTGAAACAAAATGGATATTAACATTTTATTTTACTTATTTATTTATTTATTAGAGTTAAATAAAATTTGTCTTTAATAATCCACACAGGGGAAATCCAACATAGAAACTGGCAATCCAACACAACCATAATAAAGATGAGACCAGATAATCATGAACAGAAAGAGTGGAACTTAAATACAAGCGCTTGTGAGGTGATGAGTGACAACAGCTGAACCAAACTGTTAACTAACTGAACAAGGGAAAACAATGTCCATGTGAGGTGTACATACTGTGTGAATTTTATTTATAAAGTCTTGCCTTTTTCAGTTTATACATATTTGCATGACTGTACCAATATATAGAAAACTATGTTATATTTCAAAATCCAAATTATGCTTTGCAAGAAAATTAAGCACTGTAATGTAATAATATTAGTCATTCTGTCCAGATGTTTTTATAAAATCACCATAAATTATATAAACACTAAACTGATATATACACTGGGGAAAAAAACATCTCGGTTACATATTGTAATCGTCTTCCCCTGAAGGAGGGAACAGAGACATCACACCTACTTTGGGGAACAAGGGTTACAACACATAACCAAGACATCACGTCAAAGGACCGACAAATTTGGATCCCTAACAAAGGGCCACAGGTACTGTCCCTTCCAGTGTTCTGTGGAAGCCTCCTGCCTCCTTTCCTGTGGAAGCTGCATTAATAAATAATGGCATAGGCCAGGGCTTACCAAAAGAAGACCAGCTACTGCTGCTATGGCACTACCTACTCAGTAGGACTGGATAACACTGGGAAAACGTACCCATACCACTCGGCACAAGAACGTTGAGGAAGCCCCATATGGAGCCAAAAGAGTCTCAATAAAGATAAATGCACACACTACATTCACATATGCACACATAGGATTCATACATGCACACACATAATTCATAAATACACACACAGGATACACAAATGCGCACAAAATTCACAAATGCACACACAAAATGTAAAAAGCACAGAAGATTCACAAATGCATACAAAATTCAGAAATGCACACAAAATTCAGAAATACACACACACTTCAGAAATGCAAACAACATTTACAAATATGCTCAAGATTCACAAATGCACAGGACAAGATTCAGAAATGTATTTCTGATGCACACACACATATATCTTGATTTACAAACTGCTTGCGGTCTGTGAACTTCACTGCATTTGTGTGTGAATTTTGAGACTCCCCTGACTTGGCTCGACACACACAAGTGCCTTTTTTTTAAACAGGGAATGGTCTGCAACCAATCAGATATTTCCCTTACTTTAGCCAATCACAAGAATGCACCCCACGTGGGGGATTGTTTACTTATAAGCCAGTCAGCGAACGACTCACTTTCCTCAGCGAACGACTCACTTACCTCACGCAGCCGGCGACCCACTTTGCGCAGCCGGACACCCACTTTGCGCAGCAGGAGACTCACTTTCCGCAACCCGAGAGTCACTTTCCTCTCGCAGCGAACGACTCACTTTCCTCACGCAGCGAACGACTCACTTACCTCACGCAGCCGGCGACCCACTTTGCGCAGCCGGACACCCACTTTGCGCAGCAGGAGACTCACTTTCCGCAGCCCGAGAGTCACTTTCCTCTCGCAGCGAACGACTCACTTTCCTCACGCAGCGAACGATTCACTTTGCTCACGAGTCACGCAGCGAATGACTCACTTTCCTCACGCAGCGATCAACTCACTTTCCTAAGCGAATGATTCACTTTCCTAACGCAGCGGACCACTGACTCTCTCTTCATGTAGGGACCGAATATTATAATTAAAGTGACTTCTATATTGCATCCAAAAGAATATTTAGATATATTTAAATATTCAAAAGGAGTAAAAAAATTTTTTTACTTTCATTAAAATATTTCAATAAAATGAAATAATTGCCTATTGCAAATTTATGAATCCATGATTAACTTTTTTTCTGCAGTCACTGGGCTATATGTATTGAGACATTTTTAAATTTATATTTTGTAAAAAATACTAAAAAATAAACCTGAATTGTAATCTAAACATCTGTATTTTCATACAATTTCATAAATAAGTAGGCTATAATATGCCGCACCACAGGCATATCGCGCTGTGTGAACGCGTTCATGTGATTGGCTTATAAGTAAACAATTCCCCTACGTGGAGTGCGTTCTTGTGATTGGCTAAAAGAAGGGAGATATCTGATTGGTTGCAGATCATTCCCTGTTTAAAAAAAGGCATTTGTGTGTCGAGCCAAGTCAGGGGAGTCTCAAAATTCACACACAAATGCAGTGAAGTTCACAGACCGCAAGCAGTTTGTAAATCAAGATATATGTGTGTGTGCATCAGAAATACATTTCTGAATCTTGTCCTGTGCATTTGTGAATCTTGAGTGCATTTGTCAATGTTGTTTGCATTTCTGAATTGTGTGTGTATTTCTGAATTTTGTGTGCATTTCTGAATTTTGTGTGCATTTCTGAATTTTGTATGCATTTGTGAATCTTCTGTGCTTTTTAAATTTTGTGTGTGCATTTGTAAATTTTGTGCGCTTTTGTGTATCCTGTGTTTGTATTTATGAATCATGTGTGTGCATGTATGAATCCTGTGTGTGCATATGTGAATGTAGTGTGTGCATTTATCTTTATTGAGACTCTTTTGGCTCCATAGCCCCATCCTTAAGCACATACACATATAAACAACCATTTAGGCACATATGGAAGATTAGAGGTGATCGTAACCCTCTTGGGAAAATTGCAGAAGGTCTGCCTGGTGAACGTGGGCTCTTAGGCCTCTACATATGGAAGCCAGCACTCTACCGTTCTAACAGATTTATAGAGTACATGGAGTCAGTTGGCCCAAACTCTAGGCATCAATCGTCAACAGAAAATGCATGCGGGTCCCCTACCTTCTTGTTGGAGACCCGTGCATGCAGGAGCACAGTTTTCATTGAAATAAACTTTAGCTCGAGTTACCGCAAAGGCTCAAATATGGCCTGCTGTAGTGCTCTGAGTACTAGAAACAGGTCCCAAAAAGTTATGTAGGGGGGGCGTGGAGGATTTGGCCTTCTCTCCACCCTAAGGAACCTGATGATCAGGTCATGCTTCCCCACCGACTTCCCTTCCACGGGGTCATGATTGGCAGCAATCGCAGTCATGTAGACTTTAAGGGTGGAGGGAGACAGCCTTAGCCCCAACCCTTGCTGCAAAAAAGAAAGCACAACCCTAATCAGACATCTACGGGGGTATTCTCGACGAGAAGCATTTCTCGTAGATGGTGCATTCACTAAAGTGATGGTGTCAACTACCTCTTGGGGTAGGTCACCCTAGAACCTCTGCGTCCTGTCTAAGGACCAGACATGAAGTTTCCATAGGTCTGGACACGGATGCCACAGGGTGCCCCATTTCTGAGTCAGTAGATCCCTCCTCAGAGGAATCTGCCAAGGTGCGGCTGTTGCGTGGAGCATTAGTTCGAGGAACCAGGTCTGAGTGGGCCAATACGGCGCCACAAGCAGGACCTGCTCCTTGTACTCCCTGACCTTGCACAGCGTCTATGATAGAAGGGTGACTGGCGGAACGCAAAGTTGTCCAAGCCTTGCAGCCAACTGTGTGCCAGTGCAACTAGCAGTGAGAGGTTTCTGGAGAGGCAAACAGGTCTACATGAGTGGCTCCAAAATGTCTCCAAATCAGCTGGATCGACATGCAATGGTGTAGACCAACTTGAAGGTAGTTGTATGCAACGGTCGCAGTGTTGTAAATGCATACCAGTAGCAGACCACACGCCTCCGGTAAGACTAAGGTGGGCAACCCATACGCACGACACCAAGGCACTACTGGACTCTGGTGTGGAGGGTAACTTTTTGGATTTTAAACTGGCTCAACAACTCCACATACCCCCTCACTCAAAAGATATCCTTCAATGTTCTTAATGGAAAGAAACTCCCCTACATTTCTCATGTCCACGGATCCATAACCCTCATTACTTCTGGCAACCACTCAGAGAGCATTACATTCCTCCTCATGGACTCACCTCTGGCACCCGTAGTTCCTGGTCAGCCCTGGCTCACTCTGCACAATCCCAGTGTCGATTGGGTACACAATTCCGTGTCTGCTTGGAGTACCCCATGTCTTAAGTCTTGTCTTGTGTCTGCTTGTTCGTCTGTGCCTGTTTCTGTGTTCCAGGAAAAGGCAATGAAATTTGTCTAACGTGCCCGAGGAGTACCAGGACCTGAGGGAAGTATTCAGTAAGTCCCGGGCTGCTTTTCTACCTCTGCATCGTCCTTACAACTTTGCCATAGACTTAGTACCGGGTAAGACTCTGCCTAAAGGGAAGTTATATTCACTTTCTGTTCCAGAGAGGGAGTCTATGGAGAAATATATTTCGGATTCTCTGGCATCCAAGTTCATTCATCCTTCCTCATCTCCGGCAGGGGCGGGGTTCTTTTTGTGGGGAAGAAGGATGGATCTCTGCAACCGTGTATCGATTACCGGGGGCTGAACAACATCACGGTAAAGAATACTTATCCTTTGCTGTTGACGTCTTCAGCCTTCAAACGGTTACAGGGAGCATCCATTTTCACAAAATTGGATTTACGTAATGCTTATCATTTGGTCCGCATAAGGGAGGGCGATGAATGGAAAACCACATTTAATACCCCTAGGGGGCACTTTGAATACTTGGTCATGCCCTTCGGGCTGTCCAACTCCCCAGCGGTCTTCCAAGCACTCATCAATGACATGCTGAGAGATATGGCTGACCAGTTCATATATGTTTACCTGGATGACATATTGATATTTTTCATCTTCTCTCCAGGATCATGTTCAGTACGTCAGACGAGTGCTTCAGACGTTGCTAGAGAATGGGCTTTTTTATGCACAGTCTGTTCCTTTCCTAGGGTACATCCTCTCGTCTGAGGGAGTGCGTATGGATCCTGACAAGGTTAGGGCTGTGATAGATTGGCCAAGTCCAGATTCACCGTAAGGCCCTACAGAGGTTTCTGGGGTTCGGTCGTGATAATTGTCTCTGATTACTTATCAGGTGTTTTCCAAATTCATCAGGCATTATAGGAGAAAACTCAGAGCTGTTATTTTGGGAAAAGGACATTGCAATAATTGGGTGCCAATAATTGTGGCCACCATCAACTAGAGAAAACATTTATTTCACAATTAAATTTTGGAATGAAAAGTCAAAAGGATAAGCAATGCAAATTTATTTTCACAGCAGCCTTTGCTCATTGACTCACAGTCAATAATAGTGGAGGGCACTGTACCAAAAAGTGCACTATACCACGGTATATTCCATAGATATGTATAACATATAACTGAACAAGCCAAATACAAGTGTTCATAATCTCTCTCTCTCTCTCTCTCTGTCTCTCTCTCTCACACACACACACACACACATGTATACAATGCCCTTCGCTAACATGGGCACCCTTAAATGGTTGTGAAAAAAAAAATCTGCATTGTTTATCCTTTTCTCCGATAATCCCTAAAGAGTTTGGAGAACACCTGATAAAAGATCAGAGACCATTCCTTCATACATAATCTCCTTCAGATTCAAAGCTCCATAATGTTGCCTGTTCCCGGGGTTTTTTTTTTTTTCTCTATAGAGTTCAGGTCAGAAGACTAGGACTGGCAAAAGCTTCATTTTGTGCTCAGTGACCCATTTTTGTGTAAATGTTGATGTTTGTTTTGGGGCAGCTGTGGCCTAATGGTTAGAGAGTTGGACTTGTAACCCAAAGGTCACAGGTTTGAGTCTCGGTGCTGGAAGGAGTTGTAGGTGGAAGGGAGTGAATGAACAGTGCTCTCTTCCACCATCTATACCCATCGCTGAAGTGCCCTTGAGCAAGGCACTGAACCCCCAGTTGATCCTCGGGCACTGGATATATAGCTGTCCACTGCTCTGGGTGTGTGTTCATGGTGTGTTCACTTCTCACTGCTGTGTGTGTGTGTGTGTGTGTGTGTGTGTACTTGGATGGGATAAAGCAAGTTCTAGCTTTGTCTGACAACTGAATATGCTGGAGTTTGTTTTTGGATGAGCAAGGAGCATTTTTACTGAAACCCTCCTGAACAACATGTGGTGATGAAAGCACTTATCTTTCTCTTGTGTGTATTTAACTCCATTATTGCTAAATTTAATGGCATTTTCTCTTATACTTCAAATTTGCTTGAAAATATGGTTTGTAATTTTGTATTGTAGTAATGTATTGTAGTAGTTTGTAGACAAATTACTTGTATTTTAATTAAATGCATTTGATTAGAAAGTATTTGTAATTTGTAACAACACTTTTTGATGCATTTGTGCTCAACTCTGGTTGAGATCTGTTATAAAACTCTAGAGGTATGAGAGAAGCAGGACTTCTGCAAAAGGCTCTTTTAAATATAAGCATCAAGGAGAAACAATGTTGAAGATATATATTTTATATCTATCAGAAAAATAAAATGTGTCATTTGTAAAATAAATGCATAATATTTGTTATCAATACATGATGTATTGATAACAAATAGTATGCGTTTATTTTACAAATCACTACTTCTCATATTTCTTACAAATTTCCCAGTTTTGTAATTTTCAGTTTGCCAGAATCATCTGTCAGCACAAGTTGTGATATGCATAAAAAGGTGGTTATTTTCCATCCTTTCAAACCTCTAATGGAACCTTTAATTATATCACGTCAAATTGTTCTCAATGTCAGTGGCAAGTCATAATTTGTCAGTCTGACATTGACATGTTTCCAAGTTTAATTTACTGCAATTTACTGAGAATTCTACACATTGTGTTTCCTCATTTGTTAACTCATGAAAAACTTATTGACCTTATTTATCTGCCTTTGTTTTGATACTAGATTATATTTGCAGTAAATATTGGAGATATGTTTGATGTGTTATTCATTGTATATCTTCTCAGTAATTTACAAAATCACAAATGTTCAGAGAGGATCTAATTGAAACAATTAAAAAAACCAATTATAAAATAATATTAATAATAGTATCTCAATTATTTAAAAACGGGTAGATGGGTGGGTGAATGCGTGCGTGTATTCGTGTGTGTCTGTGTGTGTGTGTGTGAGCGAGCCAAATGCATTAGATAGAATAATGAGTAATAATATAGTCTCACATGTGCATTTATTCTTTATATTGGGGGGCATTTTCAAATATCACCTATGATATTTGTATGGAGACATTGAATAAATTTAAAGTGTGAATGGTATTTGTAATCTGGCTCATACAGGTTTAGATTAAACTCATAAATCTGCCCTTATATTCATGAATGTTGCTTAAAAGTCATGATAGCATACCTGACTGTATCTGCTTTCAGTGTCAACAAAATTATGGACACTGAGACTTCATCTTTCCATAGTTTTTGATTTCCCAAAGCCCTTTATTCCATTACATTCTTTTGATTTTGCTTAGGCAAGCATCACTACTTCTACTGTGGCTGCTAGGTGGACACTTTACTTTCCAACTTGCTATTTTCACTTGGTGATTGAGAAAATGTGTAAGAGATTTACATTAAAGGTGGGAACCAAGATTATATCTGGAAACAAGAATTTCATAAACTTTAAGAAACTAACTAGTGACCACCCACAACACCCTAGCAACCATACAGCAATGCACTTAAAATCAATAACCTGCTGGCTTTTTTTCCCATTAGAACATAAGGCATCTTGTTCACTTTCATCAGCACTGTCCTGCAACTAAAAGCTCTACTACAATATAAACGAGCATCTCTCTGCTCTGTCAGAAGATGCTGCTGGTTCCACTGGTACTGAACATGCAGTATGCACTTAAAGTGACATGAACGCTTGACACCCCCTCTGCATCACCTGCCTTTCAACTGTTAGTCTGGGTAGGTTATTCTGCTACAATTATAAAGATGGCATGTGGGTTTTATGGTGATTAATAATATAAAAGCCTGCGATTGTTCTAATATTGCTGTTCAGTTGCTCCTTCAGATGTTCAGATAATTAGATGAAGTCTACCCAGGAAATCCCATAAACCAGAAAAAAGACTGTAATTGTGTAGCCTGTGTAAATATCTTTAATAAAATCACAATAATTTTCTTATTATGTAAACTTAAATTTAGGTCTTTGTATTTTCTAAAATCTGGAGTGCTGCTTGACTAGACATATGTGCAACATGCAAAATGAAAAACTAGTTAATTTTATGTTTAAAACACTATAATTATGGGTTTTGCATAGAATTTGACATATCAGAATATCTGACCAGGAAACGTTCTCTGAAGGTTCTGGCAAGGTTATCTTACAGTAAAGAATGTTTGTTCTAACTAGAAGATATCTGGTCTTCACTAATGTTCTTAAAATATTAGCTCAAAAAATTACACATGTATCGTAAATTGATTTTTTTTTTTCTGAACCGTTTTGGTTGGCCGTTTGTCTAGAATTTTTTCAGATAACTTTAGATTTAGATCTTTATAACTTGCAAAACATTTTTAATCCATATTTTTGAAAACTTTGAGTATGCAAGACTTCTGATTCACGGGGAAAAATGTGAAGAGGCGTGTTGGCTAAGACTGGGCACAAGAATGATGGCTCAGTCACAATAACACTTTAGGTTTTTTTTTTTTTTTTTTTTTGACCAAATGGTCTCAAAGTGTACAAAAATCCCAAAGATACAAATTAATTAATTAATGAAATAAATAATGAAATAAATACTTAGAACTATAAATACTTAGAATAATAGAACGACTGAATAAATGCACTTCTTGTCAAGAGAAAAAATGACGAAAGCATCAGTTGTGAGACTGGTGGTCAACCCTAGCCACGCCCTGTGTTAATTGCGTTAAATATTCTTAATGCATTCAACTGAAAAAATTAATTGCCTGCATTCATGCTATTTGTTACACCACTAATATATATATATATATATATATATATATATATATATATATATATATATATATATATACACCTGCATTACCAACATAGGGTACTACCTAGGCTTCTCTGGCCTCTGCTTATTTATGAGATATCTGTCGGTACCTTTGAGGGAACCTATTTAAGGAGGTGGCTGGGCATCGCAAGATGCTTCTGCTCCATTGGCTTGTACAGCACAGGCTACAAGCTGCAGTTGCCAGTGACATCAGTGGTTGAGGTATACAAAGCGGCAAAAACATGCCAGGCCATGATGCAGGGAAACAGTTGTGACAAAAGAGTAAAAAAAAATATGGTGGGAGGGTCTATGAGAAAAGGCCTTGACGTGGTAGGACATCTGGGCCATGGAAGGACACCAGATAAAGTATTTGATTTGTTCTGTCTACGATGTCCTGACTAATCCATCAAAACATCTTATTTGGGGGATGGCAGAGAGCCCCAGTTGCACACTGTGTGGAAAGCCTTAAGCATGTCCCCTCAGCATGCTAGTCAAGCTTGGCAGATGGGAAATTCCGGTGGCTTCATGACAAAATCCTGTCTCAGTTGGCAGGTGCTATGGAACAGGCAAGGACGAAAGTTAAAAAAACAACTGACAGGCATCATTTTATTCAGGAGAGAGCACTGCAGCATGACAGAGGAGCATAGTGGTCCTGGCCTCAGCAAATGACTGGGAGATGCGGGCGGACCTGAATAAGCAGCTTAAATTCCTAGACAACATAAAACACACTTGCATCAGACCAAATATTGTGCTCTGGTCCAGAGTTACCAAGCAGGTGGTGCTCAAACAGTTAGCAGTAGCCTGGGAAGAGAGGATGAAGAAGGCACATCAGCGCAAGCTAAAAAAATTTCAAAGCCTTATCCTTGACAGCCAGCAAAATAGATTGAAGGCCTGGAATCTACCAGTAGAGGTTGGCCTGGGCTGCTGTGGATTGAAGGGATGGCCAGGAAAAAGCTGGTAGGCAAATGTGACCGATCAGACAAACAAACAGCATCTGCTGTAGAGCCCTCCCGAGGTGTCATGGGCTTAAAACTAAGAAACACCAAGGAAGGTGGGGGGAGGTGGTTTGTGTTCACCTGATGACCGGTTATAGCTACCAAACTCCTTTACCATTGAGAGATGTAGCTAAGCCTTGACCTGGCCCAGGGAAAAAGGACGGTGCTTGAAAGGAGGAGAGGAGAGGAGAGGAGAGGAGAGGAGAGGAGAGGGCGATCGATCATTTTATTTCAGGTAGGCCACGTCAGTCAAGTTTGCATCAGCTGATGAGCAGCTATTCCTGTCGTGTGCCAATCCAGTTTCGACACCTTTTACAGCGGTCTATTTAAATCCCATTCATTCAGCCTCTCTTCTGCTATTTGGCTGCTCACCAGCTTGCCACTTCTCACTGCCTCCTCCATCCCCAACTACTCCTAGCAAGGATCTATATTATAGTCAGTTATCTGTTTGACATTGTTTAACAAGTACATGGTAATAATCCTTCATGTATCTGACCTTTTCCAACAAACTAAAAATTGTGAACTGTAATAGAGATACAGTCATGGCCAAAAGTTTTGGCAGTGACATAATTTTTTTGCTTAGCAAAGCTTGCTGCATAAGCTGTTGTGGTGTTCATTCACATTGTTTCTAGATTATTGTGAAGAGTTATTTTATGCATTTTAAATTATTGCTAGAGTGATCAGATTAATTTTAAATAATTGCTAAAAGCTTAATTGGCCAAAAAATTTACCTTAAAAAAAACAACCTACGACTACATATGACTATACATATATATGCATTGAAGAAGTCTTTAGGATGTCCCAGAGTGTCCAGCAAGCACCAGGACTGTCTCCTCCTGAGGAGTCAGCTACAGAATCGTGTCTCCACCAATGCAAAGCTTGCGCTGTAATGGCAGCGGATTGGTGTGAGAGCATGTGCACACACAGTGAGGCCAAGGATTTTGGACAATGGCCTGGTGTCAAGAAGGGCATCAAAGAAGCAAATTCTCTCCAAGAAAAACGTAAAGGACTTAAATTTTGCAGTAAGTACAAGGATTGGACAGCAGAAGACTAGTGCAAACTTATTTTCTCTGATGAAGCTCTCTTCCAATTGTTTGGGACATCTAGGAAATCGATTTTTCGGAGAAGAAAAGGTGAATGCTACTGTGACAAGTGTGATATGTGGAGGGACAGCTGCCATCAATGAAGGAGTAGAGGAGACCGTAGCCTGCTGCCATCTGCCATGATGGGGAAGAGAGTGATGACAGTGCAAAACGAGAGAGGACCAGGCATGGACTTTATTTTATTTTGGTTCTGTTTGTAAGCGGCAGTCGCTGTGAGGGACTGTCGCACTAATTTAAGTTTTGTTTATTTTATGATTAAAATCATTAAATGTTTGCCTGTTCCCGCCTCCTTCTTCCCGAAGTGCAAACTGTGTTACAGATACCATGAGTCCTGTGCAGTGGTAACAGTGAAGCATCCTGAGACCATCCATGTGTGGGGTTGCTTTTCAACCAAGGGAGTGGGCTCTCTCTTGATTCTGCCCAAAAACAGTGTCATGTGCTCAGGACGCAGTCTTTTCAGACTCCGGCACCAGGACACCACAGACCCTGGGTCCACCCATATTGGAAGACAGGAGCCAGGCCCTGGGCAACAAACTCTCCCCCTCTTCCGCCACCGCTCTTCGGGATCTCCACCAGGAAGGGCGACGAGAGCATTGGCGCTATCGCGCTGCACGCGGGGGTTGACAACAACAAGATGAGGCAGAGGAAAACACTGAAGAGGGACTTCAGGAGCCTGATCGAGATCACCTGCGACGATGATCTTCATGTCAGGACTGTTTACCATGTATTGATGAGGACATGAAAGGTTCAGTAGACATTTTGTTTTGAATTAATGGTTATTGTCATGGTGTAAATGGCAGAAACTGCTCTTTGTTAATAATTGGAATCTTTCCTGAGATCGTCCTAGACTTTTTCTTGCTGATGGCCTCCACCTCGGACAACATCTCCAGCATGCTATGCTCCATATGACTAGTAAGCCAGTTGTCAAATAACTGCTATGATGGCTTTTGTTCTACCTGAGTAATCTATAGAAGTACTTGTGCTGTTCTATCTATAAAGACTGTGTCCGTTCCCAGAATAATGTAAAAATATAAATTTTATGCAGGATCTAGAAAAAAATCTGATCGTGATTAAACCATAAAATTGTAAAATAAATGAACAAAAACTACTAAACATTAGGTCATTTGGACCCAAAGCAGTTATTGTAAATGAAACTATCACAGATTAGATTTGATGCACTCTGCTTGACTGAAAAACCTGCCTGGCTAAAACCAAATGATATTGCGTCCCCTTGGAATTATAATGTTCTATCTGACATTTTTGTCAAAATTGAGTTATTCACATATTCTTATTCAGTGACAACTTATTTATATTATGTGATAAATTTTATTAATGTTTTGTACATTTTGGGACTTTTTATTTAAATAAACAACAAAGTTGTATCTATACAGTTGAATGGAATGTAAAAACTTTGAAGCTCAAAATCTCAAAACTACTCGGAATGCAGATAGAACCTTATAATTCTAAAGGGACGATTGGTCTAAATTAATCTACTCCACCAAGATACCGTTATAAGCATGAGCCCTGTCAGACTCTCCATGGCAGCAGTGTTGAAAAAGTATATAGTGATATTCACACTGTTATTCAGAAAACAGGATACAGGTTTAACTCATTCAAAATACTTCTGCTTAATGTTTCACTGTCAGATATGTAAAATAAATCTATTGTATCTCTTGCACTGGCTACTGTGTACAGACCACCAGGGCTGCATATAGAATTCCCAAAATAATTTGCAGCTTTCCTTTGAGACTGGTTACTGTTGATAAAGCGCTAATTGTCGGAGATTTTAACATTCACATTGAAAATGCAAATGATGCATTAGGACTTGTGTTTACTTACCTAATAAACTCGTTTGGAGTCAAGCAAATGTTACAGGGCGTACTCATCATTTTAATCATATGCTAGATTTAATTATATCACATGAAATCAGTCTTACTGATATAGATATCATACCTCAAAGTGATGATGTTAATGCCCATTTCATTCTATTGTGAATGCTCAGATTACTAATATTAACTATATGGCTCCGTGTTATCATCTAGGAAGAACTATTATTCAAACCACTAAAGATATATTCACAAATAAACTTCCTGATTTATCTCAACTGCTTTCTGTACACATAAATACACATGAACTAGATGAAATGACTTGCAAAATGGGCACCATATTGTCAAATACATTAGAAGCTGTTGCCCCCATCAAATCGAAAAAAAGGTTATAGAAATGCGTAATACAACAGTAATACCTATTCTCTCAAGAAAGAAACTCGTAATCTTGACTGCAAATGGATAAAAACTAACTTGGCAGTTTTAAGAATTACATGGAAAAACAGTATGTCCAGCTATAGACAGGCTCTAAAAGCTGCCAGGGCTGATCATATCCACAAACTCATAGAAAATATCCAAAACAATCCAAGGTTTTTATTTAGCACGGTGGCTAGATTAACAAACAACCAGACACCACCCTATCTAAATATTTCCTCACAATTTAATAGAAACTACTTTATGAATCTATTCACTGATAAAATAGATACCATCATAAATACAATAACAAATGTAGATTCTACAGTGTCTAATACTTCAGCTTCATTCATTGTGCTCAAAGATAAACTGCAGTGATTTACAACTATAGGACAGAAATAGCTAAATAAACATATTTATTAGATCCTGTACTCAATAAATTACTGAAAGAGTTGTAGGCCTGTAGCAGAAGAACCACTTCTCAATATTCTTAACTCGTTGTTATCTTTAGGTCACATCCCCAAACCATTCTAGCTGGTGGTTATTAATCCTCTTATTAAGAAACCACAACTAGATTCTCATGCACTGGCAAATAACAGACCCATTTAAAATCTTCCATTTATTAATAACATTTTAGAAAATGTTGTGTCTGCTCAATTGTGCTCCTCTCTGCTAAAAATAAAATAAATAAATAAAATAATAATAAATATAATAATTATAATTATCATCAATTACATTATGGGGTGCCACAAGGATCTGTGCTAGGTCCTCTGCTATTTTCAATATACATGTTGCCCCTTGATAATATCGTTAGAGAATATGGGATTAGTTTCCACTGTTTTGGTGATGGTACTCAAATATATCTCTACCAGACCAAATTAATCTTCCAAATTATCTAAGCTAACAGAGTCTGTTAAAAATTTTAAAGATTGGATTACCAATAATTTTCTCCTAATAAATTCAGATAAGACAGAGATATTACTTTATGGGACACAAAAAAAACAGTACACAGAATCTATTGGATTACAATTTGCAACAAGATGGATGTACTATTACTTCAACTACAGTCGAAAATCTGGGTGTAGTTATTGGATGTAGCGCCGACAAGATGGCAGCAGTTCAAAGAGGGAGTGCGCTGGATGTGAGGGGTCCAGAGTGATTTTGCCAGCCCTTTTGCTCACTCTGGATAAGTACAGTTCTTGAATAGAAAGGAGGGTTGTACCAATGATTCGCTCAGCAGTCCGGACTATCCTCTGTAGTCTTCTGAGGTCAAATTTAGAAGCTTAGCTGAACCAGACAGTTACTGAAGTGCAGAGGATGGATTCGCTGATAATGGAGTAGAACTTATTCAGCAGCTCCTGTGGCAGGTTAAACTCCCTCAGCTGATGAAGGAAGTACAACCTCTGCTGGGCCTTTTTCACAATGGAGTCAATGTGAATGTCCCACATCAGGTCCTGAGAGATAGTGGTGCCCAGGAACCTGAATGACTCCACTGCAGTCACAGTGCTGTTCATGATGGTGAGTGGGGGAAGTGCAGGGGGGTTTCTCCTGAAGTCCACGATCATCTCCACTGTTTTGAGGGTGTTAAGCTCCAGGTTTTTGAGAGTGCACCAGACAGCCAGCTCTTTAACCTCTTTGGCTAGTACAACACAACCCCCAGATTAACTGGTCAGACGTTACCATTTTGTCATGGAAATTGTCCTGTCATGTTGAGTGTTTAACCTCTGCTGTTCCACCTGTATCTTTTGTTTCTGTTTTTCAGGAGGAGCCGGTGATTTGTCTGGAGTCCGGGAGGTTTATCACGTTCTGCGGGAGGTCTTTAGTCGAGCCCGAGCCACCTCCCACCAAACTGCTGCTGTCACTTGAAAACTGGAAACCATACAACTTCCATACAACATGTTCAATGAAATCAATTTGGGCAGGGACTATCTGTTAAGAGATAATCTGTTAACTATCTGTCTGACAAATGGAAGACAGTTTTTTTTTGCAACAAAATTAAAATTTTGTTAATTTCGCAGTTTCGCTCAGTATTGTTAGTGGTCCAAAAGATACATATTACAACTTGAAACATATGCTAGAGTTCTGTCCATGGAAATTCACTGCTACTTTCTCAAGCTGCCTCAAAATCACGTTTTGAATGTTTTTTTAACATGGGACACAGAGAAACAGAGACAGAGAAGGATACGTGCTAATCACACTGAATGGCTGCCAGTGTGTCGCCCTTTTATCATGCTCACAATGGTGCCACACTGACATTAAGCTCCGTCACTGTCATCGTATCAATGGTGAACACATCATCTATCACCCGAATCCAGGAACACCAACTCTTCTTTTCCCGTCGTCCTCTACAGCTGATACGACAATCCCATTTTTTCCCCAGTTCAGCCAGAGGAAGTGCAAAAAATATGAGCCGGGCTTTATCACGTAATATAAAAGATAAGAAACAGAGAGACAGCTGAGAAAGGTCAGGCTGAGGCAGTTAAGCAACGGGCTGAACAGACAGTGAAGGTCACAAAGATGTTGGATGAGATCTGCTTCACTATAATGACATCTGTGCCCTGAGCTTAATTGTGTCACTGCGATATCTGTCCACCTTTTGGATTTTGTCCCTCAGGAGCTTCTGCAGAGACAATCACTTTTATATTGTAAGAGAAGTTTTAATGTGACTGTTCCTCTGGGTGACGTGTGGTTTGATCATAAGGTTAGGAGATCATCTGCTAAACCTTTGACCTCATGCAGCATGAGACTAATAGATACAGCATTTAGTATCAGATACAGCACTTAGTGGCAGCTTCGGATATATTTATACGTTTATGCATTTAGGAGATGCTTTTATGTAAGTGACTTACAACAAAGAACATATTCATATCGCACAATACCAGGTTTTATTATTATTCATCTTCACTAGAAAACAAGGTAGAAAATAATTCACAAACATGCTATTCAGAAAGTCATCTGTTAGGCTTTCTGCACAATTCTAAATGCATAGAGGAGAATAAAGGCCACGGTATACTTCAAACGAAGTTCAGTTTCGTTCTTCGTTTGGGGGCAAAAAGAAGTTTGAAAAGGCTGAGCGACGGTATACTGTTTCTGAACATTCCGACACCCCCCGCTCTGCTGAAGGCGGGGTGTAGATTAATGTAAACATGACTTGCGACGCTCGCACGTGCCCCCAAAACACAACAACGATGAAGTGTAGGCAATCTAGGTGTGAGACGGGCACCAATGGTCAGAATATTATAGACGAAAGAATAATGTTTAGCAGCAGTTCAGAGTCAAGTATCATTTTTGGAATACAAAAGAACCATAATCAGTCCTTTATGGGAAGTGTGAATGGCTCATAGTCTGTAAAACTTTAGCATGATGTGGAAAAAAATATTGGAGTCAGTTTGTTAATTAATTTTATTAGTGTTCATTTATTATATTAAACTGGATAAATTGTTACACCTTTTTATATTTTATGTGGTGTCATGATTTACTTTTGATAAAAACAAAGGTTTATTATTGTATGTTTGTATGGCATTTAATTTATTATATACCCTTTAATTTTGCTTATTGAAAGAACAACAGCAGGAGCAGCATTATGTTGTAACATTTATTTAAAACATGTATTAGATAACTTGCTACCTTATATCTTTACTGTTCCCTTTCATTCTTTTCATGGCTTTGGAAAACTTGTCTCGGATGTTTCTCTGCGTCGCTTTTTGCATAACTCCGGGTCATCAATCCCAGGGAACACATGGTAGTAGAAAATTGTTAGCCTGAATGCAATATACGTCGCTTTGGATAAAAGCGTCTGCTAAATGCATACATTTAATTTTAATTTAATTTAATCAAGCAACACAAAGCTTCGTTGCTATTTCTTTCTAGGAATTAATGCTTTCTCTGAGCCTCTCCGCTAGGTGATCGTACAGGTGCGGATATATCTATGCAGCTCAGCTATTCGATACTCGACAGTTTCGACAGTGTATTTATGTTGCTAGTGATTAGGCCGGAGATATTGTTCTCTCTTGCCTGACCTCCATTGAATGAGAAATGAACCGGGAAAAAAAATATTAAAAATCGCACATTAAAGAAGGTGGAGTTTCAGAACACACCCACCGATTGCGTAACCACCACGGACCAATAGAAACTCAAAGATGTTAAGGAGCCGAAACAAACTCCCCCAGAAAGTTCGCTTTGGTCAGCTGTTTCGAACTGCCGAAACGAACTCAAATCTAACTTTGTTTCGGTCTGATTTTGTTAAAAATGACATCATATCAGTTTGTTGTTCGATTTCGTTTGAAGTATATTGGTGCCTTAAGTGTAAACATAAAGCTCTAAATACACCTCTCATCCTAGTTTTCCTCATCTACTTTGTGATCAACAAACAAGGGCTGCATGATAAATCGTATGTGATTATCATGCACATCTTGTCAGTAAAGCCAGTTCTGTGATTAATGGTACCAGTAAATCTCCACCGCGTGCTTTCAGATGGAAATTATTCAGATGCATTTAATACACAGAGCTGTAGATCACTGACAAGCTGTGTGTGTGTGTGTGTGTGTGTGTGTCTTGTCACAGGGTGATGTGATGCGACTTGTGCAGCAGTGCAGCAGCAGGAGACAGTTTGCAGCTGCATGCTTGTCTCCCTGCTTACAGCCTGCTGCCACTGGCTAGCCTTGTGGTGAACAGGGGAGCAATTTATAAGTCTCCTCTTGCCAGTACATAGCCTCTTGGTGGGGGATCTCAGAGTTTCAGTGGTCCCCAGAGGCTGTTAAGGCCAGCCACTGCCCTGCTGCCTTGCAGGTTAGTCTATTGAGATCATGGCTAGGTGGGCACACCCTGAGAAAAAAAGGCGTGTGTTTGGAGGCACACATTAGGTGGTCCTTAAATATTTTGGAGTTCCGGCAGCCTCCTGCAACCATATTGCAGGTCTGGTCGTCTTGGGTTTCCCTTGCCATCAGGATATCCTACATTGTGGTGAAGATAGTGTTTTTGGGGGGCTGCGCATCCCCTATGCCACTTTAAATACTTTCATTTGCGCTGGTCTTCACGTCTGACCATGGTGTACTCTGATCGTATACTTGGTTTAAGTCTGGCGGTGATGGGGTATCTGCTGACGGGAGCAGGGAAGCATGGCCTGGAAAGTTCTAGCTAGAATCCTGCACAGCAGTGGCATAGGGTATATGGTTGCTAGCAGGTGGGAATGAGTGGATGCTGCTTTCTGGAGACCCCTGTGCGACTGAGCAGCCTTATTGAGGTGGGGGATCTCAGAGCACTGCTCACCCTATCGGGGAAGGGCCTAGAAAAGGTGGCCTAAAAACTGTCCACTCTTTCATCTCCTGGGTAGGTTACCGCACCTACTAGGAATTCCGTCATGCGGTCAAAATAAGAAAACTATATCTTTCAAATTGGCAACATGGAATGTTAGGACTCTGAAGGATAATGATGCCAGTAGACCTCACAGGAGGACCGCACTGATTTCTGAAGAACTAAAGCGCTATGATGTGGATATCGCTGCCCTTAGTGAAACAAGGCTTCTGGGTGAAGGTTCATTGAGAGAAGAGAGAGGAGTGTACACATTTTTCTGTAGAGGTTATCCCCCTGGCAGCAAGCATAAGCATGGTGTGGGAATGGCATATAAGAACAGTCTCCTATCCAGTCTCGCTGAAACATCTATTGGAGTAAGTGAGAGGTTGATGACCCTCCGCATCCCTCTAGCAAATTCTCACTATGCTACTCTATTAAGTGCATATGCACCCACACTGCCATCAGACGAGAGTGTAAGATGGATGGATTATATCAGTTATTGGATGACACCCTTCACCATATCCCTAGGAATGATAAGATTTTTCTTCCAGGTGATTTTAATGCTAAAGATTATGTAATGATAAAACCTTCATATTCATCCGGAAGAAGGAGGCGGGAACCGGCGGACAATCAAAAACATTTTAATAACAAAATAAACACAAAACAGCGCACCAGCCCCTCACGGACGACTGGTGCGCATAAAATAAAAACCAAAACACAACTAAAAGCCCAGGCCTGGTCCTCTCTCGTCCTTCACTGTCGTCGCTCCAGTTTTATATCCTTCCATCTCCTCCATGGGCCTCGAGACCGGTGGGACGAACAGGTGTAGTTCATCTCCAATCACTCCCCCGGCCTCGCTCCCATGTCCCTCGGCCCCGCCCCACTCGTCACATACCCCCATCGCCCCTCGCAGGCCGGGGGGTACTCCCGAGACTGCGCTCTACTCCCCCCCCCCTCCCTCCGGGGGGGCCGCTCCCGGGGACCTGCGGGAACCTGGGGGTAGGACAGGCGAGGCGAGAGAAAAGGAGATGGAAGGAGGAGCGACAGAGACGAGAGAGGGGAGAGAGGAAAAAAAAAAATAAAATTCCGGTTCCCAGACGCACCGCTGCTCGGCCCTCCACCAGCTGGGTGATCTCCTCCGCGGTGCCTGGCGGTGGCACTGGACGGCCCTCGGCGGACGGCACGACACTCCTCCGCCGCCCGGTGGACGGCGACGGCTCCTCCGGTTTTGGGCAGCCGGCAGGAGTCCCCCGTTCCCTGCTCCTCCCCGTTCCGGCGGATGGCAGCAGGCTCCGGCCACCTGGCGAACGGCGCCGACTCCTCCGCTCCCTCACGGACGGCAGCCGTCTCTCCACATCGTGGGCGGCCGGTAGCGAGCTCGCCCGTCCCCGGCAACTCGCTCCAGTCCACCGCCTCGAGCGTCCATGGCGGCACACCCCTCGCCAGCTCGATGGCACCGCGGATTCACCACAGCGGCGAGGGATCTTCAGCAGCGCGTCCCTCCTTCTCCCGGGCTTCGGCACCACTGTAACGATATCAACCTTCATATTCATCCGGAAGAAGGAGGCGGGAACCGGCGGACAATCAAAAACATTTTAATAACAAAATAAACACAAAACAGCGCACCAGCCCCTCACGGACGACTGGTGCGCATAAAATAAAAACCAAAACACAACTAAAAGCCCAGGCCTGGTCCTCTCTCGTCCTTCACTGTCGTCGCTCCAGTTTTATATCCTTCCATCTCCTCCATGGGCCTCGAGACCGGTGGGACGAACAGGTGTAGTTCATCTCCAATCACTCCCCCGGCCTCGCTCCCATGTCCCTCGGCCCCGCCCCACTCGTCACAGATTAGTATTGACCAAGTTCACAGGCTCTCATATGTGGATCAACTTACTATGTTGTGCATTTTCATCAGTTTCAATATGAAAAATAACTTTCATATTGATTCAATGGATTTACTGCATTTTGAGAGAAACAACAACAACAAAAAATTATTGCATTTTGGCATTTTTTATGTTATAAATAAATGAAAATCAAAACCTGGATTAGAATTGTTTACGTTATTATAACCTAAAGATGCTATGTGAAAGTTTGAAACAGAAAATAGTGGTTTTCATCTTGTCACTTTCTTGGTAAAGAAAACACATTTTTACTCAAATTAATCAAAATGTATTTATTTTTGTGTGTTTTGGAACCAAAAAATTTACAGGTGCATCTCAATAAATTAGAATGTCATGAACATGTTCATTTATTTCAGTAATTCAACTCAAATTGTGAAACTCGTGTTTTAAATAAATTCAATGCACACATACTGAAGAAGTTTAAGTCTTTGGTTCTTTTAATTGTGATGATTTTGGCTGTCCTCATATGCTATTGTGTCTTTTAACTTTGTCAGCATAGAAGTTTTGGTTGTTTTGTATTTTGTATTTAATTTTTTCTCATTTTCACCAAAGCTGCATTTATTTGATCCACCTATATATATATATAGTTAATACCAAATTTATAGTTTAATACCAATCAATGGCTTTAGCATACCTACCTACCATACTACCTCTTCAGTCAGTTTAAATAAAGAACTGCTCACTGTAGTTTTTGTCACTTTAATCAGACTGAATATGCTCTTTTGCACTACAATCATTTTATCGGCACTGTTTGTTTACTTCAGTGGTTAGCACTCTATGGGACATGTGCCTTATGCTGCTTTATTTAACTTATTTGTAACATTATAAATTTCTTTACTCTCACTTTTGATAAAATTTGTGCATCACTGCTGAATACAAATATTAATTATAAAAAAAAATAAAAAAGACACCATACTTTTGGCAGTGTGCACTGAAATTGGATGATGAAGGTTATGATGGTGCATCAAGTTCCTTAATATATATATATATATATATATATATATATATATATATTTTGCCCATGTGTATCTCTGAACGAATACTTGATTAATATTCTGCCATTTTCTTCATTCTGTTGTTTTTTCCTCCTCACTAATCGCGTAATTTCTTCATAAAGCTGCTGCAGAAGTAATGCACTTTGTCAAGCATCTCAGTCCTTTGATGTTTGCAGATCTTCTCTCAGTACCAGAGCTCATGTTCTCATGCATTTTGCCTTGAACCACTTTATGCAGCAGTTCTCTGTGGACTCATGGACAAACACTTCACTCACACTGTCTGTGTTTGCGCCATGGAGCTAATGTAAAACCAATACTGGAACTGTCTTAACATTATCCTGTTCATAATTAGTAATCATGTTCACATGCTGGTTTAAATGCACTTCTTTCATTTTGTGTATATATGGTGTATATGAGCTGTAAATGGATGATGTGTTTATGCTTTCATAAGAAGATAACAGTTCAATAAATAAATATATTGGTATATTTGACCATCAAGTCTTATATTTCAACCATAGTAAACAACCTAAAGTCAATACTGATAAATTGGTGTTGTTAATTTATCGCATTACTGATGATGTTTCCCAGCACATCTGCATGATGTATCTTTCACCTTCATATCTGGTTTAGGAATAGATAGAAATAGACTGGAATAGACAAACCCAACAGGATGACTTAAAGGGATAGTTCACCCAAAAATGAAAATTATGTCATTAATGATGTTGTTCCAAACCCGTCAGACAGTTTAAGATATTTTAGATTTAGTCCAAGAGCTTTCTGACCCTCCATTGAAAATGTATGAACGGTAAACTGTCTATGTCCAGAAAGGTAATACAAACATCATCAAAGTTACCCCTTGTGACATCAGAGGGTCAGTTAGAATTTGTTGAAGCATCGAAAATACATTTTGGTCCAAAAATAACAAAAATTACGACTTTATCCAGCATTGTCTTCTCTTTCGGGTCTGTTGTGAGTGCATTCACAACTCTGCAGTGACGCTGCTGACGTACAACATTGCTGACGTACGACGCTGCTGACATGTTATCTTTGTTATTGGGCGCACCAGAAAACACGTCGGCAGCATCATACGTTAGCAACACTGTGAATGCACTCACAACAGACTGTTATGAATCATGCTTATGAATTTTTACTTTTGGCTGAATTATCCCTCTAACTACTCAGCTTTTTAAAGTTGAAACACTTATTTTCTGAACATATCCTAAACCATGAAACGTTACCATTTCCAGGCATAGTCAAACTAGGCGGTTGTCTAGGGTGCCACAAGCTGGAGGGGGCGCCATTGAGCACATACACTGGCACTATATTTATCAATGTTGTGATAAAGAGTGGCACTGTAACACTGAAATATGATTGCCGCCACCACTGGATCCCACAAACATCACTGGGCTAGACTTGCTAGAGTGCGCTCAATCTGACGATGCCTGTTTGCATATTGAATCAGAGCACTGTCAATTGCTTCCTGATTGTTGTATGCAAAGTTTGCATTTGAAACACTCAGAACACCATTAGATGAATGGGATGAATGTCAGTGCTCTGGCAAGGTAACGTGTTTTATTATTTATTTTAATTATTATTTATATTTTTTGCCATGCAATAAAGCTAATTTCAAAGTTCAAAAAAAATATTACTACAGTAAAAAGTGCACAAAATCTATATTTTGTTTAGACAGTATTTGTGGCAGTCAAGAAATCATGTTGCAAATTTTGTTCCAAAAGGTGTGCGTTTTTGCACCAATGCATTGTTAAAGGATCAGTGTGTCTTGTAATATTCCCATATAAAACTTTAAAAGCCAATTGGTAAAGTAACATTCTGTAATTCACAAGATCAATCCATCCTTACCGCTTTGTCGAATTTAATGCATCTTTACAGAAGTGTCGAAATGCTGAATAAAATATTTTCAGTTCTAACAGGGAGCAACATCATACATATGGCCAGAGCATCACATTATTCAAAGGGGAAGTTGACGTGTCAATGAGTAACAAAGAAATACTGTAAATAGCTGCATTCTGATTACTTTTATTCCACTGATCGGGCTTAGCAAAATGAGTCACAATGAGCAAATTCTATTTATAATATCTATATATAAATTATAATTATCTATATATAAATTATTTACATTATACATTAAAAGGCCTTCAAAATTATGTATACTTAAATATGTGTGTGTATATATATATATATATATATATATATATATATATATATATATATATATATATATATATATATATACTTAGAATCGGACGAAAAATGACTGAGCTACACCTGTTTGAAGTCGATAGAGTCAGCAAAGTAAATTCTGATAAAAACTGATTTAAAGTTTTCTGAAGGTTCCAAAGCAAAATCACCTTGCAACATTACATATTTTCCCCCACTTTTTTTCTTATAAATCATTACTAGATTAATATTACCTATTTTATTGTATTTTATCGTTATTGTTATAAATGATATTTTTTTTCCCGAGCCTGTGGCAGGGGATACAGACCATTACGGACTACAGGCCCCCACCGCGGACCTGTGACAGCAATATCTCTTTGCTGAACGAGGTGAACGCCTTCTTCGCTCGCTTTGAGAAACAAAACAGCAAGTCCCACCTCCTCCCGGCGACTAGGTGATGACGCTGACCCCAGACAGCATGAGAAGATCCTTCAGCAGGATCAACGCACGCACAGCTCCAGGTCGTGTACTGAGAGACTGTGCAGTGGAACTCACTGATGTCTTCACAGACCCTTTAACATCTCACTTAGTCAGGCTGTTGTCCTCACATGCTTCAAAGCTACCACCATCATTCCAGTCCCGAAGAAGCCGTCTCCATCCTGCTTCAATGACTACCGTCCAGTTTCACTCACTCCTATTATCATGAAGTGCTTTGAACGGCTAGTCATGCACCATAACAAGTCTTATCAACCGAACCCCCCACCCACCCCCCGGACCCATTCCCATTGCTGTAGTGAGTGTCCCATTGGCCAGTGAGTGATTCCCTCTTTTGTTTTATCGTGTGATTAACATTACTATATATACATATATTAACAAAGTATAATGCATGGATCTAATATTATGTTACACATCCAATGTTTTTTCCCCTACAGTTTCCCAATTGTTCACTTGAGATAGAACAGATATATTTGCATGAATACTTAAATATATTTACCCTACTGTAAACCTGTGTATAGGCTATGTGTATCAGGTTAGAGCGCCATCGTAATCGTCTTTATGTGGCTTAATTAACACATTTTTGTGAAAACCTCAAATTGCTATTTAGAATTTTTTTATTTATTTTGTTTATAGCTGGGATTTTGCCTAGAGAGTCAAAATGGCTAGAAACGGCCCTGCCATGAAAAAATTACCGAGCAAGCCGGTGAATTGATGGAGACCACTGTGGCTTTATGGGAGCTCTGATGAGGTGCTATTAGCTTCAGGTGCTTCATCACAGGCTGTAAGCGGGACTCAGTATCTGTGCCGCCCGCCACCGCTGGAGGGGTAATAAGTGGATAACGGGTCATGATGACACAGGGAAATAGATCCTGCTTCACATTCGCCTCTAAGCATTACACTGATCACAGTTCTTCCTGCTGCTCTCACCAGTCCTGCTGTCCCGAGACACAGATATCAGCTTTTTCACCACACAGGTGCGACTCCACTGAAGTCTGACACTCTTTATTGGTCGGAGCTTCTTCCATAGCTCTGAAAAACTATTGGAGTTGTCATTTAAGTATCAATTTCATCTAACTAGTGTTCCCTTTCAATACTTCACTCGTACTGCGTCGAAGACGCTTATGGGGAAAAACTCATTTTTTCTCCTGAACTGAAGCCTTATTCAATCACGCAGTGAAACTGCACGGCCATTGGTTCGTGCAGTGTTATTAAAACAAACCAATGGCTCGGCAGCGGTGCTGCACGAACCTATGGCAGCGAAGCCCGCCAAAGCCCACCAAAATGGCTATATATTGGCCGCTTCGCCACAGGAATTCAGATTTCTTCTCCTTCAGCGACGACGTCACATCTCTACGCTGATTTCTACTGAACTGCTCGCCGTTGACACGCCTCGCACTGGAACGCAATTGCCGGTCCCCGCTGCAGATACATCGCTTCCCTGCGGCCATCCGGTGAGATATATTCAGAGGTGGAAAGTAACGAATTACATTTACTCGCGTTACTGTAATTGAGTAGCTTTTTTGTGTACTAATACTTTTTAAAGTAATTTTTTTAATCTGTAATTTTACTTTTACTTAAATATATTTTGTTTAAAGTATTGTACTTCGCTACATTTTAAAACACATTAATTACTGAGTAAAAAAAAAAAAAAAATAGCTCCCTGGAAACTACGGCAGTAAATAATGGGCAGGAGGGCAAACTGGCGCTAAAATCACAATAAAGATGCAGACGGTCAAAACAGGCGTTCGTGGTGCAGACACCGCTGAAAACGAAACCCCATCATATTCTGAAGTTTAACTCGAAGGAAATGAAGTGAACCCCTGGCCATATGTATGCTCAATTATGCAGTGTAAGCTGTACTTGCCTCCAAAAATCATCATGAATATATACATACATATATAACAGTTCAGTAAACAAGTTAATTAAGAGACTTACGTTTTGGACACCATATTGCCTTTTTAGCTCTATTTCTACAACAGAAAATAATTCCAAACACAGCCACCAAAGCACAGTTTTGCGTCTCTGAGCAACGTGACAGTGTTTCGTTTCTGAATGAATCAACAGTTTAAATGATTCGGTTCAATCGCAATGACTCACTTATTAACAATGACTTGCTGACACATACTGGCCATTTTAATTTCACATTTAAAGTATCTTTTAATTTTTTTAAATAATTAATTTCTTATCATTTCAAATGAGTATTCAACATTTTATGTCTTGTATATCAAAACATTATTCATGCATTTGTAACTGCAGGTTAAATGCATTCTTGTCCTGCACTAAACAGTGTAATACATCTAAATGCCACTTCCAATGAATCTTCTGCATTTCCTCTGCATTAAAAGATGAGTTTGTTGATACTGATTTGCCTGGTAACAGCCCAAATGTTTTATTATTCTAAATAACTGATTCCTTTAATTAAAAACAACTAGTTTGAGATTAATAGACCTATCCCAGTGGTGTCAAACTCAGTTCCTGGAGGGCCATAGCCCTGCAGAGTTTAGTTCTAACCCTGCTCCAGCACACATGTCATGTAGTTTTCAAATAAACCTAAATGATTAGATTAGCTGGATCAGGTGTGTCTAATTAAGGTTAAATCTGTGCAGGACTGTGGCCCTCCAGGAACTGAGTTTGACACCCTTGGCCTGTCCCATTTTTGACTCCCTCCCACTGTTAAAATGTAACTAAGTAATTTTTACTCTGAGTAAATTTTAAATGAGTTACTTTTTACTTTTACTTGAGTTGATTTTTAGACTGGTACTTTTACTTGTACTTAAGTAAAATTTCATTAATGTAATGGTACTTTTACTTGAGTAGAATATTTTTGTACTCTTTCCACCTCTGGATATATTGAAAGAGCAGATCTCTCTAAAAGAGCCTTTTCTATGGCGTTGTTTCAAATGCCGTCTCGTCATTGCAGCTCGTGCAGAGCCCCTCTGCACGCTGATGACGGGCACAGCGAGTGTGTCGCGTGCTTGGGGAAACCCCACGCTGTTGCACTCGCGGGGAATTCCTGTTGTCATTGTGAGAACATGAATATCGCCTCTCTGTGCTCGAGAATCGCTTTCTTTTCAGAGAGCGATTTTGCTCCTCGCACCCTCCAGGTTTCTTCCTCCCGCGAGCCAGCAAGGAAGAAAAGGTGGGGCAGAGGATTAAAGCAACAGGATGAAAGTGAGCTCACGCCGGCTCAGCCCCTGCGTGTCTCGTTTTCTCCGCCCAGAGGGGATTCCCCAGTTCTCTTTATTTAGCCAGACCAACGTCCCTCTGCTGCCGCGAGTGATCTGGTCATGTTTGGAGGGACTGAGGAGGAACTGCTAGAGCTGCTTCAATGCTTCACGGAGGCACAGAAGTCATCCCAGGCGATGCGACACTTCTTGCCAAAACGCGCTTCATCTGCCACTGCCAGTCACCCCAGACAGGTGCCGACTTGTCAGCCTCCCAAGCAAGCGCCCGCTGCTACCACCGCTGCCCAGCCTGTGGAATCCGAGCCCCGACACAGTTCTCGCTCGGCCACCAGATGGTTTCAGTTCCCTAAACACGTAGGACCCTGGCCCGAGGTAGTGCTGGACCCTGCACCGCCGCCGTCATCCTGATCTACAGGCAAGAAAGAGTAGGGGGCTAAGGGTGAATTTTTGCCAAGAGTTCGCTGTCCCCCAGCCAACAGATATCGGTTCTGGAACAGCTTTAGACTCAGTTACGATGAGGGCAACAATGGTGAATGAGTGCGACGCGGCTCTACATCGACTCGTGGCCTCTTTCAAAATAAGGGCTTCTCGTCCCCTAAAAACATTCCAGAAGTTGCTGGGCATTATGGCAGCAGCATCACCGGAGCTCGGGCTGCTACGAATGCGCCCCCTCTAATTTTGGCTGTAACCACATGTTCCACTTCATTTGTGGTGTCACGGACGCCTGAATATCAAGGTGAGTCAGGACTGCATTGGCCCTGACCCCTTGGAGGAACATGCAATGGATGGAACGGGGTGCCCCGCTTGGTATGGTCTGCAGAAGGAAAGTGATCTCCACAGACGCGTCCAACAAAGGATGGGGCCCGCTGTGCGAAGGGAAACCCGCTTTCGGCCGATGGTCGAAAGAGGAGAGCAGGCTTCACATCAACTGCCTCGAGATGATTGCAGTTCAACAAGCCTGCCAGAGCTTCCTGTCAGACCTAAAGAGCCACCACGTGCTGGTCAGATCAGACAGCATGACAGTGGTCTCTTACATAAATCACCAAGGTGGGCTGTCATCAACGTGTCTCTTCAGACTAACGTCACGACTGCTGGAATGGACCCAGAGCACGGGACTCCCGGAGCGTGTGCTAAACACAATTTCACAGACTAGAGCTCCGTCTACACGACGCCTCTATGCCTCCAAATGGTCTTTGTTCTCCACATGGTGCTCAGACCATGGCTAAAACCCGACCTCCTGTGACGTATCAGTGATACTGTCATTTTTACATGAGCTCTTGCAGAAGGGACGATCCCCCTTCATGCTCAAGGTCTACGTGGCGACTATAGCGGCGTCACACACCCTTATAGCAGGCCAGTCGGTGGGCAGAAATGACTTAGTCGTCCGGTTTATGAGAGGTGCCAGAAGGCTTCACCCGCCTTGCCCTCCCACTGTCCCTTCATGGGACCTGCCCACTGTACTGAGAGCCCTAAAGAGGGCCCCCTTTGAACCGGTACAGTCCATAGGCCTTAAGGCCCTGTCGCTAAAGCCCGCTCTGCTGTTGGCACTAGCGTCTGTTAAGCATGTGGGCGATTTGCAAGCACTCTCGATAAGCCCTAACTGCCTAGAATTCGGGCCCAACGACTTGAAGGTCATCCTGAAACCAAGGCATGGCTATGTACCAAAGGTGCTCTCCACACCTTTCAGAGCACAAGTGGTCACTCTCTCTGCATTACAAAACACAGAGGACGATCGAGAGCTGAATCTGCTTTGCCCAGTGGGGGCACTAAAAGTCTACATAGAGCGTTCTGCGCCGATAAGGCGATTAGAGCAGCTCTTCATATGCTTTGGAAACTGTGCCACAGGGTTACCGGTCTCAAAACAAGGCTTTCGAACTGGATTGTGGATGCAGCCTACTCTTCTTTGGGCCTGTAAAATCCAATTGGAGTAAGAGCCCATTCGACGAGAGCAGTGTCTTCGTCCTGGGTATGGTCTAGTGGTGTGACTATTGCAGAAATTGTTGGAACTGGTTGGAACTCGCCGTCCACATTTGCTAGATTTTAAAATCTAGACGTCCCGGCACTTCATGCTAGGGTACTTTCTGTGTAAAGGTCACCTTTTTGTCCTCATTTGCATGCTCTTGGCCATTCTTTGCCCAAGACTCAAACTCTGCTCGTATGCACTCGGTCCCTTTGGTACTGAGGCGATACGAACACGGGATGATCAGGCTAGGCCAGACGTAACCTCATTGAGCTTATTCTGCTCCTAGTTGCTATTGTCATATCTTGGTATCACAGATCAAGTATGATTGCATTGGTCGTCCCCCCTTCTTAGCATGGCGTGATTGAACTGGGTTCCCATAAGCGTCTTCGACGCAGTACAAGTGAAGTATTGAAAGGGAATGTACTCGGTTACTAACGTAACTCGGTTCCCTGAAATACGGGAACAAGTACTGCGTTCCTTGCCATGCTAAAAGGCTGCACGACTCAGTCGTCGCTTCAGTCGAAGTAACCTGAATTCCTGTGGCGAAGCAGCCAATATATAGCCAGATCCCCCACACATTTTGGCAGGCTTTGGCGGGCTTTGCTGCCATAGGTTCGTGCAGCACCGCTGCCAAGCCATTGGTTTGCTTTAATAACACTGCACTGCACGAACAAATGGCCGCGCAGTTTCACTGCGTGATTGAATAAGGCTTCAGTTCAGGAGAAAAAAGGAGTTTTTCCCCATAAGCGTCTTCGACGCAGTACTCGTTCCCGTTTTTCAGAGAACCGAGTACGTTATATATCATTTAAATTGTTCAAAACTGACACATATATATACAGTGTCTTGTGAAAGTATTCATACCCCTTCATTTTTTTTCACGTTTTGTTATGTTGCTACCTTATGTTAAACTGCTTTAAATTACTTTTTTTCCCCACATCAGTCTACACCCCATACACCATAATGGTAAAGCGAAAAGCAGGTTTTTATCATCTTTGTACATTTAAAAAATAAAAATAAAACAATTAAATGATTCTATTGCATAAGTATTCATATCTGGGACAGCTGAAATTTAGCTCAGGAGCATTCATATTGCTTATAGATGTTACTACACTTTGAGTGAAGTTAACCTGTGGCAAATTCAATTGACTGGGTATGATTTGGAACAGCACACACAACTTAATGTGTTCATTAATATGTTTACTGCTCTGTGTGTGCACTTAGGATGGGATAAATGCATTGAATCTTAACTTCCAGTGTGAACGCTGGCATGTACTGCTGCCGCTGCTCCTTATAGTTTAAGTATGTCTGCTTGTTTATTTTAAATGATTGATTACTGTTGCCTTTTCTGGTCCTTTTTAACTAGAAGGATTAAAGGACCTTTTTAAAGGACCGTTTATACCTAATTAAGGAAATCTGTGATTCAGTGATCTTTACTGACTGATCAACCTGAAGCTTCCGACCACGGCCTCTGACGACGCTCTATTTTCACAGAGGGAAATCGGCAACTAAGTTTTAAGACAGAATCAGCAGGTCGGTGATTCTCTGCACCTAACTGATTAACCTGACGCTCCCTAATGTGGCTTTTGACAATGTTCCATTTTCTCAGCGTTACCCTGGAGTTTGTATTCAACAATGTGGATTAGCCGACTTTTCATGTGGATTATATTTAATATTTTATCATCCTGTGACATTGATTCTCCAATATACTGCGGTGGAACTTTTTTTTGACCCTTTGATCACACCAGGATTTTATCTACTATCCTCGGCAGAAGTACATCCATCGTGGGTCACGACAGAATTATATCTACGATGACATCGGTCCAATACCATCGTTCTGGTCATCCAATCAGCATCCACCAAAGAATCAATATGGACTGTCGACCACAGTGTGCTGGCCGATATCGTCCGGACTACTAGCATCAAATCTGGTATGACTGACCTTACTTTTGGTAACTAACAAAGGATTTACGATCTCCTGATTTACAGTAAGTTTGACTTTATATGTCTCACTTAAACATGGCAACAATCCCATGACTTTTCGCAGCTTAATCAATCTGGCCCTCCTGGCTTTACTTACACCTGTCAACCTTACATGTCTGCCCATAGTGGAGGGATTGGATACTTTCAAATGAGAAGTGGAAAGCTTCTCTCATGAACGTGGCTCTGTATGATCAATTTCAGTTCACAGTTTTACAAATTAATGGGCCTGTTCCTACTGTTGTAGCCACTGTTTATCACCCACCCAGAAGCAATACTATTTTTTAAATTATTTTTCTGTATTATTAACTTTAGTGAGTGTTACATCTCAAAATGTTATTATATTGAGCAATTTTAATCTATACATGGACAATGTCAACAATACTCTCTTCTACAGTTTTGGAATACAGCAATTTGTTGATTTTCCAACTCATGGTAAAGGCCATATTCTTTACCTTATTTGTTGTCCTGTTGTAACATCTTCCAATTGGCATGCTTTAGACTTGCCCATATAAGAAGTTAATATCATTCAGTGTTAGGTTTATGGTTGAAAAAACCAACATGGGTCATTCCATTTCAATTTTGTAATATCAAGAACATCGATCGATCTATCTGCTCTTTTTGATGGATTGGACAATTTCTTCAGGAGCAATGCTTTCTCTACTCCAGCTGACTTGGCTTCTTATTATAACGAGGGACTGCACAGTGTACTTGATACATATGAACCTTTAAAAACTCACAATGTTTATTTTACTCATTCTGCACCTTGGTTTACACCAGAACTAAGACAACTTAAAACTAAGGGGCATCGCTTGGAACACTTATACATTAAAACTGGACTTAATGTTCATAAAGGTACACAGATCATATGCTCCATTACAAGAATGCTCTTTTAACCACCAAATCTGATTACTACTGTACTCTAATATAATTGGGTTAGGTGAAGGGAATACAAGGTACTTGTTTAATAAAGTAAATTATATCCTACGGCCTACTGATGTCCTTCCTTCTCATCTATATTTCTAGTGATTATGTGATAATTGAATTACCTTTTTTAATAATAAAATTTGAAATATTCATCAACAATTAACAATCTGATCTGTCATATTTACCTTCCCGTTATTCTCATTTGTCTTAAATTTACAGTTTTGAACTATTGATGAACAATTCGGTTTTATCAAACAATCTAAGTCTTCCACTTGTCAGTTAGATCCACTCTCCACTCACCTGGTCAAAGCTTGTTTATTTTCTCTGACTTGTATAGTAACTGATATTATACACTCGTATCTCACCTCTGGTGTGGTTCCTTCATATTTTAAGGTTGCTGTAATCACTCTAAGACTTAAGAAACCAGGAGCTGACACTAATAATTTTGCTAATTTTCGCCCATTTTCCAGTTTGCCCTTTCTCTCAAACATTCGGGAAAAAGTACATTCCCATCTTTTAAAAAATAGCTTGTTTGAAAAATTCCAATCTGGTTTCCACACTTTGCAAAGTACAGAGACTGCTATGGTAAAACTTGTTAATGATCTGCTGATGTCAGCCAATTCGGGACTTTTAACTACACTTATTCTACTCTTTGAAACAATTTCTCATGAAGATAGGCTACTCTCAATAGGAATTACCGGCATCAGTTTTCATTGCTATGCTGACAACACCCAGCTTTTTTTGTCTTCTAAGCCAAATTCTACCCTTCTTTCGTCCTCTCTTTTGGGCTGCTTAGAGGAGTTTAAATCCTGTTTTTTACATAACTCTCTCAAGCTGAATATTGACAAAACAGAAGTTCTCCTTGTTGGTACCAAATATAATTTGTCAAAATCCAACAGTTTCTAACTTTCTGTTAATAACTCTGTAATCTCCCCAGGTAAAAAGTATGGGAGTGGTCCTCGATAGTACTTTATCTTTTGAAAAGCATGTAAACAATATTACTCAGTCTGCCTATCTCCATTTTCGGAACATCAGCTGCCTTCGTCCATTTCTTACACCAAATTCAGTTATTCTTGTACATGCTCTAGTTACCTCGCGCATTGATTACTGTATCTCTTCTCTTTGGGCTTCCTAACAAACTCCTTCACAAACTTCATTGGTCCAGAATTCAGCTGCCCGTACAATTACTAGAACCTCCTCCATCGAGCATATCACTCCAGTTCTCTTCCATCTCCTGCTTCCTGTTAAATATTGAGTAGATTATAAGATTTTACTTCTCACTTTTAAAGCTCTTCATAATTGTGCACCACAATTTCTCTCTGATTTGCTTAATATCTACATCCCGAAATGTACTCTCAGATCTTCTTCATCTGTATCCCTTGCTGTACCTTCTGTTCGTTTAGCCACTATAGAGTGGCTAGAGCTAGACCCAGAGCGACCAATAACCTGATGGTCACTCTAGTTGAGCTCCATGATCATATGTGGAGATAGGACAAATCTACAGAAGGACAAACTTCACTGCAACATTCCACCGATCTGTGCTTCATGGCGGTGTGGCCAAACTCAATCATCTTTTCAGTGATGACACATGGAAACACACTTAGAATTTGCAAAAAAAAAAAAAAAAAGCACCCAAAAGACCGTCTAATGGTCTGGTCTAATGAACCTCAATTTCAAGCAACGTGTTTGAAGGAAACCAGGCACTGCTCATCACCTACAGAGGAAAATCCCAAAAGTAAAGTGTCCTGGTAGCAGCCTCATGCTGTGGGGCTGCTTTTCAGCGGCAGGGACTGAGGAAATCTTTATACTAGAAGAAACACTCAATGCACCAAAATATTGAGATTGTCTTAATGAAAACCTAGTCTAGAGCATTCAGAACCTCAGACTGGGCAGAAGGTTCACCTTCCAGCAGGACAAAATATTTAGCTATGCATACTTGAATACTAGGTACGAATACTTATGCAATGCAAGTTTTATATATATATAAATTTACGAAGATGTAACAATTCTGTTTTTGTTTTGTCAATATGGTGCATGGAGTGTAGACTCATGTGGGGGGGTGGGTAATTTAAAGCAGGTTAACAAAAGGCAGCAACATAACGTGAAAAAAAAATGAAGGGGTATGAACACTTTCGCAAGGCACTGTAAACACACACACACATATATATATATATATATATGTATATATAATAGGCAGGCCGACACGCCCCGCCGCCTGATCCCCGTGTCCAGGCCGCGCAGCTGATACCCAAAATGACCGCCTATAATGACGTAGAGATGTTCCTACAGATGTTTGAGAAAGTCGCCATACGAGAGCATTGGGAATGCCCGGGCTGGGCACGGCTGCTCGCACCCCTCCTGACCGGCGAAGCACAGCGCGCCTACTTCTCCCTCCCACCCGATGCCAGCGAGAACTACGAGGAACTGAAGCGGGAAATCCTGGCTCGGGTGGGATTGTCACCGATTGCAGCGGCCCAACTGTTCTTTGACTGGGAATACAACGCACGATCCCCAGCCCGGGCCCAAGCGGCAGAACTCTCCCGGCTTGCGCGGCACTGGCTGCTCGCCGGGGATCCCATCGCTAGCCAGGTGGCGGAGTGCGTGGTCGTCGACCGGTTCTTGCGCGCACTACCCCGGCCCCATCGTCAAGCGGCAGGAATGCGGAATCCAACTACTCTCGGCGAGCTGGTGGAAGCCGTCGAACTGGCAGATGCGGCACAACGACGAGAGGCTGGGGAGCGAGTGCCGCCATTTCCCCGGAGGGTGGTCCAGGAGCGACGCATGCCGGAGGGCGCCTCGTGACCAGTGAGCAGGCCGGCGGCTCCCACTCCCCAGGATGAGCCCCTGACCACCGAACCACCCCGCCCTTCCATGCGGACGTGGCTGGCAGGCTGTATCGTCCACCACGCCCCGCCCGGGGGGGCCCCACAAGCCAAGGTGAAGGTAAATGGCCACCCATTGGAAGCTGTCCTGGACTCCGGGAGCACGGTCAGCCTCGTCCACCCCACTGTCTTGGCCCCCCGTCCGGAGTCTAAAGCCCGACTGGCCATCACGTGTGTCCACAGGTACACCCAAGAGGTGGCGGCACGGCGGGTCACCATTTTCGGCCGCCCCAGGATCTTGGCCGCTTGAGGTGGGGATCGTCACAGACCTCCCGGTGCCGATGCTCCTAGGAAGGGATTGGCCCAGATTTGAACGCCTCCTCCTCGCCGCCACCCATCCTGCCAGCTCCTGTGGGAGCCACCGAAGACCCCTCCGGAAGAAGGGGGACCGACGTCGTCCCGTGCTGCTGGCCTCCGACAGTGCTAGAGAGGGTGAGTCCCCAAATGTCCCTTACCTATATCTTGATGTCTTCCAGCAGGTGTCAGGAGAGGGCCACTTCAGCAAGGCCCAGCACGAGGACGACCGGTTGAAGCACTGTTGGGCCCAGGTCCGGGTCGTCGAGGGGAAGGAGGTCCGGCCAGGGCCCCACCCGGTCCCACACTTCATCGTCAGGAAAGGCCTGCTCTATTGTGTCGCGCCGCGAAGGGGGGAGGAAAAAACCCTGCTGGTAGTGCCTCGGACGGAGACGGTGATGGAGCTGGCCCACTCACATCCCATGGCCGGCCACCTCGGGGTCCAGAATACCATCCAACGGATTTGGGTTCCACTGGCCCGGCCTGGACGCCGAGGTGAAGAGGTTCTGCCAGACATGCCCGACCTGCCAGCGGGACGTCTTCCCCCAGCCATCATTGAGGTGCCCTTCGAGCGAATCGGGATGGATCTCGTGGGGCCGCTGCAGAAGTCCGCCCGGGGACACGAGCACATCCTGGTGATAGTCGACTACGCCACCCGGTACCCCGAGGCTATTCCCCTACGGAAGGCCACCGCCAAGGCCATTGCCCAGGAGCTGTTCCTCCTCTGTAGCCGAGTCGGCATCCCCGCTGAGATTCTGACCGACCAGGGGACCCCCTTCATGTCCCGGCTGATGGCGGACCTCTGTCGGCTCCTTAAGGTAAAGCAGCTCCGGACCACGGTCTACCACCCTCAGACGGACGGCTTGGGCGAACGGTTTAATCAGACCCTCAAACAAATGCTGAGACGTGTGGCCGCTGAAGATAGACGTGATTGGGACCAAATGCTGCCCTACGTCCTCTTCGGCATCGGTGAGGTCCCGCAGGCGTCCACCGGTTTCACCCCCTTCGAGCTCATGTTTGGGCGGCAGCCCCGGGGCCTCTTGGATGTCGCAAGAGAGGCGTGGGAGCAGCAGCCAGCCGGCCACCGGTCGTCGATCGAGCACGTCCGTCTGATGCGGGAGAGGATCGACAGAGTGATGCCCTTGGTTCAGGAACACCTCAGTCAAGCGCAGCGGGCACAACAACGCCAATGCCGACGGACTCTCCAGGATTTGGTCAGCTTTCGCAAGTCTGTCAGGGCACACTCCCCACCCACCCCCAATCTCCCCGTTGTACAAGAGGACCAGGACAATGTTTGGGCGTTGAGCATTGCCCTGGAAACGCACGAGGAGCACCTGGAAGCCTCATCACCGGCCGATCGGTCACGGCTGCCGACAATCAAGCCACTGATGCACAAGTGAGTGATCACTCCAGAAGACTGGATGCTAACGCTGTTCTCCGTGTTCCCTTGCAGAAAGCTCGTGAGCGATCAGCACCCCATACGCATGGACACGCCGCACCTGGGACACCACCACGATCAGCGCACCAGCACTTCCCACTCCTGAACACTGAACTCTGAACTGAAAATATGTCATATTCTAGGTTCTTCAAAGTAGCCACCTTTTGCTTTGATTACTGCTTTGCACACTCTTGGCATTCTCTTGATGAGCTTCAAGAGGTAGTCACCTGAAATGGTCTTCCAACAGTCTTGAAGGAGTTCCCTGAGAGTGCTTAGCACTTGTTGGCTCTTTTGCCTTCTGTCTGTGGTCCAGCTCACCCCTAAACCATCTCGATTGGGTTTAGGTCCGGTGACTGTGGAGGCCAGGTCATCTGGCGCAGCACCCCATCACTCTCCTTCTTGGTCAAATAGCCCTTGATGCCTTCAGTGTGACTCTACAATTTTCATAGTCATGAAAATAAAGAAAACTCTTTGAATGAGAAGGTGTGTCCAAACTTTTGGTCTGTACTGTATGTGTGTGTGTGTGTGTGTGTGTGTGTGTGTGTGTGTGTGTGTGTGTGTGTGACAAAATGTGTTACAAAAGACTTCTGTAAAAAAAAGAAAGATCCTGACAAAAATAGGACCATAATTTATAATTAAAGAGTTCAGATGCAAAAGCCTCTAGGTGCCATCTGAAATTTTCTTCTAAAATTAGCATTTTTATCAGGCTCCCATGTTTAGGTTCAGTAATTTTACTTTAAAGGCTCAATATGTAATTTTTCGCCGCTAGAGGATGTATTCAAAACTAACAAAGAAGTCTGACGTCACCGTAACTGGAATCACTGGAATCATGGGAGTTATGGTCTTCATCCCCATAGCCAAAGCAATCCAATGGGACTCGGGCTGAAATCATGATTATTGAGGAGTTAATGATTTATTAAGTAGAATGAAGCAGAGTGAGGCTGAAAGCGGTCAAAGGGAAACGAGGCCACTGAAGAGTGTGACACATGGCTCGAAAGCAGCAGAGCTTTTATTATGCCACAGGCAGGCGACACACTATAACACTATAGTCACGTTCTGTGTCACTATTTAAAATTGCTTATTTCTCTGGATTTAAACATTATTCAAAACATTTGAGATAACATACAAAAGTCAGCTAAATATATAACACTGTTCTAGTGGTTTTGGGATATTTTAATAAAAAAATGTTATATATTGTGCCCTTAATGTATAGGTCATTTTCTATGCCATTTCAGTGAAATAAATTAAGACAAATAAAGGAGCCTGATAAAAATGCTAATTTTAGAAGAAAATTTCAGACGGTACATCTGCAATTATATTCACATAGAAAATAGTTATTTAAATTTAAATCATATTTCATAATATTACTGTTTTTACTTTATTTTTGATTAAATAAATGCAAACTTGGTGAGCAGAAGAAACATCTTTCAAAATCAATAGAACTTAAATTATATTCTGAAAATCCTAGCGACCTCAAACTGTAGTTTATATTTCATATGAACTTCATCCATCTGTCAACTGCCTTCAAACATACATTAATATTTCATGTTTAATTCAGTGTGCCACTTGCCATTTCTTTGTAATTATTGTAGCAATGAAACATAACTGAGAATTTCCCAGAGGTATGAAAAAGCAACATCTGAGCATTATATATATATATATATATATATATATATATATATATATATATATATATATATATATATATATATATATATATATATATATAGAATAAAGTATACATTATACATGCAATTCTGCTTTTTAAATGAATCTGTTGCATATTAATAGAAAGTAGTTTTCATCCTGGCTATCCTCAGATGTGCGGATGGAAATATTCTGTTTCCCCCTGCATCAGTGTGAGCAGATGGAGACAGAATCAGATTTGATTGGACAGCTGCCTGTAATTGATAGATCAGCATCTGTTTGTATATCAATAGTTTTTGCATTGAAGGAGAATATTACCACCATTCATTTAGTAAAGGAGAATGATGGACACATATTTACATTATCGCCTTCTTGTCTGTCAGCTATTGGGAACGTTATACTCTCGATAATTCAGTGCTTCATATTTGATCCAGAGCTTATGGTCCTGTAAGGTTCTTAGTGTCAGTCATCTCCAGTTGTCATGCTTAAATTCTGTATCTAAACTCACAACAGTAGAAATATATATATATATATATATATATATATATATATATATATATATATGTGTGTGTGTGTGTGTGTGTGTGTGTGTGTGTGTGTGTGTGTTTAGAGAGGGACTGAATGGATTAACTAGCACAAATGCAAAATGCTTATCTCTGCTCACACCTGTAGGAGTTTCTTTATTCGCTCAGATACATGACAACAGACTCATCTCATAACCAATAATGTTCTTTATCCAAAATAAAAACAGGAAATGCCATTTCACCTGCTCTTCATCTGTTTGGAGCTCATGTTCATCATACACGTGCATGCAAATCAACTTGTTTGTTTGGGTGTTTCTTCTACTACAGATTTTTATCAGTCAGGTTGACTTTTTTTTAATACTTTAATACTTTATTAAAATGCTTTTTATTTTTATGTTTGTATTTGTTTATTTTTATGGTCTGCCCTTCTGCCAGACTTTTGATATATATAAAAAATAAAAAATAAATTATATTTCATAGCTGGAAAATTAGTACGGTTGGTGTAGTTTATGATCAGCTCACAAAAGATTTGGGTTAATTTAAGTAATAATTAAAAATATTGAGACAAATGATATTGTAAGGAACACACTAAACTATCTTATTATATTCTTATGACACTGCTCTACATTATTTGAACATTTTAGTATTGATTTTCTTTTTCTAAAATAAAGCTTTATGAAACAACATTTATTGTTATTAATATTATTATTGTTATACATGTGAAATCTCTCTTGATTTTGTCATATTTATAAATAGACATAAAATGAAAATGTAATCTACTTTAAACTTTTTATAAACACTAATGTTTAGTTAGAAAATTCACATATATTACATTAATTACATGTCAATATCATTATAAATGCTGTACATGAAAATTTCACTGGTATGTAGAGCATTGCAATTCCCGCTCCAAGAAGCCTTTGTTTTATTTTATTTTATTTATTTGTATATTATATACAATTATTTATCTATTTATTTACTTTTTCATTCATTCTTTTTATTATAAAATATTATAAATATATTATACCTTCAATGCTTCACACTTTCAAACAATTCAAATTTAGAGATTTTTATATTGAATGTATCTTTATGTATGTATATGTATATTTGTATGGTTTTTTTTATCCTGTTCCTATCTGTCTACTTGTTTACTTGTTTCCTCCTGTATTATGTTTTACTTCCTCTTTTATTTTTATAATTGCCTTTTTTATCTGTCTGTATTGCTTTGTTTGCTTAATAAATACATACATACATGCATACATACATTACACACATAAATAAATAAATAAATAAATAAATAAATAAATAAATAATTCTTCAATCTAGAGGTTTGCTTGTTTAGATTTCAATGTGTTATTCTCATGAGTCATATAACAGCACAATATAGAATAATATAACAGCAGCTACTGTACATGCTAGTCTTTTTCTGTTATTAGTAATTTCCATGCTGCTACAATATTATTGCATTTTATAAAAGCATTTCAGCAAGAGCACAGGGTGATATCTATATTCATCATCATAGATGTTCTTTGATATTTAGTTTCATCCTGTATGCGCTAGCACTACACAAGAGGGTTGAACTATGCTTCAATATTTTTTATTTTTTTGTCATCTCTCACCTTACCAAACAAATTACACTAATATTCACAGCATAGAAAATGAACACACTGTGTTGTTTGGGCAGAATAATGAGGATAGATGTTAAATGTGATTTTTTTTTTTTTCCGAAATGTCCCGTACAGAATATTTACAAAAATATCCAATTAGGGCAAGTTGTCACGTTTTAAATGTTGTAATTGTATACAACCCATTATTAGTTTTCTTTGACATGTAACATTTTCCATACAGTACAATATGCAAATGTAACTTTTATCACCATAACCATTGGTAAATTCTATAGTTTGTATAATAAAAACATTTATTGTAACCGCTCCATTGCAGAGCCTTTAAAAAAACTCTTCTAAAAGCTCTAGTCCATCATTAGTCTTACTGGTGATGCGGTACACAATGACAGCTGGGTGATTTTCCATCTCTACTTCCTGTGAAGTGATGTATTGATGTTCCCTTATTCCCTATGCAGTTCGTAGTGCCCTTTGAACTAAACACGTTCGCGCCCTTCGGAAATGGAATCTCACATAAAATGGTGGAATACCCCAGTCCACTTACAGTTGAATAAAATGCACCTAGAAGGAAACACTCTGTTTATAAAATAATAATAACACCTGCACGTGTGGACATGGCCTTAGACTATCATCTACAGACTACTGGTTTCGGGTTTGGGAAGGGGCACTTCGACTGCTTTATAAAGTTAGCAGCAGTTTATGTGCTGGTCGTAGACTAATTAGGACCCGAAGTAGATACATATCAACTGTGCTTTTTAAAACAGTAAGAGACAACAGCTGGAAACACTGTATATTGTGACTGACTGTGAATGAGTCAGTCTGTTGTTCGTTATCTGGCTCGGCTCGGTGTTCATCTTCAGTTCTCTCTTCACAGCAGTTCAGTCAGTGTACTGTTTGAGTAAATTAATTATTCCAGGATATTGGTTTGTTTGAACTCAGAGGGAGTGCCAGCCACATTAAAAAAGTTAACAGCTTAAGTTATTTGTGGATTAATGTGTATTGGAGACATGAACCGTTTAAAACGATTCAGTTCGATTTGATGAACTGGTTCAAAAAGATCCGGTTACATTGAATGATTCGTTCGCGAACCGGATATCACAAACTGCTTTGTTTTGAACTCTCTTACAACAGACACAGAAGAGAAGACAATGCTGAATAAAAACTTAGTTTTTGCTATTTTTGGACCAAAATGTATTTTCAATGCTTCAAAAAATTCTAACTGACCCTCTGATGTCACATGGACTACTTTGATGATGTTTTTCTTACCTTTCTTGTTATGGACAGTATACCGTACACACAGCTTCAATGCAGGGACTGAGAGCTCTCGGACTAAATCTAAAATATCTTAAACTGTGTTCCAAAGATAAATGGAGGTCTTACGGGTTTTTTAACAACATGAGGGTTATTAATGACATAATTTTGCTATTTGGTTGAACTAACCCTTTAAATGATAATTACAAAATATTATCATATTTCCATAAGAGTGTCACTAAATTAATTTCAAACATTTTTGATGGCCAAGGAGAGGGAGTGGTCGTGGTCCAATCATGGTTCAATCATCCAATCATTTGGTATCTAAAAAACCCTGAATGTGCTCTGTACTGGACATCCAGGTTAAAACTGTGGCATGTACAGTCTCAGAGAAACTCACAAAAATATAATGTCCTCCTATGAGGCCACAGGGTCTTAAGAGGATTTATAGAGCATAAAAAAAAATTAATAAATAAAAACCTACAACCATTTTTTCCAAAGTGCTGTACAAGCATAATCAAAGTAAAACACTTTTACACATAACACAAATAACAAACAATAACTCTAAACAAATACATAAAAACATAGCTCTCTGAGTTAAATGCCTTAGCGTAAAACAAAGTTTTAAGATTAGATTTAAAAACAGCAAGTGTTTGGGCCAGCCTAAAATTTAGAGGCAAGTTATTCCAAAGCTTTGGGGTAGGTCTAAAATTATCAATAATTGAGGTATCTAATCCTCCTTACACAATAGACGGACCAACCTGGACTGTGTATTATCTCAATGGAACTTACTTCTCGTATACATGGATCTATTGTAAAAACTGTAAATTTATGGCTTTCAGTTTTTAATGTTGTGTCATCTCTTCTAAAATCTTTGTAAAAAGTATTTAATTGTTATTAATGTATTAATATAACTTAATTTATTATTATTGTTGTTGTTTATTTTATTAAAAAAACTTTATTTTGAAGTCTACCAGGGGGTGGGATGGCTTTTAAATTTGCACAGTTGCTTTTAGTTTTATACTACTGTTCCCAGAAGAAAATTTCAATTAACAGTTGTTAATAAATAAATAAATAAATAAATAGGAGGTATCCAACTTGGATTTCTTAATCAATGGTTCCACTATTGCATGTGTAAAGTTTAGGAGGTACAACTCCAGATGCATTACTACTATTTATGATTTCCTGTTTTTCAGGTCCAAGGGTTTCAAAACATTCTTGAAAAATTGAGAAAGCATAATATCTATGCAGCAGGTGGTTACATTTAAGCTTGGAAGTCTCTCAAAAAAAAAAAAAAAAAAAATATTTGAAAGAAAGAGACAGAGAAAGAGAATGAAATATGTGCTTTAACAACAGCAATCTTGTCAAAAAAAGATTTTTTCACAAATCTCAAAAGAGAACAGCATTAAGAGTACTAAAAATGTTGAACAGTTGAAGGACTAAATTAATGACAAAAGTGAGATGGGGCATTAGGTTTAGGATTACAAGAAAGATAACATTCAAATAGAACAGGCGTGTGGTCAGAGAAGGTAGCATCACATACCTCAATATTGCAATCAGGAAAACCATATGACAAAACCAGATATAATCTATGCACATGCTCATGTATAGGACTATTCACAGACTGTACCAAGTTAAAAGAATCAATAAGATCTAAAAAAAAAATGTAACTAATGGCTTAGAGGGACAGAAAATGTGGATATTAAAATCTCTGACTATTAAAACATGATCATATTTTTGCATAATTCCAGCCAAAAAATCGGAGAAGTCATCAATAAAAGTCTTTACCTGTATTTGGGTGGTCGATAGATCACAGCACGGGATGCAACCGATCCATCTCAAGATTATTTAGCTCAAAGCTGGCATAACAACACAAGTAAAAATGCCAGCAGTTCATTTTTTATTTTTTAAAATAGTAAATATAATAAAAAAAAATTAACTTCAACAGTTGCTTAATCACAATATTTAAATACAGTTGTTCTTTATTACAAATTATCTGAAATGTTACATTTACATATGCAGACAAGGCCTTCATTGGATTAACTTTGCTCTAGTTTGCATTCATGTCTGGAACAAAAATTGGATCACTGGGTAAAGACAGGTTCATATTTCTAGTTTGATGTTGTTGACAGAGTAAAAGGTTTTTATAGATAGAACTTTGGATTTCTCTTTTTATCACTCCATAACTCGGAATATAATGTAATATCTGCAGATGCAAATAGATAGAGCAAAAATAAACCAGGTGAATAATATATGAAAAAAAAAAAAAAAAAACTTGAAATTTCTTCATTGTAAGTGTTGAGAGAAAAATCAAGTAATGTCACACTAGTGGAAGTAATATATATATATATATATATATATAAATGGAACTACTCCAGCAGTTTCCATGTATGTGCTCTGGCGTTTCTGATTTCATAACACTGACAGAAACTGACTGCACGGCAGTTTTCCAGTCTGCTCGATAAACTCAAAGAAACGGACGTAAATGTTTACTAGTTTAGTAGTTTAGTAAATAACTCATGATTGCGTCGCAATGCTTCTCAACGAGGACCAAGAATAGCGAGCTGCTGTTTTCCAACGAAAAAAAGCACACGGTAAGTTGATCTATTTTATATAGCTTATGTTTTTCGATTAGCGAGTTGTTGCAGTGCAAGAAGTGTTTGGTACTAACGTTAACATCTTTCGGTGTTAGACAGACCAGGTTCGATGACGATGTTATCTCCTAGAGCAGACCAAGATGCTAATCATTATATTTACTATGCTCCTCTGATGCTGAATGTAAAAGGGGTTTATTGCGTTACGATTTACTTATTTTTCGGCCTAACGCGTCGATATAGGCAATAACGCAATTTAAAGCAATGGTTTAAAAAAAGTATAATTGCAATTCTAATAAAGTCATTATTGAATCATGCAGTCGATTAGCGACTTTTTTCACTTAAGTGAGGTGACGAAACAAATCGTATGATGTTTATCTAACGCTCCACACTTGAGACTTTTTTTTAAGTCTATGGGTGAGACATATGCAAAAACATCATTTTTTTAATGGTCAATTTTGAGATTTGGGGCTGTTTGTCTTCAATAACATGTCTTCTTTCAGACTTGTGGTGAAAATAATGTCCAAAATACACATATAGGTCTTTATTTTACTACACCTTTAGTCTATTTGCATCTGTAGATTTCTCACAAATTCAGTTGGCGTTCTAAATCTCCATGGTGCTCTATGTGCACCAAACTCTCCAGTTATACACTTATATTCTGTATTCTGAAGATATATCCAGAGGGATTTGATAATAAATCATTACTGGCCTGATTAATGAGACATTTTAATAAAAAAAATAAAAAATATGCCGAAAATATATAAAATATATAAATATGCTGAAATCCCTCTGAACATCTTTTTTCATCTTGTGTGTAATCAAAATGAAAAAAATAATTTAGCACCTGGCTTTATCATATGGTCATCATATGTCCGCAAATATCATACATAAATATTTAATGCATAATTAAATAGCAAAATAAATAACTAATACTAAAATAACACTGGACTAATTAAGCTATTCTAAACTGTTTCTATAGGATCCACATATTTTACATGTTAAACTAAAGCTACCTTTTTGAACAAGTAGCTATCTAACAAAGTATGGATATATGATATTTTTAAATCAATATGCTCAAGATTAATTAGCCTTGACATAAGTAGATTTTGTTTATTCATCAATGCAAATTTACTGCAACTGCTGCTATGCAAATTGAATGGGATGTGGATAATAAACAAAAACAATTTATTATAATAAATTTTTATTAGTTATATTAATTCATTAATTGTGTGTTTATTTCTATGAATTATTAATGTTATTCTGCATTTATATAAATAAGGTTATTATATATATCATATAAGGCTATTATAAATAAATTCTATTATTATTATTATTTGTGAGTTGTACACTGTTCATACATTGGATTCTTTTATTTATTACAGTTTTTCTTTCACCTTTGTAAAGTGAAAAGTTAATACAAATTGTATTTGATTGTTTTGATTTAGAGCAGTGAATAACTGCTATTAAAATATAATAGGGTATCACTGTTTATTACTGATTTTAAAGGTTACTGAACTCTTGAAATGATTTGGATATACAGTTCAAACAACACAAGATTGGCCCCTCTGTATTAATCGTGGCCCCACTTGTTCCCCCCAGTTGAAAAAATCCTAGAATTGCCCCTGCCCTCTACACAAAAATGTGCTTATAAAAACTGTCAAAAAAGCCACAAACACAGCAGGCATCAACAGAACTTTCTTCCTTTCTTTCTCAGCAAATGCAAGACTACAAACATTTAACAGGACTGCGAATATTATTAAAACAATGCAGGACTGCAATCATTTAGATTGAGAAAAAGATTGTAAATATTTTGCAGACACAGACACTTCAAGTAAATCATTAAACTGATTAAAAAATAAAGCAATAAAAAAAAAGTATACTAACCAAAAGACAAACAAAATGATGAATACACTTGCAATGGACACTGCAAAGCCAGGACAGTGATTACTGCTCTCTCGATCAGACAGACACACACACATATTCTACAAATCTAATGGCACCATCAGGACCATGACATATGTATATATATATTTTTTCATTTAATTCTGCCTTTCAGAAGCTACAGAAGATACTGTTATGCTCATACGTTTACATACCCCTAGCACAAAGATGAGCAAACTCTGTCCTGTAACGAAAACAGGAGCAGGATGCAAAAGCAAGAGCGCTTTATTAATAAGGTAAATAAGGGGGTGGTGTTAGCGCAGTGGATAAGACGCATGCCTGTGGTGTGGGAGACCCGGGTTCGAATCCACTGTGAACCGCCAGTGTGTCCCTGAGCAAGACACTTAACCCCTAGTTGCTCCAGAGGCGTGCGACCTCTGACATATATAGCAATTGTAAGTCGCTTTGGATAAAAGCGTCAGCTAAATGAATAAATGTAAATGTAAATGTAAATGTAAATAACAGAGATCAGAAGGGAAAACAACACAGATAGTCCACAACACAGATGGTAAGTCGAAACGATCACAAACTCCGATGGTGGGTGACGCAGGGACTTCGGTGGACAACCAGGGATGATGCTCTGTGATCCAGTGCTGTCTCCCAATTGACGGTGCTCGTACTCCCAGTGCTGAGTGCAGGAAGAGATGTTCAAAAGTTTACATACAGTACACTGGATTAACAACAGATGTTTTTGCTTTGGGATAGTTTTTCATGAGTCTAGAGCAGTTCAGGTGCCTGCTGTTCTTCAGAAAAATCCTTCAAATCCCACAAATTCGTTGGTTTTCCATCATCTTCTGCATATTTTGCCCTTGATCCATCTCTTCACTTTGAGTAAAAATTATGGAATCATACACAACTATTATAAAAAGTGAAAACATTATTCACTGATGCTCCAGAAGGAAACACAATGCATTAAGAGCTGGGGGTGTACATTTTGAACAAGCTGATGAGTTTTTTTTTATTGTATTTTTCATTTATTTAAAAGATTAATTGCTGGAAAGGGTTCAAATATGTAAAATATGCTGGAAAACTTAAGGAAGTGCATGATCTGAAGAAATTTTCTGAAGATAAGCGGCTATTTAAAACTGTTCAGGACAAAGGACTAATGAAACTCTATAACAAAACAAACATGAACCACTTTTTATTTTTATTTAATCAGCTATAATTTTGACTAGCAGACTAAATGTTAACATCTGTTAAATTAAATAGCTTCATCAGGCCAGTTTTAAATAATAATAAATAAACCACAACCGTATGTGTTAAACAGAGAGTACAGCATGTCATGATACAAGAAGCGGAAGCAATGATGCAAGTGATTATTTATTGAAAGTCAAAGACACAAAGAAGTACTTGAACTCGGGTGGGCTGGTGGCACAGGGACTAGATTGTCAGCGTGCTGGTGAAGACAGGTGACGGTGAATATCCAGACGAGATGAGACGAACACCACAAAGACACTGAACAGGAACTTGAATCCGGAACAGGACTGGAACGGCACACGATGAAACACACTGAGGACACCCAAACAACGATCTGACAAAGAGAGGAGCGCAGCGGGGGGTGGGGGGTTGGACTGGGACAGGCGAATATGAGAATGAAACACAGGTTTTATTTTGGAAACATGGAAGGCGGAATGAATCCTCCTGTACACTGGAGGGAGTTTGAGGCGGACTGCCACCGGGCTAATGATCTTGGTGACAGTGAACGGGCCCGATAAATTTGGGAGCAAGTTTATTAGAGACGGAACAGAGAGGAATGTTCTTGGTTGAAAGCCACACTTTTTGACCAACGACGTATACGGGAGGCCTAGACAGACTGGTGGCGATCGGCTTTGGCCTTGGTGCACGCTCCCACTTGGAGTAGAGTCTAGCGGGCTCTAGTCCAAGTGCGATGACACCTCTGGACGAAGGCGTGAGTGGAGGGAACCGCGACTTCAGATTCCAGACTAGGAAAAATTGGTGGCTGATAACCTAGACTACACTCAAACGGAGATAGGCCCGTAGATGATACTGGTAACGAATTGTGGGCGTACTCCACCATTGACAGTTGTTGGCTCCCTGAGGAAGGATTCTTGGAGACCAGACATCGCAATGTTCTCACCAAATCCTGGTTGGCTCTCTCAGTTTGACCATTGCTCTGGGGATGAAACCCTGAGGACAGACTAACAGTCGCACCCAGTAATCTACAAAACTCTTGCCAAAATTTGGACACAAATTGAGGTCCTCTGTCGGAAACCACGTCCGTCGGGAGGCCATGTAACCAAAAGACGTGGTTAACGACTGTTAACACTGTCTCCTTGGTTGAGGGTAATTCGGGCAAGGGAATGAAATGGACCGCCTTCGAGAACCGGTCCACCACGGTCAAAACAACCGTGTTATCCTGAGAGGGTGGGAGGGCGGTGACAAAATCTAGTGCGATATGGGATAAGGGTCTCGAAGGGATCGGCAGCGGTTAAAGGAGCCCATCTGGGGGTCGATTGGAAGGCTTACCAGTGGCACAAACTGAGCAAGCCAAAACAAAACTGTGAGCGTTGCAAGCCATACGTGGCCACCAAAATCGTTGTTTGACTAAAGATGTAGTGCAACTGACTCCTGGATGGCAAGCCACATTGGAGCAATGCCCCCACTGAATAACGTTGGATCGTAATCCCTCTGGCACAAATAAACAGTTCGGTGGACAGTCGACCGGAGGCGTTACCGCTTGTAAGGCCGTCTTGACCTTTGATTCGACCTCCCATGAGAGTGTGGAGATAATTAGGTTCTCCGGAAAAATGCACTCGGGAGTAAACGGGCGATTGGAATGGGCAAAAATGCGTGATAAAGAATCGGGCTTGATGTTCTTGGAGCCCGGGCGGTATGAGAGAATAAAGTCAAAACGTCCGAAAAAAAGTGCCCACCGAGCCTGCCTGGAGTTCAATCTTTTAGCGGTTCTAATGTATTCCAGATTCTTATGATCGGTCCAAATGATAAAAGGTACCCCCGACCCTTCTAACCAGTGACGCCGTTCTTCCAATGCTAACTTGACTGCCAACAACTCTCTGTAACCAATATCATAATTACATTCGGCAGGGGACAAACGGTGAGACAAAAACGTGCATGGGTGCATTCTGTCGTCCGCAGAAGAACGTTGGGATAGCACTGCACCTACCCCCACCTCTGACGCATCAACCTCCACCACGAACTGACGTGATGGATCAGGGGTAACTAAGATGGGGGCTGAAACAAAGCGGCCTTTCAGTTTGGCAAACGCAGCCTCAGCTGCGCTGACCACCTGAACGTAATTCTGGGGGAGGTCAAGGCGGTCAGAGGTGAGGCTAGTTGGCTGAAATTGCGAATGAACCGCCGGTAGAAATTGGGGAACCCCAGAAACCTCTGTAGGGCCTTACGGGAATCTGGACTTGGCCAATCCACCACAGCCTTAACCTTCTCAGGATGCATACGAATTCCCTCAGACGACACAATGTACCCTAAGAAAGGAACAGACTGTGCATGAAAAGCGCATTTCTCTGCCTTGACAAAAAGCCCATTCTCTAGCAGCCTCTGAAGCACCTGTCGAACGTGCTGCACGTGCTCCTGGAGAGAAGAAGAAAAAATCAATATGTCATCCAGGTAGACTAGGGGTGTAACGATTCATTCATTTTCTCGATGCATCGATTACAAATCCTGCCGATGCATATGCATCGATCTTGAAACATGGATTTTTGAATCGTGAATCGTTTGTTTTGGTCAATAATAGATGTTATATTAAAAAATCGAATGAATCGCGATTTTATAACGAATATACGATGGATAATTTAAAATAAATAAATATAAATCTTAAATTAGTTGCGTCTGCGACGTAAAGTGCGCCCTCACTGCAGTGGCGCAGTGGATTACGTCACTAATCTTCAATTCGCGCCTGTTTGTTGTCATTCGAATAAACGCAGCAGTGCACAATGGAGGGCAATGAAGAAGGAGAAATTTGCAAGGCACCAGCCAACATGAGATCAAAGGTTTGGGATTACTTCGGCTTTCACAAAGTAAATGGAAAGATTGACAAGTCTGTTGCAGTTTGCAGACATTGTAAATCTGAGTTAAAATACTTTGGAAATACAACGAACCTTAGCAACCATCTCTGCAGACGTCATGCCATTAATATAGAAATACCTGCACCTAAAGCAGCTGCTAGTATTTCAGGGTCAGACGTGAGAAGTGCTACTCCTAACCTATTTGGTCAACTTCAGAGTCTTCCCGAAAACACCCATCGTGCTAAAGCAATAACTGCATCTATTGCAAGATTTATTTGCAACGATATGCGCCCCTATAGCGTGATGGAAAACACTGGTTTCCGAGAAATGATCAATTGCATCCCGGAATTATATCGGTCTACGAAAGAGGAGCTACAGCTCAAGCTTTCTCAATCTGTCCGTGTTGCTCTCACGACTGATTCTTATGAGTCTTATGTGACTATTACCGCACATCTGATTTCCATGAACTGGCAAATGCAGAGCTTCGTTCTTCAAACAAGGACTCTAAATGAAGCCCACACAGGCAAAAACATTGGAGAATTGCTGCGCGATGCCTGTTCCGAGTGGACAATTACAGACAAGAGTCCTGCTCTTGTTACTGATAACGCCTGCAATATGATTGTTGCAGGTAAAGTTGCTGGATTTACCCCGCACATCACTTGCTTTGCACACACTCTGAACCTGGTGTCTCAAAAGGCCATGAAAGTTAGCAGTGCAGAGCGATTGTTGGGCAAAGTAAGACGTATTGTCTCTTTTTTCCACCGAAGTTCAACTGCTACATGCACGTTAAAAGAGAAACAGCAAATTCTCGGCTTGCCGGTACACAAACTTAAACAGGACGTTTGCACTAGGTGGAATAGTTCTGTGGAAATGCTTGAGCGTGTCTTAGAACAACAAACTGCAATCTTGGCAATGTTTATGTCAAAGGATTTGCGGAGGGGAACAGAAGTACACACTCTCAAAGAAACGGACATCAGTAATGCTGAGGATATTGTGAAAGTGATGACACCCATTAAGATCGCTACTACTATGATGTGTGAAGAAGAACAACCAACCGTGTCTGTGATTGCGCTTCTCCAGGCTAAACTACTCAAACATCTCAAGCCCTGCGAGGACGATACAGACATGACTCGAGAAATGAAATCAGCGATGACAACGGACTTTTCATCCCGGTATACCAACTCCCGCGACATTCTGCTTAAAGGTAAGAGATGTCTCTCTAATTGTCAAAAACAAAAGTATTGCAAATGCACAACAATCTTTGAATTATTATTGAGACCAAATTGTTGCTTATATTAAAACTTTTAATAGCACAACATTGTTCAAAGATTTCATTTTGACTTGGTAACAACTAATAGTATTTTATTTATTTTTTTGCTAGCATCTGCATTGGACCCCCGCTTCAAAGGGCTACCCTTTCTAGAAAACGAAGAAAGAGAATTTGTTTTCACCAAACTTACTGTTGATGCCACAAACAGTGTATGTTTGCAACTTCCCTTATTTTCATGAACCTGTCTGGCTGGCTAATTAACTAGACTGTATTAAGGATTATAAGTTGTAATATGATGGTCCGAAATAGTACTTGGCTTGTTTTAGTGAAATTATTGACTTGACTGGTGTTCGTATTTATATTTCATTTTGTTACAGATTCAAGTGGAACAGCAGGAGGATGCAGTTGAAGAGAAACCACCAGACACAGCTGAAGAAGGTATTTATTTTAATAACTTGTTAATAATAAGTAATCTGTTCAAATTTAAAGGGTAGGCATACTGTAGCATAAAAGTTTGGGATGCATTTGTAATTCAAATTGTATTTAAGGAAAAGAAATGAGATGCAAACAAACAACTTTTTCATTATGTGTTTTCATCAATCTAATTAATTTTCTTTTTCATATGAGATGCGTCCTACAAAAAAATTTAAAGCTATGGATTTGCTCTTCAGCAACATCTTTCAGCAGGTGCCAGAGACCTGTCCACTATCAAGGTCCGCTAGTGTGGTCAGCAGAAACGAGGTACTCAAATACAGATCCATGGTTCCTCTGCCACTGACTGAAAATGCACTGGACTGATGGAAGTCCCATGAGACAGAGCTACCAATCCTTGCAAATCTGGCAAGAAGTTGTCTTTGCATTCCTTCTACCAGTGTAACCTCAGAGAGAGTTTTCAGCACTGCAGGAGACATAGTGTCTTCTCAGAGAAGCAGTTTACGGCCTGATTGTGTTGATCAATTAATATTTAAAAAAAAAATCTCAAGTAGATGGGGTTAGAAAAAGCAAGTCATATCATAGCCATGTGTTTGTTTATATCTGTCTTACTACACTCACCACCATGTTTTAATCATACTCTGAGTGGTGTTACTGCCCGTTGGACTTGGCCTGTTGCATTTCTGCACTTTGCTGTATTTACACACTTACTTTGCTGTATTTACACACTTTCTTTGCTGTATTTACACACTTTGTTGTATTTCGTAAATGTTCAGGAAATGTGTGCAATGTTTACAATAAAAGCACTCATGGTGCATTGAATATGTAGAAGTAGTTTTATTTTTCTTGGTTTACTTGCCTTAATGTATTTTTGAGTCCTAAGAAGTTAAGCTATTGAACTGAAGTTCTGAATCAAGTTATTAAATCTATTGAATGGTCATGAATTTCCCAAAAAAATATTTTATTTGCTCAGATACAGATGTATACTAAAATTTACATAATAGAATCGTTAATAATCGGATCAAATACAATTTCATTGTTAATCGCATCGAATTGAATCATTCTGATTTGCAAAAATCGTTTTTGAATTGAATCAAAAACCTCTGAATCGTGAATCGAATCGATTTGCTGTCTACCCAAAGATTGACAGCCCTAAGGTAGACATATATGAACTGATCGACCATATCTCGCAGCACGTCATTGACGAGTGCCTGGAAGACTGCTGGGGAGTTGGACAAACCAAAGGGCATGACCAAGTATTCAAAGTGCCCCCTGGGGGTGTTAAAAGCAGTCTTCCATTCATTCCCCTTCCTGATGCGGACCAAATGATAAGCATTACGTAAGTCCAATTTAGTGAAGATCGACGCTCTCTGCAACCTGTCGAAGGCTGAAGACATCAGCAGCAAAGGATAAGTATTCTTTACCGTGATGTTGTTTAACCCCCGGTAGTCAATACAAGGTCGCAGGGATCCGTCCTTCTTTCCCACAAAAAAGAACCCCGCCCCCGCTGGAGAAGAGGAAGGACGGATGAACCCCGCTGCTAGAGAATCAGAAATATATTTCTCCATAGCCTCTCTTTCTGGAACGGAAAGTTAATATAACTTGCCCTTAGGCGGAGACGTACCTGACAGTAACTCTATAGCACAGTCATAGGTACGATGCGGAGGGAGAGAAGCAGCTTGAGACTTACTGAACACTTCCTTCAGGTCCTGATACAACGTGGGCACGTTTGACAAATCCACTGCTTCCTCCTGAAACGCAGAAACAGAAACAGATGAACAGGCAGACACAAGACAGGACTCATGACATTTACTGCTCCACTCCAACACTGATCTCTGCTGCCAGTCAATCTTAGGGTTGTGTTTAATGAGCCAGGGGTGTTCTAAAACAATGGGTGCGAGGGGGGAGTCCAGAATGTAGAAGGAAGTAGTTTCCGTGTGCTTGCCAGATACGATGAGTGTAATGGGTTCAGTGGTGAAAAAAAATGGCAGGAAGAGCTTGACCGTTAAGAGCGTGAACTGCAATGGTGCGGGTGAGAGGTAAAAGGGGAACCTGAATCTTGTGTGCAAATGTGTAGTCCATGAAGTTACCTTCTGCCCCGGAGTCCAACAGGGTTTGACAGTCGTGAGTGTTGGCTGACCATCTTAGTCTTACCGGGAGGAGCGTAGATGTTGATGAGGTCTTCTCAGCGGAGATCCCACCCGACAGTAGCCTCAGATTTACTGCCGGGCTTGCCCTTTTACCGTGCGACCGCGCGGTCAAATACCCTCCTCATTTCGGCGGCGAATGTCTGGAACTAAGCACAGCATGGATCTTGGTTCTCCCACACCGCCATTGATGCAAGTGATTATTTATTGAAAGTCAAAGACACGAAGTACTGGAACTCGGGAGGGCTGGTGGCGCAGGGACTAGATGGTCAGCGTACTGGTGAAGACAGGTGATGGTGAATATACAGACGAGATGAGACGAACACCACCGAACAGGAACTTGAATCCCAGACAGGACTGGAACGGCACACGATGACACACACTGAGGACACCCAAACAATGATCTGACAAAGAGAGGAGAGTGGGATGAGTCTTTATAGGTGAGTGAATTGGCAGCAGCTGATGCGAGGAATGAGATCAGCTGGCGTGCTGATCAGCAGGAACGAGCGGTCACGCCCACTCACATACACCCACACACACACAGAACAACAAATACACGAGACACGAAGAAAACAGTGCATTCATGAACCATGACACAGCAGGCCTCTGAAATCAGATGAGCAAACTGCGTCTGCAGATTTGTCAACGGGGAATATGTTAAAAACTAAAGCATGCTAGCTAAACTAACATTAATTAATAAACATGTACTAAAACATTAATAAACAAGTACTAAAAACTAACTTTTTATATTTACGTAACTGATGCTAAGTACCAGTTGGCAGTTTACCAAGATAACTAGACTAATTTTACAACATGAACCCCATGAAATATATCCATTACAACATTTACTGTAACATTAAATTTAGTTAAATAGCTTATTTAAAATGTTACTGTTAATTATTCCCTACTTTCTTCTGATATAAGTCTTTCTGGACGCTGTGACCGCACACTGACTGAAGGCCACTGAAGTGGGAACAAACACTGGGCTAGAAATACAGTTTGAAAGATATGATACAATTTTGAACAAATTTTTATGTTATGTTCTGATAAACGTTGTATCGAATGCGATTTTCATGCGCATAATGTCAGTAAAGGCTCTCCTGTGATTAGTAGTGTATCTCCAGCACGTGCGTTCAGATCAGGATTACCAGGTTTTCAAAACAAAACCTGCCCAATTACTTCTCAAAACTAGCCCAATTGCGTTTCGTTCCGGGTGAAAAAATAAATGGTGGGGTTCCCTTGGTAAAATTAGCATTTTAGGGGCTAAACATCACGTTATTTGTATTGGGGTCGCTTCGACCCGCGGACATGAAACAACATGCAACACTGGTTGGCCTTTACTACACAGAGCCGTAGTTCACAGAAAATCCACACAAAAATCGATTTCAAAATCGCAAGCGATTCTTTGTTGATTGTGAAAGCGATTTTGTGTAGATACAGAATTCAATACAAAGCGCTGTTGTACATTTTTAAGTCTCTGCATGGTCTAGCCCCTGAGTATGTTACTGATTTAATCAGCCGCTGTCAATCCAGCAGATCTCTGTGCTCGAATGATCAGTTGCTTCTTGTAGTTCCACGAACGCGTTTAAAATGTAAAGGTGATCGGGCGTTTTCTGTTGCAGCTCCTAGGCTTTGGAATGACCTTCCTTCTCTCTGTTAAAACTTGTCCTTCATTGGGTGTTTTTCAGTGCGCTTAAAACTGTTTTCTTTAGCTTTTGACAATGCTTTGTAAGTGTGTATGTCATATGTCTGTTTTTGTTTTTATTTTTCTCTTTTATACTTTCTGTACAGCACTTTGGTTCCACTTGTGGTGTTGAAAGTGCTTTATAAATAAAGTTGAGTTGAGTTGAGTTGAGTTGAGTAGCTTGTCGGTGGACTATGGCTCTGTGTAGTAAATGCCGCCCCACCTGAACCAGTTTTGCCAAGTCCGCTGTTGTTTTTCATGTCCGCAGTTTGCAGCGACCCCAATACCAATAACGTGATATTTAGCCCCTAAAATGCGAATTTTACCGAGGTAACGCTGCCAAAAAAACGTGTATTTTAACCCCGGGATGCAATTTTTGTGGGGGAACCTCCTGGAAAAGCGATTGGGCTAGTTTTGGTCTAATTTTGAGAAGCAAGTGGGCAGGATTTGTTTTGAAAACCTGGCAACCCTGATCTGAACACACATGCTGGAGATGTACTTCTAATCACAGGAGCGCCTTTACTGATGAGATGCGCATTTGATTTTTTGCACAGCCCTATTATGTATGTATATATATATTAGTGGTGGGCTGTTATTGGCGTTAACGTGCTGCATAACGTGAGACTCTTATCGGGCGATTAAAAAATATCACCGTTAATCTATTCTCAAAGTTGGGTTGAGAGCTGGGTCTATGGCGAGCTATGATGACTTTAACCTTGATATTTTAGCGCGGGTGTATACCTAGCCGAATCTGTAGGCGGTAAGAACGAGTCTTTAAACCTGTGTGTATGCCTACTGTGAAATTACCGCATGCTTGTTTCACACATAATTCGGGCTTGCTTCAGGGAATTTTTTTTTTTAAAGAAGCTTCCCAATGGAAACCTCGACAAGACGCACGCCTGTTTCACACATAATCCGTTTGCATTGCGTATGCAGTCCGTGTGCGTTTCATGTGGTACAGAAGCAGCACGGACTCATACTCATTGTGCTTTCACACAGGATCCGCTACTCGGTACGTAAATGATCGCTGCACTGCTGCAGACGCAACGCTCCTGGAACGCACTGACGGACCACAACCGCGTGAACACTGGAATCCAATAACATGGGTGCGTAAAAAAATACGAAACTCATACACACTGCAGACGGATTATGTGTGAAACAGGCGTAAGTTTGTTTGCACCTTGTGCAATGTGGAATTCGTTTACAGCTTTCTCAAGCAGTTTGTGATGCACCACCACTAATATATATATATATATTGACCCATACAATTTTATTTTGGCTATTGCTGAAAATATACCCCAGCGACTTAAGTCTGGTTTTGTGGTCCAGGGCCACATTTCAAGTAATATAATACAACTACTTTTTGATGACTTTTAGATTACCTTGTTTATCACATTGATTTAAATAGGATAATATTGTTCCATACTGATTTAAAATTACAAAGTTTGGGAATGCATGCATTACATGTAAATAAGAAATAATGTGAAGTTGTGCATTTTAATGTGTTTGAAACATAGACTGTATAAAAACATGGATGCAGTGTCCATGATGTCACCCGTAGACTCCTGAAGTGCATTTTTGAAGCTTAAAGTGTGCAGAGCGGGCCGTTGCCATCTTGGCAGCACGACACTGCGTGACTCTCCTGCACAATCGAAAATGGGAAAAAAGGTGGGAGCTGGTTGCTGAAGCCACGCCCACCTAGCTCGACGGCGGTGACAGCAGTGGCAATCCACCTGTCAGTCAAGTGGCCACGCCATTAATTATGCAGAAATTTAAGGCTTAATATAATTTAAACGGATGAGTTATAAAAAAAATTCACCCCCCTCACAGTTGTCATGAAGGGCAAAATTAGCTATATAGACCAAAATCTTTTTTTTTGCACCAGGCTGTAAACATTTTTTTTCTGCTGTAAAGTTGGGCATTTTAACATGGGGACTGACTCCCTTTTACAGCCAGCCTCAAGCGGCCAGTCGATGAATTGCCGTTTTAGTCACTTCCTTATTGGCTTCATGAGAGAGAGCGGGAGGTTGCCGCTCGCTTTGAAAGACAAAAGCCTTAAATAACCCACTGAGTGATAATTCTAATAAACATTAAATCATCACTAGCTGATGCAATGTTGAAACACTTATTTAAATTTTCATTTTTTTTTTTATCCAGGGGTCAAATGCTTTAGAGCCACCTGACAAGTGAATGATGTTTGAGTGAATGTCCAAAATAAACTGTAAGTCTTTCTGAGAGTACATAGTGTAAGTGGTAGGCTATTTTAAAAAGCAACATTTAAAAAATGAAAAAGAGAAATTTGGGATAATCAATAATTTCTGAATAAAATATATCTATTGCATGAATAATACAGTATATAATAATCTAATCGATAAAAAAGCAACTGTACTCTGATTAGAGTATTTTAAAATGTAATTTATCCTAAAAACGTGCTTAATTTTTATTTTTTTTAATTTGATTACATAATCCAGATTGCATGTAATCAGTTACTACCCAGCTAGCTGTAGTAGCATGTAACATAATCATGTAATTTAATTACAAAATAAATGTAATTGTAATCAAAACATTTACTGAGAAACAAATGATGTGCTAATGACGTATTCTGTTTCCGCTAACAGGGTGCGCAGATGTATGCAGATACATATGTTGACAGGCAGGTAGGAAAGCTATTTAAAACGCTTGAAACTGAGCAGCAACCTTCCGCTCTCTCTCGTGAAGCCCAAACGGAAGTGACAAAACGGCAATTCATCGACTGGCCGATTGAGGCTGGCTGCAAATGGGACTCCCCATGTAAAAATGCTCAACTTTACAGCAGAAAAAAAAAAAAAAAAACATGTTTAAAGCCTGGTGCAAAAAATTATTTTGGTCTATATAGCTAATTTTACCCTTCATGACAACTGTGAGGAGGGTGAATTTTTGTATAACTCATCCATTTAAATTATATTAAGCCTTAAAGTTCTGCATAATTAAGGGTGTGGCCACTAGAATGACCGGTGGATTGCCGCTGCTGACAATGCCGTCATGCTAAGTGGGCGTGGCAACCAGCTCCCGCTTTTTTGCCTATTTTTGATTACCGCAGAGTGACACGAGGTGACGCGCTGCCAAGATGGTGCCGGCCCGCTCCGCCCACTTTTGGTTTCAAAATCTCTCTTCGGAAACCTAAGGGTGACGTCACAGACACTATGTCCATTTTTTTATACAGTCTACGCTCGCAACGAGCGTTTTGATTGGACATACATTCTTGCTCCTACGCGTTCCACAGAATATATAAATACAAATAAATTTAAACCACTTAACTATCGGGATGTGAGGAGACTTTCAACCAGTGTAACAAAAAATGTTTCTGAAGACAATCACCTATTGCACCTTTAATATGTATATTATTTGGCTAATAATGCGTTTTGTATGCCATACTGTAAATTAATGAAATTATTTAATTAATTAATTAATTAATTCATAAACGACCCAGCCGGCACATGACCGACCTTCAACGTTGAAATATGGTCGAAATAAGGTCATTTGTGGTTTCAACGTTGAAACAACATTGATTCAACGTTTAAAGCCGAATGGTTGAAAAACTTTCAGCACATGACCAACTTTCAACGTTGAAATATGGTTGAAATAAGGTCAGTTGTGGTTTCAACGTTGAAACAACGTTGATTCAACGTTTAAAGATGAACAGTTGAAAAACTTCCAGCACATGACCAACTTTTAACGTTGAAATATGGTTGAAATAAGGTCAGTTTTTTTAATGAAACAATGTTAAAAATGTTTAATGCTAAATGGTTGAAAAAGGTTAACAAACTTTTAAATTATTTATATTAAATTATTTAAGATTATTATTATTTTAATAGCATTTTAAAATATTTTAGTCATGATACCTATTATAAAATCTAAAGGTGTATGTTAAATATTATCATCATTAACAACAATAAAACTAAATACATTTCGCTGCTTTATCACACTGAAACAACTCCTATTGGTAGTTTTGTTTTATTACTTTGATCATTATTGGTTAATCTGGCTGTCATTCAGGAAACTGGACAATGAATCGGTTCTAGTGATGGGCATTTCGGCTCCTTTTTGTGAGTCGGCTCGTTTGACTCAGCTCACTGAAAAGAGCCGGCTCTTTTGGCTCACAATCGGCTCTTTAAAAAACAATAATGTTTTGACTATGATAGGTGTGAAAACAATTCTAATTAAATTATTAAATGAAATCATACTCACAATTTCTTTTAAAATGCATTGATTTGTTATGAAAAAAAGAATACTATTAAACATTTGCATTTAAATTACAACTTTTGAATGTATAGAAACAACAACATTACTAAACAAATTTAATCTGAATCTAAACTAGAACCCATATTAAAGAAAAATAAATAACTGAAAGGATTAAACTGGTTCCTCTTTTTTGGCATGTTATACCCAGCTAGCATGTATAATCGGCCCGAGCGCGGCTGCCCCGCGGCGCCTGCGGCTTAGACTCGGCATGGGCGTGTGTTAACCGGGCCGGTGGTGGGCCGCAGCTCCCTCTGGCACTTGCATTTTTGTTACGACTGAAAAGCACTGGGCCGATTCATGTTCACCGTTCTGGTAAACAGGCTCTGGCTGTATGAGCTGGACCACTTCTGGAAATGACTCCGCTTAGGTTCAATTTAATGTAGCAATAATTAACATTAAAATAATTTAAAAAAATTGACGTAAATTCCTGACCCTATCTTATAGTTCGTTAATGTCTTGATTTGTCCAAAATATGTTTTGCTTATAATAATAATAGCCTAGTTTTACAGATCATTCTTTAATAACCATAGCAAAAATATTTAGTTGTCATGAAGCTACGTTTATGTATTTTAAACATGCACAGTGGATAACAGAAATAAAAAATGCAGACTAAAATATTTTTCTACCGGCCAACATTTAATATCCTGTGTTTACTTGGGTTAATAGGATGGGTAGCCTACATTTACAACATCTTGTTCGTAACATTGAGTTTGCATTTCACAATACAATGCATTGACGGCTGTTTTAAACTCTGGGCGCTCGGCTCAGACCCTTTTGCCAGCATGAAGCCGATTTCAACGGCAGCGAGCGTCAGATCGCATCGCTGGAGTGACGTACGGGGGTGAAATAAAACTTAACGCCTGACTTGGAATCCTCCCTTTTCGACCCAGCGCCATTGCTAGTTTAGGTTAGTTTGCTCCATAATCCAACTCAATGCTGCAAATATTTTATCTATTAATGTTCTGGGTTGTGAAGATATTGAATATGTGCAGACCGTCCGCCATTATTGTGTGCGCGCTGACATGACATGGTCGGAAAAGGCATAGATATGGTCTTTTGCACGGGGCTGTAACAGATTCACTCTCGAGTCTCGACATTTAATAATACAAAACGAGTCGTTTCTGAAAGCTGCCATCTTTAACTTTATTGTTGGTTCAAATGAATGTACAATATGTTGTGTTTTTTCCGTGGGAGGCTGACTGTTGGGGCAATTTGTGAACGTGACACTTATTTTTCATAACATTCTGAATAACGTTAACGGTACAACGGCCAACTTTTGTGATAGGTCTGAGTCTGACTGCAGCATGACAGTCTGAGGCCGGAAGTGAGCGCAGCAACGTTTCAAAGTTTAAAACCAAGTTATTATAAATATATTTTTAACTATTTTATTGAAAATATAATATATCTAAAATATTATAAAATATAAGAATTATGTTTTGTCCTATTAACAAAATACAGGCCTATACTGCAACAAATGTTAAGTTTTTTAAAAGTTAAAATTATACTTGATTCATTTGTTTTAGTCAAATGATTAATGATATATTTTGAAACAAAGAACAAAGCTTGAGCATTATTTGATTTAATTGAAAATATTTTTTAATACTCAAACCATTTTACAACTAACCATTTTTTTTCTTAGACCATACACAATTATATGATAGACAGAAAACTGTGAAAAGTGAAAAAATAAAAACTCCATACAAATTGAGATAATCCTGAGGCCCCTTTCATCTCCTACCTACTAACTCCAAACCTACTCAAACTTATCCTGTGTGTTTGCATGTTTAATGGGATGCATTCATAGATAAATATTATAATAAAATATAAATACAGAAATATATAATTGGTTGTGTTTTGTTAGCTTACGTTTTAGTGTGGATTTATGTAACCTTTACGTTAATGAAGATAATTTAATATTTTGTCTACTCTAAATCATGCAGAAAACCATCTAATTCCAAAGAGACTACAATTAAATATGTGTATCTGATGCTGCGTTCCAGGCAACCTGTAACCCGTGTTTTTCCAACACGGCTATGTGACGTCAGAGCTCGTAACTGGGAGTACATCGATAGTACGAGTTCACGGGTGGGAAGTCACAGGTTTGACTGCCGTTCCAGTGCACTTTCACGGGTATAAGGTTATAGAAACACGGGTTACAGGTTGCCTGGAACGCACACAGGTCGTGAGTCGTGGTTTGAAGTGATTTACGAGCTCAAAAACCTGCCTGGAACGCAGCATGAAATGCAATTCAAGTTGCTTTGAATAAAAGCGTCTGCCAAATAGATAAATGTAAAATTATAGGCTATCTATTGCCACTGTACAACTACAGATGTTCATACCTCCATGAACAACAAAGTGGGCCTTTTTAAAGTGGATTTTAATGGGATTATTTAATTTGTCCGTTTAAAAACACTGCCATCACAAAAAGGGCAATGAAAATTTCTGCAACATGTTGTGCATTGCTCAAAGTGGTAGCGCTGAACCTTTCTAAATTGTTATGTGGTTCTCTAGGTGAAATAAAATACAATTAATGCTATTCTCATGGTCAGAAAATTTAATACATGCTGTAAAATACAACGCCAACAGCAAATTAAATCACAAATCATAAATATGTAACTTAAAGTGATACAATCCAACAGTACACACAATCCTTGGACTAAAAAAGGGAAATCGTAATGCTTTAGTATAAGAAGACATTATGTATGGTTTTGTACAATGCTAATCTTTTTTTCTTTTTTCCTCAGGTAATTTGCGTTTTAAATTCAATTTAGGCAAAAAGACAACAACAACACTACTCTGAGGTAAGAATGGCTGATCGAATGCATGATTTCAAATCAAATTTGAGACGCAAGGCAGTTAAATCAGTGTCTAATTTGCTGCAGGGTATTGAGAACGACTGTAAGCTTGTTGACAATGATCTGACTGATGACCACACTGTACATGACTTGCATGTTGATTTAAACTGCGACAACAGTAATGACTTTATTTCTGACTGGAACTTTGACAGTGACTGTGATGATAAAGAGGGACCTTCTGAGGATAGTCCTAGACCTGACCTGGCTGATGATTTAGTCAATTGGGCTTTGCAGTTTAATATCACCATGGTTGCACTTACTGTCTTGTTGTCTATTCTAAGGCTTCACCACCCAAATTTGCCAAGAGATGGGAGGACTCTCCTCAAAACAGTCACAGACTACAAAATCCTACCTGTAGCAGGAGGTGCCTTCTTTTACTTTGGCATATTGAATGCTATAACGGGCCTTCTTGAAAATGTGTGGATGAAACTCCCTAGCAAACATTGCCTGCAGTTACAGTTAAACTTTGACGGGCTTCCATTGTTTAAGAGTAATAACCAGCAGCTGTGGCCCATTCTAGGTTTGTTGAAGGAAGTAGGTAAATATCCATTCATGATTGGTGTTTTCGGAGGGGATTGCAAACCCAAATCACTCACTGAGTACTTGAGGGACCTGGTGAGTGAGTTGAGTAGTCTTCAGTCTGGGATTTGGTTCAAAGGAAAGCAGTTTTTTCTGAAAGTCTGTTCTGTTGTGTGTGAGCTCCAGCCCGGGCTTTTGATAAAGGCATAAAGAGTCATTCAGGCTATTCAGCTTGTGATAAATGTGTACAGACTGGTGTATATATAAGCAACCGCATGACTTTTCCACAGATTGACTCCACCTTAAGAACAGATGCTAGTTTTAGGCAAATGTTGGATGAAGATCATCATGTAGCACAGTCTCCTCTGACTGGACTTGGCATCGACATGGTACTTGATTTTCCTCACGATTATATGCATTTGGTGTGTCTTGGGGTTGTACGTCGGTTGTTTGACCTGTGGTGTAGTGGGCCTTTGCCAACTCGCTTTTCTGGTCAGCTGGTTAAAGCATCTCAAAACCTACAGAAACTGAAGAATCACATTCCGTGCGAGTTTGCTAGAAAGCCTAGAGCTTTTGAGGAAAGAGGGAGATAGAAGGCTACGGAGCTACTGCAGTTCTTGTTGTATACAGGCCCTGTCATTCTTGTAGATATTCTGGCTGCTCCAGTCTACTACAACTTTATGCTGCTGTCGGTTGCTATTTTTATGCTGGCTAATCCTGAGGTGGATGTAGGGATATGTGACTATGCAAAGACACTACTTGTGTCATTTGTTGAACATTTTGGCAGACTTTATGGTGAGGGCTTTCTGGTGTACAATTTGCATGGCCTTGTTCATTTGGGAGATGATGTTAAGAGACATGGATGCATTGATGAGATGGGAGATGGGTTCCCTTTTGAAAATTTTCTTGGCGAGGTAAAGCGCATGGTGAGAGGGCCAAATTTCCCAGTTGCCCAGATTGTCCGTCGCTTGTCTGAGCGTACCAATAACAGAAGGGTCCATGAAGGCGATGTGAAAGCTGGAACTGTATTAAAGAAAGAGCATGTTGGTGGTCCCTTACCACAGGCTGTTAGAGGAGGAATACAGGAGTTTAGAGAATTGCACAGGGATCAATTTTGTGTTAAAATTACAGAGGGGGATAACTGTATTTAAAATAGGTAATTACATTGGCTTGCTTCAGAATATCATCTTGCTTGAAGGTAATGTGCACTTGGTGTATTATCAGTTCTGTGCTGTTGAGCCATTCTACACATCCCCTCAGTTCATCTAGCCTAGGTGTGTTTCTTCTATCACAGTTGTCAGAGAGTTTGAAGTGTGTTAAAGTTGACGATGGCCTTCGTAAATATGTCCTCCTCCCTTTCAAAGACAAACTTGTTGGAATGCCTTTGTTGCATTTACATTAGTCTTAATTGTTGCGCTAAGAGATTAAAGGAATAGTTCACCTCAAAATGAAAATTGTCATCATTTACTCACCCTCAAGTTGTTTGCAAACCGGTATGAATTTCTTCTGCTGAACACAAAAAAAAATATTTTTAAGAATGTTGGTATTTATCAGACAGTTGATGGTACCTATTGACTTCCATAGTATTTTTTTTCCTACTGTAACCACATATGAATCCAAAATGAAATAACCCAAAATACTCAGAGAAACGTTAAACACAATATTATGTACAGACAAATATACCCACCCCTTAGAAAGTACAACCCATTAAATAATATCAGAGATACAAAACCATCAATCATAAATTACTGCACATATATGTTAGTTAACATCTTTAACAGTAATATATATCTTTAAATAGCATGGATGGCAAATATAATTAAAGAAATGTAATAGATGCAACAGTGAAAACCCTCCTCACCTTTTCACAAGGAAAACAGAACTGCTCCACCCATGTGAAGAAGAATGAAACACTCATAGAGCACAGCTTCCCCTTAAGGCTGGGAGAAACACAGATCTTTCCTACACTACTATGGAAGTCAATGGGGTCCATCAATTGTCTGGTTACCGACATTCTTCAAAATATCTTTCTTTGTGTTCAGCAGAAGAAAGAAATTCATACAGGTTTAAAACAACTTGAGGGTGAGTAAATGATGACAATTTTCTAGGGCTGTCAAACTATTAATTATGAATGAGAACTCTGGTTAGTTAGAGTGTATCCAGCTGGGTTGTGTATACAATCCTTCCGACGGAACACTATTTGTTGTTTTGTTTATTATTTTGCCTTTTTTATTTTTAAGGGTTGTTGTGGCCACGACAAAACTAATTGAACCGAACATGCCCCTTCCAGGTCACCATACAAATCAACTCAGTCAAAATCAAGTTTGTTTAGTTATGCAAGATCGCAAATTATCTTATAACAATATTACAGACATGATGTAAATAAAGGATTAATTGTGCAGTGATTTTAGGTACAGTAGTCAGATTTTTGCTCTGTTTCAACAAAAATAGTTCAAAACAAAATCACAGCTAAATGTTTGGGCATCTCTGAGCAAATGTGTTTCGTTAATGAATGAATGCGTTTTCATATTAATCTAGTGAGTCTATGATTCAATCACCCATTCATAAAGACAGTCGCTTGCTTTTGTCACTGAATATTCAATCGATTTGTTTAAACTGGAACTAAGGCCCTGTCCCAAATCGCGCACTTCATGTGGACTTTCGGTCTCGTGGACTTGAAATGCACGTGCTCGCCGAGTCTACGAGTCCGTAGGCCGTCCCATTCAGCATTTAAACGCTCCGAAGTGTGCTCAGCAGCGCCCCCTTTGTACCCTTGAAGCGGTCTTCCGCGAAGCCCGCATAGAAGCAGGCTCCACGCACTTCAACTACCCAGGAATCCTTGCGAAAGACCAATCAGACAACAGATGGGAGGATATTTCGCTCACGGACTGTAAACATGGCTGAGAAGAGAATATTTAAGTGTAAAAGTATCAATGTTTTTTATGACATAGGCGTACATTTTACCAGTTGTTACTTACAGTTATACAAACATTATCGACCAGTTGATATCTCAAACATAATAATAGCGCGTTAAATAATACGATCGCATTATTATTCATTACATAAATAGAACCGAATGTCATGGCTTTATGAGTCATATAAACGTAGTATGAATATTGAAACCTATACATTTTTCTTAAACTCATTTTAATTTTGTGTTAAAATTTAACATTATGTATTATTATGTACAAATGTATTTATCATTTAAATAACCATGACATCTATTCTAATGCCCAGGTGGCATTTACAATTATAGAACTGTAAAAGCAGGCTGTGTATTTCACATGGACATATTATTTGGGAAATTAAAATTAATCCTGTTCTCTATGCTAAAGACTGTAATTTGTTTAATGATATTTGTGATATTTTTCTAATAAAGGGACTGATGAGATGAACTTTAAGTTTATTCAGCTCCGTATGGAGAGGGATAAGTCAACCAGACCTTCTTCCTGTTTCCGGCGTGACGATCGAGTCTGTCCCAAAATACCTCTCAATGCACCCTCGCGGACTCGCGCTAAGGGCCCTATAGGTCTGCACTACATGACGTCACCGAAGTGTGGACTCTGAGGAAGTCCACAAGTCCGGAGTGTGCCATTTGGGACATGGCGTAAGTGGCAAAGAAAAATGGGGCGTGGCAACTGCAGGACAGAGAGGAAAACTTCCAAACACTACTGATTTCATTTGATTGGTAACTTTTGTGTCTTATTATTCATAAACTCGATTTATGAATTTGTCATAAAAGATGACAATTAATGAGGTTAAAAATACAATTTGACATTTTATAGTAAAATATAATTCCCCTTATAAAGGGAAGGTGGATTTGTCATTGATCAGAAGGTGCTCCCAAACTTTTTAAATTAAAAATAAATGTAAGTGTAGAGGAGAGCCCTGGATCCAAATTAAGTTTAGGATCTCACATGTTAATGCTGCCCTCTTCTATCTTGTGTTTTTCTCAGATGCAGTCCGACAGAATGCCCTGACCAAGGATTCCACAGAGAAGGAAATTGAGATCCTCATCACCAGGTGGCTGCAGCTAGCCTCTGATAGGGATGGTGGCCGGAGCCAGAGGGCAAACAGGCAGACAACATAGACCAAAGTGTGTGTGTGAACGAACGCGCGCGTGTGTGTGTGTGTGTGTGTGTGTGTGAACGAACGCGTGTGCGTGTGTGTGTGTGTGTACGAACGAACGTGTGTGTGTACGAACGAACGTGCGTGTGTGTGTGTGTGTGCGCGCGTGTGTGTGTACGAACGAACACGTGTGTGTGCGTGTGTGTGTACGAACGAACGCGTGTGTGTACGAACGAACGCGCGTGTGTGTGTGTGTACACGTACTTGTATTTCTTACTTTGTGGGTCCCAGTGACCAGGAGCACACCTACAGTTTGGGGTCCAACAACGTTGTGGGGCCCGAAATGGTGGGCACCACACCGATTTTAACGTAAACTGCCTCAGTAGCCTCTGCTGATATGCCTCATGCTTTTTTCTCACTTTCCCCACAAAGTGATAAAAACCAGTTTTGAGTGTGTATGTGTGTATGCTCTCTATCGCCCCTGTAGCTGGGAACGTGGTATTGCAGCAGATACACACTGCAGGATGTGTGTGTGGCTTTAGCCAATGAGAAAGGCCCACGGAGAGGGAGGGAGGAGCCCTGTAGTTTTATTGGATGCACCCATGCACACTGTTTTCTGGGTTTTAATCTTCAATTCCTCGTGTTTTGACTCTGTTTCAACGGAAAAAAAAACACTTCATGTAGACTAAGCAACAGGTTGCTGTAATCCTATAGTATTTAACTAAACATCTGATATAGTTTCATGTGTATTTCTAGTCGTGTGAACAGAATAATTCTTAATGAAGTAAGGTTTTAATCAGATGGCTAACATTAGCTGCTAAAAGCCCACCGACACGGACACGGATGGCATTTTAAACCGGAAGTTCCACGCGCTTCGACTCTGATCACAGGGAACAGCCAGGCGGCAAGGAAGTCGACCGGAAGTTGGCCGCGTACCTCCATCTTGTAGCAGAACTTCACTTGCGTTAGCATTCCCATTGACTCCCATTCATTTTGGCGTCACTTTGACAGCGAATAACTTTACCTCTGAGGCGTTTAAAGACTCCGTTTGTCCATTATTTATTTCTAAAGATACACGACAATGTATAAAGGGCTCCATTACCTTCTATGTTACATTATGGCCCCGTAGAAACAGTTTTTGTAAAAACAGGCTAACGATTGCGTCATAACCACTCGACTCTCTGTCGCATTACCGTACAGACAGGAGGAGAAGCTCGCAGGCAATTAACTTAATATGGCGTACTGGCGTTACATTTTAAAATACTATACAAAATAATTAATCAGAATACTTACTCCTGTTCACTCACGCCAAAGAACTCCCCGCTCAAGCTCGCCGTCTCTGCAAGATTAACAATAGCAGTTTTCACGCACAGCTACTAGAAGATTTACATCTGTCAGACAGGTTGCTGACGTCATCAAGCTTAGTTTGAGTCTGCGCGTCAGAAACGGAAGTGCTAAAAAACGCTAAAAATGGGCTTCACTTGTCTCAATTGAGTTCCAATGGGGTTGCTGTGTCCATTTCTTTTATTGTCTATGGGCACAGCAGTCTTCATGTGAGAAGCAGGTAGGTGAAGTTATTTGACTTTGTACATGATATTCGTTTCAATTCTTACTCAATTTCGTAGCGCAGCTAAATGCTAGTTAATGATGTAGCATTTTATTCAGATCATAGGTGATAATATTATGAGCTGGTGATGCGTGATAATGGCGGCTGCGTAAGAAGCATTTTATTGCATTACATGATAATTTGACTCCATTTTCTTTATAGTTCTGCAAAAATCCACTAATGTATTGGTTTGACAACGATTTCAGACTTTTTTTTACCTCATGTTTTAATTGATAAGACATGATGGCAGATCGCGTGCAGCTGACAGACTAACTTATCTGTTTATTGATCTATCTTACATTATTTACAATATGGCTGAATAGATCTAGCTTAACTATCATTTCTATGTTATATCTGTTGTCTGACCTGTGCAAGCTACATTTAGTTTTTTCCCCATGCTAATTTCATTTATTTTTATTGTGTATGTGTAACTATTTTTTCAGCACCATAATGTTGAAAAGGAAGACAAGGATACGGCCTGTTGATGATGCCAGGACACACATTCTGTCTTTGAGGGACAAGCCTGGGTTTATGGAACGATTTATCGATAATAACAAAGGTATGGGACAGCATATTACACATTAACTTCTTAGTACTGATTGTTTGCATACGCTTACATGATAATCCATGTCTTTGTAGTTGGAAAATGATAAATTAGCATTGGTTTTGTAAAAGTGTCCACATTGTGTATTAATAACCTGAATCATAGGCCCCATCCACACTACTGCGTTTTAGTTTAGAAACGGAGAATTAAAACAAATTCGATATCCGTCCACACCAGTGCTGGAAGAACATCAGTGCCGCCCACATTAAAACGACTGAAAACGCGGATCACGTGACCTTTCACGAACACTGGGCATGCGCGTGCCGGTGTAAACCTAGAGACTTTCAAACATAGACTGTAAAAAAATGCTTTCAAACATCAAAATGTAATTTATTAATATGTATTTGTGTTCATAAATGCTATGTTATTTAAAATTCTAAATTGCAATGAACCATGACGGGCAGCCCTCTGTGTGCACACACTCGAAGCATGTGTACTGAAGTCTTCTGTCAGAGCTCAAGCACCTGCTTCAGTTCTTCTGCACTTTACACATTAAATACACACATTCATCTTAAGTAAATGTAAACAATAGGTAGAAAATCGGATGGATGTCACGTCATTTATTATATTGGATCTGTGCATTCAGTCTTAAAGGGAAAGCAGCCTAATACACAGGTCTGCTCTGTCTGTCACTGTAATCAAACAAAAGACAAATAGAGAATCACTCACTGCTCTTCACCCAATAGCCTTTGCAGCATATTTAATTAATACAGTAAATAAAACTGCATATTTTTAATTTTATTTTCGATGTCCATTCAATTTCTGTAGTATTTCTTACTTGAAATGCTATAATCTGGTCTCCTATATACTTCTATTGACCTTTACTCCACTATAGTTAATTTAAAGCCAAAAATGTCCATTGTTCCTCCATATATCTCTGCTGAGCAGGGTGATGTTGCATAGAAGTCAAAGTGATGTGCAGGTCTTAAATGTTTTGGAAATGTCTTAAAAATGGTATTAAAAAGTATTACATTGGAATTGATGATACCTGCAAATACCCTGATTATAAGGCAGTAAGCTTTAGTGTCATTTTGACATGGTTATACCACATCTGTATGTGAAGGGTTAAGACAACACATTTTTCTTCCAGTTAAATGTATTTTTAATGGTTTGTCCTCATCATAGGTAGAGGAGTGTTTGCTACCCAGCCTGTGGAAGCCGGAGCTTTTGTTTTGGAGTACAGGGGTGAACTCATTTCAGCAGAAGAATGCCGGGCGAGAGACTACAATGAGTTACAGAGCACATTTCTGTTCGAATTTGAGTGGCAGAAGAAATTCTATGAAGATATGCAACACACATTATTGAGTAGCTGATGAATGAGTAATAATCTAATAATCTGCGTTAATAATCTGCGTTAATAATCTGCGTTAATAATCTGTCAAACAGAACTCTTTTATATTAAATATTAATCAAAAATGATTCACACCTTCACCTTCACGTGTAAGAGTAAAAAAATGACAACATTATTTATAGTTTATTTGATATAGTTATTTTGATTATTTATAGTTTATTTGATTAAAGTTTATTTGATTCGCATCTTATTTAGAGTTTGGACCTCAACAACCCAACTGCATTTACCGCAAACAGTAAAAAATTGTTTTGCTGGAATCGGTTCAAAGGAGTCATTAGTTCGCGAATCGGACTTGCCATTAGCAGACTTGTACAACGCGTGTGATTATCCCGGCAGTTAGGACATCGCACAAGATTTGTCAACACAGAAAACATTTCGTCATTTGGTAGGTTTTGTTTTGTTTATTTAAAGTGTTTTTTATGTCAGCTGAATGTGCGGAAGATAAGAAGATTTAGAAGATGAGGCAACGTAATTTTTTTTTTTTTTTTTTAGCACAACACCCAGCAGTAATTCAGGAAAAAAATACCCGAATGCTCCACGTGAAACTTCGGTCTTCTGATCTTTTACCATCGTGTCAATTCTCAATTGATTTTGATTAATATGCGAGTGGGAGCGAGAGAGATCAAGACAGTTTGAAGACGGTGAGGGTGCGCGCGCGACCGGGCCTCTGTCTCTGCTCGTTCATTCAGTATATGCTCCTATCGCAAGCGCAGCAGTCATGTACATCACTCACTGATCAAATAAGGCTTTGGCGAGACAAAAAATTGTTTGTGAGAGAGACAGAGAGACGGAGGGAGTGCAGGGAAAGGAAATGCAGCTGAATGAATATACGCTGTGTTTTAAATTGCGTAAAACATTTTTTTTATAACGAAATGCAATATGTGAGCAGCCGGTGTTTATTCTGTGGCGCACCGCCACGAATTAATCTATGTTTGGGAAATACTGCTATTGCAAAGACCTGGTGACGCCTCTGTGCACGCGCTGTCCTCAAATCAAGCTAATGCAAAAGAAGAAGAGTTCGACCAATCATAGCGCTGGGTTCATTCCCAAATAGCAAGCTGGGATGATTGACAGATGCGTAAGGCCTATCATTAAAGAGAGACTGAAAATCGACACTAATAAAGATTCCCGCTCGCTCCCCCTTCCAATCCGCGGCCGCAGTCTGATGTCATAAGTGAGGACAGTACAGTAGTCACGGTACTTCTGACTCCTGAAGGAAAACGGCCTGGGCTCGATATGGAAAGCTGATTGAGTTAACTTAATCTTATGGATTCGATGATCACACAGATCGCATGGATTATCTTATAATACTCTGTTAAATTATTCATGGTCACTCAGAAAAGAGGAAGACATCATTCAGTCATGCAAATAATAAAATGCTCAAGTAATGCTGAACTATACATCTTGAAATCGCTATAGCTTAGTGATTATGAAATCGCTATGGCTTAGTGATTATGAAATCGCTATGGTTTAGTGATTATGAAAGTGCTGTGATTTGTGGATTAACGTTAGCCTACTGATAAGCGCGAGTCTGGAGAAACAGGCATTTATTTATTCATTCATTCTCAGTTTTGAAAAAACTTATGTGTTACGTTGTTGTGTTAATTACAACTAAAGTACCTAACTATGTTATTTATTTTGTATGAAAACTAGCGCGTTAGCTACTTATGGATTAAAAAGTACCATATCAGTGCTGCGTGAGCTCTCTCACTATGGAATTACATGTGAATTGACAATGAATAGACAGGAGTCCAATAATAGCATAACGAATCACTTATTCTAAAAATAATATGAAGTATAAGTTCCAAATCCGACATATAATGAGGGTTGTGTTAACAGTAAAACGTCCGTCATTTAACGAATTTTAAAAGCAGGGATGGATAATAATGCTTTTTGACAGGAAAAAAAAAGCAAGAACAAATTTAAAATTAGCCCGTCAATTTTCATTTTACAATGATCTTCTCTCTCTGTGTGCGCGCGTCCGTGTTTGTGAGATATGGAATTACATTTGCTTCAATAAAAATGAACGAAACTTTATAAAACTGAACGTAACTTTTTCAGAAACTATCAAAAATATGCCATTACAAAAGAAGAAAAACAACGAAAATGAAAAAAATTTACACAGTCGCACAAATGTAACAGGCTCTTCAAATACTATGCTTCATTTTTGTTAATGTTTTTCAAAGTTTTGTTTTCGCTGATCGTGGATTCTGAATGCATTGCCACAGATTTCGCTTTTGCTTCGCAGTTTTTCGTTTGGAGTTTTGACACAAACCTCTCGTGGGGGCGGGCTTAACAGTGATCTACTCTGATTGGATAGTGAGCTTTTGATGGACAGGTGCTCTCTTACCGGGAAGTACAGACGTCACTCAGTGGCGCGCACCGCGCATATTGAAAGTTCTCGCTGTGACTAAATCTGCTACCCCAAAAATTATTTTTCACAGACAAAGTGAAAGACATTTATTTTAAGCTGTACACTTATTTTGGTCATGTCACTGCACTCAGAAACTTTGGGATGATATTGGTGTGTTTGTCAAGTGTAAGAGTTTGCCAGGCTTCTCAGTACATATGAAAAACATTATATTGGGTATTATGACTCTGACCCCACAAACGAAAATATCAGTTTTTTTATTAATTTAAATTTTTTTCCTAAACAAATTTCACATTCACAAATGCAAATTCTCCAACTGTAAACCTGTCTTCTCTGTTTTTCTAAAAGAAATGGAAAACTATTTTAATGTAATCTCAGTGTCTAATAAGAAAGCTATAAGGACTGTTAGAATTTGCTCCGCCTTTGATCATGTGTAATTTTGTTTAGATTCTGGCCCTCTTTATTTTAGTTCTATTTTATTCTTTATTGTTTTTTTTTTTTTTTTTTTTTTTTGTGGTTGATATTATGTGATGTATTTTTATAGTTTTGTGTGTTTTTGTTCTCTGCATTAAAAAAAGAAAAAAAGCTCTCGCGGTGATTTGTATGTAACACGTCATGCCTTGTATTACTAAATATGTAAATAATATTTAGTAAAATAATATAAAAATAATATAATATTTGACCTTAATATTATAATATGAGACACGGAGCGGCATCATCTTCCTCCTCCTCTTGTACTTCAAGGCAGCTTGAAGTAAGCTTGTGTTACTGAAGTGACCAATAACATCGATACAAGTTTTTCATGTTACAGTGCGCAACAGTTGTTGCGGGTAATTATTGTCATTCAGTAAAACAAGCTTACTTCAAGCTGCCCTGAAAGACAAGAGCTCATCTTTACAGACTGAGACGATCGGAGGTCAAATATTATTTACATATTTAGTAATACAAATCACCGCGAGAGCTTTACAATATGCGCGCCACTCTCTGGGCGTCACTGAGTGATGTCTGTACTTCCCGGTCAGAGAGCACCTGTCCATCAAAAGCTCACTATCCAATCAGAGTAGATCACTGTTAACCCCGTCCCCACGAGAAGTTTGTGTCAAAACTCCAAACTCCAAACTGCGAAGCATAAGCGAAATCTATGGCAATGCATTCAGAATCCATGATCAGCGAAAACGAATCTTTGAAAAACATTAACAAAAATGAAGCATATTTGAAGAGCCTGTTACATTTGTGCAACTGTGTAATTTTTTTTCATTTTCATTGTGTTTTTCTTCTTTTGTAATGGCATATTTTTGATAGTTTCTGAAAAAGTTACGTTCAGTTTTATAAAGTTTCGTTCATTTTTATTGAAGCAAATGTAATTCCATATCTCACAAACACGGACGCGCACACAGAGAGAGAAGATCATTGTAAAATGAAAATTGACGGGCTAATTTTAAATTTTGTTCTTGCTTGTTTTTTTTTCCTGTCAAAAAGCATCATTATCCATCCCTGCTTTTAAAATTCGTTAAATGACGGACGTTTTACTGTTAACACAACCCTCATTATATGTCGGATTTGGAACTTATACTTCATGTTATTTTTAGAATAAGTGATTCGTTATGCTATTATTGGACTCCTGTCTATTCATTGTCAACTGTTTTCTATAAATATGCTTGTATTGGCTAACATTTATGCAGCTAATGTGTGTCCTGTTTAAAATGTGCAATGTTCAAATGCAAAGACAGCACGACACAAATAGAAGCCCTTTTCCCTGTGGTATTTAGTATCATATTTGGATATTGGAAAATAAATTAGTTAGCTTAATTTTACACAATGTTCCTATGTTTTTCTTTTTTTACTGTGTTCTAGGGGTTTCTTAATTTTAGACTAGTTGACCAGCACACATTATATGCAATGCAATTATATAATACATGTGTGTCATCGTCCAAACGGCCCATACAACATGGGTGGTGAAATTTGGTATTGTAGTTAAACAATTAAGGTTAGGGTTAAGGTTAACAATTAGGTTTTCTTATTTATTTTAGTATTGATGCATCCAAAGAAGACGGTTCTCTTGGAAGATTGATTAATGACAACCACAAATCTCCAAACTGCACCATGAAAAAAAATCATAGTAAACGACACGCCACATTTGTGTCTATTTGCTGTGAAGAAAATTGAAATAGGAAGTGAAATCGAATACAACTATGGTGATTCACAATGGCCGTGGCGTAAAAAGGTGAGTTGGTTATATTAGCTATACTGATTTTCATTTTTTTTTTAAAGTGCTGAATAGCACAGCTACATCTGTTTTCTACATTTTGTAGTTCATTATAAATCGTATATTAACCTGATTATCTATGCATAGCTATGTGATCTCATATGTATGATATGTTTCTTAGAACTTTTTGTCTGATTTCAAGGGGCCAAATCAACAGACTTCTGTTCTAGAGACCAAAACATCCCTAACAGATCACTCTTCCCATGATGCCTCCAACAAAGATGCTGTCGTCACGCAGGTAAAGGAGTAATGTCGACTCTGTCATCACAATCTATTCTAGTCTAGTCTATTCTCTGCCCTCATGCTGCATGTCAAGCGCTCACACACACACATTTCCAGTCTAGGCCTTATGGGGCCCTCACACACACACATTTCTAGCCTAGGCCTTATGGGGCCCTCACGTATGGATCTCACTCTTAGTGATTTTACATCATTGGGACAACACCTGTCAATATTTAAACTAGTGTAATTGCAGGTGTAATTCAACACTGATCAAGCTGCTTCATGTTCAGAATGAGTATTTTGGATGTACTGCATTGCAACATCATTTTGTTGCTGTGTCACTTGCTGTTACCTCTAGAAAAGACGAGTGTATGCTCTTATATTTCAGCTGTGCTAGATGAGAAACTGTTTTCACATGAGCTAACTTTTGTTACCTTTGGTTTCTGTTGTTTTTTGTCTGATTTCCAGGGGCCAAAGCAACAGACTTCTGTTCTAGAGACCAAAACATCCCTAACAGATCACTCTTCCCATGATGCCTCCAACAAAGATGCTGTCGTCACGCAGGTAAAGGAGTAATGTCGACTGTCATCACAATCTATTCTAATCTTGCCCTCATGCTGCATGTCAAGCGCTCACACAGACACACACACACATACTTGTTTTTCTACCATAAGGGGGACCACCGTTTTTTGCCCAATTGTGGGGTCCACCACTTCCAGTGGTTCTACAGACTTGTAAAAAATCAAGCAAGATAACAAAAAATTCCTAATAATAAATATCACTTCAATATACCAAAATTCAAACAAAATTGTTTGCACATGCGTTTTTGAGTCATTTGTGGGGCCCGGATTTAACATTTAGGAGTTGTGGGGTCCACTTTCACAGATACACAGACATTTCTAATCTTTATATCTTAGAAGGGACCAAAGTCACTATCTGTAAAACATCAACTACTTCCATTATTTGCCCTTGATTACCATATAAACTTTTTTAGATTATAATGTATATCCTCTAAATTAATCCGCACATGTCTATATTAGTTTAGCCATTAACATGGCATAAAAGAGCCACTCCAGAGACTTTTCTAAATCAATGAGCCCTCAAATATTGGTCACAGCCTGAACTGCTTCAGTCTGCAGGACGCCAACTGTACTTTGTCTGCATTGTATTGGTGCAGTTTTGCTGAAGGGGATCTTGTTTGTCCCATGGTTATTTTTCTTCTATTTCTAATAAAGTCATGTTCCTAGCCAGTCATGTTGACTGCGACCTAAAGATAATATACTGCTTTAAATTGAGGACTTCACATCAAAACACCCTATTCATCTAATGAATAAAGACTTTAAGACCCTGTGGAATTCTAGCACTAATACCGTGAGTAATATTTTACACTAAACACTGGATTAAAAAAACAACAACTTTAAAACATGATTTGTCCTCAATGAACATATATTTGGTAATAACACAAAATCACATACGAGGTGAAGAATCATTGGTAACCAGGAAAAATTTGTATAATTGTGTGCGCTGCAGCGATGCAAAGTCCAGTTCAGAGTTATTGCATTGGTGGATAATATGAATAATAGATGGATTAAGTGAGATCAACATTAGCACAAAAACAGTGCAGAGCAACATATAACAAAGAAGGAAAAGGGCCTATGAGACAAAGAATCCCTTTTAACCAGAAAATGTGTATAATTGAGTTTGCTGCATCAATGCAAAGTCCAGTTCACAGTTATTGCAATTGTTGGATAATGTTAAGTGGGTGGATTAAGTGAGAGAGCATTCACATCACAAAACTGGGATTAAACCACATGGATTACTTCTACATTATAAATGCTCTGAAGCTTGAAAGTTTAGGATGAACAGATAGCAATGCGTTTCCTTAGTTTTTTGAGGTTAGCGCTTTGGGGTGTTTGATGTCATCACATTCATTCACAAACTGCCTAATGCAATCGGAACCCATCAAGTAATGGACAGAGCGGCAATGCAAACAATGGAGGAAACATTCAAAACATATTTTGTGTTCCAAAGATGAACTAATTTCTTATGGGTTTGAAATGACAAAGAGTAAATGGTGACAACTAACCCTTTAAGAGGATAATACAATGAAAACAACTAAATTTCAACTGTTGAAAACACTAAGAACATGTCCCGATGTGAATGCTAGTGGAAGGCATCCAATACGTTGAGCTACCTGTATTTCACTGTACTTTCCTTCTTATGGCAGAAATACGATTTTTGATGAAGTATTTGACCGCCTTCCAGTCTCGATTTCCTAAAGCTTGAGCTTCTGCATCAACGCAGTCCTTTTTCCCTTGAACTTGGCTCCTCACAATGAATTTCCTTAGGTGCCTTTCTACTGCCGCACATTCATCTGTTGCCCAGCTTCTTTTGGCAGCAGTTTCTTTACCTAAGTATACATAAAAAGAAAATGTTATAAAGTTTAGGTTAATGTCTTAAATTTGGGATTTTTAAACCTTAATCTGAACTGAAAGACTATTAGATTGATCACACAGGTCATTCATTGCCATATTGACTTGGTTCAGAGACTAAAAGTACTCTTATAGTTTGTTTCTGAATAAAACTTTTGACTAATAATAATAATAATAATAATAAAGCAGTGCAATCCAGTAAAAGGCGTGGTAGCACTTTATTTTGATGGTCCCTTTTAGACATTCTGTTAACTGAGTAACAATGCACCTACATGTCAACTAACTCTCATTACAGCATTAGTAGACCGTCTACTTAAAGTATTTTATACAATTTTGGCAAATGTACTTTGTTGTACGGACATTTTTATTTTAAAAACAAGGCAAAGATATTCGATTTTTAGCAATGATTTTTACAGTCTGTATCTCATATTTTATGTATTATCCTAAACATAGTCTCACATCGATGGGAATATGCATACGGAAATGAAATGGAGATGAATTATATTAAAACTTGTGTAAATGCAAAATCTTCCCTTTGTGCATCCCACACTTTTAGGATGAAATCCAAGCAAAGTGTTATACAGTTCAGTTTTTCTTTTGATCATATAATGAAAGTGTTTAAAGGAACACTTTAACTTTTTGGGACTTCAGCTTATTCACCGTATCCCCCAGAGTTAGATAAGTCCGTACATACCTTTTTCATCTCTGTGCGTGCAGTAAGTCTGTTTGACGCACCCACCGCTAGCCTAGCTTAGCACAAAGACTGGATGTAAATGGCTACAGCTAGCATACTAATCCCAATAAGTGACAAAATAACACCAACATTTTCCTATTTACATGTTGTGATTTGTATAGTCACAGTGTGTACGAATAGCAAGGTCATATGAGACACAGCCATTTTTTAAACGTTTAAATACTGGGAACTATATTCTCAGAAGGCGAAGCACTGCTACTTGGGCGGAGTGATTAGAGCAGCACCCGAGACGCGCCGTGGTGAGGAGCAGAGAGTTCGCTCATAGTTGGAGTAATAGAGTCAGCAATTACTAGATAGTAATGCAAAGTTTACAATCATGGGTGTTCGCTGTATTGTAAAGAGCTGTGACAATAAACAGGGGAGACCAGGTAATACCATGATGTTCCATAGAATTCCAACCAAAAACGCTGACATGATGAATCAATGGCTACTTGCTCTGGAAATAGATCCAAACACAACTGTAGACATCATCAAGGACTATCACAGTTGCTCAGAACATTTCACTGAGGACGACTATTTTGAAAAAAAATTGAATTTGCTACACAGACCATGAAACGTGTGCTGAAGGATACGGCCATCCCATCGATGGTAAAGGCAGGACAAAGTGGATCACCTGCGGCTGGGGTAAGTGATCCGTTATGTTTTTAGATGACTAGCCTACTTTTACAGTGCCATTAGCTAGATGTAATGTAACCTTAGTGACACTATTACATGAATAGGGTGCTCACTAATATTACTAATATATACTTGTACTTGTCTTATATCACGCCACTTCCTTTCCCTGTATTTCCTGTTTGTGTTCTTGTTGTTGGATAGATTATTTGGATTTTGACCCCTACCTGGACTAGATACGATTTTGGATTACCATAATAAACATCTACTGCATTTGGATCTTCCCTTTTCCCGTTCCTTTGTGTGTGGATCGTGACATTAGTATGCTAGCTGTAGCCGTTTACATCCAGTCTTTGTGCTAAGTGGTGGGTGCGTCAAACAGACTTGAAGCACGCACAGAGATGAAAAAGGTATGGATATCCAACTCTGGGGGATACGGTGAATAAGCTTAAGTCCCAAAAGTGTTCCTTTAACCCAAAAATTCTGACATCATTTACTCACCATAATGGTGTTCCAAACCTGTATGAGTTTCTTTCTTCTGCTGAACATTTAAAAAAATGTGGGTAACCAGAGAGTTGACGGCACAATTGACGTTCATAGTAGGAAAAAAATACTATAGAAGTCAGTGGTGACATCAACTGTCTGGTTACCCCCATTCTTTAAAATGTCTTCTGTGTTCAGCAGAAGAAAGAAACTCATTCAGGTTTGAGGTTATAAATCAACTATAATCAGAATATTAGACTGTGTAAACATACCTATTGTGACAGCTATCAATGTGCAGTGATCAAGAGTAAAGATTTGATCAAATAATATAATTCAGAATAAAGCTTGTGTCTTCGAGACAAAGCAATCCATCCACTTTACATTTCTAAGCTCACCTCTCTTTTTTGCCGACTTTCTCTGGTATTGGGAATGCAGCGTGGAAGTAGGTTCCTATGTGGAAGTAGGTTCCTGTGTGGAAGTAGGTTCCTCTGTGGATGCCACACTGTCCTCAACTTCAGGCTCCTGTACTTCTGGAATAAAGTCATCTGAGTGCAAAGAAAATAAGTAATAAGTTTATTAAAGAAAAAGACAAATCAAAATATAAACTAAGGATCAATTATGCATAACATTTGTGTCATGGTGACCAAAAGCAATGATCAACAGTACAAGTTTATAAATATTCAGTATATGGCACGAGTCTTGCAGATATGTGTTGTGAAAAGTGCTATACAAATAAACAAATCGAATTGAACAAATTACACATGGTTTCCATAATTCTACAATACAGTGGTAGAGAGAGACGGTTTAAATTAGACTTGCACTCACACTGGTAGCACAATTTAAATGTATGCCCTTCCCAGATACTTTCTCCCCAAAGCAACTTACAGAACACATTACAGCGGCAATAGCCCTGGAGCAATGGGATGAAGCATCTTGCACAATGGACACAATGGTTGTGGAGATCAACTACCTTTGGATAACTATACCTGCGGTGTAGCTTACCGGTGCGGCTGTACCACACAGTTAACTGGAAACAAAGTCAAACATTCCCCACATGCAACAGGCAGCATGTCTAAAACATGTCAACTATTAATTTAAACTAAAAGGTTATATTAATGCAACATCCAAATATGTGCAATTCTGTAAAGATGCAATAACAATAACATCTACATTTAATAGTTTAATTTAAATGAGAGATCTTTCATAACCATTTTTTTTAAATCATACAAACATACCTTCCTCTTGTGAACACCCATCCATGTCAACAGTCTCTAAAACAGCAAGTAATAGAATATGAATGAGCTGTAAACCTGAAACTGCAATCAATCTGTCAAGAGTATACATCTGTCAAATGACTACATAAATAGCTGAATAGACCAAAATTGTCTAGTTAGTCACATTATAACAATAAAACCTGCCCTCTTCTTCTGTATATTGAGGTCAAATACTTCTATTCTGTTCTATTCAATTCTATTCTATTACTTATAAAATACTATCTACTATTCTAAAAGAGAATGATTTATAAATGGACAATGCTGTGCTTTTTAACTTTTCTTAATTATAAAAAATACTTGTATATCAATACCAGTCACATCAAGCTGGATTTCATCCAGATTCTTCCCCTTGTATTCTCCTAGCCGTCCCTGTTCCAGCGCTGGAAGAACTTTGGTTATTTTAGCTAGCTGGGGGGTGCCCTCTGGAAGGCGGTAGTGCTTTCTGTGGACCTCAATGTTATGCCCAAGGAAATCTGCCAATTGGTCGAGTTCTGTAGTCTTGAGATTCAGAACAGTCGATGTGCTTCCTAAGCAATGTGTTTCCTAAGTTTTGTTGAGGTTAGCGCTTTGGGATGTTTGATGTCATCACATTCATTCACAAACTGCCTAATGCAATCGGAACCCCTCAACTAATGGACAGAGAGCGGCAATGCAAACAAGCATGCGTTTTCACTCAGTACTCCACATTCTTCTCGCTTTTCAGTCAGAGTATCGAGTGATTCTCTCATGACCGGGGTAAGGAGAACAGGGACTTTCCTCCCTCTCTTTCCTACTATGGCAATCCGAACAAAATGTTTGCAAAGCTTCTGCTCGAGTGCTGTAAGGGCTAAGTTAACATCTTCGTGTGTTTCTGATGTATCCTTTGACATGAACGCTGACAAGGACATTCGGGATACTTCTGCTCTTCGTCGGTTGAAGAGGATAACTTGCGCCAGGGTCACTTTAGAACTTTAGCAAGGTCCTTCCCGTTCAAGGGAGAAGGCTCTTCTTGCAGGGCATTCAATTGCTTCTGCTGCTTCTGCTGTTTCTCAGACAAATAGCAATGCAGTCTTTGGACATCCTGTGTGAATGGTAGAATCTGAGGAGAATTCCACTTGGTCTGGTTAAGCTGAGTTAGCGCTTGACTTGCAATGTCAAATTTCCAACTTTCTTGGTATAGCAGTGCAAATTCCTCAGCATCTTTGGCAGTCTGTTGATATTTCATCTTCAATCCTTCAGATTTTATAAACATGGCTAAAGCATGCAAGCCATGTCCAACTTTATGAGCTAGAGACGGATGTTTATATTTGCCAGTTTCACCACTGAATCCAGCAAGGCATCTTGTAGCCGAGACAACTTGAGTGTACTTTTCAGGCTTTATGAGTTCTTTGATAGTCTTCACATGTGTCAACTTTTTTACTTCCAGTTTTTGTCGAATATATTGGTACTGGCTGATTACATACTCATTCTTTCTGAACTGTCTGTAACCATACTCAAGAATGCAGCGGTCTTCCTTAATAGCAACTGCAACCTCATCCTGATTCATACCACTTAAGAACTTCCAGTACGCGTCGCTAAATCCACTTGGAGCAGGTTCAGCAAATGCACACAAAGCTTAAACTCTTGTTTTACCTCGTTTAGATGTCTTACCCTGAGGCTTGAAATTACAGACCTGAAAATGACGAAAATGACTTTTTCGGAACATTCCATAGCAATAAACACAGTGCATGAATTCTTGTCCATCTGTCATTTTCTTTGGCTGCTTTCATGGGATAAGTTTGCCTTTGCGACTCTCCAAAACTTGAGTGTTGTGTTCAAAGTTACCCTTGTTTCTGAGAAAATCCAACTGTCGTCGCCTTTCTTTTGAATTCTTTGGCAAGCTTAATGCCTTTGCGACCTCAACCACATCGCTGTGTCTACGCGACAAGTGTCTTGACATTTACCTGTCCACAATACAAGCAATGATGTTTTTTATTATATCTTCTGGAACCATCCTCCTTCTTTAAAAATGGATTAACAAAGACCGATGGCTCTTCTTAAGGTGGCATTGAAACACTTGTCTCCTTGTGTCTTCCTTCTTCTAGGCTATCAGGAAATATTTGTGCCGAGTCAGGACTTGTTTCAAATCTTCTGCTCTGACTGGACTTAAATCGACTCTGACTTGAAGACTCACTGTTGTTCTGACTGGACTTAAATCGGCTCTGACTTGAAGACTGGTTTCTGCACTGACTAATGGATGACATTTTGACATTCTTTTTTTTATTTTCCAGGGATAACTCCAAGCTGCAGTCACTCTCATTGCTTTCCTCCCTGGGATTTGGAATATAATCATCTTCACTATCACAACAGGAGTCATCAGATTCTACAAGACTGAATCTTTCAGAAAAGAAAAGTTAAAAAGGATTAGTCCCCCAGAAAAAGACGACAAAAAAAGAAATTTGCTCACCTTCATCCCAGATGTGCATGACTATTGTTCAGTGACCTTTCATAACATGACTGAAATAAATACACAACTCATTTTGACCAGCAGTTACGGACTACTGTAAGAAACGTCTTTAACATGAATTTATAAAACAGTGTTTTCTTTCAATTGTATCGACATGAATTATCATTAGCCAGCCTAAACGACATGCAAGTCTTGAAAATGTTGGTTGCCATCGGCTGCCATTCCATGTCTCAATATCTAAAATTTTATTTTCTTAAACTGTACTCATGTGAGCAATAAAGGCCATGCACATCTGGAATGTGATTGAGTAATTTGAGAATTCTTACATTTTAATCCTTTAGTATGATAAACTGACCATTTAAAGAACATTAAAATTACTCTAAAATGACTGTAAAAAGTATGATTACAGTTCAGGTACAGGTTTAAAGAAAAACTAAAAGTTTTATAAAATGATAAACTTCACATTTCAGCCTTTAAACTATTTTTAAAATAAGGGAGGTGTCAAAAGTATCACTTATATAAATTTAAAGAACACATAAATATATCTACAGTAAGTATCTTAATTGTTCGATTTTAGATAAGAAAGGGTTAACACAAAAGGCTCGGTTCAGTAGGGGCATTTATTTAAAGACAATAAAATAACATAATGTGTGTGAGAAAATAGTCAGGAAAAGAACCAAGCAAACAAAGGGAAGCCCAAATGGACCACCTCTAAAAACCCTGCTGTCCTGATGTGACAACGAGAGTTCTTATAGCCACTCTCATACGGTCCACAGGTGTAGGGGATCTGCTCATAAATCATGACTACTGTAAAAGGCCATTGTTGTTTAATTGTATATTTATGCATAAGACACAATAACAATAATAAAACTAACACAATAATAATCATAACGTGGGCTTAGGGACAAACTAATGTTTGAGGATCTGGTTGAGCTGTGCAGGTCTCAGTTTGGATTGTTTTGAAACATCTTCAAGAAAGAAACTTTTGGAAAAAGCAATGTCCTGTTTGGGATCCTATTTCGTGGTCCATTTCACTTTCTTGGACCCGTAGAGCTCAGCCAAGGATGGATGCTCTCAACCAAGTATTGCGTTGTTTGCTTACCAACATGCTAACATCAAACCATTTTTGAAATGGAATGAATTGAGTCTGCTTCTACTTGTGGAGCATTTCCTATCTGTCACTGTTATGTTTTCATTTCAGTTTGGATGTTGCCTAAGATGACAGCTGCCTATGTAGATAGTGAACATCTCAATATGGAACACAATTTTTGTCTTTTCTCCAAGGCAAATCCTTCTATTTACAGCTGTTTCAAAAACATTTGAGCAAACGACCAATGTTACTCTTACAGTTAATGTCTCTTTTCAACCTTTCCTTATTTTCTCTCTACTGTTCTTGCAAGGCGTAAAGTGAATTTGGTGCCCCACCATTCTCTACTGGCACTTCTGGAAACATCACCCTATAGATCACAGTCAGATTTATTTCAGTGTGAATGAAAACAATGCTGATCTCTCTCTCTCTCTCTCTCTCTCTCTCTCTCTCTCTCTCTCTCTCTCTCTCTCTCTCCCTATAGCTTTTCACTTCACAAGAAATGTATTGATGCACTTGCACTTATTGGTTTACTGATTATTGAGTAGTGTGGAGTAAGTTACTTGTGGATATTGTGATGTTTCTATCAGCTGCTTGGACTCTTATTCTGACAGCACCCATTCAGTGCAGAGGATCAATTGGTGAGCAAGTTATGTAATGCAAAAAAATTCTCCAAATCTGATAAAGAAACTTGTTTACATCTTGGGTGGCCTTTAGGTTGAGGACATTTTCAGAACTATCCCCATATCATCACCATCTGTCTGTAATAGGGCTGGTAAGCGATTCAAATGTTTAATCTAATTAATTACATAATGTGGTGATTAATTAATCTAATTAATCGCACATCAAATTTGGATAAATTACTCCCAATAGATCATTTAAAGTCATTGTTATGCAAAGAATCAAACAGAGATTACAAAAAGTAGGTTCAGCAAGAAATATTTTTTGATAAATGTTTTTACATATACTCTTTTGGACCATGTGAGTAAATGATGACAGAATTTTCATTTTTGTTTGGGTGAACTATAACTTTAATAATTTATTTTATTAATTGTATTATTATTACTATGAAAATATTAAATTATATTCTTTAATGAAATGATACTCTAAATAATAAACTAAAACTGCCAGTAGGTGGTGGTAAATGCCTTAATGATTAAGTCATAGAGTAATTTATTAATTCATATGATTAGTTCAAATGACTGATTCATTCTGGAGTGAAGTAAATGGTTCTTTTGAATGCTTTACTGAATCATTAGGCTTGTTCGACTTGAAGCGGATCATCTTCATCAGACCGACCGGTGCGTGACAAAGAACCGCAAGAGCTAAAAGAGCAGACAACTCTTTGTGCTTTTGAATAACTCTCACTGTGCTTTGATGTCATACACCGACCGGGTCTGTGCAGCCCCACTTTAAATCCAACATGAAAATGGCCAATGGTTCAACGTGCCAAATTGTTCACCCAATTCGTTCAAAACATGGTTTAAGAAATGAAATGCAACTGTGGGTTGCTTGGGGATGAACAGTTCTGACTTGTCTTTATCTTCTGGATGGCAAAATTTAGCAAAACAGACAATTTGTGTCTAAAATAACACAATATTAACTTCTTAATGAACTGTTGTATAAGATGGGTATCGCATTTGCACTTGTGTGATATTGCACTTAGCCTACAGCTCGTGTGATATTTCTTAACTATGTGATGTAAATATGAGACAAAATTTCAAACAGGGGCTTTTTGCCCCATATCTTAAATTTTAGGTACGTTTTCTAGGCTCCATCACACAGTAAGTTGTTGCCCTGCCTTATATTAGTCATTAATCGACTTTATGAAATGGCAGATGATCCAGATAGGTCTGGGGCGGGGGCAAGTGCGTTAAATGCGTTAATAATTTTAGCACATTTTTTTCACCATAATTAATTAATCTAATTAATGCGTTAAATTACCTGCCCTACAGTCTGTAACAATTAAAATGAACTTTGACCAGATGTTTCACATCAGATTATAGTAGACTGTTTGATGTTTGATGATGAAGTGACGTCCCAACATTAGTCTTTTTGTGCATCTTTTGCTTTGCTAAAGCTCTCAGCATGTTTCTGCACTGGAGCATGAGCTAGGACCAACAGGTTATAGATGCACCTGTGCTTCAGTACAAGACCTCCTACTGTCACCTCACTGATTTACAATGTCCACATGTGGCGGAACCGCTACACTTGTCCACATCACTCCGCTGTTGCTAAGTAACTACTTAACAAGACAGGAATTTGGGCAATAACATGTCCAAAGAAGGCAAAATAAACCCATATCTCAAGAGCAAAAAGGAATGGTTATATTGTTTTGCCATTCATGTACTTTTATTTCACTGACAGCTGTGGTATGCATTTAAACAGAAGGTCAGATCAAATAAATGTTGATATTAATAACCTCATGCCAGGAGAAAAGAGGGTTAGCATTTCTCATGTATATTGTGTAACAATGTTATATATGTATTTAATATAATAAAACAATAAAAAAATCATATTATTACAGTTACTTACATTTTAATTACGTTATTTTCCAAATGTCTTTGCTGTCACTATGATGAATTAAAGTTTTAATATACTTGAAAAAAAAAATCTTACTGAGCTCAAACTTTTGAATGGTACTTTACATATTACAGTAGATTTTTTTTTACTTATTTATTTATTTTCTTTCTTTTATATTATAATTAGATTTTATAAGTTAAATTACTTATTATTATTTAAAAAATAGGAGCTCCTGCTTTAAGCTTCCTGTTTCTAAATCTACATCCCCACTCATCAAGCCAAGTGAAAATATTGCAAATTAAGATATCATCACATTCACAAAATGTTTCATACATACATTCTTTTAATGTCCCATCAATGGTCTGGTCTGTTTAAGGTGCCAAAAATCCCGAAATGTGATGGAGCGAGACAGATGGTGCTGAGGTGCCGATATGCATAGTAATATGTTCCATTACTGCTACCGGCTGTCCAGTCTTACCCCACTGCCACAATGTTGCCACACGTCGATGACAGTCTGCCGTTCTCCCCAAAACTGCCTAAATGACAACTGACCCGCTTTGGCTTGCTTTCCGGGTTCAGGCGCTCCAAAAGGACAGACATCAGTAACCTCCACCCAGCAAGCTCCTTAATTATGATAAACCCGCCAACACACGAGACGTCACTTCTCTTAATTAAATTAAGATCATATTTATTGACTTAATTGTTTGAGACAAGTCATTTGCAGAGGCTTAGACTGCGACACTGACAGCACAAATGATGGAGGATGAGTAATTAATGTGTTTTTTAACTGGAGTGGACGACTGATGAAGGCTGGTTTATACGGGCTGCTCTGCTGAGCAATGAAAGAGTCTGCAGCCCTCAGTGATGGAAGATTTTCATTTACCCTCAGCCACTCTCTTCATCTTTGGAGTTTGATGTATAGCTGTACTATATAAATATAATGGCACGTCATCCAAGCAGGCAAAGCTGATTATTGCAGGAGGCTGGTTTGTCAAAGATTTTAGATGTGAGCACAAGCAGGTTTGACAGAAATGTTTTTGTGTGTGTGGGGGGGGGGGGTGCAGCAAGTGCGGCACAAAACATTTGTCACAAGTTGCAATTAGCTAGGCCAATTTATAGCTCTGAATAAATTCAGTATAGTGAGACATGATGCTGAACACCGCAATCTGTTCTACAAGGGGTTTGAATTTCAGATTTTAGAAGTCTGGCGCTCCTTGTTAAAGCTTGGACGTCTGAACGAAATGTTTGGGATTTTGAAAATAGAGACTTTTTATAGTTTCAATTCTGTCTTACCTTTTTTTTATTATTCTTTTAAGCAATAGTTAACCCAAATATGAAAATTAGTTGAAAACATACTCACCCTCAGGACATCTAAGATGAATGAGTTTGGAGAAATGTAGAATTACTGTACATCACTTGCTCACCAGTTGATCCCATGCAGAGCATGGGTGCCGTCAGAATGAGAGTCCAAACAGCTGATAAAAACATCACAATAATCCACACATGACTCCATCATTTAACATCTTATGAAGCAAAAAACTGCATGTTTGTAAGAAACATGTCCATCAAGACATTTTTTTCTTTTTTCAATATTTTATTCAAAATATTGCTTCCTTTTATTACTGCCATTTAAGTGTTCATAAAAAGATGATTCATTTTGACAGAACAAGCAAACAACTGTATATACACTTAAAAAAATGTATATATATATTTATTCTTATTCTTTATTATTCTTCTTTATTTCAAAGGAATCTTTCCATTGTACAAAAGGTTATTTATAGTAGGGGGAAAAGGTTATTTTGAACACATAATAAATGAATAATCTTCACACTAATAAATAAATTTTCACACTGCATCAGTGGTGTTTCCCTCTAAAACAATACAAATAAAGTATTTTTTTTTAGTCAAAAAAAAAAAAATAATAATAATAATAAACAAAAAAATGAAAATAAACATTTTCTGCAAAACACATGCCACGTGCAGTTCTGTGAGACTGACACAGCAGATCCTCGACTCCACATGATATAAGTTACTGTTGCTATCTCTGTTGAACAGTCACTTTTAGACAATACTGTCTGTCATTTTAGGTACATTAACTGTGTTTGTTGTGCATGATTGGACTGTAATGAAGCTGCTCCAGAGTTCACCGCTGTTCTGAGGTCAAGTTAATCAAGTCAGTGAAATAACAAACTGAAATAAAACCAAAATGATACTATTCCTGACATTTAGTCATTAGCATACAGTTAGAATTGTGTGTGTGTGTGTGTGTGTGTGTTTCTGTTTGTGTGTGCGCATCTAAAAAAAAATAATATTGTGGAAACGGTCAATATTTTTCAGCAGTTACTAAAGAAAGAGAAAGAAAGACTGCTGACTTAACAGTTGTCTAGAATACGATCATTGGCACCCTTCACAAAGGGCTGAATGTTTCGCAGAGTGCAGTATCAAAGCATGTTCATGGAAAGTTGTCTGGAAGGGTGGTAGGAAAAGGTGCACAAGCAACAGAAACAACCGCAGCCTTGAGAAGATTGTTCAGAAAAGCTGATTCAAAAACTTGGGAGAGCTTCTGAAGGAGTGGACTGAAGCTGAATCAGTGCATCAAGATCCTCCATGCACAGACGACTTCAGGAAAAGGGCTACAACTGTCACATTCCTAGAACCAAGCCACTCCTGAATCAGAGACGGTGTCAGAAGCATCTTATCTGGGTGAACTGGACTGTTGCTCAGTGGTCCAAAGTCATTTCATATGGAAATCAAGGTCCTACAGTCTGGAGGAAGAATTGGTTGGCACTGTGTTTTATCAAGTCCAAAGTCAACGCAGCCGTCTACCTGGAGATTGCTGGCTGACAAGCTTTATAGAGGCAGAGATTTTCTTTTTCAAGCAGGACTTAGCAGCTGCCCACAGTGCCAAAACTAGCACTTACTGTTTCACTAACTATGATATTACAGTGTTTGTTTGGCCAGCCAACTCACCTGACCTGAACCCCATAGAAAATCCTTGGGGTATCAAAGCAACCTGGGCTTCAATAACGCAGTGCCACAGTCTGACTGCCTCCATGCCACACCACATTTGACACTTTTCCACTGCATGGCACAGCACGGCTTGCTTTTTGGGGGTTTTCCATGGTGAACAGTACCTGGTACCTAGTGTTTTTTTCAGTACCACCTCGACTGAAACAGAACTGTACCATGCAGTGTAAAAGCACCAATTGATGCTGTAATTTGTGTTAAAGGATTCCCAAGTATTAAGTGTATATGAACATTCTTATTAGAACTTGAACATTACTGTATTGTAAATCCTTTTTTATATTAATTTTTTTTTTTGATTGTTTGATTGATTGATCTTATTTAAACTATTCTAATATTTATTGATACTGGATTTTTTTTATTATTATTATTTTATAAGCTGTATGCAAAAATCATTGAAATTAAAAGAAAAAAAAAGGCTTTTAATAATTATTTGAACATATGAGAGTTTCACTTTTTGTGTTTGTGTATTTACGCTTATTTATTTTTATTTTTGACAGACACAATTTAAGCACAATAACAAAGGTTTTGAACCTTTTTGATCTCTAAAAGAGCAGTTTCCTCATAAAAATGAAGCAGTGAAGTCCAAGCTTAATAAAAAAAAGATTCAATTTCTGTAAATGCTAATTAATTCTCTAAACATGTGAAGCCTTAATTGCTTAATTTATATTTACTTACTCAAAGGTTATAGTAAAATGTGCATGTTAATTTTTGTGCCAGAGCAACTAAATAACAACCTTGACTGTCCTTCACGGGTTTCTGATCAAATTACAGAGACAGGTGGTAATTCGATAGAGAAGACCATGTTCAGGTCAAACTATCAATAACCTACATAAAGTTAAGCATGCTGGGAAACAACAAATGTGTAATAATTTAATTAAAGTATTACACATATAATAACTTAATTAAAATGAAGTATTCAGAACATGAAATGGTCCCCAACGTAAATTTCTGCATGACGGTATTCAGATGTGTTGGAGGAACAGGATCAGACTTCAGCCTCAAGGTTATCATGAGATAAATACATGTACTTTCAACTACTCTGGCCCTTCTGCCACTTAATTTAAATATTTAACCCCTTTGTTATAAAACTATGATATAATGCTCCACCTACAGACAGTGACATCGTGATAGTCATGATACATTCAAGTACCCATATTTATGAGTTGGGAATCGTGTTGCTTTCTTCATCGAGAATTATGACTAAATATCATCATCAACAAACCATTATCACGTGATGAAAACGAGACGAGACGCAACGTAAATGCTGGTCATGTGACGATGACTATAATTAAATATATAATGCAATATTGTTGACGAATAAAAACGAGTCTAAATGTGGTTTACAAAATAAAAACTATGCTAAAATGACTCTTAATTTTCATTGACCAAAATGAGACAAAACTAAATGTTCTAACATTATTTTGTCTCATTTAGTCGCGTTATCATTATTTTGTAGTATTTCTGTTTCCTGCGTCTCACTTCATGGGCTGCATCAAGTCGCACTGCACATATGCAGGCAGCGTCACTTCCTCAAGCCCCACTCGCGGCATTATTTAGCAAGACGACAACAAAGTTAAGCGGGATTTATACTTTCGCCTGGCTACTAGGGATGGGCGATACCACATCTTTTGTTTTCGATATGATACCGATACTTTTCATGACCAGTATCGTCGATATCGATACTTCTAAACTGAACTTTTAGATTATGAAATGTATTTAATTATTATGAGTACAATAGGTAATAATACCTACTTAACTTATAAATTAAACTTTGTTGGCGCTGCCTTGCGGTGGCGACATGCAGCAGTAGCCGCGTGTGTCCATGTCTGTCGTGTTTGTTTTTTGTATCTCGTTTGTCATGGCGGCGGTGGATAGGAGTGTTGCAGTGTTCAGTGATTGACATGGATTTGTTCAACACGTTGCTTATGAGCCTGCTTACTCTTGGGACTGTTGTGAACCATCGTCAAACCAACTCGTCTCAGAGACTGCAGTACAACCGGGACTTCCTCATCCAATACAATGGTTCGGCCCTGCGGACTATTTGCGATGAAGTTCCACCCGAGATTCGCAGATGTGGATCTGCTTGCCTCGATCGACAAACGGAACTGGAGGTGAGGATCAGCGGACGAGGCAGTGGAGCATGCGGAAGACAGCGTGGATCTGTTGCCGGATTGCGGGTGACAGCAGCCGCGGGTCAGGTTAGAAAGCGTGGCCGGAGCGGAGGAGTGCGACGGAGGTTACGCAGAGCTGGATTGCGCCGCCTGCCACTTCCCTCGGTCGTCCTTGGAAACGTGCAATCATTAAGGAACAAAGTGGACGAACTGCAGGCAAATGTTAAATTCAGACCGGAGTTTAAGAATGCTTGTGTTATAGCTTTGACTGAGACTTGGTTAAAAGAACATGATTTGGACCAGGATCTTGAAATTGATGGCTTTGGCCAGCCTATTCGGTTGGATAGAGACGCACAGCTGACTGGTAAAACCCAAGGAGGGGGCGTGTGTCTATACATTAACCCTCGCTGGTGCAAAACTGTCATAGTAAGGGAATCTATCTGTAGCCCACATATCGAACTTTTATCTATCTCATTGCGTCCGTTTTATTTGCCACGAGAAATTCCTCAAATTTTCATTACACTGGTTTATACACAAGAGCTAATTTGACAGATGCAGTAGCTGAAATTACCAAACTTGTTCACCGTTTACAAAATATTTCCCCCGATGCCCCGCATTTTATACTTGGTGATTTTAATACGTGTAGTCTTAAGAAACATCTTGGGCACTTTTATCAATATGTAAGTTGTCCTACTAGACATTGAAAAATTTTAGATATGTGCTATGGTACAGTTAAAGATGCCTATAAATCTTACGCAATGTCACCCCTGGGTTCTTCTGACCATAGCTGTGTCTTTCTGGCCCCGATCTATCAATCTGCCCTTAAGAGAGGCAAAGTTGAGCGTAAAGAGGTCTCTGTATGGACAGATGACGCAATTAAAGAATTGAATGGATGTTTTTATAGTACTAATTGGGACGTTTTTAAGGACTCATGCACTGATCTAGACGAATTAACTCTCACTGTGACAAGCTATATCAAATTTTGTGAGCAAATGATTATTCCAAAAAAGACGATTACATTATACCCCAATAATAAACCCTGGGTGAGCAGATCACTTAAGCACATTCTTAATAAGAAAAAAATAGCTTTTCAACAGAATGATATACATAAAAAAAAGGAGACTCAAAGGCTGGTTAAGAATGAAATAAAATTGGCCAGAAGTCAGTTTAAGAATAAGGTGGAAGATCAACTGAAGAATGGCAATGCTTACTGTGCTTGGAAAGGGATTAAGGCCATGGTGGGAATAAGTGGTAAGAGAAAAGGGGTAGTTACATCTGACAAACCTGACTCTGATTTGGTGGAGGAGCTGAATCAGTTTTATTCAAGATTTGACTCCCATTACTTTAATGACGATCTGGCTGAATTTAGAATTGAGTCTGAGGGAAGTAAGATTTTGATTGATGAGATAGATGTCTGGAAGACTCTTGAGCAGACGAGCATAAGGAAGAGCCGGGGGCCTGACCACATCAGCGGCCGATTGCTTAAAAATTGTGCTCTGTTTCTGAACAGTATTTTTGCTTTTATTTTTCAACTTTCACTATCACAAAGAAAAGTCCCAGGGATATGGAAAGAGTCAGTAGTGGTTCCATTGGCAAAGGTTCCCTCTCCAAAGGTGTTGAATGACTATCGTCCTGTGGCCCTGACATCTCTTGTGATGAAGGGTTTTGAGCGCATTGTAAGGAGGAGTTTACTTTGCATTACTCAGAGCATGATTGACCCATTACAATTTGCATATTTACCAAGTAAGGGGGTTGAGGATGCCACAGCAACACTGCTGGACTTTGTTACTGGACATTTAGAGGGCAAGAAGACACATGCTCGCTTGTGTTTTGTTCGTGCCAGATCCAGATCATGCCAGATCCAACAGATATTTGAAATCATTTGTACCATTAGCTGTTGGGTTTCTCAACAAACTATAGGTACATGTGTATTTATGTTTTTATTTACCTATTCCTTATGGTTTTATGTGTTTTTGTGCGAATGTGTACGTGTTGGCTACTTGTTGTGAACCAAATTGCCCCTTGGGGACATTAAAGATATTTCAACAACTTCAACAACCAAGGAAATCTAGTACAATAGTTAAACTATTGTAACTAAATCAAGTACAATAGTTAAACTATGTTCACTTTACCATGGTTCATTGTCATAAGGGACTGCCAGTAATAGGATGTTGCATGCATAAAATGCAACCTTTTCATTCAGACAGTGTATGATTTATATTAAAAATCCTGAATGGAACATGAGCAATATGAACTTTTTAACATTCAAATTTAAATAAATGTACTGCACCAACTAGGGTACAATTTCAATAGGTTTATTGTGAAATAACTCAAACATATAGACTATGTTTTTTTTCTGCATTGTTCTGGGCTGCCTTTTCCAAAAAGTCAGAAGAGTGAGTGAATGCTCTCTGTAATTGATTTATTGCATAAACTATAAATCAGCCTTGACACAGAGATAGGGACCAATGGCCGGCCAGCCGGGGTTCGTCAATTTTTTTTTTATTTTACATGTATTTTATTTATTGTTTTTATTTAAATGTATGTGTGTGTACTTCTAACATGTTTGGTTGGCAAAATAAATGTTGTAAATTTATATTAGAGCGTCTTCCATGTCTGGAATGGATGTATTCTTGAGTCTATAAGGTAAAAATAATATAATAAGATAACCTTGTTTGAAATGGTTTTGGCTAAAAAAAAATTGGCTTTTGTCTATTCTACTAGGTACTTGTACTATATTGACTGGTTTAAATAGAATGGCATTACTAAAAAGAAACTAAAATACAATTTTTATTTACTAAAACTAGACTAGACAAAAAAGAGTGTGAACATGACTAAAACTACTAAAAACTAAAAGGACAGCTTCACGCAAAGACTAGACTAAAACTAAAATTAAAACAGGCCGCCAAAAACAATTCTAGCTGGGAAGTTGTAACTATGACATCAGGTGCATTCAGATCACTTTGGTCAAGATGAAAATTCTTTGACACAATTTTTTTTTACTCTGCAATTCGTTCTAGACTTTTTTACAAAATGATTAATATAGAATGTGTATCATTGTGTTTTTGATTTATGTTTTTATTCACTTTGGAGTGCCTTGTCCAGACTTGGAATAAGAGGTCCCAGCAGGAGAAGGCTCATGGCGAATATTACAAAAAGAGCAGAGACCGCATCGAGATGGCTGTGGCTGAAGCACTGTGAGCCATGGAACAGCCCACCGGCTAGTGAGGGAATATAAAAGAGCACGCTGGGGTTAGCTGTCAAGCCCTCTGGAGGTGTTGTGGGTTAATTGGTGAAACACTGTTGAAGGAGGGTACCCACCTGATGACCCGAAGAAAGCACCTTGGGCCCACACCACAAAGCTCAGTAGGTTGGACTTGTAATGTACGATTGTTGGCCATCACCTCAAATAGGCGGCTGGGATCTTACCCAGCCATTGAGGTAAGAGCGATGATCCTATCATATTTCAGACTTATTCGATACATGAAGGTGCAGTAAATTGAATTGATATTCTGTCCTAATTGTAAAATTGAAATGAGCTTGTGGGATCCCGTTCCCCGAGCCTGAGTTTGGTTTTCTCACGAAGAAGTGATTTACGTGCACATAAGCATCAGTTGATTGCTCGGTTATTAATGGCAGTAAAATGATGGACTCTAGGTGGGGGGGGGGGGGGTGAATGTACAGCGCTCTCTGCCACCTTCAATACTACAACTGAGGTGCCCTTGAGCAAGGCACTGAACCCCCAACTGCTCCCTGGGCAACAGCATAAATGGCTGCCCACTGCTATGGGTTTGTGTTCACGGTGTGTGTGAAAGTGAGAAAGTTGAGAGATACAAATAGTGAAATTTCCTGAATATGGAATTCTCACCCGACTGGAATGATGCTTTACATTTATACGGTCTCTAGTGTTTCAAATTAAGTTAACGTATTTTCCTCATAAAACCTATGTGCTATAAACCTATGAAAATTGTTTTTAAAAGCACGATGCAATAGTTTCAACACTTCACAGTGGCTACGTTTACATGCACAATTTTTGGTTCAATTGGACTGAATTCATCCCAGTTGATGAATCTGAATGTAGTGTTTACATGAACGCTAAATAAAGTAATCAGGTTAATGTACGATTTTATATGTCACAAGCTTCAAATCTGATTTTTTTTTTTTTTTTTTTTTACATACGCATACTGCAGTTTCTCACTGTTTGCACATAATAAACACTCTGTTTCTCAATTTGTTTTTAACAGCAGAATTAATATTTTATTTATGACCACTGTGCCATGTTGCAAATATTTATCACACGATTAAAATGCTCCTGCCCGCACCAGAAACAGGTTGCCTGTGGATGAGAATCTAAAACAAGAACTGGTGGGAGGTTGTCCTGCTCCACTTCGCAGTTGCCGAGTGAAAGGAGAGATTTATATTTATATGACACGCATTTATACAATACTTTATTCAAAAGAAAGAGGCGTTAGATATGTGCATCATACATCATTACGTTATTTCTGCATCATTCATTGCACATGCACAGTCCTTTCAGTTTAGGGGTTCAATCCGACCAACTGTTTACATGCACTCTCAATTGTATTAGGAAAGGAATAAACCACCCCCTTCAATTCTATCGAAATTTCATTCCGATCGAGCTACATCGGATCGATTAAGGTGTTTACATGAAGGATTTTCAGTCTGACTGAGCCATCAATCCAATTACAGATTATTTGATTGCATGTAAATGTAGCCAGTGTCACAACAACTGTTTTCAGTATACTCTGTCAAAATTTAATGAGTAGATGACATGAAGTGTCCCAAGATTTGTTGCAATGAAAACAGATGAGCGCACATATCTTACATGCAGATCCAAGTTGGGGTGAATTTTGGGGGATAAGACCACAAAATGATAAGAGCACACATTACCTTATTATTTCACAAACAGTATTTTAACTCATAGGTTCTATAGCCATGCTCATTTTCTCTTCTCAGTGTTTGACACAGGATGCAAAACATATAGTGCTAGACATTGACAGATTGCTTTATATCTCACAATTCTGACCTTTTTTTCTCAGAATCATGAGTTCATATCTGTCACGGTCCGGCAAAGAAAGAACAGGGTCTGGGTCCAAATGCAGGGAAGAACTTTTAATTAGAATAAAACTTAAACAAAAAAGCAAACAAGGCAAAAAACAAAACAAAACAGAAACAGATAACCAGGACAAGGGCAGAAGCAGTAGAAATGCAAGACACGAAACATCAGACATATAATACAGCCAGACAGAGTGGCTTCCATATTTCTTCACACAGACTTGAATGAATTGGTGAATCTGTACTTTTTATATTTATCAAACCACTGGACAAAACCATAAACCATGTCCATAAACAAAGTTCCAACACTGTGTCCCATTGCAGTTGTTTTGCTGTTATAAACGGCATGTCACAGGATTTGGGTGAAGACACTCTAAGATGCAGACCAATATAATGACACAAGTATTATGGTTAATTGGCTTCATTATCTTCCTCTCAGGTGGCATTTATCTTTGCGGAAATCTGGTGGCATCTGTCCTTGTAATACACACCCGTACAGCATTTTTAATTAAAACAATTACAATGAAGGGCATCTAAGGAGAGGAGTTTAATCACAGAGGGGAATTAGTTATTAAAATCCAATTGTTTTCTAAATGGTGTAATGAGCCGGTCCAATTTAACCTGGCCGGCACCAGTGATAAAGATCAAGTAATCTTCTGGCTCATTAGCAGCCATTCCTTATGGAGTTTTAAGTAACTGTTGTTGTTTGACAAGGTAAAGTGTTGAGGTAAGTTATGTTAATTCATTCATTTAATGTAACACAGCCTTGGTGAGAACTGGTGCCATGCAACTTCAAGGCTTTCCGTGTTGAGAATATCCACTGTGCATTTGCATGCATAAACAACTGTGTGTAATTGCAGATCTTCAAGGTTTTGCATATAAACACCTGCTGATAGTTACACCCATTTTTTCATTTAAATTTTTTGTGACCTCATTAGATGCCGGACCTCATAATTTCACACTGCGAGGTTAGGCTGTGTCTTTCCATGACTCTGGAAAATAAATTAAACCATAACTGGTGTTGAGGATTCAATCTCCTAACGCATAATGCCTGTACGGCGCTCTTGAGAAGGGCACTCAACCTTAAATTGTTCCAGTGGCACAGAAAAGCTTCTCATAAAGTGCATCTAATTGGTCTTTTTTGAATGGAGCTCATAAGCTACCATGGAGTCTCAACTAATAGACTTTCAGTTTGGATTGAGACAACCATTTCCAATTAGGAGAATCATGTTTGGCCTTCAATGCACATCAGTGATTATTTATTGCTTGGTGATACAATTCACTGAGTACAAATCAGAAAAAAAAAAAAAAAAAGATTCCTTTCTGTAGAATGTTGAAATGGCTTAATATTGACATGAGCTGTATTGACTCAAATAAATGCAAAATAATGAACACAACAAAGTGTGGCAGCTTTGTGAATGCATAAACAACAGCAGAAGTATAATTTTATTAATTTTTTATTTTCATTTGGCCACTGCAATACACATTGGGCCAAATATTGTTTTGGTAGTATAATGAGAAACAAAACCAAAGAATGAATACAACTTTAATTGTTCTTTTAATCTGTCTTATTCAGCATCATATGGGTCAAAGTTAAAGAACTACCGCAGTATAGTTTTGTTTTTGTTTTTTTTTGGTATGTTTCTCAAAAAAAAAAAAAATCTATCATATGACTTCAGAAGACTTAGAATATAGTGTATGAGTGACATGGGGTTTCAATTAATAAGTTATTTCAATAAGTTAATATAATAATGTTATTTCAGATAACATTTATTTATTTCAAGCAATTATTTTTTTTATGTTTTTAGTTTTCGATATATCGAACTATAACTATTTCATACCTCAGTCATAGTAAGAAATAATTTTATGTAAGTTTATATTACATTACATTTTAACCATGTTAATAAAATCTTTCATGTAAAATGCAGTATGAGGATGGAAAGGCTGAATACAGTTTTACTGCTTCTTTTACTAGCTCTGATCCAGTATCATGTGGGTCAAAGTTGACTCTGTAGTTACAGAAAACAGGTCAAATGTTTTCTTTCAGCATCATTGATTATTTATAACTTTAGTTTTTCTATTCTGATATTTTCAAGCTTATTCACATTTGGTAAAAGTAGACATATTTCAATAATTCGGTAAATATTGATGATATCATTGCAACATGCGCTAGGCAAAGTTGTGGTCACACATCACTTGGTTAATATTTGACACTTTTTTGGTTAATCACATTTTTTGTTTTTTTTTAAATAAACAATATCCATTATTTTCCAGTAAAGAGCTTTTTTGAGAAGCATGATAAATGAAATTAAAGTAATCTACATGTTCTTTTGTAAAATGAGTTAAATTGCTGAATTGAGAGAGAGAGAGAGAGCGTCTGAAATTTTTCTTACACTTTGGGGGCCTTTTATTACCTTTTTTTTTCCTCAAAACTTCCATCAGGTATTTCTAACAATCAATAATGCCTATTCTCATGTAGAGCTTTGAGCATTTTGTCTTAATTGTCATAATTGCTTTTACTCTTTTTCAGGGAATGAGCTATTAATTTATGGTGGCAGTGGTATTGAGGTTGAAGGGACAGTAAGTAATTGTTGAAAAGTGGGTTTGACTCAGGGCACATCGACTCACTAAAATTGACATTTTAATGTCTTGAAAGAGTTTTTTATGTGAAACGTGAAGTCTGTAGAGTAGGTCAAATGAGGCCAGTTTACCAGCTGTGTTGGATTAAAATCCATGTGCAAGGATGATTTATTAGAACAAAGAGTGCAAATAACAAGTTAACAATTAGTGTAAGTATAGAGATGTACAGGATTTAAAAGGGTCATTGGATGCAAAATTTACTTTTGTTGTTGTTTGAACTTAAATGTGTCTTGGAAGTGTGTGTACACATCCACACTATAATGATAAAAATCCACCCAGTGTTTATTTATTTTTAATCCCTATTTTAAAATCCCCTTTTTCAAATCAGGCTGTTCTGAGATTCCTGTCAGAATTACGTAGTTCTGCACAGACCCCTCCCATGAAAGATGATTGACAAGACCGTTTTACCTTAGACCCGCCCTGAGTGGCCTGTGAGTGGATTCCGGTGCAGAATTAAGCATACACCATTTATCTTGTTTAACACGTTCATTTATATATAAATACAGCAAAGTAAACCAAAAGATTGAAGAGTGATTCCCACAACACTATTTTTTTCTGCAAGCTTATTTCAACATAATGTTAGATGTCTTTTCAAAAAAAATTATACTCCAAAAGGATATCAAAGAAACAAATTATATAAGGAGTCCATATAATTGATAAATTTATGAACACTAAAGTACACATTAAAAATAAATAAATACAAAAAAAAAACTAAAAACTTTTCAGAATTCATAACCAAAAAAAATTCATTCAACGAATTCATACCAAACAGGACCACATGGATGCCAAAAAAAAAAACTAAACAAGACCTCTCATAAACAGTTTGTTTGCACATCAATATATCATACTCAGGGTCAGGCCAAATATGACCAAGCATAATTTACAAATCATAAAGTTTCACCCCAGCAGGCACACGATGTCATAAGATGTTGATATTTGGTGAAATTTCAGTTGCGATGTCTTGTGACCGAAATTCTCTTGCTTATCTATTGTTAATAAATCTCATTAATCTTATTACAACTGTGTCTTCCTTGTTTTGATGATCCAAGGCTCCATTAGCTATCTGAATCCACACTAATCTTACAGATTACAGTTTGTACATCTCAAGTTGTTTAATAGCCCTGTGGGAAGCGTTCTCATATTGCCAAATTAACAGTCCTTAAAATTATGTTGTGGGATAATAAATATATTAAATTAAATATATTCTTAATAAACTACAAACATTAAATTATATAATTTATTTTGTTCTCACATTCTTTCTTGTAACTACTTCCTCTCAGTGGCACAGCTGACTGAGAGGCTCATTATGATATTCATGATAGTTGACGCCTAAGTGAGTAAACAAGATGATTTTCACATAATTTTGAAAGAAAAATTCTAGGCTACAAGCTCCAGTTCTCAAAAGTCCCGGGAAGCATTGTTCTTTATGTGTTTTTATTTGCCTTTTTCAAGTGTTTTAACATTTTTAGTTTTTCACTAACCACGCATAAAATGTTTTTCTCAAAAATAAAATCATGTACATGCATGCATTTCACATATTATTATAGCCCAGTTTGTGCTGATTACAGTGAGATTAGACTTTACCCATTTAGATATTTATAAGAAACTGAAAAAAGCACAAATGTCAGGGCATGACAAAACTTCTCCAGGCCCCAAAAATACCCTTAGACTCCAGAGGGAGATATAATTAAATTTTTTATCAGTGTAAATTCATGTAAACTAATATAAAATTTAACAATCTGACAATAAAATCTGCAGACATCAGTCTCAACCTACTAAAGAATTACACCCATCATATTTACAAGAAATTAATATTGATTTACTTCCAAGAAACTCTGGGGGCTAGAAACTATATTTGTGACTGTAGATTGTGTTAATATAGCAGCATTCATTTCAATACCCCTCCGGTTAATGAACCAATCTTGTTATATGTGCATGAGTCAACAAGAGCAAAAGGAAGCAATATCTCGACAAATGAGATGTAAGGTGATGAGTTTGACCTTTCAGTAGTATGTGCTATACTGAGCTCTCATTCAGTCATTTCAGTCAAAGTGATTTGCATGTTTTCAGATGAGTGAAGCTGATGCTATGATCAGATTTGAAGCCCAAAAGCTGCATGTTTTACCATCAGGAGATCAAGAGTGATCACCTATGTCTCTGTAACATATTTAACCCACTCGAACAGCCTCTATATCTGCTGACATTTGCACAGAGAAAGGCGTTCGGCTCTAATCGGGTCTCTATCAGTACAATAATCCAGATGTTCATATCTCGATCTGTGTGTTAAATCTTTTGAAGCATCGAAAATACCTACAACGCGCTCACAACAGTCCCGGAAGAGAAGACAATGCTGAATAAAGTCGTAGTTTTTGCTATTTTTGGACCAAAACATTTTTTCGATGCTTCAAGAAATTCTAATGGACCCTCTGATGTCACATGGACTACTTTGATGATGTTTTTCTTACCTTTCTGGACATGGACAGTAGACCGTACACACAGTTTCAATAGAGGGAATGAGAGCTCTCGGACTAAATCTAAAATATCTTAAACTGTGTCCCGAAGATAAACGGAGGTCTCACTGGTTTGGAACGACATGAGGGTGAGTCATTAATGACATAATTTTAATATCTGGGTGAACTTTAAAAGGGATAAATGAAAATGTTATCATTTACTAATCATCAGGTTGTTCCAAACATGTACAAATGTCTTTATTCTGTTGAACACAAAGAAAGATATATGTTAAAGAATATGGAAAACTGAACAGTTCTGGGCCACCACTGACTTCCATAGTAGGAAGAAAATAACAACTATGGAAATCAATGGTGGCCCAGATCTGTTCAGTTTCCCATATTCTTTAAGACATCTTCCTTTGTGTTCAACAGAATAAAGACATTTATACATGTTTGGAACAACCCCAGGATCAGTAAATGATGACATAATTTTCATTTTTGGGTGAACTATCCCTAAAAGACATGAATGACTAACTAGAAATACACAAAAAGTGTGTAAGAAAAAGCATGTAAGAATGTATAAAAATGTGCGTGCATGTATTTTCAATAAAACATTATTGCACATCTCATGCAAACAACTTGATTTTGAGTTGCTGGATCTTTGCATTCACCCTATGTCCATCCAAGTTCATTAGGATTTTCTGGATAAACTCGAAGGTGTACTTGAGGTTTTCAGGAAAATTAAGATCAAGAGCATAAATGAGACAGATTAATGAATGCCAGGATCACGCAGTCTAGGTTTCTAAAACCTTAATGCCCTCGATCACAACTTCGATGTCTTCTGTACAATCTCCTCTTCGGATTTTGTAAATCCCCATGACTGTGTTTGGGATTTAATTTTCTGCGTCCACAGTGGCCTGGACAAAACACAAAACATTTTGATTAAGCCCAGGTGAATTTGACCCTTTAAATTTTAAAAGTAATCAGCAAATTGCATTGCTACTTTTTAGTCTGAAACTCAACATCTTCCTTACCTTCTTGGACTGTTTGATTTGGCATACACAACATTGAAAGAATGTCAATAATATGCTTTACAATATGGTTCCATAATGCATTAACTAAAAAAATATCAATACATTTGTTACAAGATTTATTAATATTTGTTAACGATAGTTAATCCAACTGCTCATTGTTAGTTCATATTACTATTACATTGTTGGCATTTACTTCCATTCTATGGACACACACATCTAAAAACCTCTACAAATTCTAAAGTGTTCAGATGAACACTGAAAGGCGTACACTTGGAATGAAAAAAGGGACAAACATTGGTGAATAAATTAGTTTTAATTTTGAGTGGACTATTCACTTAAAACCCTGATTTTACATCTACCAGGCGTGTCAAGGCACGCAAAATCACTAGCCAGACATCCCAGGGCTATTGTGTTTTCCAGTCAAGCTACCAAAATGCATAACCAGCCTGCCCGACGGGCTGAAATAGTGTTCGCTTCAGTCTTGTTATAATCAAACCTCACTGGTCTGTCACTGCTCGACAATGTCAGAATAGTTGAGATGGCCAATCAAATCCAAGTAGGCAGGGTTTATGTTCACAGAAGCTGAGCCCGAATTTTAGCAGAACGACTGACGCTTAAGTTTACAGTCAAGTGCGAAATAGGATGCGAGTAGCTAAACTAAACATTTCATATTTGACAGTTTTTTTAGGTCATAAATGTTAAACTAATGACAAAAATAATCAGACAAAACGAATATACTTTTGTCTAATTTTGCCATTTTGAACAGAAAATAGGCCCATGTAACGTAACACAAGTAATGTAATAATTAATTTACTGTCATTGTGAGGGGACAAGAAACATTAACAAAGCCATTTTCATCATGTTAGGCACAAGATTATATCAAATATTATATAAATAGTCTACTGCCCGCTGACATGGTTTTAAGGCTTTTTCTTATCCTTTTTTGGCCTTCAAACGTCTTGAAATGCACATATCAGAGAAATAAAAAAATGTAACCCCCCCCCCCCAACAACCTTAAATGTAGGACCTCTTTGATTATAAAGCCCTGTTTACAGTCCTGTATTAGGAAAAAGATCGATGATAAATGTGTACATATTGTGAATGAATTTAATTAACTCAGTTTGGCTACCTAGCTTTCCTAGTAGCTTTCAGTAAATGAACTCGTCTGAGAAAATGATTCATAGAGATTAACACGGTTGCCAAATTGCTTTGTTACACTTAGTCTCGCATCAGCTGTTGTGTAAACAGTAATGGTTTAACGGTCCACAAAATTCACGGTTCGGTACGATACAATTGTGTCACAGTAGGGTTCAGTACGTTTTTGATACAGCTAAAAGAAAGAAATGCCAGATAAATTTCCTTGATTTAATTTTTATTTTATTTTATTAAAACTAACATCATAAAGTATGATTTTTTTTTTTACTTTGAGCAATTCTGGAGCTATAATTGACTCTTCTTAGGAGCATATAAAACAAAACAGCTCCTTGAAAAAATATTTAATATTGTAGTAGTTCAGATTAACATTTGAGGGCAGCAATTGTATGCATAATGTCAAAATAAAACCGACGTAATGTTACTTGAAGGCATTATAGCCTACTATTCCTGCCAAACTTCCATGGTTGCAGTTAGTGTTACTACCGGAAATCCATGGTGAATGTTGCTAATCTATGGATACTGGATAGTTCATTCATAGCACAACGTTTCTTCCTGGTTTCCACGCACTGTTTGATCCGTTAATAACGGAGAAATGTGAATGTTTCTAAATCTCGCAGGAGTCGCAGCGATGTTATTACTTCTGTAGCAAATTCAAATGCTTTCTTTACTGGATCTATTATTAGTGCTGTGTACTAACAGTGTCGCTTGATCAAGATTGGCTCGCGCTGCTTTGGTCCAAACTGATAAACAATCTGTCAACCACACAATAACGAGCAGTTTCGTTCCGCTTGCATCACGTTTGCCATTTTATGTTGGGCAATGTCGTGGTCGCGCCAGCGGATTATGAACACACTTACCACGTGCAACCCGCCTACATTTGAAATAACAAAATTTTGGTCGGCAGGAAAAAAGGCCTAACCAACTTAGTTTTTGATAATTTTTTTGACTCCTAACCAATATTCTACATTAAAAATAGTCTTTTTATTTGGGCTAGTAAAAATCATTTCGGGCTACCAAAATCTGAAGACTGCCTTCCCGAAGGGCTACTAGCAATTTTGAAATTTTGCAAGCCCTGCATGTGATCAGCTAAAGACAAAAAATAATGACCATCCCCCTTGCAAAATTATTACTATTAAAAATATTATTTTATTAAAATTAATAAAACAAAATCTTATTATTCCACTAATACATATTGTTTTATTGTGAAATGAAAATTTTAATTGAGCATTTAGTAATAATCAATCATATATTATATTATAAAACATAAAAGTATTAACAGAATTGTTATATATAAAAAAATCACTTACCACATACTCCTTGAAGAAAGAGTCTGGATCTTCAGTCAGGTAGATCATCAGGCCTTTCAGGATGCACTCTCTCTTGATGTTTATGTTAGTGTTGTTACACTAGAGCAGGGGGAAAATCAAGACTGAAATTAGCCAAATGCAGAAAGCTGTACAATAACTTTATCTCTCTCTCTCTCTCTCTCTCTCTCTCTCTCTCTCTCTCTCTCTCTCTCTCTCTCTCTGGTGCATGCCGGGGTTTTTTGGGGGTGAGAGTGGCGTTGAGTGAGAACTGATCTGCAAAACTCTTTTTTCTTTTTTTTTCTCTTTTTCTTTTTTTCTTGTCTTTCTTTTCACCTTTCTTTCTTTCTTTTTTGCATGTTCTGACAGTTTTTTTTCTTAGCAAGCGGTGAATTTTTGAGCGCAACTGAGTTGCGTGATAGGATGGCGTCTCCTGAGACGCCACCTCTATCTTTGCAGCATGGTGTGCGGTGTGTACCTGATGACGGTGTTATGGTAGAGGACGTTCTCGTGACAGTGGGAGATGAGGTAGGGTTTGAAAGCATTATTTATGCCTCCCGAATGAATAAAGCGGTTGTTGTATTTGTAAAAGAGAAAAACGCTGCTTGTAGGTTGATTGAAAATGGTATTGTCATACGTGATAATCTTGTGCAGGTTACTCCGCTTCATGCACCTTCTAGCAAAATCATTATTTCAAATATTCCGCCTTTCATTTCTAATGAGGCGTTGGAACGTGAATTAGTGAGATTCGGTAAGTTTGCTAGCGAGTTTAGAACGATCTCTTTAGGTTGTAAACATCCGTCTTTAAAGGAACACTCCGACTTTTTGGGACTTTAGCTTACTCACAGTATCCCCCAGAGTTAGATAAGTTCATACATACCTTTTTCATTTCTGTTCGTTCTGTAAGTGTTATTTGACGCACCCACCGCTAGCCTAGCTTAGCACAAAGACTGGATTTAAATGAATACTGGTAGCATAGTAATCCCAATAAATGACAAAATAATGCAAACATTTTCCTATTTACATGTTGTGATCTGTATAGTCACAGTGTGTACAAATAACAAGGCTATATGAGACAGAGAGCATTTTTAATCGTATAAATACTGGGAACTATATTCTCACTAGGCGTAGGAGCACAGCTAACGTTACTTGGGCGGAGTGGCTACTTGGGCGGAGTGATTAGCGCAGCACACAAGACCGTAAACAAAACAAACGTGACTAACTAGCTAGACGTGACTCGTGATCATGGCTGACTTTAAGGAATTGTCAGGAATTTTGCTGTGTATCAAACCAAGATCCAGAACCATATAGTTTTGAGCCAGAATACACAGACGAGGAGTTACAAACTTTAGAAGCTGTAAGACAAAGGGAGAATCAGAACGAACATGGACTGGTGGTGTAAATGTGGAACATGACAACCTATGCCGACAGAAACCGAGTGCCTTTGTTGTAATGAATGGGACCGGTTATTGCCATCAATGTCAAGGCTTGATGACAATCAAAATATTTGCGTCACTACCACGGAAGATTTCTCTGCCCTAATACACCCGGCAGTTGTCTTTTTTCCACATTGTGACAAGATCAACTGGAAGAAACGTCCCATGCCGAGTGAACCTAATGGTCAGCTATCCACCAAGTAAGTGTTTTTGTTATAATGATCATTCATAGTTCAATGAAATTGTAGTATCGCATTACATACAGTGTGTCACAATAACAATAAAGGGGATACACAGACCCCCCTATTCACGTAATAGTGTCACTACTAAGGTTATATTACATTAGCATGGCACTGTTACAGTATGGCTAATGTTAGTCATCTCAAAACATAACGGAACACTTACCGCAGCAACAGTTGATCCAATTTGTCCTGTCTTTATTATCGATGGGATGGCTGTATCCTTTAGCACATGTTTCATGGTCCGTGTGGCAACTTGCATTTTTTCAAAATAGTCGTCTACATTAAAATGTTCAGGGCAAACGAAATACTTCGTGATGGTGTTTACAGGTATGTTTGGATCTATTTCCAGAGCAAGTAGCCATCGATTCATCAGGTCAGCATTTGTGGTTGGAATTCTATGAAACATCATAGTAATACCTGGTCTCCCATGTTTATTGTCGCAGTTCTTTACAATACAGCGAACACCCATGATTGTACACTATAAATCTACTATCTAGTAATTGCTGACTCTATCACTCCAACTCTGAGCGGACTCTCTTCTCCTCACCACGGCGCGTCTCGTGTGCTGCGCTAATCACTCCGCCCAAGTAGCCACTCCGCCCAAGTAACATTAGCTGTGCTCCTACGCCTAGTGAGAATATAGTTCCCAGTATTTATACGATTAAAACTGGTCTCTGTCTCATATAGCCTTGTTATTTGTACACGCTGTGACTATACAGATCACAACATGTAAATAGGAAAGTGTTTGCATTATTTTGTCACTTATTGGGATTACTATGCTACCAGTATCCATTTAAATCCAGTCTTTGTGCTAAGCTAGGCTAGCGGTGGGTGCGTCAAATAACACTTACAGAACGCACAGAAATGAAAAAGGTATGTATGGACTTATCTAACTCTGGGGGATACTGTGAATAAGCTAAAGTCCCAAAAAGTCGGAGTGTTCCTTTAAAACATGTGCAGTCTTTTAGAAGACAAGTGTACATGTTTTTGGACTCTCCCGAAAATACTTTGGATGTTTCTTTCCGTGTAAAACATGAAGGGAGATCATATATGGTTTATGCAAGTACTGGTAACTTGAGATGTTTTATTTGTGGTGACGTAGGGCATAAGCGGATTGCGTGTCCACGCAAAGAGTATGGAGGAGCGAAACAAATAGTTTCAGAGGGGGAGGTTGATGCTGTGATCATCTCAGGTGACAATGAAATCGCAGGTCCTTCTGGGTTACAGTCAGATACTGGTACAATAGCGCGTGTCATCTCTGAACCAGTGTCTGCGGTGCCGATACAGTCAGCCGAGTGCAGCGCTAGTGACGTCACTCGCAGCAGGAATGCTGGCACTAGCGTCATTGTGCCAGGTAGCAGCAATGTTGAGCAAAGTAACTATAATGGTGAAGAATCTGATGAAATTAATCCAAGCGGGTTATTAACGTGTACAGGCAATGATAGCATTGATGCCATGTCTGATGATACAGATTCAGTTGACATTGAGGGCTCACAGGGAGATCTTCAAAAGGAAATCTCCTTATATCCCCTTGAGGAAATAAATCACTTTTTGGATGACACTTTTGGCAAACAGGTAAATGTTAAAGATTTTTTCCCAGATATTGACAAGTTTGTTAGATCTGTTACAGTCTTTCAAAAAACATTTGGTTTTGATATTTTGAGTGAAAAGAAGCGTTTTCGACAAAAGAAGCATCGTACAGTGATAAGAAAATGTAGGAAAGAAAAAAAAAGTTCTTAAACTGATCAGGAATGCATCACATGGGTTTCTTTTCTTTTTCTTTTCTGTTATGTCTGTCTTTTCTCCTTTTAAATACATGTATGGCTAATTTGAGGGTAGGCTCCATTAATGTTAATGGTGGGAGGGATAGACATAAACGTGATTTGCTATTAGAAAGCATACAACGAAAAAGACTAAATGTTGTATTGCTTCAGGAAACTCATAGTGATGTAGATAATGAAGCTGATTGGAAAATGTGCTGGAAGGGGCAACAAATACTTAGTCATGGGACAAATCTTAGTGCAGGTGTGGCGTTTCTTTTTTTTCCAGAAACTAGAGTTAATATTTTAAGTTCTAAAGAAGTTATAAAAGGTCGTCTTGTCTTAGTGAAGGTTGAAATTGAAGGGTTTTCTTTTTGTTTCATAAACGTGTATGTACCAAATGTTGGACATGAGAGAATTACGTTTTTTAAAATGTTAAGTGGAGTATTGAAACAGTATGACAACAATGATAATGTGATAGTTGGGGGAGACTGGAATTGCACAGAAAATTTTACCATGGATCGAACTTCTGAGGAACCTCATATGCAATCTTCCATTTACTTGTCTAAAATAGTAAAAGAAGCTGAACTGTTAGATATGTGGAGGATTAAACATAATACTGCCAGACAATATACTTGGTTAAAAGTATCTGATGATAGAGTGAGTGCTGCCCGTTTGGACAGAATTTATATATCTAAATGTTCTAGTAATCGGGTTGTTGAGTGCTCTTTTTTTTCCAGTGGGGTTTTCAGACCATCATATGGTTTTAATGTCATTGGTGTTATCCAAGTCTTCAAGGAAATCTTCATATTGGCACTTTAATACCAAATTATTACAAGATGTTAATTTCTGTAAACATTTTGAAGGTTTCTGGGAATGTTGGAAAAAAAAACATACTTTTGAAAAATTAAGACAATGGTGGGAAATTGGAAAAACACAAATACGAATGTTTTGTCAGCAATATACAGTTAATTCCACAAATATGATAAAGAAAGCTATTCAAACTCTTGAACGATCTATAGTTTTAATAGAGAAAGACTTGTTGGATAGATATGATCCTGGTTTGTCTTACTGTTTACAACAAAAAAAGAGTGAGTTGGGGTCCTTTTTAAATGAAAGGGTGAAAGGAGCCTTGGTGAGGTCTCGTTTTATTGCAGTAAATGAGATGGATGCCCCAAGTGCGTATTTTTTGGACTTGGAACGTTCAGTAGCACAGCAGAAACAAATGGTCTGCCTCCGTCTGCCTGATGGAAGGGTCACCACTGACATCGCAGAAATGCGCCATCATGCAGTGGATTTTTATTCATGTCTATATACTGCAGAACATTGTGATTTGGACTGTGCTGAACAGTTATTTAAAGGCATTCCTAAATTGTACTCTGATTCTAAGACTGCCTTGGACTCTTTTTAATGTTTGATGAACTTTCATCTGCTGCTACACAGCTCAGCTCCGGACGTTCCCCTGGTGTTGATGGGTTGACATCAGAGTTTTATAAACATTTTTGGGACCTTCCTGGTGTTGATCTCTATGAGGTTTTCTGTGAATGTTTTAAAGATGGATTTTTGCCTGTCACATGTCGCGGTGCTGTTCTCTCTTTGCTTCCTAAAAAGGGAGATCTGTCTTTGTTAAAGAACTGGAGGCCTGTTGCCTTATTGACCACAGAATATAAGATCTTGTCAAAATGTCTTGCCAATAGGTTAAAGAAGTACGTTCACACAATACTGCATAAAGATCAGACATATTGCATACCAAATAGGTCAATAATGGATAATTTGTTTTTAGTAAGAGATATTTTAGATATTTGTAAAACATTTAATTTAGGAGTTGGATTAGTTGCCCTAGATCAGGAAAAAGCTTTTGACTGGGTAGATCACGTTTACTTATTCAACTTCCTTAAAGTTTTTGGGTTTGGGGAAAGCTTTTTAAATTGGATACAACTCCTTCATGCTGGCGCTTCGTGTATGGTAAAAGTTGGGGGCGGTTTGAGTAAACCAATTTCTGTTAAAAGAGGAATACGACAAGGTTGCCCGCTGTCTGGTTTGTTGTACAGTATTGCTATTGAACCTCTACTTTTTAATCTAAGAAAGATTTTATGTGGGTTCTCAATACCAAATGTGATTCAGAACACAAATGTCTCTATTACTGCTTATGCTGATGATGTGACTGTGTTGGTTAGTGGAGGGCAAGATATTACTGCTCTGTCTGAAGTCCTTCATCTATATGAGAAGGCTTCATCAGCAAAGGTAAATTGGGCAAAAAGTAAGGCTTTTTGGGCAGGTCAAGATCCTCTACATTGTTTGTCATCACTGCCAGGAAAGCTTAATTGGGGTAAATCAGGGTTAAAAATCTTGGGAGTTCATTTTGGCTCAAACGACTTTCAGAAGTTAAATTGGGAGGGTGTTATGGAGAAAGTATGCACCCGATTGTCTCGCTGGAATTGGCTGCTACCCAAACTATCCTACAGGGGGAGAGTCTTGATTGTCAATAATCTGGTTGGTTCCACATTGTGGCACAGATTTAATGTGTTACAACCACCGGCTGGACTAGTGCAAGAAGTACAAAGAAAGTTAGTGAACTTTTTTTTGGTCCGGACAACATTGGGTGCGTTCCTCTGTACTGTTTCTTCCTATACAAGAAGGAGGCCACAGTTTGGTGGATATCAAGTCCAGGCGAATGACTTTTCGTTTACAAGCTGCCCAGAGACTATTATACAACAATGATAGTGCTTGGTCTGACACCGCTGTGGTACTTTTGAGAAGAAATGGTGGAATGGGACTTGATAAGCATTTGTTTCTGATGAAGCTAGAAGAGCTTACAGATCTGAGCTTACAGATCTGACTCCTTTCTATAAATCTGTTCTGGAAGCCTGGAAAGTTTTTGCATTTTCAAGATCACCTGAAGCACCTGCAGGGATGTGGCTGTTGGAGGAGCCAGTGTTTTTTAACTCTTTCCTGCCTTCGAGATTTCTATCTTTAGCCTTTCTGCCTGCACGTCTACTGTCTGCTGGGTGCACAAAGCTTGGGCATTTACTACACACCAGTTTGGAAACCTTGGGCAGGAAGGCTGGAGTTAAGTCAACAAGAATATTACAAAAGCTCATCACAGAGGTGATTGGAGAACTGGTTTTTAATTATCGTTCTTTCCTGGACAATCCAGCTATAATAGATGAATGGAGAAGTGGATGTGAGTACTGTTTCCCCTCTCTGACTGTAAGAGCTGCGGTGGGGGACTGGCAGGAACAGAGGAAAGGTTTACTGTCTTTCAGAACTCCACAAATGGATGGATTTGAGTCAGTGGGAAAGAAAGCCCTTTATGTTACCTGTGTAAAGGTGTCTAATTTACACTCCTTGACTGGGGTTCTTTCGACAAAATGGACCGAGGTTTTTGGTATTGACTCTTCCCCTAAAGGTAGTTGGCGTATCCTGTACAAACGTCCGATTGACCAGCGGACTGGTGACCTCCAGTGGAGGATTGTACATGGATGTATAGCTACTAACAGACATGTGGTGCATCTTGATCCTAGTGTTAGTGTGGGTTGTCCTTTTTGTGTAGAGACTGAATCTGTCTTTCATTTGTTTATGCAATGTACAAGGTTGATGGATTTGTTTTCCTTGTTAACAGACTGGGTTACATCTTTGGGTGAAACCTTTTCTTTTCAGTTGTTTATTTTTGGTCCAAAGTACACCGTTGAGCAAAAGAATGTTCTGGTATTAATTAATTTCCTTTTTGGTAATGCAAAATTAGCCACCTGGAAAACTAGAAAAAATAAGATATTAGGACAAGGTGCAGTAAATCCAATCTTCATGTTTTTGGGCCTGGTGGGTTCTCGTCTCAGAGTGGAATATGCGTACTATAAATTGGTTGGGCGTTTAGAGCATTTTTTGGAAATTTGGGGGATAAACCATGTCTTATGTACAGTTTATGAAGATGAATTGGTTTAGAATTTTTAATGTTTATTTATTTGTTGTGATGATGAATGACTGTCATCATCATCATATTGCGTTGAACAAACATGTCTGTTTATAATTGTTGATAAAATAAAAGTGTCTTAATCCTCTCTCTCTCTGTCTCTCTCTCTCTCTCTCTCTCACACACACACACACACACACACACACACACACACACACACACACCATATTCCAGCATTGCAATCTTGACATTGCAGATTCATTATCTGAAGCTTCAGAACTAAGGCGGGACTACAGATTAGGTGTCCCTAAGAACCCGCATATCTAACAGTAGTTCCGCATTACATTAATTAATTTGCACGCGGGTTTTATAAATTTTTATACCGTGTAAGTTATTCTCCGTGTATATTCATGCACTGAACAGTTACGCCTGTACTTTTTCGGTTCAATACGAATACATGTACCATTCCACCCCTAGTTCTGATGCTAACCCCTGTCTGTCACTTGCTCTTATTTACCATGGGCAGCTCAGCTGCGATGTTGTAAATAGGTAGTTTACATGATAAAAGTAATCTTAATATTGAGATATGTTACCTCTAGTTTTAATAATTTAAACAGGCCTTTGAAGTTTGTGCAAAATCTATGTTTTCGTGTATTTTCCCCCGCTTAACATCAACGTTCACCTCGCACAACGTTCACTGCTGTTGCATATTTTACTTATGATATAAGTTAAACATTCTCTTACAGTTAGGTAAATTCTTTATTACAAATACTCAAACAAGATAATACTTACCAATAACGAATACGACATAGCAGTCCTTTCTGGCGGCAGATGAGAAAATGGCGGCCACACACACGCTCTCTGAGCATGTTCTTCTCTGAGCTTGTCTTGCACATGTGCAAATGGCGCGCTCCGAAGCCAAATTAATTTGAGTTAACCAAATTAAAATAAATTGAATAGATAACACTATTTATACACTTTACGTTAGACTTATTAAATATATATATATATATATATATATATACATATTATTCCCAATTAGCTAAATTTATATAAAGTGACCACAATTTAAATGTCATACCTAAGAAGGCTTTGAATAATTTTTTTGAGTGTATGAATCGCAATTCTGTCTTGATTCTAATGGATTCACAAGCTTCAAAATCATATGTTCTAAAGCAGCTGTTCTCAATCCTGTTCCTCATGTTGCCCTGCTTCGCTGTGTACCGCGCTCTCTCTCTATCAGATCATCAGGTCAGTGAATAGGCCTACACTCATTTTCACATAGCTATGAAATCCTTTATAGACGTGTGTGTAGATACCTTACTTTATAACAGCTGTAATCAGGATAAAACCATATATTAAAAGCTTACCGAAGCAGTAGCATTTACAAATAGCAGCGTATCTAAAAATATGACACAACAAAAAACATACCATTAAGCTTGCACTGGTTTTGTGCGATAATCTTCATATCCTCTGTGTCTCAATTGGACTCAAATTGCGAAGAAAAGCAATATAGACGACGCAAATTTTTTCAACCGGAGCACATGCTGCTGAAGTGAGGAGCGGGACGTTCAGACGAACACTGGTGATTAGCCAAACCCAACACACTGGACCAGCTAAACAATCGCGTATTTCTGAGGGAGGGTCTTCATAAAAACAGGAACTCATCGAAGCGTTCAAATGAGAAGGGACAGAGCGGTGTGGAACAAAGGTAAATTATGTGAAAAATTATGTTTTTTGTTGTTGTTTTTTAACGAGGCAATAACATATGTTAGACTGCACCCCATACAAACTATCAAATATAAAAATATAAAAAAGTCAAACAACCCTAAGTAGCCCAATAGCCATAAGTAGCCTAATAGCTTTTGATTTATTACAATAGTCACTTTACCGGTAATGCTATCATAAAAAAACTCTTTCATATGTAGGTTTAAAATTCTATAAAAGAAAGGGTGACACACTTAATGTCCAAAAACATTTTTTTTAGCAAAATGTATATTTTACTCAGAATTATTGAGCTTCTATTCGATTGCGCTCTGTCTGTTTAGCGCACATGTGCACAGTAGCACAGTTGAGACCTGAACAGCACACGTTGATATCTGTGTTTAAACTAAACTCATTTAACCTTTGCCAGTTTAAACATTTAAGTGCCAATGGATGCAAGCTCTCACACGCAGTATGAAGATTTGTGCATGCCCATGCCTCAGAACGCACGCAAATATTACGCTCTCTCTGAATTATTGTGTTTAAATAAACAAATTCAGACAAAAATTGTCAAAATACCCATCTTGGTAAGTATCCTACAGCAGACATAGCCAGCTGAACGTAGCCAGTGACAATATTAATCGAACAGAAATCACTCACTGCTCTTGATTGAAAAGCTTTTGTAGCTCTAATAAAGAACAATCTTTAATTTATACAGTCCAGTATGCGATGCTGTTTTACATTTGATTACTTTACTGTACCTAAAAACTAATGCGAGGCCTCCCTAAAAAAAAAAAACATTTTATGTGTATCTTTACTCTACTGTATTTATTTGTGCTGTTGCTTGTAGTTAGAGTATTCTTTATTGTTTTTCCATAAACATAGCACATACCGAACTGTACAGAACCGTGAAAAAGTTGAAACATTACACCCCTAATATATATATATGAAGAGTTTGGTTTCAAAATGCGATAAACTTGAGCTGTCTGAATGATTAAAAGAGGGACTTTCCCTTTCACGCTCATAATGGTGGTGGATGAGAGAGAGCCTCGGGAGGATGATGTTATATCTTTAACACTTTCTTATACTGAGGTTAGTGCTCTGCTGGGTTTTTACCCAGGAAAAGGTGAGCCTTCCATTTCTGCATGATCTCCATATAGAGATCGAAAAGAAATTAAAGAGGCCATTTTCTTCTCGCATCCATCGGTTTTGAAATAAGAGTTGTGTCGACATCGAGGTGATGCCTCGGCTATGAGAGGATGCCCCCTGTAGAAAGAGCTTTCTTTCTGCGGGGGAGACATCCTCTCTTAATCTCCCTCCTTACCATCTAAGCCCCTTCAAGAAATACATCGCGCTTAAATGGCAAGGCATACGCAGCAGCAGGTCAGGCTGTGGCTTTATTAAAAACGATGGTGGTGCTTCAAGCATATCAGACTGATCTGCTAAGAGACCTGGATAGAGGCGAGGGCCTTTCTCCTGATCAGGTAGCCGAGCTGCGCTGCACCATGGATCTCTCTCCATGCTACCAAGACTATGGCGGCCATGGTGGTAGTGGAGAGACATTTGTGGATGAACCTGGCAGACATCGGGGAGAAAGAAAAGGCTTTCTTTTCAATGCTCAGGTATTTCCGTTGAGACGGTGATCGAGAGGTTCAGGGAGACAAAGGCGTGCTCCACTGATTTCAGATCCTTCATTCTATGAAGGTCCAGGTCTGAGCCCAAACAACATAGGGGTCCTGGCCTGTCTCGATCAGAGGATCAGAGATGGGCACAGAAGGCTAGTGTCGCGACTCGTGCCCCTCCCCCACCTGTGTGCAGGGGTAAGAGGATTCGTGGGTCACAAGGAGAAAAGCAGAACCTAAGGGATGTGATCCAAACGAGGCAGCATTCTCGTCCGAATCAGAGCTATACAGAGGTATCTACTCGTTCTCTTTAGGGATTTTTAACTTCTGCTTTTATCCTCCCCTTCCTAATTTCCCTGTAACTGCAAGCTCTCCACCTGATTGAGGTTAGGTGGAAACCTCTCACATAACAGTCTCCTATGCTGGACCTATAATGTTTTTGGCTGGTTCTATGTTCATAGCAACCACCTTACTGATGGTCCGGACTAAAACGAGGCGCCCCTTGAGCGGGGCTCCAGCGCAGGAGGGTGGGTGAGTATGTAAACCTTTCTGTATATACTTATGTGTATTAAATTGCTGGTGGTTATGTGTCTACTAATAAACTCTGTGAGTTTCCTTTGCAGTGCTCAGTTACAGTGTTTACTAACACTTGCCAGCACCAGCCACCCGGCTTCATGTTCCGGTATTAGACAGCTGACATCACAGGTTTCTGCGGGAGCCTCCTTGATCATCAGGCCTGGCACAGCACTGCAGGGAATTCCATGGATGTCCAGCCAGGTCACCCTGAGGGGTCTCCTGGCCGCTTAGTTGTGCTGTCGCATCCAGCAAGAAGTGGAGGTGGGAGTTACAGAAGTCTTCTTGTATATGCTGCCTCAGGTGATGCTCCCCTCTCGTTTGTAAAATTTGAGCTTGCCTCTCCCGTGCGGTCCAGCGCCTCTGCGATGTTTATGAACCTTTAGGTACACACGCTAAGCTCTGTGCACTTTCTGAAAACCACATGGTGATCAGTGTGCTCATGAACACTTTGCGCACTTTCTAAAACCCATGTAAGTGGTAAGTGTGCCCTCAAGACTTTGCGCTTTCTGAAATCCTGTACGGCAAGGGTTATGCACTCCGCCTCATTTCCTTTCTTGAGATGATTAGACCTTGGTTCCTTGCGCTCCATTCAGCCAGAGTGTAATTGTTTTTACACTTCAAGCATCGCTTCCCTCAATATGAGGGGCTATTTGGGTGATTCTCATGGTAGTTTAGCAGCGCTCCCCTTTTTCCAAAAAGGGTCACCCATGAGCGCGCTGCTCTGAGCTCAGAGTTCTCTTCTCATATGAGACTGAGTTCTCTGTTTTTTACCCAGAGCTCCAACATTATTTCTACAGATCGAGTTTTACAATATTAAGTCAGGTATGTAGCCTAGGCCTTTGGCCTAAGGGATCTGTCACAGACAGCCGTCTAAACGTCCTAGGGGCAACTCCCATGGAAATGGTAGAGTTCGTACTTAGCGTTTGCCATGATTCTGGCCTGCACTCCCCTCAGCATGGCGGCGTGGGTATACTGTTCCCCATAGCGACCCCTAGAGGACGCAGTTCGAAGTTCCTCTTGAAAGGGAACGTCTCAGGTTACGAATGTAACCATGGTTCCCTGAGTAGGGAACGAGACACTGCATCCTCTAGCTCCCTGCCATGCTTCGTATGCAAGCTTCAGTGACATCAGAGGCCTCTTGGTAAAGAAGACACATTTTTACTCAAATGAATAAAAATGGATTTATAGCGTTTTGGAACAAAACTCTTCATATATATATATATATATATATATATATATATATATATATATATATATATTTATATATATAAATATATATATATATATATATATATAAATATATATATATATATATATATATAAATATATATATATATATATATATATATATATATATATATATATATATATATATAAATATATATATATATATATATTTACACATACTTGTATGTGTGTGTGTGTGTGTGTGTTTGTTTGTGTGGTTGTGTAGATGTTTTGTCCTGTTTGTTTACTTTGTGTCCTTTAAGTGGAATCAGAAATGTTAAAATTGCATGCTGTTTTGTGTTACAACTATGAATAACCAAGCAAAGTCTTGAATTATGACTGAAATCCTGATGATACACGAGTTGCGACATTGCCACTCCAACAGGTTTGGGAGTGCAACCTGATTTGTGTTCCAACTCGTTAAGGTCTGAGTAGAGCAGTGTAAGAACCCAGAGAGTTCCAAACGAGAGAGAGAATCTGAGAATCATCTTCCAGTCCCAGCACTTGTTTCTTTCATTGTGCATGTCATGAAACTTGTAGTGGTTAAGTGAAAGTTATGTGTGCTATCGCTAGCTAGCTCTTGTATAAGTATGGTAACTCTGTGTTTATGGTTACCATAACTAGTTGAAGTGTTAAAGTAATCCCCTTGGTTGTATCTGTGTAGTTCTGGCCTCTGTGGCCAGACTTTCTTTTAGGTTTATATATTGTTCAACTTTGCTATATCTTTGTTGTGGGATCATTTGTATGGAGGAGGATGTCAATTAATTAGATAATTCATATTTCCAGGGTTGCCAACTCTCACGCATCTAGCATGACACTCACGCTTTCAGCATCAATCTCACGCTGAAGTCCAAGCGTGAGTGTCACGCCAGATGCGTGAGAGTTGGCAACCCTGCATTTCCTCCTGTTTTTAAATAGAGAGGGAGTGAGGAAAATATTTGTCTTTGGTTTCTTTTTATTTTGAAGCTAGGTAAGTAATTCTTCAAACCCTCAGTAAGTGTCTCTTTTTTAGGAGTCATACTTTCTAACCACCAGGCCATGAAAAAAAAAAAATCTCATTAATGATTTTCTGGAGCTCAGCCATCCAACTACACAGACTGTCAACACACTCTCAACAGGTAAATTAATATTGCTTATTAATATTGTTTATTAATATTGCTTGTTATAACTCTGTCTGCCTGGTCTTATAATAAGTCCATCATGTGTATTTTGGTGTGATTGAGTGGCAGTTTCTCTCTGCAGGTGACAAGGTTCTGGGATGTGACAGCATTATGTCTGAGACATTTTTCAGAATAAAATGTGTTTGTGTTTCAAAGAAATTCATGTAAGTAAATAAAGTAGAACAGGGTGTGAATCAAAAACCCTACAGTGCTGCGGCATCAGAGATCACCCGAGTCAGACTCTCAAAAGGAAATCAATATTGGTGTTCTCAGTTACAGGAACACTTAAAAGCTAAACGAGCTCCCTAACAAGTCATTTAATCTAGAATGCTGCCAGGTCAGAGAAGAGTCAAAGAGTGGAAATGTTACGATTGAGAAAGACAAGTGAAAGTTTGGATAAAGCTAAAGCATTGTGGCTGTATGAAAGCAGAGGATTGTTCATTTCTGCAGATCCACAATATGTTGTGTTGCTATTTTACAGTGTGTGAAAAATAAGGTTTGAAACTCTTAAAAAATTAAGTTGAAATTTTTGGGCAAATGCTAGAGAAAAGGAAACACTTAACCTTCATAAAATGTTTATAATCTACCTCAGGAAGTCAAGCTAAACAATATAGGACCTGTTTTATTTTATATTTAAGTTGGTGAAATGGTTGTGTTAGGGTTGCTAAACATTTTGCTTTTGATAGTAAAAATGGATAATTAAACTTGAGAAGGTCAAGACCTGTTGCATACAGCTAATGTGTTTTAATGACTAGCTCAGTTTCGATGAGAGTAAACAAACCAAATTAACGAACAACTCTTTACATGTGTTTTTTTTTTTTAATCTACTCTGAGTGGAGTAATTCAAATTAAGTGCATAAAATAAAGCCAGAGATACAGATGCTGGTCACGTTTAGCATAGAGGGAAACAGATGGACTCTAGAAGGCAAATAATAGAAATCACCAAAGAGAAATGCAAAAGAAAAGGCCACAACGTCTCTGGAGGGCTTGAAGATGTTTCAGACTCTAAGCTTCACTGACAAAGTCCAAACACGACACATGTAACTCAAGTGCTGAACACACTTGAAGTTTCATCCAGTTTAGAGATTATCATTTCAGGGAAACTTGGTCTGAAATTCCTCTCTCAAGCTCTTCCTCATCCTTTTAAGAAAGATAAGAGAATATGTACTGACTTTATCCTGCTATGTTTTCGTTTCTTAGTCTCTACTTTAGTCGAAAATTCAAGTCAACATCACATGAGTCTGTGGAAGGATAAAAAGAGAATCTAAGAGTTCTTTATTTATTTTTTATTTATTTACTAACCTGCTTTGGAAACAGAGAGATAAGCAAAGGCTGAAGGTTATTACCTTCACTTTGTGTGTCTGAGTAAACACAAAATGGATTTAGATTACATTTCTATTCCTCCGCAGAGACCTGCGCTCGGAGTTGCTGATATTAGATGAACAACGTTTGCGGAATTAGCAAAGAGGAAGCAAGACTTGAATCTTTTTCACAGTTATTGGTTTCTTTTGGAATCGGACGTGATGTACTGTATATACGGGCCAGTTTCTCAAAGCAAGATGCCTTTAGTCCCTTCGGATTGCAGATATAAACTTGTGGGGGTGTTGAAATTGTGTAGGAAATACCTGATAACACACAGATTGTGTGTGTTTGGCTTTATGTGACTGCAGAAGTGTCCAGCACCTCCCTCAAGTCTGTTTGTTGTCTATGAATGAAATGTAAACAATAGTTTACCTCTCTAGGGACCGTTTTGATGTCAGAGGACTCTAGTCAAACAAAAATTGACCATCAAAACCACAATTTACAATAAATAAATAAATAACTGTTAATAATACAAATAACTGCAACATTTATTATTCATAAAATATATTTATATTTTTAAATAACTATTTTCTATTGTAATATATTTTAAAATGTAATTTATTCCTCTGAAAGAAAGCTGCATTTTCAGCACCATTACTCCAGTCTTCAGTGTCATGTGACCCTTCAGAATTCTGATTATTATCAATGTTGAAAACAGTTGTGCTTCTTCATATTTTGTGGAAACTGTCATATATTTTATATATCAAGATTATTTGAATATAAATAGGAAGTTTAAAACATTATTTGAAACAGAAATGTTTTGTTACATTATATGCGTCTTTATATTTTCTTTTGTTACAATTTTAAACCTCCTTTCTAAAGATAATTAATTTCTTCAATTCTGACCACTATATATTTTGATAATTTAAAAATATATTATAAAATAATGTATAATATATATAAATTTTAAAACTATTTTAATGCTAGATATACATGATGACAAAATGTAAAAAAAAAAAAAAAAGGTACTTTTTTTCTGGGATTTTTTTTTTTCTTCTCATGACAACTCTCAGAGAGTTTAGCATGGTAATATAGATGGCAATATTAATGTGTTTGGTCTTGGTTTAATACATATGCTATTCTGCTGTGGCAGAGAAAGTACCAAGACTATACTTCCAATACATCCAGACATGCTGCTGTGAGCATGTAGGAAATACAGCTGCACATAAAACATATTCAATTCAATTCAATTCAATTCAAGTTTATTTGTATAGCACTTTTTATGATACAAATCATTGCAAAGCAACTTTACGGAACAAAGTAAAGAGGCCGCACTATGCATATGAAACATTTATTTTGCACAAACGCGTTTCGGCGTGTGCCTTCTTCAGTGTGCAATCAGGAAAGCTTGTAACCAATCTTAAATACCCACACCCATTGTCATTGACACACCCATCGTCGTCATCATCATCAAAAGTGATACCAGGACCAATGGTGTCGCTATATACTGCAATATAATACACATAATACATCAAGAATTTTAACACATTCCATACACATGTAGTATTAACCTGCATTTATAGGAAACAGCTTAGTGACAGATCTTCATTCATCCCGTGCGGGATGCAAGTATTCAAATTAAAAATATGCCGAGCCTCTCGCTGCAAGATGAGGTTCTCACGGTCTCCACCTCTTGGAGGCCGATTGACCAGCTCCAAGCCCATAAAACGCCAGCTGATAATTGGGAAATGCAATACAATCAGCTGGAGGATTTACGTAAGAAAGAAACAAGAGCACTGATGCACGGAAGTGTACTCTCCCAGTACTGGAGAAATAAGCGCATACCCAGAGGATTACGGATAATGAAGGAACCTACATTGGGTCGGGATGATCCAGAGTTCTGTAAGAAATGGTGCGATATCCTCAATAAGTGCTCTCTTGATCTGATGCTGTTAATTGTTGACAATCAAAACAAGAAACTCGTTACAATCAACCAGGAGATTGCCGACCTAGAGGCACAACTCAAGACAAAATTCTCCTCAGCGCAACTGAAAAAACTCATACAGAAGTGTGACGCGCAGATAAGTACCTATAAGACGGAGACGCAACATAAAAAAATGGAGAAATATCGTAGAGACACTATGGATTATCGCAACAACAATGTCTACCCCTGGCTTCGGGATAACCATGGCCTTGGAGGTGGTAGGCCGAAACCAAGGCAAAGGCAACGTAATACCGTGAGTAGCGCCTCATCTGGAGACTGGAGCACTGACACCGACTCATCCACAAGCAGGCGTTTTTTACGCTCCAACACCAGGGCTTTCCAAGGACCTCCCCGCACGTTTCAGGGCGGCACTACAAGACTCGGAGGGGGAATAAGAAGCGCAAGAGGACAGAGTTAAAGGACAACGTCATTAACATCTCATCTAAACAGCTAAGTCAAGGTCAAATTTCTGTTTTATCCAAAGGTCTTTCATTCGTTCCTGTAAAGGGAAATTACCCTTTTGTGACTAAAATTGAATTGTTTAAGTTTTTTAGATCTATTCGTCTTAAGGCATTCTATTCAAAAGGAACTGTAAGACAATATAACCAACATGTGACTATCACATCTGAGGAACCCTCTCCCGTCTCTAAAAAGACGCTGTTTAAACCTAAGAGCACTTTTCTTCCTCCCATGAACAATTCTTCAGTAGAAACGTTTTGCCGGTTGGTAGAACAGGATGTTTTTTCCTGTCTTAAGCCCGGCAATTATTCGATCAGACAAAATCTTCTGACCTCGGAGAAAGAGGCATTACATGCATTAATGACTGATGATGACATCGTGATTAAATCTGCAGACAAGGGGGGTTCTATTGTCATCCAGGACAAGACTGCGTATGTACAAGAAATTGAAAGACAGCTTGGTGATGTTAACTTTTATGCTCGTCTACACGGAGACCCCATTATGAGGTTTAGTGAAGAGATAAAATCTATAATGAAAAGAGCTCTATCTGATGGAATCATTGATGAAAAAGAATACAAAAATTTGTTACAGTCTAACCCTTTAAGACCAGTGTTTTATACCTTACCAAAAATTCACAAAAGGTTGGATAGTCCGCCTGGTCGCCCAATTGTTTCTGGAAATCAATCCGTGACTGAGCCGCTGTCTAAATTTGTTGATCACCATATTAAAAATTTAGTACATAACCTGCCCTCGTTTCTAAAAGATACCACTGACTTTTTGGTTAAATTGTCAGGTATTGGAGAGTTGAATCCAACCGATGTGTTATGTTCCATGGATGTGACCAGCTTGTACACTAATATCCCTCACGATGCAGGCTTAGCAGCCTTGGAATATTATCTACAGATAAATAAAGTACCACATTCAGAGTTTATTTTATTATTAGCTAATGAAGTTTTAACGAAAAATTATTTCATGTTTCAAAATAAGTTTTTCTTACAAACCCAGGGTACTGCCATGGGTTCTCCCAAATTCGAACAGGATTTTATCCATAACAATAATCCTTTTAAACAACAATTAAAAGTGTGGTACAGATACATAGATGATATTTTTTTTGTGTGGTCGGGTTCAAAAGAGGAATTGTCTGCCTTTCATGGTTTTGTTAATACGAGATTGCCAGCAATCAAATTAACATTGACCCATGACGATACGCTCTTGCCCTTTTTGGATGTTTTGGTAAGGAAAGTAGAGAATGTGTTACACACTGAAATTTATCGTAAGAAAAGGGATCGTAACTCCTTCCTACATTTCCAGAGTTTCCATCCACCTGCTCTCAAACGCAGTTTGCCTTACAGTCAACTATTAAGAGTACGCCGTATTTGTGATGATGATGAGGTGTTTGAGCGACAAGCAAATGAATTATGTCAAAGATTTATTGACAGGGGATACACACATAATTTAGTACGTGACTGTTTGGAACGCGCACGCAGCATCCAACGTACTGATCTGTTGACCAAACGGACTGATAAGAATAACGCTAACACTGCAGTGACTTGTGTATCCACGTATGGTCAGATTTCAAATAACTTAAAGAATATTGTACATCGCCATTGGCACATTCTAAGTAGTGACCCGAACTTGGGCGACACGTTCCAAGATCCGCCGCGCAGCTGCTTTAAACGTGCACCCAACCTCAGAGATCAGCTAGTGCGCTCGCACCTTTCTGTGCCAACTCACTCGCCTTTTCCCTTTAGAATACCATACGGGAATTTCAAATGTTTGAATTGTGGTGCTTGTAATTCTATGATCACAGAAAATTCCTTCACACATCCAAAAACAGGCAGGGTGTATAAAATAAAGGGCAGAATCACATGTCTATCAACTTTTATTGTGTATCTACTAACGTGTCCTTGTGGTTTACTTTATGTGGGCAAAACAAAGCGACAATTGAAAACCCGAATTTTCGAACACAAATGTGCCATCAGAAAGAATGACGATAAATCATCAGTTGCAAGACACTTTAATGCTGTGGGACATAATGCCAACATGCTCAAATTTATGGGCTTGGAGCTGGTCAATCGGCCTCCAAGAGGTGGAGACCGTGAGAACCTCCTCTTGCAGCAAGAGGCTCGGCATATTTTTAATTTGAATACTTGCATCCCGCACGGGATGAATGAAGATCTGTCACTAAGCTGTTTCCTATAAATGCAGGTTAATACTACATGTGTATGGAATGTGTTAAAATTCTTGATGTATTATGTGTATTATATTGCAGTATATAGCGACACCATTGGTCCTGGTATCACTTTTGATGATGATGACGACGATGGGTGTGTCAATGACAATGGGTGTGGGTATTTAAGATTGGTTACAAGCTTTCCTGATTGCACACTGAAGAAGGCACACGCCGAAACGCGTGTGTGCAAAATAAACGTTTCATATGCATAGTGCGGCCTCTTTACTTTGTTTCATATGTGTTATACAAGGCCAGCACTCTGAAAATCTAAAAAAACATAGTGAAGCCTGCTCCCAACCTTATCAAAGCAACTTTACGGAAAATTAAGTATTTAGTAGGAGCTTATCAGTGGTGACTGTCAGTTTATGTGCATATGGCAGAAATATACGGAAAAATCAATTAGAGACGTAATCAAACAGACGATGAACACTATTAAAGGGTTAGTTCACCCCAATATTAAAATTATGTCATTAATGACTCACCCTTTTTTTTGTGAAGAGAGAACTGAAGATGAACACCGAGCCAGATAACGAATGAACGATTGACTCGTTCTCGAGTCAAGAACCGTTTCTGTTGAACTCGTCCGATTCGAGAACAGAGGAGCTGATGATACTGCGCATGTGTGATTCAGTGTGAAGCCGACTGACACACAAAGCGTCTGAACCGAACTGGTTCTTTTGATGTTTGATTCTGAACTGATTCTGTGCTAATGTTATGAGCACCGGTAAACCGAAGGCTTGAATTAAGGGCAATCTGGCAAAACGTAAGTTTATTTAATAACAAATAAATCGCAATGGATTATGTATAGCAAGTGGATCATAGTGTCTGCACTGATGACACCAAATTTATTTACATGTATCTCTTCAAGACTTAAATCCTTGTATGCACATTATTGCTGTTACTGTATTTGGGTGCATTGTTGCAAAACTTAATTGTAAACTTTTCATGATTATGAGGTTTTTAATTGACTAAAGTTATGATTACTGACTTTATATATTTGAATGTTTGATAGACTTGACGCCATTACGTCATCGGCAATGACGTAATTACGTCGAGCGTAAAAGAACCGATGAAACGTTTTTTTTCAACCGGTTTATTGAATCGAACTGTCCGAAAGAACCGGTTCATGAAAAAGAACCGAACTTCCCATCACTACTGGGTACAGGATCTAACAGGCATGTTGCTGGTTTAATTGCAGTGATAAGTTAATTTAGCTCTTCCTGTCCTATAGCTGTAAAGCAATGAAGTTTATCTTTGAGTACGATGAATGAAGCTGAAGTATTAGATGCTGTAGAATCTACATTTGCTATTGTATTTCTGATGTTACCTATTTTATCACTGAAGAAATTCATAAAATCATTACTATGAGGGAATATTTAGATTGGGTGGCATCTGGTGATATGTTAATCTAGCCACCATGCTAAATAAAAACCTTGGATTGTTTTGGTTATTTTCTATGAGTTTGTGGATATGGCAGTTTTTAGGGACCGTCTATAGCTGGACATACTGGTTTTCTGCTTTGGTTGTGAGTGATCTAATGTTTACGAGCCCAAACTTTAAAAATGGTTTTTGTTCATTTATTTTCCTTTTTTTTTTTTTGGTTTAATCATGATCAAACTAAATGTATATTTTGACCTCACTGTTCTGGGAACAGACACAGACTTAATAGATTGGACAGGTCAAGTACTTTTATAATTTAAATGGATAGACAAAAAGCCATCATAGCATGACTAGCATCATAGCATAGCCAGAGAATTGGCTTACTAGTCATATGGAGCGCAGCATCCAGAAGACGTTGTCCGACAGGAGATCCGCTCAGACTCTACTGAACTTACTGAACCTTTCGTCTCCTTGTTGATACGTGGGAAGCGGTCCTGACATGATGATCGTCATCGCGGGGGCTGCGCACCATCTCAATCAGGCTCCTGAAGGAGGTTTTGAAATGCTGGATTATGTAGATATGAACAATACTTTTAAGATTAATTGGATCAAAAGGTGTGTTATTGATACTGATTCAATTTGGTCTTTTATTCCACATAATATTTTTAAGAAGGTCGGCGCGGACTTAAATTTCTGTTAACTTGCAATTTTGTACCATCTAAATTACCTATAAAACTCTAAATTCCATGAGCAAGCACTCTTGGCCTGGAAATTGTGCTTTGTGCATATTTTTTCTCCTCACAGAATGAAAATATGGAACAACGAATTGATTACAGTTAAAGGCAAGAGTTTATTTTTTGAGAAATGGTTGGATCACGGGTTAATGTATTTAAGTGATTTATTTGATTCATCTTTAAAAATTCACTCTTATGATTCTTTTTTGTCCAAATTCAACTTTCCTATAAAATTTAAAGAATTTTCTGTAGTAACCAAAGCTATTCCCTCTAGGCTTATTAATTTAATGTGCAGCCACCTGACTTATTATAAAGTTGAAAATAAAGATTACGATCTCCTTATAAATGGTAAATATATTTTTGATAAAAAATGTACTAACAAAGATATAAGACAAGTATTTAATGAACAAAAGAGAGTTACTCCAAGAGGGAAATTTTACTGGAATTCCATTTTAAGAGATGTTAATTGGAGAAAAGCATGGCTGCTCCCTTACAAATTTTGTATTTCTAACAAAGTAAGATAAATTAACCTGAAGATCTTACACAAAATATATCCAACTAATATGTGGCTTTCTAATTTTATGGATATTGGGAAAGAATGTTCCTTTGTAACAACTGTGAGGAATCTTTAAATCATCTGTTTGTTGATTGCCAGAGTGTAAAGTCATTTTGGAAAGATTGTTTTTTTTTACTTTTTCAGTTAAAACCAATCTAATGATTACACTGAATGTGAAATAAATTATTTGCTACTTTAAGAATGATGATAAAAATATTCATAATTTTGTTAATTTTATCACCCTGAATGGCAAATTTTTCATTCATAAATGTAGAGTGTCAAAATCTCCTCCTTTTTACAAGGTTTTCTCTAACGAACTCACTCTGTTAATGAAGTCTCTTAAAATTGTAAAAAATTCAAAAGCTATGTCTATTGTAAGATATTATGAATCTGTATTTGGCGTCCTGTGAATGTCTCCTTTTATTTTATTTTTTTATTTGTTTTTTTTTTTTAAATCATCTTTTTTTAAATCATCTTTAACACGGCATGATGCACGATCGCTCCAGGGCTCTTGTCGCCCTTCAGGATTGCAGGCATCTGCGCAGAAACAGTGAGTGACTTTACCTTCGGGTAACGTAGCATGGATCTGCCGAACGATGGATGGTGGAGGGTTTCTGAAGCTCACTGAAACTGTTACAGCAAACACAGGCCAAGTATTTGAATGTTGAACAGAAAGCTCATTTATATATATATATATATACAACCCGAATTCCGGAAAAGTTGGGACGTTTTTTAAATTTTAATAAAATGAAAACTAAAAGACTTTCAAATCACATGAGCCAATATTTTATTCACAATAGAACATAGATAACATAGCAAATTTTTAAACTGAGAAAGTTTACAATTTTATGCACAAAATGAGCTCATTTCAATTTTGATTTCTGCTACAGGTCTCAAAATAGTTGGGACGGGGCATGTTTACCATAGTGTAGCATCTCCTTTTCTTTTCAAAACAGTTTGAAGACCTCTGGGCATTGAGGCTATGAGTTGCTGGAGTTTTGCTGTTGGAATTTGGTCCCATTCTTGCCTTATATAGATTTCCAGCTGCTGAAGAATTCGTGGTCGTCTTTGACGTATTTTTCGTTTAATGATGCGCCAAATGTTCTCTATAGGTGAAAGATCTGGACTGCAGGCAGGCCAGGTTAGCACCCGGACTCTTCTACGACGAAGCCATGCTGTTGTTATAGCTGCAGTATGTGGTTTTGCATTGTCCTGCTGAAATAAACAAGGCCTTCCCTGAAATAGACGTTGTTTGGAGGGAAGCATATGTTGCTCTAAAACCTTTATATACCTTTCAGCATTCACAGAGCCTTCCAAAACATGCAAGCTGCCCATACCATATGCACTTATGCACCCCCATACCATCAGAGATGCTGGCTTTTGAACTGAACGCTGATAACATGCTGGAAGGTCTCCCTCCTCTTTAGCCCGGAGGACACGGCGTCCGTGATTTCCAACAAGAATGTCAAATTTGGACTCGTCTGACCATAAAACACTATTCCACTTTGAAATAGTCCATTTTAAATGAGCCTTGGCCCACAGGACAGGACGGCGCTTCTGGACCATGTTCACATATGGCTTCCTTTTTGCATGATAGAGCTTTAGTTGGCATCTGCTGATGGCACGGCGGATTGTGTTTACCGACAGTGGTTTCTGAAAGTATTCCTGGGCCCATTTAGTAATGTCATTGACACAATCATGCCGATGAGTGATGCAGTGTCGTCTGAGAGCCCGAAGACCACGGGCATCCAATAAAGGTCTCCGGCCTTGTCCCTTACGCACAGAGATTTCTCAAGTTTCTCTGAATCTTTTGATGATGTTATGCACTGTAGATGATGAGATTTGCAAAGCCTTTGCAATTTGACGTTGAGGAACATTGTTTTTAAAGTTTTCCACAATTTTTTTACGCAGTCTTTCACAGATTGGAGAGCCTCTGCCCATCTTTACTTCTGAGAGACTCTGCTTCTCTAAGACAAAGCTTTTATAGCTAATCATGTTACAGACCTGATATCAATTAACTTAATTAATCACTAGATGTTCTCCCAGCTGAATCTTTTCAAAACTGCTTGCTTTTTTAGCCATTTGTTGCCCCGTGCCAACTTTTTTGAGACCTGTAGACGGCATTAAATTTTAAATGAGCTAATTAAGTAGATAAAAGTGTAAAATTTCTCAGTTTAAACATTTGCTATGTTATCTATGTTCTATTGTGAATAAAATATTGGCTCATGTGATTTGAAATTCCTTTAGTTTTCATTTTATTAAAATTTAAAAAACGTCCCAACTTTTCCGGAATTCGGGTTGTATATATATATATACACACATTATACGTATATATATATATATATATATATATATATATATATATATATATATATATATATATATATACACATTATACATATATATATATATATATATATACACATTATACATATATATATATATATATATATATATATATATATATATATATACACACATTATACATATATATATATATATATGTATAATGTGTGTATATATATATATATATATATATATATATACACATTATACATATATATATATATATATATATATACACATTATACATATATATATATATATATATATATATATATATATATATGTATAATGTGTATATATATATATATATATATATATGTATAATGTGTATATATATATATATATATATATATATACACACATTATACATATATATATATATATATATATATATATATATATATATATATATATATATATATATTAGGGGTGTAACAGTTCACATTACACATTAGAATTCCACTAGAAGGTCACGGTTTGGTATGTGCTATGTTCAGGGAAAAAAAGAACTAAGATTAAAAAAACAAACAACAAAAAACAGTAAAGAAAATTTAAAAAATGAAAACAAATACAATAGAGCAAAGATACAAATAAAATAAAAAATGTTTTTCAGGTGTTTAACAGTAATTTTTCAGGCCCATAAATTTTCAAGTAAACAAAGTAAACACTGTATATATTAAAGACCAATTCTTGTTGAAATTACAAAAGCTATTCAATCAAGAAAAGCGAGTGATTTATATTGTTGTTTAACATTAACAAGTATTGTGGATGGTGTAACATTTTTTGTATAGTTTGAATATTTATTTATATATATATAAACAAATGCTATTATAAATACTATTTGTATGCATAAAATGTTTACATAAAACTACCTCTCTTTTCCAAACTTTTCTGTCCTTAAATACAATACGAGATAAATAGTGGTTTAGATTCACTGAACTTTTCTCTGTATATCTTTTCTGATTAAGCCTTCCTGTCTCCTCAATCCAAATCAGTTTGTATTCAGAATGAAGTGAGCAAACCACATGACATTCAGTGTATGACCAAGAGTGCTAATTAAAAATCTGACTGCAAATGTCACAGTGAAAGCCACTTCATATCTTAAGAGGTACGTTTATGGGACTTGAAGCAAAGACTACTCTCTGAATAACGTCTGATTAACAAAGACCAATGTTGGGTTAAAACAGAAAACATTTGGCCCCTTCCCAAGCACTCATGACCAAACTCACATTTAAGCTGTTCATGAACTCATAACTATAACTTTTGCTCATCACCTTGACTTCCTCTGCTGTTTTATGATTTTTTCTGGAATTTGAGTGATTGCTATTGACCTGCAATCACTTGAACCCATGCATACAAATGGATTTGCCACTGATGATTCAAACTGAAGTTTTGAGCAGTGGCAAGTCCTTTACATATGTAAACTTGCTTACATACTGTGAGTCAAAACACCTTCTTTCTTTGCCTGAACATTTGGGCAGCATTTTGCAAATCTTCCAACACAGTAATGTAGACGTGGAGTCGTGTTAAAACAAGCCGTTTTAGTGGGGCATGGACAAGTCTTAAATTTATAAAGAATATCTCTTTGGATTTGAGACTTTAGTCATCGCAACTTCACAGCACTTCAATCTTTATTCACCAAGAGCTTGGATCACACCAAAGAGAAAGGAAAAATTTAAATCACATCATATGAGCCCTTTAAAACAAACCTCATAAATCCCTGAAGGTCATCATTTAATTTGTCTTCCTGTTTCTTGCTCCTTTGCTGAAACAGCTTAAAGGAAGAGTTTAGCCCCAAAAACAAAAAATTATAGCAGGTATAGAAAAGAATCACACAGCAGACTGTAATTTGCCCCATCCATTTTTTCTTCTATCCTGACAAGTGCTTCAGTCCTTGCTTCAGAGAAACACCCCCATTACAGGATATTATTACCTCAGTTTCCGGTGTTTTGTCTGCAACTATGCCGCATTACAGTCACCCAGTCACCCTGGGACAAAACAATCCTCTTCCGTTCCAGGTAGTCTCGGGGTCGGTACCCCAGTGCGCACCAGAGTCCGATGACAGCGTTCACATTAGCGATTTTTCATGCGAACCGTGCCCTGTTCGGCACTAAACTGCCAATGTGAAAGCATCCTTAAACTCATTCAGACTGTGTGCATTGAATTTATTTAATACACTAGTTGTGAAAACTAAATGAACTTTCCCACGACATTCTAATTTATTGAGATATACATAAATATAAAAGATATACATACATATGTATATAAAAGTATAAACAATTATTTTTTGCTTTTTTTTACATTATTGTTTATGTATTTATTTATTTTTAATTTTCTCAGGTTTGGCATTCCATAGACAATGACCTCTCTTTGTCATAAATTCCTGCAACTGCTTCAGGCCTGATCCAGGGAGTGTCTGTGTTTTACCAAATACCTTCCACTTCTTAATTATAGACTTCACTGTGCTTCTAGGCATTGATAAAGCCTTTGAATTGTTTTTGTATCCATCTCTTCTGACTTCTGCCTGTCCACAACTCTAACTTGGAGATCTGTTGACAGTGCCTTGCCACCCATAGTTGACTGTTTGCTTCAGTTGCACTACCAAATGCTGAGCTAATCAAAACAACCACAGCTGATCACAGTTAAAAGGCAAACAGCTTTGTGCGTCATTGAGAAGGTGATTAGCTTTTAGAAAATTTATCACTGATATTTTCTCAGTGATTCAGATAATTATTATTATTATTTATTTATTTTGTATTATTATAATAAAATATCTTTATATCTTACACTTGAATATTATAAGTTGCAATAAATACAGGAAGATGAATTAAACAAAGCAGAAGGTGTTCATAACATTTAAAACACAGATATATTTAACTGTCCTGCATTATATTTTCTGAATGAAATCCAATATTTGTTTCTTACTCATTTTGAGGTGCTGATGCTAAAAATAGTGTCAGTTTTGTTCAAGAACGTCAAACTTTAAATAAAATATGATGCATTTAAATGTGATTAATTTTGTAGCATTTAGTTTCCGACAACCATTTATAAGGTGAAGAAGTCTTGCATTCTCCCTTAATCAGCAGAAAAACCACAAACTAATGATTACTGTCTTCCTTTGAGCCAGATTACATTTATTTATTTATTTATATATATATTTTGAAATTCGCAGGACATTTTAACATAAATTAATTATTCTTATGATATAATTAATACTAAATTTTATTAATTTCAAGGTCAGAATTATGGACAGGATCTTTTCTGCTCCATAAGCTTGTTTTCACAAAATCTGTAATTTTCTGTGGCTGTTTGGATACAATAAAACACCCACAGAAAATTGCAGATTTTGTGAAAACAAGCTTATTCAAGTGGGAAAAAAATATTTGAAGATATTCCTACATTCCTTTGCATACTTTAAGTTGAATGGTAGATTTGGAATATTTCATTCTTATTTTGAGGAAAAACTATGTGATATATATATATATATATATATATATATAGTGCTTTAAGTGGCCCAAAATAGGTGCCGGTACTTTATTATAGCATATATATATATATATATATATATATATATATATATATATATATATATATATATATATATATGTATATATATATATATAATTTTTTTTTTTTTTTTTTAATGACTCCCCTCATCCCCTGAGGTAACAACAACTATATTGAAGTGGTTTTATATACAGCAGTCAACAGACGACCTTATAAAAGGGGTAAAGGGGGTGTCTGCGGTCTGCAAACTGTCAATCACTCCTGTACGCGTGCATCACTGTCCTCCTCGCAGCTGCAGAAACTTGCGCTCTCTTCATCAAGCTTTAAAACAAAAAGGGGACAAAAAGGTTGTATTGTCTTTGTGCATATAGATTATTTAGATAAATGAATATCTAAATCCGTGCCTAGCCACCTACGGTATTTTTTTTAGAACTTAGAAAAAAGATGCTGCAGCCAATGAGCATCCGGCGGGGGCTGGTTGCAGGACGACTCAATCTCCGCAGTTTTTAATATTTATCAGACAATAACTACTCAATATTTTGCTTTAGTATAATTTTAAGGGCCAGATTCGGGATTCGGGACAACAGTTTAGATTTCGGGAATGTCCCGAATTATTCGGGACGTCTGGACACCCTACCTGAAAGAGCTACTGCATTACTTTATTAGCTTGTGTCTGACCTGCAGCGATTTCATTCAGGCTTGGTGGGGAGTCAGCTAGCGAGTCATCTGATTCTGACTGTGATGTTATAGTACTCGGAGTCCAGGAGCGCATATTAAGGGTTGTTCACTGTATTTGAATTTTTACGGAGCCGAGTATGCACATTTCACAGATCCTCTCCGGTCACGTAGAGTTGTTGACACTGACAGCGGCAAAAGCGACGCATGCGCTTTTCACTTGTAGAACACAAGGGTGTATGGGTAATGTAGTCTCTGCTCTCGGTGGGACGAATTAGGAAGCTTGCATTGTGAAGGGCGCTCTGAAAAGCGGCAGCACAGGCAAAAGATTAAAACCTCTATTAAAACAGATGTCCAAATGCGTGTACCGGTACGCTAAAAGCACGTTCTGGGCGCACGGAGAGGTGGCGGTATGCTCAAGAGCTATATTTGGAAGTAGCAGTACTGAGTACCGGTGCGTACCGGCCCACTTAAAGCACTGTATATATATATCATTTTCAAGATGCAGGGCTGTGTAATTCTTGCAAATAATAATACATTATTAATAAATAAATGTATTAAAATGTTTATTATTTATTAAAAATAAGTGTATTAAATGTATTTAAATGGATTCTAATAATTCTAAGTTTAGAGATCAGAGTTGTGTTTTTTTTTTCGATGCTGCAGAACAAAAAATTTCAAGCTAATTGCAACATTTTATCTCACATTTCTGACTTTTGTCTTGCAACTGTGAATTTAAATCCCACAATTCACAAAACTTTCGATTGCGAGTCCGACTCACTAACCATTAGGCCACGACTTCCCCACACTGTGCAAGGTCAGGGAGGAAAAGGAACAGGTTGTGCCTTAGTGGTCCACTCGGTCCTGGTTTTTAGAACCCATGCTCCTTGTTACAGCCCCTCCCTGGCACATTCGCCTGAGGAAGGACCTTCTTTCTCAGGGGATGGGCTCCATATGGCACTAGCGTCCAGATCACTGGAACCTGGAAGTGATCTGCCACCAGCTGTGGTAAACACTACCAATCATGCTAGAGCTCCTTTATGAGGTGAGCCTATGCTTTAAAGTGAAGTCAATTTTGTGTGATGGTGCTGGGACTACCCTCATATGCAGTTACAGGCATCCTACAGCAGTTCCCAGAACAAAGTGAAAACTATAAAAAAATTTTACCCCCTCCACATGATTGATGTAACTATTTTGAGTGTTTTAATTTAAATATATATATGCTACAAAATGGTTGTTTCTCTGCTTCCTAAACTTATATCTATACTTGTAAACTTACAAACATTATTATGAACATTAGCATTCAAACTAATGAATGCTAGCAACAATATTTAGCAACAACAAAGTACCAAGTAGTACAAAAAACTACTATAAGTACAGTATTATATAACCAAGGCCAGGTCCTTGAAAAATACTTAAAAACCAACTTTGAGCATGCTCGATAATAAAAATAAAGGAATGATGTTGAAGATAAAATCAATATAATATGAATTCAAACTTGAAAAACAGTGAAGTTTAAGGCAAAATAAAGACGATCCACGAAAACGGTTTGCACTGGTCCCCAATTCACAAAACTGTCTGGTAAAAAATTATCATTGCAAACATATTCTCCGTGTGTATTTGTAGGACACCGCAAACCAGCAGCATGCAGCCAAATTTCAGTCCTGGTCACATCGCAGGGAAACTCAACACTTTTGTTGATCTGAACAAAGGCAAAAATACAATCCATGTTTCTTAAACCTAACAATGAGTGTAAATTCCAATGAATAAATACTGGTATAGCTCATGCAAATCACAGTGCAGTGATTGGATTAGATGAGTCCTTTGTCATATATGATGTTACATTGCTCATGAATAATGGGAGCTCAACCCAATGACGTAAATGCATAATGTGCAGCCACGCAGCCAATGAGCACTCACATGCCTTGAATGTAACTTTTTAAACCGGATGAAGAAAATGGTCCCAAAAAGCACAAAAATGACCAGTTTCCGCATTGTATCATATTTTGTGACAGCTATTACTGTTTTAAGCAATGTGCAATATGTATATATAACTTCTCAAAAAAAAAAATATGTTTTTGGGTTTCACACTGGTTTTGAAAAAGCTGCCAAGAGACTTATTTGCCTTTTCCCCAGAGGGCTGTGCACTTTGAAGCTTTTGAATGGTTTTAGTACGAGATATCTTCTCCTGTGAGTTGAAAAAATTTTTTTTTGAAGTGCTGCACCTTGAACTAGGGTCCATGAACGATGCAACATCCAGAAGATCCTGGGTTTAGGGGTAACTATATTTGTCATTGAGGTATGCCAGGACCTTGGTTTTAATTGATCTAGTCAGGTCAGTGTCCTCAGCATCCTTCAGCCAGGACTGATGTGGCCAGAAAGTGGAGAACTGGCTTGAGGTACGAGATGCTTACATACTCCTCTCCAGAAAGAGCATCCGTAAATTCCAGGAGAGGATGCAGTGCTCTTGTGAATAGACTCTAACACTTTAATATCCTACCAGGATGGGATAGGGGGCGTGCATATCGGTCACCTGACAATACATGGGATATGGCTTTGGCCTGTTCCAGTACTCTGGTAATCATCTTTTCTTTCGATACCCATCTTGTTGGGCACTCAGTTATGAGGATATATGCTCAGGAGGTTTGAGCTCCCTCTGTGCCTCATTGCTGCTTTTTTCCTCCAACTGTGGGAGAAGTGCCCCACCAGCTTCCTGCACAGCCCTAATGCTCTTGACACTTTGTCATCTTTGATAGCATTTTCTTGAAAATAAATAAAAAGTCTAATTCATAAAATTGTAGTTGTGTGATAAAAGGCTATCACCATTACACACACAAGATACAAAATTAACAATGGCGAGATGTAATCTGTGTCAGAAGCACTGGAGCCTGGTCCTTTCATTAAGTTGTGCTGCCTTCACCACGTTTGATGTGTTGTCAGTCGTAAGGCAGAAAATGTTTTCTGTGTTAAGATCCCAGCTGGCAAGCCCCTCTCTCAGGCCGGCTGAAATATTTTCCCCCTTGTGGTCATCTGGGAAGTAGGTAGTTTGAAGGCAGTGAGCTTTGAGGTTAAAGTCTTCATTTACAAAATGCACCATGAGACTCTGATAGGGCTCCACTGTATGGCTTGACCACATTTTCAGCTCCATTGCAACTCTCTGTTTGCATTTTTGTGTGTGTGTGTGTGTGTGTGTTTGTAGCTCTGGTATGGTGACCTGTCTAAAATATGTGCAGTGGGGCATTCTGTACTGCTTATCCAGTATATTTATCAAAGCAGTGAACCCAGGCTTGGTCACCATACTGAGAGGCATCATATCTTTCACAATAAACTCTGTTATTGTGTAATTTCCACATGCCGTTTTAAAGTATGTTCATATGGAGTTACGCTTTCAAACATTTTGGTCAATTATGCCTGTTGGGTGGTACATAGCTTACTTGACACACTAGTGTTTGGTTTTTAGCCATGCAACTATCAAACAGGACTTTGTGGTGTTTTTTAAAGTGCTGAATCAGGTTAGTAGTGTTGCCCCGTGAGGTAGCAACGTTAGCAAGGCATGTATTGCACAATACCTGACGCTGTGCATCATCTTCCTTTTTAAAGCCAAAATAGTCCCACACAACCAGCGTACTGTTCCTCTTTGAGACTAAAGTTTCTGCTGTGTCAGGTTCTGTCGAGCCTGATGCCATTGTATAAGTTAACAGGTCAAAGAATAGCATAGCTTGGCAAGTTGTTGCTTCCTCTGAGTCTGCTGACAACATTGCTTTAGCATTACGACCAGAGTGAAATCGCAGCCTTTGCGCTTTTAAAGTCGCATATCGCAATTTTAACGCAAATGTAATTAATCATTCAGCCTTAACCAGCACCCCCAGCAATCAGACTTGGCAGAGCAGTCCGATACCAGGCCCAGTACTGATGTTAGCATGCCCAGAGTTCCGGTCAGCTCTTGTACTGGGCTGGGTGTCCATATGGCTTAATCTTATGGCTTACAGGTAATCCGATATGTGTTTTCTTCCACAGTAAGGTTTCCCTCTTGGTAAACCCCTGTCTTCCCTTGACAGACCCGCTCTGTCACTCTCTCCTGGCAGTTGTTTCATCCCGCTAAGGTAGGACCTGCCTCGGAGACCCATTCCATATGTAGTACTGCCCTCTAAATCAGTTCATATCAGTATCCCCGCATCTCCCTGCAGGTAGGATGTGGTCTCCGTAGCAATATAAAATAAGCCTCTGATGTCCCCAGAGTGTGTGCGAAGTTTTGGCTCAAAATACCTTAAATATAATTTTTTATAGCTTGAGCCAAAACATGCCGTTTTTGACTTTCCCTTTAAATGCAAATGAGCTGGTGCTCCTGGAGAAGAGGGAATCTAGCTTTTGCAAATAAACACTCTACTATTAGTACAAGCCTGGTATTTTTACATAAAATGCACTCGGTTTAAAAGTCAGTCATCTGATTGTACTGTGCATAAAAAAATGCTTTATGAATTACACAGATGGGAGCATGGCGTGATAAAAATAACTCAAAGTGCCATACAAACATTATAAACCCCACTTGGGATTATGAGCTCGACTAATTCCAGTGGATGACTTCACATTGCTTTCATATGCAATTTTAACTCCCACATATGATAATTCTGGTAGCAAGTGAAGGCATCATCAGTGAAAACAGACAGACAATTGTAGCTTTAGCAACATTAGCCTTACAAATTGCCAAGAAGCTCCTTCAGAAAGGCAATTTTTAAAACTAACTCGTGATACTTACTTCTTCTGAGGTCTAGCTGGATCACGAACAGTTGGCACTGCTTTATTCTTCAGGAGCAACTTTTGTGCAAAACCTTCTAAATACTAACCCTCATTCACAAAACATGTTGTAAAATGATCCACACAGATTGAGTTAAGGAAGCATTTTATTTGAAAACAAAGTTAATCCATAATCATAATGGGGTATACCATTATGAAATAAAGGTTTTTCTCAAATAATCGTAGGACACAATTATTGGCCCCCCCAGAAATTTGTATGAGTAAAATATCTCTGAAGTATATTCCCATTCATATTCACAATTTTGAGCACTCCAGCGTGATTATAAACATGAAATTATCCAGCCATGGCTACCTGTTTCACAGAAATATAAAGAGGAGGGAAAACAAAGCCCAAATTCCCTTAATCATCCATCACAATGAGAAAAAACAAATAATATATTTCTGATGTGCAGCAAAAGATAACTGAGCTTCACAAATTGGTCAAGTGGCTTTAAGAAAAGAGCTAGAGGAGTGAAAAATCCAATTTCCACCATCAGGGCAATAATTAAGATTTTCCAACCAACAGAAAATGTTACAAAACTGCCTGGAAGAGGATGTGTGTCTATATCGTCCTAGTGCACGGTGAGAAGGAGAGTTTGAGTAGCTAAAGACTCTCCAAGGGTCACAGATGGAGAATTATCAGCCATGACTGGAACTTTAAATGGGAATGGCTTCTATGATCAGATGAAACTAAAAAATGAGCTTTTTAGCAGCAAACACTCAAGATGGGTTTGGTGAACACAGAGAAAAAAGTACCTCATGTGTACAATGAAAATATACTCATCTAAAGGATTATTAGAAACACCTGTTCAATTTCTCATTAATGCAATCATCTAATCAACCAATCACATGGCAGTTGCTTCAATGCATTTAGGGGTGTGGTCCTGGTCAAGACAAACTCCTGAACTCCAAACTGAATGTCAGAATGGGAAAGAAAGGTGATTTAAGCAATTTTGAGCATGGCATGGTTGTTGGTGCCAGAGGGGCAGGTCTGAGTATTTCACAATCTGCTCAGTTACTGGGATTTTCACGCACAACCATTTCTAGAGTTTACAAAGAATGGTGTGAAAAGAGAAAAACATCCAGTATGCGGCAGTCCTGTGGGCGAAAATACCTTGTTGATGCTAGAGGTCAGAGGAGAATGGGCCGACTGATTCAAGCTGATAGAAGAGCAACTTTGACTGAAATAACCACTCGTACAACCGAGGTATGCAGCAAAGCATTTGTGAAGCCCCAACACACACAACCTTGAGGCGGATGGGCTACAACAGCAGAAGACCCCACCAGGTACCACTCATCTCCACTACAGATAGGAAAAAGAGGCAACAATTTGCACGAGCTCACCAAAATTGGACAGTTGAAGACTGGAAAAATGTTGCCTGGTCTGATGAGTCTTGATTTCTGTTGAGACATTCAGATGGTAGAGTCAGAATTTGGCGTAAACAGAATGAGAACATGGATCCATCATGCCTTGTTACCACTGTGCAGGCTGGTGGTGGTGGTGTAATTGGGTGGGGGATGTTTTCTTGGCACACTTTAGGCCCCTTAGTGCCAATTGGGAGAATTAAGAATTAAGAATTAAGGCAGTTCTGAAGGCGAAAGGGGGTCAAACACAGTATTAGTATGGTGTTCCTAATAATCCTTTAGGTGAGTGTATACTGCTGTATTTTTGATGTTGTGAGCCTATATTTCTGCTGGAGGTCCTGGACATCTTATTTAGATACATGGCATCATGGATTCTATCAAATACCAACAGATAAAAAATCAGTAAGTGACTGACTCTGTTAGAAATCTTATAATGGGCCATGTTTGGATCTTCTAACCATGCAATAAGCCAAACACAAACCTCAAAAACAACACAGAAATAAGTCACTGAGCTCAAAACCATGCTTCTGCTATAGTCATTCCAGTCCTCTGACCTGAACCCTACAGAAAATGAGAGTAGTGAACTGAAGAGGAGAAGGACCAACATGGAGCTGGGAATCTAAAGGGTCTGGAGTGATTCTGGATGAAGGAATGCTCTCTGATCTCTTGTCAGTTGTTTTCTAACCTCATCAGGCATTATAGGAGAAAATTTAGACCTGTTAAACTGGCAAATGGAGGTTTCAAAAAGTATTGAATAAAAAGGTGCAATTAATTGTGGCCAATGTGTATTAGAGAAAAACATTTATTTCATAATGATATTTCCCCCCATTTTGAATTCTTATTATCCAATGAAAGGATAATTATTTTTTTAATAAAAGTTCAAAAGGATGGGAAGGTTAAGACCTTAGTGTAGCTTTTGTCTTGACATGCTATGGCTTGTCAACAACTGCAATGCCACAGGGTTGTGGTAGTGTTCTGGCTGTGTTTTTTTTTTTTTCATAGACCACAATATGTCATCACGACATAACTCATCGACCAACAGGTATGTACGTAACCCTCCTTCACTGATGGAGGGAATGGAGACATTATGTCCCATGCCACAACCTAGAACTATTTGTTGTTGCCGGTACACGTTCTCGGATCCTCAGCGTAAAACCTAATGAGTGGATGCATGCTGTCGCCTTATTTATCTGTGTGCACGGGGAGTAGCTCAGCATGCAATATCCACTAGCCAATTCTCATTGCCATTTTCTCTTAAAATCAGAGATGATTGGGCTCCCAATTGAGACCCCAATATGTCATCAGGACATCATTAGGAAACAAGGGTTACGTACATTACTGAGATGTTGCAGTATCTACCGGGTCATGAGTAGGTTCATGTTAGCCAGTCACCTTTTCATTGTGTGGTGTGTTAAAAGGTAAAAAAAAAGTCAATTGTTCAGCTAGAGTCTTACTCAGCCGTTCTCCATGCTTGCCTCCAATGGCTTTTTAAACTCCTCAAGCCCTTTCATGCCTGGGATGCAGATACTATTTTGTGACGTATAATTAAAAAAGCACTAAACAAAAATTTCTGATCTTTGAAAATGGCTAAACATAGGTCGATATGAATATGCTAGTCAAAAACAAGAATAGCTCATTGATTTTGTATACCTCAAAAGTTGAGAGAGAGAATAGCAGAGAAATTTTATTTCAGGATAGACTTACAAATGAGTGAAGAGGCAGGAGACTGAGTGAGGTGTCAGCAGAAGTGCTTATCAAAGCCACCAGATGACAAGCATCCCGAAAATCATATAAATATATGAACAAAAAAGATAAATAAAAAGGCCCTCTAAAAAATCACGCAGACACTTAAGGAGGAATAGATTTTTTTGGGGTGAAACGTGCCCATCTGAAATCCCAGGAATGCTGTCAGAAAAATTCTGTCTGGCAGTTTTGAGGTCGACAGGTCAGACCAGATTATGTTGGTACAATCCAAGTGGGAGAGAAACACAGAAGCGTATCAATCCATCTCTGTCCAAGAACCCCTCGCTGCCTTCTGTCAAAACACTTCTGTTGTGTCAAACCACAACAATTTGCTGATATTCCTACATCTGTAATCATGTAACATGCTAAATAATAAACTAAAGATATAAATAATAGAGAGGTTGTAGCCTACTATTTATATTATTTGTGTCTTTATTCCATTATTTAAAGGTGCCATAAGGTATGTGGATCAGGTTAGGGCAAATAAAACCCTCCAGAAACGTTTTTACATGTTTATTTACAGTAAGGATTTGTCACTGGAATGAAATGGACTGTTTTTACCTTATTTGGAAGGGTCATTGATAATAATTAATAATAACACATTTTAAAAGATCAGATGCTTGTCAGTGATGCTCAGGATCTGTAAACCATTCACCATCATCCTCAGTCATCTCTCTGTTTATGTGTTAAGTGAAATCTTAAGTAAAGTTATGGAAGAGGCTACAGCTAGCAAGCAGCTTGTGCTGTTTTATTAGAACGTGCGTTATTTGTTTTCCGTGCTTTTCTAAATACAGACACCAACCCATCCCTGCACATCACATCCCCTGCACAGCCTGGGCCATAACATTTATTTCCATTATCTGCCATTTTTGCTATTATCCTCGCTTGTTTCATCACAATACCTGCAAAACAGCTGGTGGCTGGAATAGAACATGGGCGGATATATGTAAATGTTGGGGGTGTAACTATTAGTGATTCTGATTTTAACATCACAGTCTGTGTTATTTTCTGCTTCGCCTATTTTACAGTGGTTTTTTGCATGCACAAGATTAAGAAGGAGGAAATAATGGTCTCCATGCACTGAACCGTTATTATTCAACTATGCCAAGATAAATACAGTTTTCCATTCTATGGCACCTTTAATGTCTTGTAATACAGATTAAATGCAGCCACAGTAGAATAAACATCACAATGGACACATTGTTAACATCTCAATAGCTTCTTCAAAATGAGATAAGATTAAGTCTTTGAAGTAATAGCTCAATTAATTTAATATTCTTCATTATGTACTTTCACATTTTGTTTCAGTATTTTTTATTTTTCCCTGTGGATGACTATTTATTTATTTATTTATTTTAGTCTTCAGTATCAAGCCCTAATTTTAAATAAATTATTTAAGTAAAATATGTTTTTTATAAATAGTTTTAATAGTTTAATGAAAATCTTATGTATTCAAACATATAGAGTATGCTTAATAAATAATTAATTATAAGACTTAAAATTCTGAATCATACACCTTAAAAAAATGTGATGCAAAATGAAAAGACAGATATCAAAATAGTTTTAATACTATTAAAAATGATGGCTTTGTAAATAGTGTTAAATGACAATAATTACTTATTTGTTTCCGATTTGTTGCTGGATTGATTGATTGATTGATTGATTGATTGATTGATTTGGGCAAGATGTAAAAATGTGTATATTGGTATTAGTCTTAGCCTTGATAGTAATTGAAAAATATAGTGAGAAATAGTAAAAATAGTGATATTTTTTGAACATGACTACTGAGCTAGCTCAAAATCTCTCTTACTATTTTTGTGCATACTGTAATCATGAATCTGAACAAATCGACATGTTTTCTGATGGAAACTGAGTGGTTGGGTCATAAGGTTATCCATAACATGCTCATCCCGTTGCATTGTGGGTGTTTGAACACATTTAGCAGTTTAGACAACAGCTGCACCATAGCGCTCTGCATATAAATCAGACATTTGATCAGTTATGTACAGTGTTACTTTCATTATTTTCCCAAAATCTTTGTAGTCTGGTGCAAAAGTCCTGTGTGTCTGAGAAAAAAAACCATCCATCCATCTTTTTCATGTAAATTACATTTATTTCAACTTTATTTCAGTTGCCAATTTTAATAATAATTTTAGTTTTAAAAACCTGTAAGTGTTTTAATTTTAAGCATTTTATTTATTTATTTATTTATTTTGTAAATGGTCAAGTCTGTAATTTTGTTCAGTCTTTGAAAGTCAAGCATTATTATTGCTATTTCTCATACTCATTGTTAAATAAGAATGAATCTTGTTTGTGCTTCAGACATCAATGTGTGATCAGGACAGAGAATGAGTTTGACTCATTTTCATCAGCATCAGTTCAGCACCTGCTCTTTGTGTTCGCTCACACTTTCCAATGTTATTTTATTTCAAACGGGAGCATCTGAGGACTTCATTGTTCTTTAATGATCATTGTCACTATGCCAAAATAACAGTGCATTTCAATCTAGAAGAATAAAGTCTGAATAATCTGTGTGATTACAGACAGCCATGTCTCAACAGGCTTTTATAGTCAGTGAGAAGATTTTCTAATGAGAATTCAGTCAGATGTGAATGTTTCTTATTATTATTTATTACATTTTGATGAAAGATTATTAAGTTTAAATTAATTTTCTTCATAACCTCACAGATTATTTAAACAAGTAAATAGTTTGTTTTAATTTTGTGTTGACCTTACATTCAAATCATTCATATTATGGAAATTGCATCTTGAAATTAATTATCATCTAATGAATATCAAGTGTGTCATGGGTCCATTTCATTTCATATGTGGCCTTGCTGGATACTAACCAATATTCGCTTAACTTGAAGGATCACTTCTGTTAACTTGCAGTAAAAGAGCTGAGAGGAAAGTAACATATGACCCTGGCATTGAATACACCATCAATAGAGTGAAACTGGTTTGGAACTCATGAACAAATCTATAGTTTACTGTAGATCTGAACCGTTGAATCTGCTGACTGCGATTATGTTGCATTTTAAAGACCTCTGCCTGATTTAATTTAAACAACATTTTGCTATTAGCCTTCTAACAGCTTTCACACACTTGTTCTTATGGCTAATTATCTACATGACATTATTTTTCCCCCCTTTTCCACATGAATTCCTGTTTTCAAATGAGCAAATGACATATTAATTTAGTTATTTAGCTTGTTCTGTGATGTTAATGTAAATACACACTAAAAAGATACTTTGAAACGATGTTCAATATTCTAATATTCAATTTTATTATTGTTTTTTTTTTCAAGTTTTCGAAAAATATATCTGATCCTACCTTTATTGTGTGGACTTTTGTGCCATGCTGTAGTCAACTTGTAGTCTTATTGTTTCATTTGTCCCCTTGATTGCATTCCCAAGTGTGTCTTGTTACCTTGTTAGTGTCTTTGTGAGGAAGTAACGTGTTGTGTTTTGCTATGTTCTCCCGTTGTTCTTCTTCTCCCTATTATTCTTTGTTAGCAACTGTTTATTGAATTTTCTTTCTTCTTCTTTAGACTGAGTAGAAACTGTAATATAAAAGTGATGGGAAATTGAAGTTTTCTGAACAGTTTGAGGCTTTCAATTGTACTGAAAAACTACTCACTACTCGAAGCTTTTAACAAAGTGCACATTAGCAATATTTGGAGGTCAGACTTGGTTTCTCCACCAGATCTAACAAAACATTGGGCTGAGCAGAGGATGGTTTGAAAAAGGTTTTAATAAATGCCAACTCGTGTCATGCGTAGGCCGGTCGATGGATTCACATATTGATCAGTAATATAAAATATGTAAGTGTGTGATTTATAATTAATAATTGACGTGAGTAGTAGCAAAAATATTTTGGGTGAGCTGTTCGGGGTCTCTGAGACCCCAGCTATAGAACATGATAAAATGCAAAAGAGGTGTGATGTCCATTCAGTTTCTGTCTGGTGTTGAGTTATTCTAAACTATTCTACTTAAACCCAAATAAGTGTAGGCCACACACACACACACAACCAAGTCAATAAAGTCAAACACAGGAGTCATGCGAAGAGCCAATTTTTTCAAACCAGCTGTCCTGAAGCTTCAAACATCATCAGTCACATGGTATTGTCATTTTGATACAAACATCGGCACAGTGTGTGATAGAATAATGCTTTGAAAACTGTGTCGGAGCATTGGAGCATCTGTATCAATTGTCCCATCACTAATATAAAACAAAAAGCAAATCTAGAACCTATACCATCCCACCTCTGGTAGACTCCACAAAATGAAAAATAAAAATAATTACAATGACATTAAAAAGGATGACACAACATTAAAAGCCGAATGCCATGCTTTACAGTTTTCACATAAGTTCCATGTATATGAGAAGTTGAGAGTTCCATAAAAATGATATGCAGCAGATACACAGTCCATGTTTGTCTGTCCATTGCGTGAGGAGGATTCCAGCGGTTGACTAGAACTAGAACTCGAAATCTAAAAACATAACTAAATATCCTTGCAAACAGAGAATATACTTAGGAGAATATGACTTATGAGAATATTAAATTAAAATAAATGGCAACTACTGAAATTAAAAAAATATGTATATATATTCTTTTTTCAGTTATCGTTTATCCGCTCCTGTGGAGAAATAAAAACCTTATTATTTGTCATTAAATGTTGAGGTCAGGAAAATACAGGTCAGTAGAAAGAGGATAATTTGGCTCAGACTTTGAAAACGCAGCTTTCGTGACCCGGTTGTCACTTCTTGAAAGCGTCGGATCCCTTGAGCGGTTTCGCCCTTGAAAATTAAACCGTGACAGATATTTAAAGCAGTCTTATTATTAAAGTTCTTGTTCCTGCGAATCTATTTTTCACCTGTTTCTCTCTCTCTTTTGACAGGCCCATGACTGTAAAGTAAATTAGTCCACTTTAACCTCTGGCCCCAGATCATTTCTCAAAGCCCCCTTTTCTACCTGTGCGCTGTTTTATTCAACATCTAATTTTATGTAACCAGAGACATCAAAGCCAGAGCGGCTCCATCCCATAAAATCACACCAAATCCCTGTGACTTATCACTCCACCTGAGAAAGACTCAAACCTTTGGCCTGTTGGGCTCTTCAAAGGGTAACGTGGGAATTACACAAGCATTGACTCTTTGAAGACAAGACCTAGAAAGATCTTCATGTACAGAGCAGAATAGACGTCCAGACTGTATGTTTCTGATTGCCGGTGTCTGTAATTACCCTGTCAGGTTGTGGGATGTCCTGTATCTGCAGTCTTTAATTAGGACCATCCAGAGGTTAATGGCTAAAGCAAGTCACTCTCTCCCAGTTGACTAACTAACGTTTTGATAAAATTGCCTTTTTAGAATAAAGTAATGAAAATTTGGGTTTATTATAAAGGGGGGGGGGGGATATTTTTATTAAAATATGACTTCTTATAATGTTACTTTTTAAAACTTTTTTATTATTGTTGTTGTTGTAATATTGAGACAAAACATGTTCGTGAATACTTCTTTTGAACACTGACTTACACATGAATTAAGATCCACTCAATGAGATTTTTTAAACAATTCATTGAAACAATGAAAAGTTTTAAAGAATTGCTCCATGGAAATGTGTTCCGACAGCACAGGGAAGTTCTGTGTTTCACATATGAATTATTAAAGTCCTTTCACACCTATAAATCAGAAATGTAGTCCTGCACTGCAACAAATCTAATCGGCTCCCGTGAGACTGCAGATCTCTACAAGAATGGTGGCGTAAGCTCAAAATAAAACATGCAAGACAAGGAGAAGTGAGATGGCTACATTTTGTCTGCCAGCCCCAAATCTTTGATTTGTATTTGGGAAAAGGTGTAAACACTAGGGCTGCCCTCGACTAAATAATTTTCTGGTTGACTATAGTCATTAATTTTAAGCATTAATCAACTAATCACACGTTTATTAATAAACTATTTAAATCATGCTAATGAGCATTTTTAATTGCCTAGATAGCCTAATTAGCACTCAAGCGCACACATAAAGCTTGCCACAGGCAGAAGTAATGATGAATGTGTCAGGGAAAAACAGTGGTATTCTGTGAAATACAGTTTCTGCAACACTTTATGATTAGTTTTTGAAGCCTAAACATCTCAGTTTGTGCTGTTCAGAACAATATGAAAGTGACATGACAAGCATGCAACATTTGGGTCATTAACAAAAAAAAAAAAAAAAAATGCTGGGTTTTCATACACATTTCCCATCAGCATTTTCCAATCTTTTACAGCTGTTTTGTAAAATTCAGATTAATAATCACAAGTTGAGTGACAGTTCGGCAGAACCAATTATATCTTTCAATGTAAAAAGTAGCTTGGGAAATGTTTAAAATGTTTGCATACAATACATTCAGTCTATTATTATGTATTGAATGCTCTCAATGCTGTTAAGAAAGGTGGGCCAGATGAGTGAAGGTTGAAACGCAGACTCAGTCGTCCTCAGAGTCAAGAATAATTTAAATGTAAATGAACGCTAGAGAAAAGCATGTAGGTCACAACTGAGCTTGTCCTAAATGATAATGGTTAAAGCAGTTATTAGCGGGGAATCCTGACGTGTTTAATGATCCCTAAGTGGGAACGTTTAGATCGGACTACCTTGACGTTTTGAATGTGAGCTACAGAACTAAGACACAAACGCACACTTGTTCAATGGAGTGTTTAGTTACGTTAAGAAGGTCGTGATGAAGGATGAGGCCTAAATGAAAAGGAATTGATTTTGGTGCCAGCTTGAACCTTCACCAATGTTTAATATTATATTTGTGGTTGCACATTAGGCATTAAAGGAATAATTTTATAGTTAGTTTAGATACAACAATCTGAGTTGCGCTCATTTGCATTTTCGTACTTGTGTTTGGGTGTATATATATGTTTGACATCAAATGCAACATCTATCACATGACCAATGGTATCATCTCAAGTTTATGTATGTGGAAGTGCAAAGACATTTGCATGGAAACACTTGTCATATACAGTACGAAAAGAAATGAATAATGCTCTAATAAAGCATAATTATGACATAAATTAGATATTAATATAAATTATAAAATATATAAATTATAATTAAAAGATAAAACATTGGGATTATGTCACAATTATGAGACCAAAAGTCATAATTAGTACATAAAAACTCAAAATTATGAGATTAAATCATATTAACATATCAATTAGCATACTGTATTAAGACATAAAAAGCCAAAAGTTTAAATTCTGATATAAAAAGTCTTGACTTTCATCATGATTGTTCAAAAAATATGGCTTTTTGTCATAATCATGAATTTTTATCTTGTATTTTTTTTTTTACATTGTCATGATTTTGACACTTTGTCTCATAAATTTTGCTTAGTATCTCATATATCTCATATATGTGTGTGCTGGTATTCCCCACATTATGGGGACCAAATCTCCACACAAGGATAGTAAAAAAACAGCAAATTGTTGACCTTGTGGGGACATTGTTTGGTCCCAGTGAGGAAACAAACTTATAAATCATACAGAATAACATCATTACTTATATGCAATGTCCCCATAAAACATGGAAACCCAACATGTGTGTGTGTGCACCAGTTTGTGTCTTTCTGTGTTCCACCACTCATGTTGTCTTCTTTAAATGTGAAAATTGTTTGTTTTTGGAAATGCTTATTAATTAAAACATACAAATCTTTATGTTTCTAATGTGTTTGTGTCTTAAATTAAATGTCACCAAACAACCGTATTTGCACAACATGTGGTTTGTATAAAAACACTCACCCTGTCTTGTGTGTTAATTGCAGATTGCATTATTTAAATTGGCCTACTTTCATATTCAAATTAGTGTGCATTGAGAGAGCGGTGTGTTGATTGAATGGTAGTTCAGACAACGCGGTCACTGAGGGTGTCATTACACACTTAAACTGACATCATGACGTTCACCATCCTGTCTGTGATGAAGGGAAGGCTTTGCTTTTCATGGTTTGTTTGTGTGTGTTATCAGGCGCTCCTCTCCGTCCCCAAACTGCCAATCAAGCGTGCCTCATAAAATAAACAATACCTGTGTGTTTGATAAATATGTTTTTTTCAGCAGCGTTTCTCACTTTTGCTGTTTGTGATTCTGGATTATAGAATATGAGCAGCGACATGGAGAGTTTGTTCTTTGCCTGGCGCTCACTTTTTTCATGAAAGAGGAAGTCAAAAGTGAACAGCTTTATGGCTTTATTGGATGGATGTGTTTTTGTGCATGCCAACTTTTCTTCATTTTTGTTTTATATTTCATTTAGTTTCTCTGGCAGCAGAGAAACTCTTTATTCAACTTGTCATATAATTTAGTATTTTTATTTTACTATTACAATTTTGTTTTTAAATTTTATTTATCCTAAGAGTTTACATTCCTGTTAAAAAAGTTTGTGTAAATTTTTTTAAAAGAAATTAATACTTTGCTGTTCTTTTGAACTTTCTATTCATCAAAGAATCCTAAAAAATAAATTCTATCACGGTTTCCACAAAAATATGAAGCAGCAAAACTTTTAAACATTAGTTTTGGTAGTAATAATAATAAATGTTTTATATTTGTCATAATTATGACATCATCATTAATCATGAATTAATACTCATAACTTTAGTATTTAAATTTAGACTTTTTCTCTCATAATTATTAAATTTTATGCTATAATTATAATTTACAGATGCATAATTTTTATTTTCTTATGTTATGGAAATTTTCATAAAGAAATTATATTAGTCTGTTATGAGTCAAAAAGTCAAGAACGTGACATGACTTTTTATAGCATAATTTAAACTTAATAAAATTAATCAATTCAATTGTAGCGTATATCCTTTTTACTTATGTCCTAATTGTGTTTGTGTGTGTGTGTTTTTTGTCTCATCATTTTAATCATAATTTAGATTTTTTTTTTATCATATAACTATGGCTTTTTATGTAAAAATAATGATTTAGCAGAGCATGATTTTGTTGTCTTGATCTGGCAGGAATGGAAATGTTTCTTGAGCAGCAAATCAGCCTATTAGAATGATTTCTGAAGAATCACGTGATCCTGAAGACTGAAGTAATGATGCTGAAAATTCCGCTTTGCATCACAGGAATAAGTATGCAGCTTATAATATACTATTTGAATTTGAGTTGTGTAAATTTGAATTATTGACAGGTGTCATTTAACAAAACTGAATTGTATGTGACATTTAACATAGTTTTGAATTATATATATTACATTTGAAATTTAACACAATTGAATTTTTTTATATTGTTGTTTTTTTGTTGTTGTTGTTTTTTATATATAGGCATGTACAGTATTTTCAAACAGCAGACTTTTTTTCTGAATTCTAAGACTGCAAATAACCCCTTTTTTTAATACAGCTTTAAGTTTTCAATGTGAAAAAGACATTTGGAACATCAAATTCTATTTTCAAAATTCAATACACAGAAATTCAGTTCTTACAAAAAGTAGGTCAGAGGTTATCCACAGGCAGGGGCGGATAGGGTAGCATAGGCAAATTACACCCTAAAAGAAAGCCCTGCCACCCCTGCTGCCACTACAGTTGGCAGCAATGAATTAAAAGTTACGCCCAATTTGAAAATTTACAAGCGCGAATCTCCAATGTCAGATTGCAGTGAATGAAGCCAGCACGCGAGAACGCCAGACGTGGCAAGAGACTGATTTGTTTGGAAAACTTTATGAGTGCGCGCGAAGCGAAGGAACCAGGAGTCGCGATGTGACAAAGGAGGTAAAAATTTATAATCTATGAAGAAGTTAAGCTATAATGAAAGCACAGTGCTATCACAGTTGTAGTGTTGACTTTGAGATGATAAATATCAGGTTGAAGAACGTTATTTCGCTAACTAACGTTACAGTGGTGTAGCTACTACATGATGTTACCCATTTTTAAAAAGCATGAGAATACGTAACAACTTCATTTTGTGACAGAACGTTCACACTTTCATTCATAAATTCACCCCGTCTGTTTTAGTAAAGTGACAGGGATTGAATCGCGGAATTCAGTCACAAATGGAACTTGCTGTAACAAGCAGAACGTCACGGAATTCTGCCATTTTTTTAATGAATAAATCAAAAGTAGGGCAGTACATTTAATCAAATCTCGATATGGACTAGTGTCTGTGAATATTAACGGTCAAAGAGACTGCAATTGTTGTTATACACGTCTCTGGGAATGAGCACTCTACTACATACACACACACATTGAAGCACGCGTGGTGTTTTCAGCTCTTCACTATATTGACACATGATGTAGGCTACACATGTGCATGCCATCAAGCACGCTATGAGAGGATTTCGGTATAACTTAAAGAAATTTAAACAGAAATATAGTACTATTGCAGAGTAGAGTATGCTATACTTCAAGTAAGCCTAATAGCTAATAATAATAATAGTTTATTAAAAAACACGAACTCTGTCTACAACCCACCACTACAAAAGTCTACAACCCACCAAAATAAAAGTTTGATCTTACACAAAGTAATTATGTAAGAAATTGCACAGTAAAATATACTTAAAAAAAGATCTACTAAAACTTTATTTTAAAGCAATATCACAAGTTTTCATAGATGTTTTAATTTAAAGGAGCATTTCACCCGTGGGAACATTGATCTTCATTGAAAGTGGGTCATATATGTAGTCGAAATCTATTAAAACTTTCGAATTTGGTGACTTTTTGACCGAGTTATTACAGAAAGTAACTTTAGGGCTCATTTGTATGGAAAACCACAACTCCCACAATGCAACACATTTGCACAGCTCCACAAGCCACTCCCACTAATCCAGAACACCGCTGTTAGGCTGTTAGGCGATATTGTCTACAAGACATTGAGGACACAGTTAGCGATGTATGGTATTTACGTGCCACAGTAGTAAACAATGCCACAGTAAGCTTTTTGTGCATTAAAAAAGGTACTGCACAAACAGTTTACAGTTGACGTTATGTAACTTATTAACCGGGAATCATTTCGTGATAATAATGCTTGAAGAAATTGTGTACATTTCACGAAATGAATAATAAATAAAATTGAAACACTTATTTTACAGTTAGACGTCCATTTGTCCCTGCAGGCTTCGGCTGGCGTTTCCAGTTTACCTTCGGAATTCTGAAATATGTCTCCAGGACGCCTCTGTCCATATGCGGGGGCGAAACTAGGATGGTTCACAACGCAAAAATCCGTGTCCTTGTCTGCCTCAGACATTTCTTCGAGGAGAAATTGGCATCTTTCAAATTCTTGCAGCAGACGGACTCGAGCTCTGTGTCCGTAGGCGCACAACGAGAGCACAGGCACCACCAGTCTGCACCAGCTCGAGCACGCCCGGGCTCCTCGGACGCGACAGGCAGGTCTCCGGCCTCGGCTGCAGCCGCCGCCTCCTGTTCCTCCTCTGCGCTATATTGTTGCTCGTATAGATAGCCACGAACATCTGTTTCGAGCAACAGACTTTGAAAATCTTCTTCTTCCATATCATGAGTTGTTCCTCCAGCCATTCTCGTAAATCTGACTCCATAAGCGCTTGTTAGCTTAGCTACATAGCTTCCAAACAAGATGGCGGATTTCCATTTTCGTTTCTGTAAGTTTAGTCCCACCCACTGATCTGTAATAGGCCTGTAGGGTGAGTGGCTCCCACCCCCTGGAATAATAATAAGCTAGTGTCTGTAGTCTCTACACTTTTCAATGAATTTTGACTTCCTGCTTATTATGACGCAAAATGACGATTTTTACGTCATAATAAGCAGGAAGTAAAACAATTAAATCCTTATTTCTCCCATCTCAGGGAAAAACAAAGGAAAAATCCATGATCAATATGATATATGACTGGGTTTCTAACAATACAAAGCTAAATGCAAATGGGTGAAGTGATCCTTTAAACTTGCCAAAACAATAACACCATATTTTTCAAAAACAATTTCTAAAAGTACATTTGTATTTTTGCCTATAATGTTTTTATTATTATTATTATTATTATTGTCAGCTAATAAAACCTATGCTTCAGGGACGATATTCATATAACATCTAAGGCTAAATGTAGCTCTTGACTGGTTGAGTTAGATGGTGATTAACACTAAACAGTAGAAAAAGTCTTGTTAAAGTCTTGTGCTCCTTATAATAAATTGATATGTTGATAGCACTTAATTTTTCATAATGCTCTCAATTACATGTCGATACATACTTTATGCATTAGTAAGTGGTGGTGCTGGGGTATGGTTACTTATTCATTTATGAACTGTTTCAAATGCAAGACATTGATTGCATGAGATTAAGTTTGTAAATGGCAGCCTGTGTAGTGTGTACATATACTATTTATCATCAAACCGTGATAACTGTGACTAAATTCAGTATATAGACATCTGCCAAATGTTGCCACCCCTCAAAAATTCCTGCCCCCTTCTCGTCACCCCATCAATATTTTTCTAGATCCGCCCCTGTCCACAGGGAAGAGTAGATGATCTCCGAAAAGTCAAACAAAGCATTTAGGGTGACAGGAGTGGCTATGTTCGGTACACTTAGGCTAGTTTTCTCGTGGCCACAACAGTGGCGTATCCAGGACATTTTTACTGGGGTGGCCAAGATGGGACACAAAGCTAGAGTGGGGTGGCCATAAATACTATAAAGAAATGTTATGTAAAACTTCAAACTCTCATGAACAATAGAGGATTTTAGTAAGAGTAACAAAGTGCAATAACAAAATGCTTTCACATAGGCGATAAAGACCACAAGAGAAGACTTGAAGTCCAATGCAATGCCACCAAACCAAATATAACTAAAGGGTTAAGGTGCTTCTTCATAATGTAACGTGTGAAAATTGTACATAAACAATTGTAACAAACCAAACTAAACTTAATAAAAAAATAAAAATAAAAAAACAACAACAACAAAACAAGACCATTAGACAAATTCTGGGTTCATCCATCTTACACTAGTTGAATTCTCCTGTTTGGGTAATTGGTAGCAAAAAGTTTAATAAACTTGTCCATGTAAAGTGACTTTGCTCTTCTAGCCTCAATGCTGAGAACACCCAGGTTGCTCAATCTGTCATCTGTCATTGTTGTGCACAAATGAGTCTTGATGAGTTTAAGAGCTGAGAAGCTGCGCTCACATGCTGCACTGCTTACCGGGAGGGATATGGCTATCTTGCACAGACAAAAAAAAAGCTTGTGAAAAACATCCTTATATGGTTCAAGGAACACTGCAAGTTCAAAAATACCGGACAAGTTCGGCATTCCACTTTGCTGTTTCCTTTGCAAAAGCCTCCTTGTCTGGTGGAGTTCATGACTGAGATCTTCAGAGTCACTTTCATAAATTTCACCCAGGCGAAAGACTGCTTCCTCTTGAAGGAAACATGTGCTTTTGGTGTCCAAAGCTTGTATTCCTCTCATTATTTCACAATTGTCTTTGGAGAAGCGCCTGTCTAACTCTCCAACCATGGTGTCCACAATTGGGTAGAAGATTGTCCTCCTAAAGGAATTCTTGTCACCATTGTTACATTTGCGCTGACCCAATGTAGAGGTTATGACAGACCCAACAAGTCTGGAATTAACTTTTTGAGACCTCTTTTTCTCTGCATTTTCAATGGCTATATTGCACTCAGTGGCAGTGTCTACAATACTTTTCCACATATTGTCAACAAATGTTTCACTTCTGTACTCCTGAAATGAGTCTTTGAGTGCACTTACTAAATACACTGCCATGGCAAAGTCAAGTGAAGGAGATTGGAGGGTGGCAGACAGCACCTTTGTGCCTTCACGCTATCAATGAGTACCAAGTTCAGGCAATGTGTGTTACAGTGTACATAAACTAAACTCCAGTGTTTCCCACTCATTACTGATGCTCCGTCATAACCTTGTCCAGCAAGATTGGATCTGTACTCAAGTCCATATCTTTCAAAACAGTGGATGATTTTGTCCTTGAGTCCTTCTGCATCTAATCATGTGGCTTGTTGAAAGTCAAGAAAACTTTCGTACACTGCCCCATTGTATTAGTACCTAAGTACTAGTGAGAGCTGCTGCTCCTTTTTCAGGTCTTTGGTTTCATCAGCAATCACAAAGAACACTTCACTTTCATTCACTTCCAGAATTATTTCCTCACGGACCATATTTGCCAAGCATTCTAGTATTTCATTTTGTATTACACTGCTCGTGTACAGTCGTGGCCAAAAGTTTTGAGAATTACATAAATATTGGAAATTGGAAAAGTTGCTGCTTAAATTTATATTATAGCAATTTGCATATAATCCAGAATATTATGAAGAGTGATCAGATGAATTGCATAGTCCTTCTTTGCCATGAAAATTAACTTAATCCCAAAAAAACCTTTCCACTGCATTTCATTGCTGTCATTAAAGGACCTGCTGAGATCATTTCAGTAATCGTCTTGTTAACTGTTTGACGAGTGTTGAAGAATGTTGACGAGCACAAGGCTGGAGATCATTATGTCAGGCTGATTGGGTTAGAATGGCAGACTTGACATGTTAAAAGGAGGGTGATGCTTGAAATCATTGTTGATCATTGTTCTTCCATTGTTAACCATGGTGACCTGCAAAGAAACGCGTGCAGCCATCATTGCATTGCATAAAAATGGCTTCACAGGCAAGAATATTGTGGCTACTAAGATTGCACCTAAATCAACAATTTATAGGATCATCAAGAACTTCAAGGAAAGAGGTTCAATTCTTGTAAAGAAGGCTTCAGGGCATCCAAGAAAGTCCAGCAAGCGCCAGGATTGTCTCCTAAAGAGGATTCAGCTGCGGGATCGGAGTGCCACCAGTGCAGAGCTTGCTCAGGAATGGCAGCAAGCAGGTGTGAGCGCATCTGCACGCACAGTGAGGCCAAGACTTTTGGAAGATGGCCTGGTGTCAAGAAGGGCAGCAAAGAAGCCACTTCTCTCCAAAAAAAACATCAGGGACAGATTGATCTTCTGCAGAAAGTATAGTGAATGGACTGCTGAGGACTGGGTCAAAGTCATATTCTCGATGAAGCCCCTTTCCGATTGTTTGGGGCATCTGGAAAAAGGCTTGTCCGGAGAAGAAAAGGTGAGCGCTACCATCAGTCCTGTGTCATGCCAACAGTAAAGCATCCTGACACCATTCATGTGTGGGGTTGCTTCTCATCCAAGGGAGTGGGCTCACTCACAATTATGCCCAAAAACCCAGCCATGAATAAAGAATGGTACCAAAACACCCTCCAACAGCAACTTCTTCCAACAATCCAACAACAGTTTGGTGAAGAACAATGCATTTTCCAGCATGATGGAGCACCGTGCCATAAGGCAAAAGTGATAACTAAGTGGCTCGGGACCAGAATGTTGAAATTTTGGGTCCATGGCCTGGAAACTCCCCAGATCTTAATCCCATTGAGAACTTGTGGTCAATCCTCAAGAGGCGGGTGGACAAACAAAAACCCACTAATTCTGACAAACTCCAAGAAGTGATTATGAAAGAATGGATTGCTATCAGTCAGGATTTGGCCCAGAAGTTGATTGAGAGCATGCCCAGTCGAATTGCAGAGGTCCTGAAAAAGAAGGGCCAACACTGCAAATACTGACTCTTTGCATAAATGTCATGTAATTGTCGATAAAAGCCTTTGAAACGTATGAAGTCCTTGTAATTATATTTCAGTACATCACAGAAACAACTGAAACAAAGATCTAAAAGCAGTTTAGCAGCAAACTTTTTGAAAACTAATATTTACGTAATTCTCAAAACTTTTGGCCATGACTGTACTTGGCATTCTGCTTTCCCTTAATTTTTTTCTCTACCACTGGGTCATGCTTTGCAATCATTTCCAAAATTTCTAAAAAGTTTCCTCTGTTATCTGCCTCTTCTGTCTCACGGTGACCTTGTTGTGCAATGTTTTGTGTTGCCATCAAAAGTAGTACTTCAGCCACCGTATTAATATATTTTCAATTATCTTGGACTTTTTTCTTGTATGCTTCATTAAGGGCATCATGTATGGAACAATCTGTTACTATTGCCTTCTTGTGCTCACCCCATGCAAACCCGGCATTGACATGACCTTCTGACTTTTCATGTACTTTAAATCCACCATCTTTGTACATTGCCTTTTTCCAATGAGAGAATCTTAGTTGTGATGTGAATACAGATTCTGGTGTGTTTGGCAAAGAGAAGTGTTGACATGCAAAACAGTAGGCAGAGTTTTGTCTTTGGGAGTACTCAAGCCATGGGTGTTGCTTATACCACTCGCTGTTGAAGGGCCTATTCCTGTTGCTATGGATGGTTTGCGGAAATACCTTAAGTTGAGGCTGTGTAGGACCTGCTTCTCTGGACTGTGAAACGTCTATAATTTATAAATAATCGTGATCAGTCCTTACTTCAGTTTTTATGAAGTTTCATTCAAAATAAGTTACAAATTGAATGTGTGGTCAGTATTACAACTTCCATGTTATTTAAATGGAATGCCCCACTCGTCACACACCCATAGACTGTGTGTGGACAAATTAGTGTCAAACATTTTTCTTTGTTTTCTTAACATTAAATCCAGGCAGTTAAATCTCTGTAAACGGACACTTGTGTCTCTGTAAGTATCTATAAATTTCTGTACACTTAATATGTTTTAATGCTACGGGCATTCTTCTACAAAAAATGCGTCATATTTGCTTATAAAAACTGTCAACAAAGCCACAAACACAGCAAGGCATCAACAAAACTAAATTTTTATTTTTCAGCAAATGCAAGACTGCAAATATTTAACAGGACCGCAAATATTATTAAACAAACTCAGCAGGACTGCAACATCATTTAGATTGAGAAAAATATTTTAAATATTTAGCAAACACAGACACTTCAAGTAAATCATGAAACTGATATAAAAAAAATATATATACTAACCAAAAGACTAACACAATAATGGATAAACTTGCAATGGACACTGCAAAGTCAGGACAGTGATTACTGCTCTCTCAGTCAGACAAATACAGCATCAGGGCCATGCCTTATTATTTTCATTTAATTCTGCCTTTCAGAAGCTACAGAAGATACTGTTATGCTCATAAGTTTACATACCCCTAGCACAGAGATGAGCAAACTCGGTCCTGGAGGGCCGCTGTCCTGCAAAGTTCTGCTCCAAGCATAATCAAACTCACCTGTAGACCTCTAGTAATCCTGAAGACCTTAATTAGCTTCAGGTCTCTTAAATTAGGGTTGGAGCTAAACTCTGCAGGACAGTAGCCCTCCAGGACTGAGTTTGCCCCTCTGTGCCCTAGCAGAATATACAATCATTTTAACAAAATAAGACAGATCATAATGTATGCTATTTTTATTTAGGACCATCATGAATAAGCAATTTTACATAAAATATATTTACATTTACTGAAAAAAAAAAAGTTTAAATACACTGTCTTCTCTAGAATCTTTAGAATTCTACTATCACTCTCTGTTTTTTAAAGTGATAAAATATAACTTAATTCACACCATATTTCTGATATTATCGATCAATCTTATCAGATTAATTTTGATCGTTCACTTTTATTTTATATCCGTGAATGCAGTACACCTGCAAAGCGTTAGCACTCGTTAGCTTGTCATTAGCATTTTCATTCGAACCTATCGCTGTTTTCTTTTCTCCTCTCCTCTCTCTTGCTCCAGTTTTTCACAAGTTCATCAAACAACCGCAGTAAGAATATTTCATCAAGCACGGTGAGTAATGGCTTCTCCTGCTATTGTTATTTGCACCTCTTGCCACATGTACAGTTTATCTATCTCTGTCGCAGATGAGGGATTCACATGTGATAAATGCAGGGAAATAGTCAGGCTGACAGAGAGGATTTCAGAATTAGAGACACGCATCCACTCTTTAATTGATGACAGTAAGAATGTTAGGGCTCTAGATACGGCTTTGGATGCGTCTAGCTCAGGGATTCCTGTACATTGTCCGGTTCCGGCAACAGAGCCCCTGCAGCAGGGCAACTGGGTGACAGTGAGGCAGCGTAGTCGTGGGTCAAAACACCGCTCTTCTGTTCCGATCAAAACATTAAACAGGTTCTCCCCACTCAGTGATGCACCCACTGAGAAACCTGATGAAAGTGCTCTTGTTATTGGTGATTCTATTGTACGGAACGTGAATATAGAGACACCAGCCACCATAGTCAAATGTTTACCGCGAGCCAGAGCGCCTGACATCTTGGCAAATTTAACATTGCTGGCTTATGCTAAACCTAAATACAGTAAGATTGTTATTCATGCCGGCGCTAATGATGTTCGACTTCGCCAGTCAGAGATCACTAAAAATAACATTAAAGAGGTGTGTGAACTTGCAAGCACGATGTCAGACACTGTAATATGCTCTGGTCCCCTCCCTGCTTGCCGTGGTGACGAGATGCATAGCAGATTGTCATCACTCAATGGCTGGATGTCTAAGTGGTGCCCACAGAATAACATAGGTTTCATAGACATTTGGACGAGCTTTTGGGGCAGACCTGACCTGTTGAAAAGAGATGGTCTTCAAATTCCTTCCTGGGGTGGCGCCACTCTTCTCTCTCGAAATATGGCAAATAGTCTTAGTGTTTATACTTGACTACCTGGGGCCCAGGTCAGGAAGCAGACACACTGGCTAAACCGACCGTCTGCTAGCTGCCTCACGTCACAGAGGTAAGTTAATTCTCAGCACATAGAGACTCTTTCACCTAGATATCACACTATAAAGACTGTCTGTTCCCCGAACTAGAAAATACAAAAAACGTCCAAACCAAGTTAAGATTAACAATTTAATTGAGGTTAAACAAATAAAAAACAGATGCAATATGGATAAACAAATGATAAAGCTTGGCTTATTGAATATCAGATCCCTTTCTACGAAAACACTTTTTGTAAATAATATGATCACTGATCACTGATGATTACATTATTTTAAATGAGTCCACCCCAAGATTACTGTTATAAACATGAGCCGCGTCTAAAAGGCAAAGGTTCTCAGAGATTTCTCAGAGGTCAGGCTTAAAGTATAACTCGTTTGAAGTAATGGTGCTTCATATAACATTATCCAGAGAAACAAATGTTAATGATAAATCCCCTGTTATGTTTGTACTGGCTACTGTATCCAGGCCACCGGGGCACCATACAGACTTTATTAAAGAGCTTGGTGATTTTACATCCGAGTTAGTTCTGGCTGCAGATAAAGTTTTAATAGTTTGTGATTTTAATATCCATGTTGATAATTAAAAAGATGCATTGGGATCAGCATTTATAGACATTCTGAACTCTATTGGGGTTAGACAACACGTTTCAGGACCTACCCATTGTCAAAATCATACGCTAGATTTAATACTGTCACATGGAATTGATGTTGATGGTGTTGAAATTATGCAGCCAAGTGATGATATCTCAGATCATTATTAAGTTTTGTGCAAACTTCATATAGCCAAAATTGTAAATTCTACTTCTTGTTACAATTATGGTAGAACCATCACTTCTACCACAAAAGACTGCTTTTTAAGTTATCTTCCTGATGTATCCAAATTCCTTAGCATATCCAAAACCTCAGAACAACTTGATGTAACAAAAACTATGGACTATCTCTTTTCTAGCACTTTAAATACAGTTGCTCCTTTACGCTTAAGGAAGGTTAAGGAAAACAGTTTGACACCATGGTATAATGAGCATACTCGCACCCTAAAGAGAGCAGCCTGAAAAAATGGAGCGCAGCTGGAGGAAAACAAAACTAGAGGTATTTTGTTTTGCTTGGCGGGAAAGTAACCTATTCTACAGAAAAGCATTAAAAACTGCTAAATCCGAAAACTTTTCTTCTCTTTTAGAATAAAACAAATATAACCCCAGGTATTTATTCAATACAGTGGCTAAATTAACGAAAAATAAAGCCTCAACAAGTGTTGACATTTCCCAACACCACAGCAGTAATGACTTTATGAACTACTTTACTTCTAAAATCGATACAATTAGATATAAAATTGCAACCATTCAGCCGTCAGCTACAGTATCGCATCAGACAGTGCACTATAGACCCCCTGAGGAACAGTTCCACTCATTCTCTACTATAGGAAAGGGAAAATTGTATAAACTTGTTAAATCATCTAAACCAACAACATGTATGTTAGACCCTATACCATCTAAGCTCCTAAAAGAGGTGCTTCCAGAAGTCATAGATCCTCTTCTGACTATTATAAATTCCTAAATGTCATTAGGATATGTCCCCAAAACCTTCAAACTGGCTGTTATTAAGCCTCTCATCAAAAACCCACAACTTCACCCCAAAGAACTAGTTAATTATAGACCAATCTCGAATCTCCCTTTTCTGTCCAAGATACTAGAAAAGGTGGTATCCTCACAATTATATTCCTTCTTAGAGAAAAATGGTATATGTGAGGATTTCCAGTCAGGATTTAGACCGTATCATAGTACTGAGACTGCTCTCCTTAAGAGTTACAAATGATCTGCTCTTATCATCTGATCGTGGGTGTATCTCTCTATTAGTTTTATTGGATCTTAGTGCTGTGTTTGACACAATTGACAACAACATTCTTTTGCATAGACTTGAACACTTTGTTGGCATTAATGGAAGTGCATTAGCATGGTTTAAATCGTACTTATATGACCGCCATCAGTTCGTAGCAGTGAATGAAGATGTATCATATCGATAACAAGTGCAGTATGGAGTACCTCAAGGCTCAGTACTAGGGCCGCTACTCTTCACGCTTTATATGTTACCCTTGGAAGATCCCATCAGGGAACATGGTGTTAGCTTTCACTGTTATGCTGATGATACTCAGCTCTATATTTCTTCGCGGCCCGGTGAAACACACCAATTTGAAAAACTAATGGAATGCATAGTCGATATAAAAAACTGGATGACGAGTAATTTCTTACTGATAAATTCTGAAAAAACAGAGGTGTTAATTATAGGACCTAAAAACTCTGCTTGTAATAACCTAGAACACTGTCTTAGACTTGATGTTTGCTCTGTCAGTTCTTCATCATCAGTTAGGAACCTAGGTGTGCTATTTGATCGCAATCTTTCCTTAGAAAGCCACGTTTCTAGCATTTGTAAAATTGCATTTTTCCATCTCAAAAATATATCTAAATTACGGCTTATGCTCTCAATGTGAAATGCAGAAATGTTTCATGCATTTATGACCTCAAGGTTAGATTATTGTAATGCTTTATTAGGTGGTTGTTCTGCAAGCTTAGTAAACAAACTACAGCTAGTCCAAAATGCAGCAGCAAGTTCTTACTAGAACCAGGAAGTATGACCATATTAGCCCGGTCCTGTCAACACTGCACTGGCTCCCTATCAAACATCGTATAGATTTTAAAATATTGCTTATTACTTATAAAGCCCTGAATGGTTTAGCACCTCAGTATTTGAATGAGCTCCTTTTACATTATAATCCTCTACGTCCGCTACGTTCTCAAAACTCAATTTGATAATACCTAGAATATCAAAATCAACTGCGGGCGGCAGATCCTTTTCCTATTTGGCGCCTAACCTCTGGAATAACCTACCTAACATTGTTCGGGAGGCAGACACACTCTTGCAGTTTAAATCTAGATTAAAGACCCATCTCTTTAACCTGGCTTACACATAACATACTAATATGCTTTTAATATCCAAATCCATTAAAGGATTTTTAGGCTGCATTAATTAGGTAAACCGGAACCGGGAACACTTCCCATAACACCCTATGTACTTGCTACATCATTAGAAGAATGGCATCTATGCTAATATTTGTCTGTTTTGTCTCTTATTCCGAGGTCACCGTAGCCACCAGATCCATTCTGTATTCAGATCAGAGGGTCACTGCAGTCACCCGGATCCAGTACGTATCCAGACCAGATGGTGGATCAGCACCTAGAAAGGACCTCTACTGCCCTGAAAGACAGCGGAGACCAGGACAACTAGAGCCCCAGATACAGATCCCCTGTAAAGACCTTGTCTCAGAGGAGCACCAGGACAAGACCACAGGAAACAGAGGATTCTTCTGCACAATCTGACTTTGCTGCAGCCTGGAATTGAACTACTGGTTTCGTCTGGTCAGAGGTGAACTGGTCCCCCAACTGAGCCTGGTTTCTCCCAAGGTTTTTTTCTCCATTCTGTCACCGATGGAGTTTCGGTTCCTTGCCGCCGTTGCCTCTGGCTTGCTTAGTTGGGGTCACTTCATCTACAGCGATATCGTTGACTTGATTGCAAATAAATGCACAGACACTATTTAACTGAACAGAGATGACATCACTGATTTCAATAATGAACATTCATTTTGCATTATTGACACACTGTTTTCCTAATGAATGTTGTTCAGTTGCTTTTACGCAATGTATTTTGTTTAAAGCGCTATATAAATAAAGGTGACTTGACTTGACACTGGATGACCCACAGCTGTTTTTGTTTTGGGATAGTTTTTTGTGAGTCCAGAGCAGTTCAACTGCCTGCTGTTCTTCAGAAAAATCCTCCAGCATCTTCTGCATATCTGGCCTCTGTCCAACAATGACTAATAATTTTGAAATCTATCTTCACTCTGAGCTAAAATGAAGGACTTATACACAACTATTATAAAAGGTGAAAACATTGTTCACTGATGCTCCAGAAGGAAACACAATGCATTAAGAGTTTGAGGTGTACATTTTGAACAGGATAAGTATTTTTTTTCTTATGTTGTTTAAAGATCATATCTGTTCATTTAGTACTGCCCTTCAGAATCTACATACTTTTTTAATACTGATTTTCAGAAAGAAAAAAAAAGTTATCTACAATTCAAGTAGTTCACACCCTGTGTCTCTTAATAAATTGTGTTGCTTTCTGGAAAATCAATGAATGCGTTCACCTTTTGAAATAGTTGTGTATGAGTCCCTCAATAAAAAAAAAATGATCTGAAATCATACATTCACTGCTGGAAAGAGTTAAAATATGCAAAAGATGCTGGAAGACCTGATAAAATGAAGGATCTGGAGGATCATTTAAACAGGACAAAGGACTCATGGAACACTAAACACTATTTATTTTGTAATTAATCAGTTATAATTTTGACTAGCAGACTAAATGTAATTAAAAGATGTTTAATTTCAGTGAAATATCAATACCCCTATCATCCTCTGCCATGTCCTTTCTATTTATCATGTGGAAACTGTCACCGGTGGTTCAAAGGGTTCATATTTTCACAGTCCTTCAGATGAATGGTTAGGTCTGGGAACAAAGGATCCTTTAAAAATGTAATAAAACACACTTTCTATAAATACATTGTACAGTTTTCATTGTTTAAACACAAGTTAGAATGATGAAACATAACATGATAATATGAAAACAGGTGGTTATTTTTTCTTAGTTGACTATACAGCAATTTACAAGGTCACATATGTATATATACAGGTCCTTCTCAAATAATAATCATAATGTGATAAAGTTAATTATTTTCCATAATGTAATGATAAAAATTAAACTTTCATATATTTTAGATTCATTGCACACCAACTGAAATATTTCAGGTTTTTTATTGTTTTAATACTGATGATTATGGCATACAGTGTAACACTGAGTCAGAGACATTCGAATCCATCCGCAAGGCTTTATTTAGAATCGTCAACAGGCAGGAATAATCACCAGAAAACAGGAACAACGTAGGTAATCCGGAACACAGTTCAATAGATAGGCAATGGTCGCAATGGCAGGCAGCAGTAATCGTCAACGGGGTACACAGTCCAGAGTCATACACAGAAAATCCAACACAGAGATAAATGCTCAGAATTACGACCATAGGGAACGATAAGACTTTGCAATGAACAAAGAAAGTCTGCGCCTATTAAAGGCAATAACTAATGAGATGATAAGCCACAGCTGAGACGGAAAAGTCCGGGCGGAACTAATATTCGGGTGATGGTTCCCGCTGTGTTCGGTCAGAAAGGGCCACAGAGGTGCTATTAGTGACAGAGCCCCTCCCCTGCGAACGGCTCCCGACGTGAGCTCCTCCTCGGCGCCGAGGTCTACCACGAGGACGAGGAGCGGGTTTCTCCGAGTGTTCCCGGTGGAATGTAGCAGTAAGTTGGGGGTCGAGCATGTCCTTAGAATTGACCCAAGACCGCTCCTCGGGGTCGTATCCCTCCCAGTCCACGAGATACTGGAGAACCCCGCCTCGGCGCCGAGAGTCCAAGATCTGGTTGATCTGATAAATGTTCTCCTCTGCGTCCATTAGGGGAGGAGTCTCTGCCGGAGCGGCCTCGTCCTGGTCCCCCTCTCCTCTCGGTTCCACAGCGGGCTTGAGCAGGGAAACATGAAAAGTTGGTGAGATGCGGTAATGAGATGGAAGATTTAAACGGAAAGACACAGGAGTGATTTGTCTGAGGATTTTGAACGGACCCATGTACCTTGGGCTAAGCTTTCTGCAGGGGAGTCGGAGTCTCAGGTCCCGGGTGGAGAGCCAGACCCACTGTCCGACTAGGTATGGAGGAGCGGCTCTCCGGAGGCGATTGGCTTGGCGGGTAACTCGTTGGATTGGGTGGAGGGCTTCCTTAGGGAATTCTGGGCGTATTCGTCCCACATGAGGTATTCGCTCCAGTCCTCCTGATGAAGGTGACAGTAAGCTCGTAGGAAGCGGGAGAGTTCCTGATTCAGCCTCTCCACTTGTCCATTGGATTGCGGGTGGTACCCTGACATGAGGCTGACGTTGACATTTAACTGAGACCAGAGGGACCTCCACACACGGGACGTGAATTGGGGTCCCCGATCCGAGATTATGTCTTCGGGCAAACCATAAAATCTAAAGACCTGGTTGAGCAAGGCTTGAGCCGTCTCCCATGCAGTGGGAAGTTTGGGAAGCGGAATGAGGCGGCATGACTTTGAGAACCGGTCAATGATGGTGAGGATCACGGTGTTGTGGTGAGAAGGGGGCAAGTCGGTCATGAAGTCGACGGCCAGGTGGGTCCATGGTCTTTCTGGGATAGGGAGAGGCTGGAGCAGACCGGCAGGGTGCTGGCGTAGGGATTTGGTTTGGTTGCATGTGACACATTCCTTGACGAAGGTTAGAATCTGTTGAGTCATGGAAGGCCACCAGAACTTATTGAGAACGAGTTCCCTGGTCGCCTGGACGCCGGGGTGGCCGGCGCTGGGATTCTCGTGGATCAGTGTCAGTACGCGATGCCGTAGGGGAGCGGGGACGTAGGTCAGTCCAGGAGGGCATTCCGGAGGAGCAGGGTCTGTTCCTAGGGCCTCAGTGATCTCGGCCATGATGTCCCATTGCACAGGGGAGACGATCTGGGAGATGGGAATGATGGTAGCTGGAGAGGTGTCTGATTGGGACAAGTCGTATTGGCGGGAGAGTGCGTCCGCCTTACCGTTCTTGGACCCGGGCCGATAGGTTATAGTGAAGAGAAACCTGGAGAAGAATAACGACCATCTGGCCTGGCGGGCATTGAGACGTCTGGCGGTTCTCAAGTACTCCAAGTTTTTGTGGTCGGTTAGAATGAGAAAGGGCATGGTCGAGCCCTCCAACCAGTGTCTCCATTCCTCCAGGGCCAACAGTTCTCTGTCCGCGACGTCATAATTACGTTCCGCGGGATTGAGTTTGCGAGAGTAGTAGGCACACGGGTACAATTTCTCTGGGGTTCCCTGGCGTTGTGACAGTATTGCTCCGATACCTGTGCTGGAGGCGTCCACCTCCACAGTGAACTGACATCGGGGGTTTGGGTGTTTCAAGATGGGAGCCGAGGTGAAACGAGTCTTCAGATCTTGGAACGCTTTCTCGCAGAGCGTAGACCATGCCAGCTTATTGGATCCACCTCCACTGCGAGTGAGAGAAGTTAGAGGAGCTGCTACTTGACTGAAACCCCGGATGAATCTTCGATAGAAGTTGGCAAACCCCAGGAAACGTTGGAGGTCCTTGACGGTTTGGGGACAAGGCCAGTGTAGCGCGGCGGAAACCTTGCTGTCATCCATCGTGACTCCCTCAGCAGAGATGATGTATCCTAAGAAGGAGATGGTGGAGAGGTGGAAGGCACACTTAGAGAGTTTGGCGTACAGCTGATTCTGGATTAATCTTTGGAGCACAGCTCGTACGTGTTGAACGTGTTCAGACAGGGTGTCGGAGTAGATCAGTATGTCGTCAATGTAGACTATGACGCACTTGTTGAGCATATCTCGTCAAAATATCGTTGATAAGGGCCTGAAAGACGGAGGGACTGTTGGACAGACCGAAGGGCATGACCAGATATTCATTGTGGCCAGTCGTCGTGGAGAAGGCCGTCTTCCACTCGTCACCTGCCCGGATGCGAATGAGATTGTAGGCGCATCTCAGGTCGAGCTTGGTAAAGATACGGGCAGTGCGGAGTTGTTCCAGGGCTGAGGGTACCAAGGGTAGGGGATAACGGTACTTGGTGGTTACTTCGTTGAGGGCTCGGTAGTCGATGCAGGGACGCAAGGATCCGTCTTTTTTTTTTACGAAGAAGAAGCCCGCCGAGGTAGGTGAGGTGGAGGGTCAGATGAACCCCTTGGCGAGTTCTTCGTTGATGTATTGCTGCATGCTCAGAGTCTCGGGTTGGGACAGGGAGTATACACGACCCGTGGGGAGCGTGGCTCCAGGTAAGAGCTCGATGGCACAATCCGTGTCCCAATGAGGTGGAAGCTGGGTGGCCTGGGATTTGCTGAATGCCGAGTGGAAATCCCAGTAAACCTCGGGAAGGTCCTGCGGGGGTTGACCTTCAGGTTGGGGAACTGGGACCACGTGACGGTTCCTCTGTGGGGATTTGAGACACCACTGGAGACAAGATTGGGACCACTGGATGATGTCCTGATCCTTCCAGGAAATTTGTGGATTGTGGAGGGTGAGCCAGGGGTGGCCAAGAATAATGGCGTGGTTAGGTGATTGAGTGACATGGAGCTGGATGGTCTCGGTGTGCAGGGAGCTGGTGATCAGTGTGATGGCCTCAGTGATGTGGTAGATCTTTCCAGCACCTAGTGGTCTTCCATCCAGGGCTGCCACCGCCATAGGAGGGTCACATGGAACAAGAGATATGCGATGGCGGTTAACAAAGTCTTGGTCAATAAAGTTACCGGCCGCCCCTGAGTCAATAAAGGCTTTAGTCTTGATGTGGCGGCCGTGGATGATCAAGCACACATCCAACAAGAGAGAGGGTGACAAGAAAGTGTGGCTTACCTGAGTGCTGGTGGTTCTAGGAGGACGAGCGGAACATTGAGCTCGGAAGTGACCAGACTGACCACAGTAGAGGCATAGACGATTTCTCATCCTTCTCTCGCGCTCCTCATCAGAGAGGCGGGAAAATCCCACTTGCATGGGCTCCTCCAGGGCGTGAGCCGAAGACTGGGGTGAGGCGAGAGGTAATCGAAGTTGACGACTCCTGCGAGAGCGGAGCAGATGGTCCAGTTTGATCGCCATCTCCATATACTCCTCCAAAGTCTTGCTCTCATCCCGACAAGCGAGCTCAGCCTGCAGGTCCGTGCGAAGCCCTCGACGGAACATGGTCTTAAGGGGTTTTCCTTCCCAGCCCGCCTGGGCTGCTAGCGTGCGAAACGTGAGAGCATAATCCGCAGCGTTGGAAGATCCCTGGCGAAGGTTTAATAGTTCCTCCTCCGCCTCCTTGCCATCCTCAGCGTGGTCAAACACCTCCCGGAATTTGGTGAGAAAGTGCTGATACGACGGAAAAACCATCTGCTGGCCCTCCCACAAAGCCATTGCCCAGCTCAAGGCCTTACCGGTGAGTAGGGTGCAGACGAGGGAAACCTTGCCATCCTCTGTCACTGAGCCCGGCGACAGCGAGTTCACATAGATGGCACACTGCATAAGAAAGCCCCTGCACTTGCCTGGGGAGCCGTCATATTTCTCTGGAAGTGCCAAGCGGGGTGCGTGGATTCCCGTGGTGAAGACCGCGGAAAGCGGCGCGGTGGGGCCTGCAGTGAGATCTTGTGGCACAGCCTGTGGGAGCGACCGCATAGACCGCACCAATTCCTCAGTCATGGTGGTCAGCCGATCAAACTGTTGGTGATGCACAGTCAACAGGGAGGCTTGTCGTGTCAATTCAGTAACCACTCGATCTAAAGCCGCTGGATCCTGAGGTGACGACGTCTTCTGTAACACGGAGTCAGAGACATTCGAATCCATCCTCAAGGCTTTATTTAGAATCGTCAACAGGCAGGAATAATCACCAGAAAACAGGAACAACGTAGGTAATCCGGAACACAGTTCAATAGATGGCAATGGTCGCAATGGCAGGCAGCAGTAATCGTCAACGGGGTACACAGTCCAGAGTCATACACAGAAAATCCAACACAGAGATAAATGCTCAGAATTACGACCAGAGGGAACGATAAGACTTCGCAATGAACAAAGAAAGTCTGCACCTATTAAAGGCAATAACTAATGAGATGATAAGCCACAGCTGAGACGGAAAAGTACTGGGTCCGTGTGAGAAAAGAGTCCGGGCGGAACTAATATTCGGGTGATGGTTCCCGCTGTGTTCGGTCAGAAAGGGCCACAGAGGCGCTATTAGTGACATACAGCTCATGAAAACCCAAAATTCCTATCTCAACAAATTAGCATATTTCATCCGACCAATAAAAGAAAAGTGCTTTTAATACAAAAAAAGTCAACCTTCAAATAATTATGTTCAGTTATGCACTCAATACTTGGTCGGGATTCTTTTTGCAGAAATGACTGCTTCAATGCTGCGTGGCATGGAGGCAATCAGCCTGTGGCACTGCTGAGGTGTTATGGAGGCCCAGGATGCTTCGATAGCGGCCTTAAGCTCATCCAGAGTGTTGGGTCTTGCGTCTCTCAACTTTCTCTTCACAATATCCCACAGATTCTCTATGGGGTTCAGGTCAGGAGAGTTGGCAGGCCAATTGAGCACAGTAATATCATGGTCAGTAAACCATTTACCAGTGGTTTTGGCACTGTGAGCAGGTGCCAGGTCGTGCTGAAAAACGAAATCTTCATCTCCATAAAGCTTTTCAGCAGATGGAAGCATGAAGTGCTCCAAAATCTCCTGATAGCTGGATTGACCTTGGATTGACCCTGCCCTTGATAAAACACAGTGGACCAACACCAGCAGCTGACATGGCACCCCAGACCATCACTGACTGGGTACTTGACACTGGACTTCAGGCATTTTGGCATTTCCTTCTCCCCAGTCTTCCTCCAGACTCTGGCACCTTGATTTCCGAATGACGTGCAAAATTTGCTTTCATCTGAAAAAAGTACTTTGGACCACTGAGCAACAGTCCAGTGCTGGTTCTCTGTAGCCCATTTCCTGCACACGCCTGTGCACGGTGGCTCTGGATGTTTCTACTCCAGACTCAGTCCACTGCTTCCGCAGGTCCCCCAAGGTCTGGAATCGGTCCTTCTCCACAATCTTCCTCAGGGTCCGGTCACCTCTTATCGTTGTGCAGCGTTTTTTGCCACACTTTTTCCTTCCCACAGACTTCCCACTGAGGTGCCTTGATACAGCACTCTGGGAACAGCCTATTCGTTCAGAAATTTCTTTCTGTGTCTTACCCTCTCGCTTGAGGGTGTCAATGATGGCCTTCTGGACAGCAGTCAGGTCGGCAGTCTTACCCATGATTGCGGTTTTGAGTAATGAACCAGGCTGGGAGTTTTTAAAAGCCTCAGGAATATTTTGTAGGTGTTTAGAGTTAATAAGTTGATTCAGATGATTAGGTTAATAGCTCGTTTAGAGAACCTTTTCATGATATGCTAATTTTTTGCGATAGGAATTTTGGGTTTTCATGAGCTGTATTCCAAAATCCTCAGTATTAAAACAATAAAAGACCTGAAATATTTCAGTTAGTGTGCAATGAATCTAAAATATATGAAAGTTTAATTTTTATCATTACATTATGGAAAATAATTAACTTTATCACAATATGCTAATTTTTTTAGAACCTAGAACCTGTAATAGGCAGAATAATGCCTATTAATAAGCATACTTGGCCTGCTGTCGTCTGGGAATGGAGGTGAGAAAAGCTGCGATATATAGACTTCGTCTGATGCTAATTGGTTGGATTATCTGAAATGTTTGTCCTAAACTGTGTTAAAATAAACTTCATTAATAATTGGGGGAAAAACAAGGCTAGTCAAAGTGATTTTAACTGAATAAAAGCTAACTTTTGCAATAGAATGGTATTCAAAAACTGTGTAAAAAGTTACCTGATTGATGACTGTTCTTTAAAGACCAGCAGTTTTCCAGAAGAATGGCAACATTTGCTATCTGACCTAAAAACATTAAGTAATATATACACATTAAAACATATACATTAAATGACCTCAAAATAAAACAAAATACATTGTAGATTTCTAATAAATTAAAACTACAACACTGACATCAACAAAACAAGTTAAAATTACACTGCACTTTGAATATTATGATATATTAACAAATGAAGACACCATTTCACCTCCAAGACTGTCTCCGGTAAATCTGGAGTCAGCTCCTGTGTTTGGAGACTATGCAATCAGAGGAGCAAGAATGTGTCAATGGGAAATATGAGACCAACTAAAGCACGCTAGTTAAACTAACATCAATTAATAAATATGTATATTGAACTAAAAGCTAACTTTTAAAAATGTAACATTACATAGCAGTTGCTAAATTACCAGTTAGCAGTTAAAAGATATCTAGACAAATTTTACACCATAAGCCACCTCAAACACATCCATTACAACACTTAACATTAAGCTTTGGTAAATAGCTTATTTAAAATGTTTCTGTAAATTCTTCCTTATTTTCTTCTGATATAAATCTCTCTGGATGCTGTGACCACGCGCTGACTGAAGGCCGCTGAAGCGCGAACAAACAGCTCGAAACAACAATGGGCTAGAAATACAGTTTGAGAGAAATAACACTGTACCAATTTTAACCTGTTAGCCAGCACCCCCCCATTATGGGACTCACAGCTTCAGTGTGTTACAAACATAATTTTGGTGTCTTTGGAAGGAAGACACTTTTGGGCTTTTTATCAACCAGATTTGGTAATGCTCAAAAATATTAAAAGCTATAGACACTGAAGTGCCTTGAAATTTTTTTCTACCACACTTAAATATTTTTTTATTTGATATAAAAAAACATGAAATGAGTCCTGGGTCAATCTAGAAAAGTTATGGGCTGAAAGTCACATGTATCATGAGTTTCTATTTCAAATCTGAATAAGATGTCATGAAAAATGATAATCCTGCAAATATTTTTTTCTGATACTATGTCTAGACCCCCCCCCCCCCACCTCCCAAATATAAGAAAATATATTTCCCAATAGTATTGAAGGCTTCTACAAACTATTTAGTCAGTAAACATACCACTGCATAGTTTTTTTTTTCAAATATAAAACACTATACAGACACTTAGACATCATATAAGTGATTTATTTGAGCACTAGAAAAATACAATAAGAATAATTTGAGTAAGAAAAATAAGAATAATAAGAAAAATAAAAAAAGATTTAACTTTGTTTGCCAATTACAGAAAATCCTGAGATTGCTAGAAATGCAGCATTTACAATGAATTACGATGCAAATAAGTGCTGATGTGCTGATGGCCACTTATACAAATGGTAATAACACAAATGTGCCATATAGTAAATAATCCACTCTCTCTATTCATATAGACGCGTTCACTTTGATAGCCGTGATAATGCAGTAATAGCGAGCTGATTTGGGCTGATTTGCCCTCAAACAGATGGTAATCATGCAGATACATTTACATTCAACATAAAACACTCACATATATAAAAACTGTTGAAAATAAAAGAAACAAAGAAAAAGGCGATCGCTATAACTCCATTCGCTGACAGGTGTGTCAGAGCGCGTCAGCAGGGAGCGCCAAAATTCAAATATACTATCTTTCGCCTATCTTTCATTCATTCTTTTTTCCGGTGGATCGCCTCATTCTGTTTGATGACACTGTACGCTTGAAAACCATGCCGTTTTTTTACTACCAAGATGCAGTTTCCGACCGTGAGTTATTCCATAATGGACGCAAACAGTTCTATCGCTGAAGAACGGAAACGTAAACAAAGAAATTATTATCCATATTACAACCTTATTGCTTCGTTGGACTAAATGTGCTTCATGAAATGTCATTCGGTGGACCCTTACCTTTCTAACTAAACCGGGATTTACAGCTGTGGATGTGTTTATGACTCGTTATTACGACATTAATGTTCATGTTTTTATGTGTTCTGCTTACACAAATGTAGCAAATACAGTCTTTATAAGCTTTCCATTGAAAAACAGCGATCTGTCGTCGATGCTTGAGGCTTAGATCTTTATAATGATACATAGTTTGTAAAGATTAAATTTGTCCCGTTTCATTTAATCTATTCCTAAAGACTGACACGTGCAAGTTGAGGGGCTTTCAGGACGAGGGCGTTGGGGTGCTGGTTAATGCAATGTTCTGAAAAAAAAACTAATTTAAATGGTTTTATGAATGTATACCAACCTTTGTCTGATGTAAATCTCTCAGAAAATCAGTGCGCACAACAGCGAAGCACCTGAAGCAGGAATAAACCGCTCGAAACAACTTCATGCTAGATATACAGATACAAAAATATATTACAACATCAAACAACGTTTAATGTTATGTTCTTGTAAACATGTTTTTCAAAATGGTTTTATGTATTCACACTTACCTTCGTTTTAGGTAAATCTCTCAGAAATGACCGAACGCTGTCAGCCAGTAGCCCCTCACTGCAGAACACAAGCTTGCCCGTCAGTGTGCCGCGCAAATTCAAGCAATAAGCGGCGGGAGGGGTCCAAACAGTGAGTTGATTCCGAAAAGATTCAATTCAAGGGATTCAAGTATCACAAGTCTCGTGTGAATCAGCTCTAAATGCGAGGCCTGGAATGTCAGTGCATGATATATTACTGTTTATTACCTCTAATACCAAACTTCAACAAACCCTGAGATACAGAACTACCGCGAATAGTGTGGATGTGATCACACTCAAATTTTGCGATTCTGTTCAAAAGACTCATTAAGTTCGGATTAATTTAAACTAGCCTACATATTTAAAATGACTGGACGATAAATTTTTAACTGATAAACACCCCGAAAGAAACGTGACAGCACTTGCTCTCTTAATTACGACATTAACCATGATACATTTAAAAAAAAAAAAAACACATGGAATGGAAACCATAAATTAACACTAACCATAGTTTTACGTGGTAAACTTTTTGTAGTAAAACTGCCTCAGGACACCTGCCTGGGAAATTTTCGTACACAGGTCGTACACCTTAAAGGGGGGGGGGGGGTGGTACAATGGGTTTTTTGTGTATTCAGAGTTGTTCACAGTGTTAAAGAGATGGATTCTCATGCTAAACATGGCCAAATTTTTAACAAATAATTTAGAAGAATGACTGAGAATTTCTGTGCCGAAAATGTTACTTCCGGGTTGGTACAAGTTTCGGCTGTTTTTTTTTTTCGATCGTGGATCTAATGACATAGACGAGAACGGAAGTCCTTATATGAGCATTTCTCCCGGAAAAATGCACCCATGCACACACATTGACCAGAGGAGGGCGAGACCGCGCACATCAACGCGCTTCAAAATCGTCGGCAGCGCTGCATAGAATGCCACCAAATAAGTGCATTTTTGGATGTGAAGGAAAGTTTACCGTGTTCAGCTTCCCCAAGAACCCAGGGTTACATGAACAGTGGATGCAGTTTGTTTTTCCTCGGCAGCAACGGAGTGTATCAAGTGCGTTTGTGTGTTCTGGTCATTTGAGTCGACGCTGGATTTGCACATTGTTTGCTATTAAAACATGGAGCCATCCCTGTGATAAAAGACCCCATTCATGTAAGTACAATTGCATCAGATTTCTGTATTTTGTTGGAAATCAGCACATAAGTGAATATATGTTAATCAGTATTATAGCTCCGCTCATGGCACGCCTCCAGGAGCTCGGCTTTTTCTGGAAAGAATCGGAAAGCTGTATTTTTCTTTTATAAATATGATAAAAATAAAGACTTTTTGGATATATGAAGGATGCAGTACTACTCTATAGATATTCAAGATTAACATGAGATTAGGTGAAACTGTGTATGTTATGTACCCTTTAAGTTTCCCTGAAATTTCCCATGTCAGATTTATCCCGGAAATTCCTCTTTTCACGCAAGTGAAAGAACTTGAATGCAAGCCTACATGGTAAATTCCAACTTTCCAAGCATGACTTAACCATCCTGTGCAAGAGGAGCTGACTGCTCTTCAACCTCACTGTCACTGCTGTACCTAGGCTGCAGACTACTTGACTGAGCCTTTTCACTACAGCTGGTAGAAGCTGTGGCTGGCTCCGGGTCTTTTCTTTTTCTTTTTTTTTTATATTTATTTATTTTATTTTTTTTGGAATAAGCTCTGAATATCTCTGCTTCTCTTCATAACTAGTCTTAACCCTAACCCCGGGGGAAATGTAATTAAATCACTCAATCAATCAATCAATCAGTCATTCAATTCACTTTGAAGTAATAGCTATAACTACAAATGTCAAGCAGGATCATTGTCAAATTGGCTTAGAATCAGTGTGCAAAATACAGGTGTTCGTGGGGCGCTGGAACCCCTTAAATAAGCTTTCACTCCATAAAAATGTCAAAAAGAAAGGAGGTGCCAACAATGTGCCTAATAAATATAGACATATTTATAGGATCTACAAAGGTTTATTTTTACGTTACTACCACTTTACCACTCACTTTTAATAACACAATTAACACATGTTGCATCTCAAGCATTTGTGGAATTTGAATGCAATTTGCTCTGCCTTATTAAACGTCTAAAAATATGTGAACTGTGAAGATGAGCTAATTGATACAAACAAAAAGTCCTTTATCTCCAAGAGAAAAAAAGTATTTAAACAGCCCTTTAATCACAGAGCAAATAAATAAGTCAAAGCTTGTTCTTTTGTTATAGGTACTTAAGGCCCAATCCCAATTCTACCCCGTAAGCCTGGCTCACACTACAGGAGTTTTAGGCCAATTTATGCCCGATTTACCCCTCCCGAGAATCTGAGAAAAAATCTTGTCAAGGACCTCGATCGGTTCCGATGTTCGGCGCAGATTATCTGGTAATGTGAGGCGTTCACAGATATAATCTTGCACCTCACGATCTGCTCGCAGACACATCGGGGGCGCCCCGATAATATCAAACATGTTTGATATCTAGGATTATAAATCGGGCGTAAAACTATGATTACGTCAGTACTTCCACAATAGCCAATGAGAGACAGGTCTACAAGGAGACGGAAGTGACGGAACTTTTGACGGAAGTTTTGAAAATGTCAACCGCGAAAGCAGCTGTGCCGGTCCGGTGGACAACGGAGATGGAAGAACGGATGGTGGAGATGTGGCAGCAGTATGAGTGCCTATTTAATGTCTCCTCAAAAGAGTACCACAACCGGAGCGAAAAAAAGGGAAGAGCTGGGGAGAGATCGCTTCAGATTTGAACGTACCGGGTGAGTGTAAAAAGTTGCTAGCGCACTAGCTAGCAAATGTAAACATTAGATCTAGGTCAATGATCATCTGCTACATTCAGGTCTAACAAAAGATGAATTGCACAGTTAGTTTGTTTGAATAATATCACTAGCCTAATATTTAATGATATTAGTTCAGTTGAATTTAGAGAGAAAAGAGTGTATGTCAGTGTCAGTGTATATTTTCAGTGGAGGAGGTGAAAACAAGAGCAACAACATTACGGACACAATACACCAAGCTTCTCAAACCTAAACCAAGTGGGAGTGGGGAGAAAGGGCTCACTCATAAGCAGGCTTGGCTGTTGAGGAATTTGGAGTTCCTCAAAAAACATGTTGCCCAATGCCCCAGTGAGACCAGTGTAAGCAGAGCAGTATTACGGACAGGCATATTGTGTGCTTAAGTAATATAGATAGTTGCATAATTAGATATTAATTATCAGGAAATTTTCATTTAGGGGTGAACTAATCCATTAAATTCTTGCACTGACATAAAATTGTTTTTCAGCTTGATCAATCTGTCAAAGACTTGATTGACGGGCAGGACATGGATGACCCCACCAGCGATGAGGACGTTATAAATACATCCGAGGCACCAGGTAAAATAACAATTGTAAATGTAAAGACTAATAAAATGCTGAGAAAGTGATGACAGATTAGTTGTTTTGTCATTCAGGATGCCAGATGTCCTATTTTAAAGTTTGCACAAAACAGATCAAGCAGTGACATTTTCATAACTGGTGTATCCAAAATGGTCAATCGATGTTTATGAGAATGTCTTTATTCATATTATTTATTTTATTAGTTATTCTTTACATATTATTATTCTTTTACATGTTATGGAGATATTTAATCATTTATAAATATTGTACTATATGCTCTGAAATGTTGATTTCTAAATGGATTCGCTTCTGTGCTGTAATAACAATGTGATTTCTCTTACTTTAATTTTTATCTCATTAACCACAGCACCACATCCCTCTACCCAACAAAGGGGTGAAGAACTCACCACCTCTTTTCCCACTCCCAAATCGGGATTGAAACGTCGCAAAGGGGATGCAGATTCTATTGAGCGACAGAAACTTGATTTGTTACAGCAAGTTACTTCAGTTCTTGCCACTCCAGATCCATACAGTTCCTTTGGACATCAAGTTGCTGTGGAACTTAAATTAATAAAAAATGTAAGCTTACAGACCAGGGCAAAGAAAAAAATAATGAATATTTTGTTTGAGGCCCAGGAAGCTGACCAGTCCACTCCATCACCATTCTCACACATTCCACCAGCTACATACTCACCTACACAAATGCTCTCCTCAACCCCTTTATACAGCCACAACATCAACACTACCATCAGCTCCTGCCTCCTCAGGGTCCAGCTCAGCCTCAAAACTATTTCAGGTTGTTAGAAGATTTGGATGAGTAGTTGCAAATAGTACGATATACACAAAGTTCACTATGGCATTTGAGGATACTGTAAGAGATATGTAGTTCAAAGTGAAAGTTTTATGAATTAATATTTTAAAATGTTGAGTTGGCAGTGTAATATTTTTGTATGTTGAAAATAATTGAATGAAGAACTGAAATGTGATCATGAATACTGTCTTTATTTTAATAATAGCAAATAGACATGCTGTGAGTTTAAATTATAATTTGTTTTTAAATAATTGCAATATTTTAAACACCACAAAAATATAAATGTAATCTAGCTATGTACATTATAATTTGTTTTTAAATAATTACAATATTTAAATACCACAAAAATATAAATGATGTAATCTTCTAACTATGTATATTGCTGTGCTACACCTAGCTAACGCTTATGTTTATCAATTCTCTAAACGTAGTCTTCTTGCCATGGCACCTGGCCAGCAGGTGACGTAAAATAATTCTTCAGGACATCACGTTGCTGCTTAGCAGTGAGTGTGGGATTTCGTGCCCTTCCAGCTTGCAGATTCTGCATGGCCCCCAGACCATCTCTCCTCCATGCTCCTTCGTTGACTCTGTGGTCTGCATCCTCCCAGTCTGCCAGTGCTGGTGGCATGTAGGCCTCAGAAAGGCGCTCACAAAGGAAGTTGTGGAGGCATGCTGAAGCCAGGGTGATCTTTGTAACACTGTCTGGATGAAAAAGGAATGGTGGAGCAGAAAACTCGAAACCTATTGGCGAGAATGCCAAAGGCATTTTCTACAACTCTGCGTGCCCGTGAGAGTCGGTAGTTTTAGACCCTTTGGTTGTGGTCCAGCTGCCTGAAAGGGTAGGGCTTCATCAGATCTGTTCTTAGTGGGTAAGCCTCATCCCCCACAAGCATATAGGGCAGCAAAACATCTGACCTAGGAAGCTCTTTTGGAGGAGGAACATTTAGGAGCCCCTTGTCCAGCGCTTTCCTCAGGTCAGAATTGGCAAAGAGCACAGCATCTGAAACCCTGCCCTGAGTGCCAACACTGATATAAATAAACGTATAATTTGCATCCACAGCTGCCATCATAAGAACAGAAAATCTGTTCTTATAATTGTGCCACGTTTTCCCGCTGGGGGCTGAATGTAGATGTGCTTGCCATCAAGGGCACCCAGACAATGTGGAAATTGCCATTTTTCTTCAAAGTTCTTGGCAATTGCTCGCCATTCGTCCTCTGATTTTGGTGTCTGCAAAAATAAGAGCAGAATGATAGATTTATTTACAAGGTGAGAGATTTATCCTCATCTGATTTAATAGATTAACTATTGAATCCCAACCCCACCTATACAGAATTTCTAAATTCAGTGAAGTTAAACCTTATGCCCACCACATCTATACATTCTGTTATGTTTGTGTTTTCTCCTCTTTCAGTTTGTCATTTTCGAACTATGTTGGTTGTCTTCATGTTTGTAAATACTGTATGTCATATTGTTTGTTATTGTGATAGGCTACTAGCAATGAAAATATTAGGAAATTCTAACCTTTAGAAAATCATCTTTCAAGACCTGATGTAGTGCTGCACATGTGTCCTTCACTATATCAGACACAGTAGTGGCCCCAATTCGGTACTGGAAACTCAATGATTTGTAGGTTTCACCTTCAACAGAAACACAAATATCATTTAATTAAAATATAGTGCATTCATTTCATAAATAATTTCGATAGTTGAAAATATCACAGGTTTAAAATGGTAAATGTAAGTAGACTATGTCAAAGCTGTTTGTATGTTTTATATATAATATACACATAATATATATATATAATATGTGTTATCATTAATTTAATCTCACTGCATAACAGCACCATTTGAGATATCCAATATCCAAGCACAATTTAGCATTCTCAATGTTTATTGACATCATGTTGACTGAGTGTGGTGGCCAATGTAGTTCAACACAGGTGCTTTCAGTGCTTGGGCCCTAATTACTGTAAACTGAAAACACAAGAGACAAACCTGTTAATTTGTTATAAATATAAACCTGTGACCAAGAATCTGAGGGTCAAGGAAAGCCTCTCCCTGGCTGTAATTGCCCGTCTCATCTTGGTGTCCTGCCTGGTGATCAGTGGTTCTACTCTCCCTAGCAGGATTTCAAATTCATCTGATGTCACCCGTAGCAGCTCTTTGAAACCTGATCTGTCCTCCAACTATACAAAAAAACAAAAACAAAAAAACACTTTTAATGAACTTAACCCTTAATAAGTATAAATATATATATTTTACACATTTGAGTGACACTAGCAAAATCTAAAAACAAAATCATGTATAACTAGCGCTACACTTGATGTGAACCATCATTAGTTATTTTGAACTGTCTTGAGCTTCTATCATTAAACAGCAGACATTTTGCTTTTGGTTCCTACTCACATTAACAATCTGTTTGTATAATAATTTTTAGCCTATTCAATTACATTTAGTGTAGTTAATGCTCTGTAATATATATATATATATATATATAAAATTGTTTGTATGTATATATATATATATATATATATATATATATATATATATATATATATATATATATATAATTCTAATTAATTTAATAATACATAATTATCAAAATTTATACAAAATTTATCAGCTTTTCAACGTTTATCATTTAACATTCCTTTGTGTCATGTAGCCTATAGAGTCCATAATATGAACTGAAAAAATAAAAACATATCAGTACGATACAGTAACAATCTGAGAGAAATTGAAATTGAGAGATGGAGCAATCCAACCGATTTAATGTTACATGTCTGCATCTTGCACGATAAGGCAACAAATTAACGTTACTTGCTGATCACCATTGTTACAGCTACTACACATTCCTGCTGACCAGACCAGTTGTGTTGCTACATTCCTGCTTCTTCTTTTAACATCTATTTGATTTAAATTTTACTAAAACACAGTTCTACACTGTAACAGTGTACAGTAAGTTAGCGCTATAAACTAATAGTAACAAGTTGCCAAACAATTAGCTGTAAACAATCTAGTGTGAGCATGTTTAAGATTTGAGGGAAGAAAATCTGCAAAGATTGTGTGCTGCAACCACACACATGAAGGGGTAGGGGTGTCTCGATTCTCTTTTTGTTGGAGGGGTAAGGGGAAGGGCCAGATAGCCCTTCAAACGAAGATTTTTCGGGACCAAACTTCAAACGAAGGGGTATGAATTATCTCGGCAACATGGCTGCTACAGCGATCAAAAAGACACATAAATGTAAGCTTTTTTGGCATAAATAAAGATTTTGACGAAAAGTAATCATTTGTTTTATGTTACATTCACTTGTGAGTTCATATTAACAGTCATGTTACTCAAAGAAATCGCTAATATTTGCTAACGTCGTATCATTACATTTTCTCAAATATTGTTTATTCGAGAGAGAAAGAGAGAGAGAAAGAGAAATTGAGGTTGCATGTATTCGCGTCTGTGCGTTTATCTTTTTAGGGTGAGTTTACTTGAAAACAGCGATTGTATCCTCTCGTTGCTGGAAAATATAATCTAGCGATTAAGTATTTAAACTGTATTTAATAAAAGCCGTGGGGCAGCGTTGACAAGTTTATTTTCTCCTGGATGTGTGAGCTGCGCGATTTCCAATATGTGTGTGTGTGTCAGTAATACAGAACAATAATTAAAGGCTCTAATGCACACCAGTAATTGTGTGTATTGTAAGACGAATGATGACGTGTGACGACATAGTAGTGGTGTCCCAATCCTTAGGGGAATATTGTCTCCCCTAGGGGAAGGGGTATAAAATAGAATTGGGATTGGGCCTAAATCTAGACTTTAAGAATATATTTCACACACTAGTTGGCCAAAAATATAACATTAGCTCTATTGAACACACACATCTACAAAAAACACCTTCAGTCCAGAAAATAGCTTTTCATATTTCATGGCGCAATGGCGCAGGCGTTACTCTAACGTTCAATGCTTAACTTAGTTTGCAGGCTGCTAAGCTAGCTAGTGCAGTGTAGTTGTAGTGTAGTGTAGTGTAGACTTTTAGCTGCTACTTAGTGCTAGATAAAGTTTTCCTACACATTCAGAGGGAACTACAATATAACTAAACCTTAAATTACCATACCTCTCAATCAACTGATTCCATCGTTTTTGTCATTGTAACTCTGTGTGACCATCCTCCTCTTTGTTTCATGAACCAGTAGCAGTAGGTGGAGCGCACGTGCTCATCTCATGGGTCATCTGACCTGCATGGCCAAACGTCCACTGAGCAGGAATCAAATCTCACAGTCTCAGTACGACCATTACTGTGTTAGTTAAAAATGTAAAACTGGCCCTTAATCAGTTGATCAGCTGTCATCATTGATTGACAGCATTTCTCGTTTCTTGTGATGACGAACTTGACCAACTACCTATCAGATCTGGGGTGCACTCTTAGAAGAAAAGGTTCAAAAATGAACCTTTTGAGATTCCTGGAGATTGCAACTGTGGGGGAACCTTAAAGGTTCATTTTCTAATTGGAACGTTCACTTAAATGTGCATTAATGTCCGTCATGAGTTCCTTTATGAACCCTTTTCTAGATAGCAATAACATTATTGTTGTTATTATTATTATTCATTACTAAACCAATTTCACTATAAAGACAGAACACCAAGATTGTCCATAAACTGTTTAATACATAAATATGTATTACAAACAAACTAACAAACACATACATAAACAACAATAAATATCATGCATTTATATACATGTACATTAATTTAATTAAAAAAATAATAATAATAATTGGCCATTGTAGGTGGCATATTGGTTTTGGCATTATGGTACATTAAACAGTTTTCAGTAAATGTCAGGTTGTCTCTAAACTTTGAAGCATATTCATAGTTGAAGTTGAAGTGTAGAGCTGTGTTCACATCGTCTATTTCACAGACCTCCTCCACATCCATCATTATTCTTAAAGAGACTCTGCATCCAGGGCATGTCCCTTTATAAACAGCACAGGGTTGGGTGTATCTGGTTCCTAAACAAGGAGAAAATAATGTTATACTATAACAATATTTAGTTGTTAATGTGAAATGTATTATTTATATATATATATATATATATATATATATATATATATATATATATATTTTAAGATTCCAAAAATGAGTCTGTAATAAATCTTTGACTTTTTTTAACCTGTCACAATGTAATAGAGGCTTTGAAAAGAAAGATGAGGCAGTGTAAACTATATTAGTAATATATAAAATATAATAGAGAGGGTGGCAAGTGGTCATGCAAAACTAAATTATGCAAGAATCCCTTATATTATAAGTTGAAATCAGTCAGAAAAAATATAATTATAAATGTAACAAAATGTAATCAAAAGTATATGGCCCCATTAAAGGGATATTTTGTCGTCAATTACTCTCCCTGATGTTGTTCCAAACATGTATAACGTTTTTTTTTCTTCTGCAGAACACAAAATAAGATATTGTTAAGAATAAGAATGTTAAAGAATGTCCATATGATGAAAATCACTGGGGTCCAAAACAACATGTCAGTGATTTTCAGTGTCATTCTTGAAAATAATTTATTTCACAGAACAAAAGAAAGTAATACAAGTTTGAAACAACATGAAGGTGAGAAAATGATGACAGAATTTAAATTTATTTTTGAATATTCCCTTTATTCATTCTTGCTGCTGTTACTGTGGAGCCTGCATGGACACAAACAGTTCCATAGAATAATCCCATTCTAAAAACAAATGTTTAGAATAAATCCTAACCAAGAGAAGGGTTTGAAAAAGAACAAATTATAGATTTAGATAATATGGATACAAATACACTCACCTCACTGATATAGAAATCTCAGACTCTCCTTTAATTGAAGTGGAAACAGCAGGACAGCAGCAACCATTGAGACCTTTATTTGAAAATTTGTTGAATTGAATATGGCATACTATGTTTCTAATCATTATGATTCTTAGCTTTAATGTTCATGCAAATCAGTGATTTATTACCTTTGTCTGTCAAATCAATACAGATTTGTTTTTCTTCATCCAACTCAGTAACCAGCTGCTCTTCTTTGGCACTCGTTGATCACTGTTTGTGCCACCAGACTCTGTCCTGTGACTCTTACCCCAACTGACCTTGGCCTCTTTTGATACAAATCTTGACCTGATAGATCCTCCATCTGCAAAATAAATAAATAAACATATACATGAAACATTCTCACAAGATAATAGAAATGTAAGTATTGAAGTGTAATATCAACAGGAAGTCCTACAAAAAAGTTTGCAGAAAGGTGCATGTTAGTATGTTAAAAACAGCTCATTGATTTGCAAAGATAATATAGTTCGGTTAAACATATGTTGACACCTGACTTGACCATCACTCCTAATTAAGCATCCCATTAAAAATGGGAATGCAATTAAGTTGATTTGTAAGAAAAACCAAATGCATGCAAAAGTTATTCTGTACACCCCATTAAATAATTACAATAGTAAATAATAATCAGTAAAGGTGTCCACATATTTTTAAATGTGTAGAATAGTACTTGTGGTGTCTGTGGTCTTGCTGGCATCTCAGTCTTTTGTTTTTCTTGTAATCTTATAAATTTAACTCAATCCTTCATTTTTGGGAATATTTAAGCTTTCGTAGTCTTAGTAAGGTTCATTAAAGTGTCTCCATCAATTTCAGTATCTGTTAAAACAACAGGAGTCATAAAATTATATTTATAAAGTTACAGTTAGAAAGGCAGTTATAAAGTCCATACAAACAGTATTATTTTAATTCAACATGCTACCTTTATAGGGACAACGGTGTCTCTTTTGAGAATTGATGATAATAGTGTCCTTTTGTCGTCCAGGTTCAGTTCTTCAGGAATGAAGTAGCAGCACATTACCAAGCAATCAGTGTAGCTTGCAGCACCCTCTGTTGGTGAAAATAATCAATACACGAGTGCTCTGGTAACCAGCAGGCTAAAATCTTTACAAATATCTTGAAATAAAACATCTGAGAAAAGGTATTGAGGTGTTTTAGTAACCATGATATATGCAGAATAATTAACTCTGGACGGGTAAACTGACATAATATTGTGGCCACATTAACATTGTGTGTGCTTAATTCTGTGGCACGTTGTCATTTATTCATTATGTAACACACAGTTATGACATTACGTAGGTGTTATTTTCATAGCTTTTCAAAAAACGTCATAGTTTTTTTGACAGGTTTTGTTGTCTTACCTCAGAAATTTGTGCTGCTCCAGTCAGTGCCACTGTTTGCACTTGAATGTTTGTGCTTTGCGTTGCATTACGCAACTTGTGTATTAAGCCCAGAAACCTTCGCCCATGCATATGTTTTGATGGGTTTTATTCTCAAAATCGAAACAATATAATAATAATAATAATAATAATGATGATGATGATGATAAAACAATTACTAATAAGATGAATGTGGTTGAATGTGGTATGGGGACAATTTTAAGGATGTAAAAAATTAAAAATGGGGTAATGATTCACAACTATTGGCTCAAGTTAAAAAAATATAGATGTGAATGGTTACACTAAAATGTTTTAATTGAATGAATGAAACACTTTTTTTCAGTGTGCTACAGCAGGTGATTTTAAATCAAATTAAGTTGATGTAATTCTAAGGTAAAAATAAAAATATTCAATTTTGTGCAGAAGGCTGTTCACTTCATGCTATCTGTGCCTCAGACGTGTACTGTAGCTCTGCACTTCCAGTGCTGAACGGCTGCCTGTGTCCTGCGCACAGATTTTGAAATGCTTCCAAACAAAGGAAATGATGGCGAATGATTACAATGTAGTCTGTGCACGCGGGCGCACTTCCAGAAAAAACGACCGAAAAAAGACCAAAAACCGGCCGATTGCCGATTACGTATTTTAAGCAAAAAACAAATAGCGACTAGCGACAAATCTAGCAACTTCTTCTTGGACAAACCTTAGCAAGTCTCTATGACTCACTGTTACTGCTGCATGAGCGCAAGATCTTGCTTTTCCAGTGCGCACACAACTCTTTCTCTGTGTCTGCTCTGTTCAGCGAGAGACTAAGAGGAGCAGAGCTTTCAGTTAAAATAGATATTATGTTGCTTCTCTTATTTTGCATGCAAATATAGCCGAAATCACAGCTCAGGAATTGTCTTTGTCTTGTTTTATCTTGTGTATTTGATTTCATCAGACAATGGCTCAATTACATATTAGGATTTTTGTGCAGATTAACATCTTGGAAGGGCAAGCTGGTCAATATGTAGTCTTAAAGGGCTGCGTTTCAGTCTTTATTTCATATTTAACCTGTTGTCTGACAACAGAAACAGTAAAATATATTCATTAAAACTGTTGAGAATTTGGCTAAATTAAAATACTGTGAGCACAGAGAGACATAAATGTAAAGGCAATACAACATGATGACGTCACGAATATGATAATTAGCATATGATGTCATCTAGTGAAATTTAGCGACTTTAAGAACTGGTTTTAGCTACTTTCCATTGAAAGAAGTTAGCAACACTGGATACAGAGATGATGACATCCAGGAATCGCCATGCTGTTGTCACTTTCTCTTGTAGTGGAGGTGTTTGTCTCAGGGCAGACCATAGTAACAATTAATAATCTGCCCGGTAATAGTTTTTATCTCTGGCGGCACCTGCTGTGAAGTTTGGTGCATGACCGCTTGCACACCGCCTCTGTATGGACAGTGAAATAGTTTACTTTCCTGCTATTCACAATTATACTAGAAGTTTTAATAAATACGTTTTGTCTACCTCATGTCGGAGAATACGTGTGTGGTTCGGGTCGGGTATTGAATTATGGTCATGATCTCTAGCTGCAGAGCATTTCAGACTCTTGCCACTTCACCCTGGACTCCATTTCTCATAATCCTTTGCCGGACTCATCATCAATTGCAATCACCTGTCTCTCATCACCTCTTCAGTCTCACACTATAAGAACAGCACACGCATATGCTCATTTTGCTGGTGATTGAAAGTTTTGTCTTTCTCGTGTTTTTTTCCTTGGACTGTTATCTTGTTTTTGATTGACTGCTGCCTGCCCTGATCATTGCCTGTCTTGTTGGATTACTCTTTTGTCTGTGCCTTGGATGTTATTGTTTGCTGGTATCTGACCCTGCCTGTCCTGACTATGCTCTTTTAATAAAGCCTTTATTGGATCCCCACATCGTTGTCACGACGCCTCTATTGTTACAATTATAGTCTTGCTTTCAGATAACAGATTGATTATCCTGTCAGTTACTGCGGGTGCGAGTTAATCAGACAGGACCATAGATTGTGTAAAAACAGGACCTGTGCAGTACTCTGCCGTGACTTCTTATGTTGAGTGAACAACATTTTTTTATTAATTTTTTTTCCCATGGCCACAAGTGATCATACAACCTAGGATTATCAGAGATACATTTTTGTCCTGTAAATCCGTTAACTGGTCGCCTTTCCATAATATTTGTATATTATTATTAATGTTGTTTTTATTATTGGTTATATTTTTATATTTGTTGTTTGTATTTGAGTTATTTTTCCTTTTATTCCATCTCTTTACAAAACGTTCTGAATAGTTTAGCTGACATGCCAATAAATCTTTGATTATGCTATGACTAACTGGAATTTTACTGGAAGTGCAGTTTATGGTTGCATTTATTTCAGCTAATCAATAAACTATTGTAAATAGGCCTAGAGTATATAAATCTGCGAAGCTTCATTTGTAAATGAAAAATCTGCGAAGCTTCATTTGTAAATGACAACACTCATTTATCATCACATACCGGTGTAAATAAAAGTCTAAACTTTATAGGCATAGGCTAATTGTCAGGCGTGAACAGTATTTATTGTTTATTGTAAAAAGGATCCTCATTAGCTGTCACTAAAGTGAACGAGCTAGTCGTCCTGGGGTCCACAACAAAAAGAAATCACATAACAATGTTAATATAAAAACTGTATAGCATTATAACATTATATACATCAATACACATTATCATAAATTAGTCTGAATAAATGATTACAGTATTACATTCATAAAATAAATATGTCCTTTCCTTACTCACAAATTAAAGAAATGCATTCTCAGATGGTACCTAAAAGAGTCTTTGCCATTAATTTTACGTATATTCAATAGGCAATTATTCCAATGATTGATGGCATGATAAATGGCAGTTCTCTTTAAAGCATTTGATTTTGGGCGTGGTAACATCATCAGGCCATCATCCACAGACCTAGTTACATGAGAATGTACCTGGTCACACCCAACAATTTGGTTATATAAAAAAACTGGTTGAGAAGAATAGACAATGTTTCTAAAAAACTTAAATGTGTTAAAAACCAGCCTTTTCTCCACCGTTAACCATGAGAGCTGACAGTGCATACTAATAGTATTTGTTCTAATAGGAAAATGTAATACTAACCTGGCAGCTCTGTTTTGGGTTGTTTGTAATTTCTTTAGTTGACCTTTAGATATAGCTGACCATACAGGGGCACAATAATTCAAATGACAGAAAATTTAAGATTTAGCCACCTGCTCCACAATGTGTGTAGGAACATAAGAAAGACATTTCCTCACCATAGAGATACCAACACCCATCTTCTTCACTATGATATCAATATGTTCTACCCATGACAGCTTACTATCCACTATTGTGCCCAGTAATTTTACTTTATCTACCTGTTCTATAGGTTCCCCAGACAAGTTCAAACTCATCTTTGGTATTAATGACAATTTATGACTCGATCCCAAAATAATTGATTTCGTTTTTGAAATATTCAGCACCAGCTTATTCTGTTTTATCCAATCAGAAACCATATTTAACTCAGCTGATAAAACATAATCCAGTTCACTGACAGTTTTGCAGCATAATACAATGTGGAATCATCAGCATACATTTGTACAGTTGCTTTACACAAAACAGATGGTAAATCATTTGTGAAGATGGCGTATAAAAGTGGTCCTAGGCAGCTCCCTTGCGGAACCCCACAGTCCAAGAGCTTAGAATGAGACCAGCTGCCAGTGTAATAAACCTGCTGCGTCCTATATGTGAGATAACTCTTCATAAAGTCAATGGCAGTTGGACTAAATCCATAGCATTCTATTTTACCAATGAGTAAATTGTGATCTATGACATCAAATGCCGCACTTAAATCAGTCATCTTTAAATTATCCCTTTTCTCGAGCCAGTCATCTGTCATTACTGTAAGGGTAGAACAAGTTTTTGCAAACTATAATACTAGGATAATTATACAGAATGTTAATTAAGTAAAGCACTACACAACTGGAAAGGGAAATAAGCTTATATAAAAATAAATATAAAAATATAGCCCTAACCACTTGATATAGGCAAATACTTATAATATTATATTATTGTATTAGCCTACAGTTTTATAATAATAATAATATACAAATATTAAATAAAAAGACACGATCAGTTAATGGATTTACAAGATTGTGGGATTTAAAACTTGAAGCAGTATTTTGATAACTGGACATTTGCAGTCTAATTCAGAACAATAAATCTACTGTATGAAAAAAAAAATATATATATATATATATACAGTACAGACCAAAAGTTTGGACACACCTTCTTATTCAGAGTTTTCTTTATTTTCATGACTATGAAAATGGTAGTCACACTGAAGGCATCAAGGGCTATTTGACCAAGAAGGAGAGTGATGGAGTGCTGCGCCAGATGACCTGGCCTCCACAGTCACCGGACCTGAACCCAATCGAGATGGTTTAGGGGTGAGCTGGACCGCAGACAGAAGGCAAAAGGGCCAACAAGTGCTAAGCATCTCTTGGGGAACTCCTTCAAGACTGTTGGAAGACCATTTCAGGTGACTACCTCTTGAAGCTCATCAAGAGAATGCCAAGAGTGTGCAAAGCAGTAATCAAAGCAAAAGGTGGCTACTTTGAAGAACCTAGAATATGACATATTTTCAGTTGTTTCACACTTTTTTGTTATGTATATAATTCCATATATAATTCCACATGTGTTAATTCATAGTTTTGATGCCTTCAGTGTGAATCTACAATTTCCATAATCATGAAAACAAAGAAAACTCTTTGAATGAGGTGTGTCCAAACTTTTGGTCTGTACTGTATATATATATATATATATATATATATATATATATATATATATAATCTGCCATAAAAAATGTAATCGTGTTAATGTTAAAATGTTAAATATTCAAGTTAAAAAAAAATGTCACATAAAATTCAGTTTTGTTAAATTACACTTGTCAATAATTCAAATTTCTACTGTTAAATTTCAAATAGTATTGTCATATTATAAGCTCCATAAATAAGTAAAAAATTCCCATAGAAATGTTATCACAATATATTCACAGAAAACAAATAAACATGTCAAGTATAATAATATTTTACAATCTTACTGATTTCACTGTATTTTTTATGAAAAAATGCACCCTTGGTGAACAGTGGAGACATAGTAGTAGTGTAATGTAAATCCTTGATACTAATTCCTAAATCATTTTCATTTGGAAAAACTTCAGATTCAGAATCAGTTGATTGATCTGAACTGTGTTATGTTTAAACACACACTGACTGCTGGACCTATATGTTTTGTGTCTTATCTACATCATTATTCTTTACATAAACACTGCTTGGGATCTTCTGCGCTGAATCTCTCTGAGTTAATCCAGCAGAAAGAGACTCAGTGTTCCTGGTAAAACCATCAGAGGCCAGACACCGGAACCATTCATACTGGGAGCCGATAGCATTGTCTTCCTTATCTCAGCTATGCTAAAGCTTCCACTCTCCTTTTCCTGCCCACAAAAACACCTTGGATTTTAGGTTTTATATTAATTTTTTTCCCCTTTTAAACGATAGCAAATTTCAAAAGGCACGCTTGTCACGTTGCCATGGTAACCACTGCAAAGTATCCCAATATTATTTCTCTTGTCTTGCATGAGTTCAGTGGGTTTTCCATTTTCATAACACTTTCCCAATGCATTCTCATTCGGGTTCTGTGCATAAGCTTTATTTATTTTATTATTATTTTATTTATTTTTTAGCAGAACTGTGGTGATGAACAAGTACTCTCTCATTTAAACCCCTTCATTTTTCATGTTTTTTCCTAATGGTGTTTCTTAATCTCAGTGATCAGCAGCATTCAGAAAAATCATCTGGTTTCAGAAAAATGCGTCTTCACTGCAAGATCACTGCACGGTCAAATTTACCCATAAATAAGCTTATAATATGAGGAATTATTAAAGAATCATAGCTGAAGCTGGGTAGGACTGATGATAATTAAGTTTTAATTTGTCAGTGTTGACCATACAATTAGTCTGTACTCATTCTGTGTGCTGTTGATGAAGACTAGTTATGAAGCTTGACGGTAAACACTGCTCATTTACCCACTTTATGAGCTTAAAGGCTTGTGCTAATATTATTTCCCATCATGACATTTCCCATCATTCTCTGTGGCAGCACGAGAATCATGAATACACACACAGAGCATCAATAATATGCATCTTTTGGTCTCCATTCTGTTTTATTCTGATGCACATCACACTGTAACTAGATAAAAAAGTTTGTCAAGACAAACTTTAAGTTTGCTTGAGAAAGCCTGACCAGAAAGTTTGAAAAGTTTGAAAAGTTTACAAAGTTTGAAAAGGTTAAAAGTTTAAAAAGATTTAAGAGTTTAAGAAGTTTAAAAAAAGACAGTGATTAACATATTGCTAGCATAACAAGCAAGTGACTACCATGTCATTAGCATGATTAGCAAAGTTGCTAGCATGTTGTTAGCATGATTAGCAAGTAACTAGCATTTACTAAGCATGATTAGCAAGGTATCTAGCATGTTGCTAGCATAATTAGCAAGTGACTAGTCATGTCGCTAGCATGATTAGGAAGTTACTAGCATGTCTCTAGCATGTTACTAGCATGATTAGTATGCGACTAACAAGTTGCTAGCATGATTAGCATGTTTCTAGCATGATTAGCATTTGACTAGCATGTTTCTAACATGATTAGCATGTTGCTAGCATGTCGCTTACATAATTAGCAAGTGACTAGCCATGTTGCTAGCATGATTAGCAAGTTAGTAGCATGTCGCTAGCATGATTAGCATGTTTCTAGCATGAATAGCATGCGACTAGCATTTTGCTAGCATGATTTTAGCATGATTAGCATGTTGCTAGGATGTTTCTAGCATGACTAGCATGCGACTAGCATGTTGCTAGCATGATTAGCATGTTGCTAGCATGTCTCTAGCATGCGACTAACATGTTGCTAGCATGATTTTAGCATGATTAGCATGTTGCTAGCATGATTAACATGCGACTAGCATGTTTCTAGCATGATTAACATGTGACTAGCATGTTTCTAGCATGATTAGCATGTTGCTAGCATGTTTCTAGCATGACTAGCATGTTGCTAGCATGATTTTAGCATGATTAACATGTTGTTAGCATGTTTCTAGCATGACTAGCATGCGACTAGCATGTTGCTTGCATGATTTTAGTAGGATTAGCATGTTGCTAGCATGTTTCTAGCATGATTAACATGTTGCTAGCATGATTCTAGCAGATGCAACTAGGGGTTAAGTGTCTTGCTCAGGGACACATTGGTGTCTCACAGTGGATTTGAACCCGGGTCTCTCATGCCATAGGCGTGTGTCTTATCCACTGCGCCAACACCACCAATATATTGACATACTGTGTTTGACAGATTAGGGGGCTTCGTTAGGGGGTTTTTCTCTCATCACACTGTTCTATGCAATTTGTTGTGATTTGATTTATTGCATATCACATAGTTAATCCAATTTAGATTTTTACTCAATTGACAGCTCCAATTCTAATCTGTTGGAAAGGTTGAGAGTCTTCAAGGTCATTGCATTTATGAAGATCAAGGAGTTTAAAGGCAAACAGGTATCCTGAGAGACATAAACCTAGTCTGTGATCAAGGTCTCTTTTCTTTGAGTGAATGCAGGAATCAACTCCATCGAACATGTGTGAATTCTGAGGCTAAATGGATGGGAAATGAGAGACGGTATTGATCCGGAGTTTGAATTATACAACACTCTTGTCGTTTCCCCACTAGAGCTGAGTGGAGAGTTCTGCTCGTATGCAGTTTGAGTTGTGATGCTCATCAGAGAGTGACTGATGGATGCTGGCAGACGGCCGTACATGGAGGAGTCAGTCTGCTGCGCGGTGTGCCGCCCATCCATCTTCATTACTGATGTCTAGATGTCAGTTGGAGAGAGGAGAGCCCTGGGTAGACGCCCGACGGTGTGCTGGGCCTTCGATCCACATGGGGTTGAAGGTTATTAGACCATCTGCATCTGCTGATGGTTGACCTCTAATGGATGTGCTTCATTTCTGCTACACCTACACCTCCATTTATACTGCTGTTTAGTTGCATATATTTTGCAACTCCACATTTTTGCCACAAAATATAGTGTAAAATAAAATATATATTTTTAAAAATTAGTATAAAAACGATCTCTAAGCTGGAAGAAAAATATTTTGGGGTGAAAAAATTATATTTAGATACATATATAATTTATATTTTTATATCCAACATGTTGTTTTTTATTATTATTACTGTAATTTACTGTAAACAATTAGGCACTACCACCACATTTTCACAAAAAAGTGGTAAAAATTTAGAAAATTTAATTTTAAATTGTATGATATTTCTCGTTTTTCACCAAAAAAAAAAAAAAAAAAAAAAAAAAAATATATATATATATATATATATATATATATATATATATATATATATATATATATATATATATATTGATATATATTGATATATATATATATATCAATTTATCGTGATATCTTTAGAAACCTTGGGGGCAACATTTTTATTTATTTTTTTACTTTGTTTGAGGTTTTTTTTTTTACCCGACACACATAAGGATACTGATAAACGCAGGTCTTCTTTGAACCTCCTATGAAATAACAAGAGAGAAAATACTGTCAAGTTCAAAAGTATGATGAATAAATATTAATGGTAATACTTTACAATAAGATTTCATTTGCTAACACTAATGTTAACAAGTTAATATAACGTTTCCCATTATATGACTATTAAAATAATGGCAACTTACTCTGATGAACACAGCTCTTCTCTGAGTAGCTGTGAGCACTGCGTCTTCGTCCTGCGTGACAGGTGTCAGCTTTAAGGCACAATACTGCCACCTGGGAGCTCAACCAGATACTGGTGCTGGAGTATTTACATGTGGTGTTATCATAAGAGAACTGTTCATTTTAAATATTGTGGTTTTACCGCTAATATCGGTATATCATCACACACTAAATTAACACGATAATTGTTGCTTTGAATATCATGGTTATCGTCAATACCAGTGTATCGCAAAACCCTTAATATATATATATATATACAGAGTCGAGTCAGGTTCCCGTTGACCCTCCAGAGTCGAGTCAGGTTCCTGTTGACCTTCCACAGTTGACCCTCCAGAGTCGAGTCAGGTTCCCGTTGACCCTCCAGAGTCGAGTCAGGTTCCCGTTGACCTTCCAGAGTCAGGTCAGGTTCCCGTTGACCTTCTAGAGTCAGGTCAAGTCACCGTTGACCTTCCAGAGTCAGGTCAAGTCACCGTTGACCTTCCAGAGTCAGGTCAAGTCACCGTTGACACACCAGAGTCAAGTCAAGTCACCGGTGATCTTCATGGGCAAAGTCAAGTCACCGGTGTTCTTCATGGGCAAAGGCAAGTCACCATTGATATTCATGGACAAAGGCACCTCACCATTGATCTTCATGGACAAAGACACCTCACCATTGATCTTCATGGGCAAGGGCAAGTCACCAATGATCTTCATGGGCAAAGTCCAGTCACCATTGTTCTTCATGGGCAAAGGCAAGTCACCATTGATCTTCATGAACAAATGCAAGTCACCATTGATCTTCATGAGCAGAGTCATGTCACCAATAATCTTCATGAGCAGAGTCAAGTCATCATTGATCTTCCTCAATCCAGTCTAAACACCAGGGAATTACCAGAGTCTCTCCACGTCTCTGCGGAACTACCAGAGCCTCCCCACGTCTCTGCTGAACTACTGGAGTGCTGAACTACCAGAGCCTCTCCACGCCTCTGCTGAACTACTACAGCCTCTCCACGTCTCGGCTGAACTACCAGAGACTCTCCTCGTCTCTGCTGAACTTCCAGAGCCTCGTCACGTATTAGCCGAACTCTCTGAGGGCTCGACTGATCCTGTCGTGGCCACGTAAGTCCACCCTTGACTTGTTCAAGTTTTCTGTTTCAGACTTGCCTAACCAGACTTGCTCTCCTGTGTCATCGATCCCACTGTGGTGGTCTTCTGCGCCGCCCGGGTGGTGGGCTTCTGTCTCGACCGCATGGATGTGTTGGTCTTCTGTGCCACCCGGGTGGGCTTCTGTTTCGACCGCACGGATGTGGTGGTCTTCTGCGCCGCCCTGGTGGGCTTCTGTCTCGACCGCATGGATGTGGTGGTCTTCTGTGCCGCCCGGGTGGGCTTCTGTCTCGACCGCACGGATGCTGTGGTCTTCTGCGCCGCCCTGGTGGGCTTCTGTCTCAACCGCATGGCTCCAATTCCACCTTGCTCCTCTCTGGATTCCTGCCCTGTCGGTTCGGCCCTGGCCACTGAACGTTATGTTCCTTCCTGTACTTGTGTTTTGTTGTTGTTTTGTTTTTGTTTTTTGCTCTTCTTCTCTCTGTTTCCCTCTATGGACCTGGCCCTCTGTCCCTCCCCCTGATCCTCCGCCGGTCCACCTCCCTCCTGGGCTCCTTGTTTTTGTTTTTTGCACTTCTTGTCTCTGTTTCCCCATTTTACCTGGCCCTCCGTCCCTCCCCCTGGTCCTCCGCCACTCCACCTCCCTCCTGGTCTCTGTGTTCCTTGGTCTCTTCTGGTGTTCGGGTGGAGCATCTGGTAGCTGCTCCGTGGAGGAGGGGGTAATGTCACGCTGTCTGGTCTCTGTTTCCCTGAGTCTCCACTAGTGGTCTCACTTTCCCATAGGCACCTCACCGCAGGCACTACAATTCCCACAAAGCCCTGTCCCTTCATCACAGTTATTGCACTCCTGTTAATTGCACTCAGGTGTCTTCAATTGATAGTCATTACCCTGCCTATATTAACCGGTCTTTTTCTGTTTGTCTTCATGGAGTCCTTTCTTTCCAGTTTCACCCAGTTTCCTCGCCTTCCGAGTTTCCTCGTCTTCCGAGTTCCTGTTTCTAGTTCCGTTCCTGTTCCTATCCCTAGTGTTTGTTTGTTTTGGATTGATTTCTGGTTTTGACCCCTGCTTGTTGGATTCTGATTTGGATTACCCATTAAACCACACTGCGTTTTGATCTCTCATCTCCTGTGTTTCCCTGGGTCTCCGATCGTAACAAACTATCATTGGTCCCAGTTCTGCATAGCTATACTATAAATATGTTTTGATTGGCTCTGGCTGTGGTGTTACACAGCAGTTGGCATTAAAATAATGTCTTAATGTCTAAATAACATGAAAAATAATGTAAAAAAAAAAACAAAAAAAACTTTTAATTTATGCAAAATAATATTCCTTTTGATTTTGAGGTGAAATGCAACCCAGGCATGTTTTCATGAGATTCACCCCAATAACCATTTCTAATAGCATCTATCATAGCACATTTTGTGAGAATAAACATGCAGTATCACATCATTAGCACCTCAAAAGTTCATTTGCATGTGTTTAATTTTATTAATGAGTCTCAGGCTTCCAGCAGTCAGAGCTGACAGAACTCTCTCCATCACTGTTTATGGAGTTTTTCTGATTACTCGTTACAGCAGCGCCATGTTTTCCTTGGAATAAGCAGTCTGCAGCAATCAAACAAGAAACATAACAGGATTCACACCGAAAAATAAATACATGCACTCATTGAAAGCAAAACAGCATATCTTATTCCAGATGAACAGTTCAAAAGGCATATGGTGAAGATAATGTGGATGTTTAGAGGATAACGTATGATGGCCAAAAAGTTGTGGATTGTGCATCTCAGTGACCTTCGGATATTTTTTTTTTTTTTTTTTTTACCAGCAGCTCTCTAAATCTTGGTTTGTGACAGCTAGAAGGCCTCGTGTGATACCATCTTGCAGGCTAAGATAAATTCATTCAGTTGCCTTGAAAGTGTCATTGGCAGCTCGAATATTTTCCACTTCAGCTTATTGTGAGATACGTTTACATTCATGATTTTATTCCGATTACACTTCCAGAAATGTACCAAGTTCAATACAAGTTCAGCTCTTCAGCATTTGTGGCATAAAGTCGATTACCACAGACAATAATTTTAGACTTGTCCTTCAGTTTAAGAGGCAATAACGAACATACAGCCACAAAACCTTTCTGTGCAGTTATAATTGTTTATTTACACTCATGGTCACGTCTATGTCATATGATTTTGAGTTTTTAATAAACTGATTTTTGATAGTTATCAGCAACATTTTGCAAATCAGTAATTTTTTTCTCTGCTGTAGATATCAAACATGAACAGACATGGACCCATTAAAACATCAAAATTGAGGAACATCTGTCCATTCGTTTAAACTTTATGCCATTTCCTGATAAAACAACAATTTAAAGTTTATAGTTGTACATGTTGCCTTAATTGTTTTTCCTTTTTTTGAAAACTGTTTTGGCTTGTAAATGGTGTTTAATCATATTGGCTTGGCTTGTTAATGGTGTTTGTGTTGCCATTAAGGCAAAATGTTAGGGACTTTTAATTTGATAGAGACTTTTATTTTGATTTGATGTAGACCTGGAGTTTGGGGTTAGAGGTTATTTCCTGTACAGAAGTAAGGAAGATGACAGAATGTGAGCACATGTAATCCATTTGTTGTTGGCACTAGAGGCAATGTCGTAAGTACAAAATTCAATTTTATGTTAATAAGTTTATGTTACTATACTGTTTAAAAAGAAAAGATTACACATAGTTAAAATATTTATTTACATGTATTTACAGGTATATTTCATTAGACAAGATTTATGTTAAAACAGTCGAACTTTATTTCTTTGTTACAGTTTTCACTCTGTCATGTAAGATGATGTTGAAGCCACAGTAAACAGCAAGAAATCGCTCACTACGACTTGTCGTCATTTTGCATCAGAGTTAGCTGGTTGTATAGCTACAGTTGCTACACTGCAGTGAGGACAACACAGTGAAAAGACAGAGAAAAGTTAGTGTTGAACATCGTGGCAAGATGGAAGGGAAACGTGCTAAGTCTTCCGTAGCAAGTGGAAGTTCTCACTCATCTGCATTATCAAGGAGTGCAGTAATCCGTGCACGGGCTAAAGCTGCAGCTGCTAAAGTACGTGCTGAATATGCAGAAAAAGAGGCTAAAGCTAAAATAGAAAAGGCAATTAAAGAAGCTGAATCAAAGTTGGAGAAGGTAAAAAGAGAGACTGAGCTGGAAACACTCGCCATGTGTCGTGAAGCAGCGGCTGCTGAAGCTGAAGCAGCCGTTTGGGAATCGGCTGACTCAATTGCAAAGTGTATTGTGTTGGATGAAACAGGCTCATCAGGTGAAGATAAAATGGAGCGGACGAGCGAATACGTCCAAACTCATTTTGGCCCAACTAGCTCCCCAAAGCGAGAAGCTATGAACGCTTGCTCTCAGGCTTTTCAGCCTGCTACAGATGGCACTCTCATTTTCAGTCCGAACAATCCCTTCTCTTCATACCAGCAGGTTCCGGTTTCTTCACATGAGCCACGACAGGCTAATAACAAAGGTAATGGGAATTTATCAGGGGATGATCTAGGCGATGCTTATGTTCCACCGGCAGCCGAACTGTCATATGGTCAGACTTTTTATGACAGAGAGGATGCTCGAGTCGATTCAAAGAAGTTTCATACTGACTTGAATAGTTCTGCTCCGTGCTATTATCCCCAGCTAAAAACTGATCAGAGCATGTCTGCAACTGAACATCTTGCGCAATATTTAGCGCGACGTGACCTGGTGAGCGCAAGCTTGTATGAGTTTGATGACAAACCAGAAAATTATCGTGCTTGGCCGTCTTCATATAAAAATGCTACACAAGGGCTGGGTCTCACTGCTACTGAGGAGCTAGACTTAATGACTCGATGGCTTGGCAAAGAATCCAGCAACCAAGTGAAACGCCTGCGTTCAGTGCACGTAGCAAGTCCAGACATAGCACTCAGAAAAGCCTGGGAACGTCTTCAGGAATGTTACGCAGCGCCAGAGATAGTTGAAAAGGCCCTCTTCACTCGACTTGACAAGTTCCCCAAGGTTTTAGCGAAAGAAAATCTGAAGCTAAGGGAGTTAGCAGATCTGCTGATGGAAGTGCAGTGTGCTAAGGAAGATGGCTACTTTCCAGGTTTGTCCTACCTGGATACTGCACGAGGCATTGAACCTATAGTAGCCAAGCTGCCTTATAGACTTCAGGAAAAATGGATTTCTGCGGGTTCAAAGTATAAAGAAGAAAATGGAGGACGGTTTCCACCATTTGAATTCTTTACCAGATTCATGTGCTATGAGGCAAAGAAAAGGAATGATCCCAGTTTTACCCTTTTAAATGCTAGCGGATCTGCTGTAAAGGCTGAAAGTCCCCAATTTAAAAGCACCAAGAACCCCATTGCAGTTCATAAGACCAATGTCTCCCCAGCAGAGTCGAGCACTTCCAGTGATCCAAATAAGAGCTGTCCTATACATGCAAAGCCACATCCACTGAAGAAGTGCAAAGCCTTTAGAGCCAAAGATCTTCAAGACAGGAAAGTCTTTCTGAAGGAGAGAGGATTCTGCCTCAAATGCTGTGGCTCAAATAGTCATGTGGCGAAGGACTGCACTGCAGTAGTGAAATGTTCTGAGTGTGACAGCACCAAGCATGTCTCAGCTATGCATCCGGGCCCTCCACCAAAGATCACTGCTCCTGTTACCTCACTACAGAATGGCGGGGAGGAAGAAGAGGGTAACGACAGCAGGGAAGTCGTCAGCTCAAGCTGCACTGAAGTATGTGGTGCAGGACAAGTTGGGAGGTCATGTTCCAAGATATGCCTAGCAAAGGTGTATCACAAGGGCTGTCCAGATAAAGCCATCAAGGCATATATCGTTTTAGATGACCAAAGCAACCGGTCATCGGCGAGGTCCAGTTTCTTTGACCTTTTCGACATTCAGAGTAAGCCATATCCGTACTTACTGAGAACGTGCTCCGGCACAGAGGAAACATTTGGCAGAAGGGCTGAAGACTTTATGGTCAAAGCACTTGATGGGAAAGTGACAATCCCTCTTCCTCCGCTTATTGAATGTAACGACTTACCTGACAACCGGGCTGAGATTCCCACGCCGAATGCCGCTCTTCATCAACCTCACCTTGTCAAGGTAGCAGAGCACATTCCCGAGTTGGACCCTACTGCGGAGATCCTCCTGCTGCTTGGTAGAGATGTAATTAGAGTGCACAAGGTAAGGGAACAAATAAATGGCCCTCCCAATGCCCCTTTTGCTCAACGTCTTGACCTGGGTTGGGTGGTGGTTGGAGAGGTCTGCCTAGGGAATGCGCACAAGCCAAATGTCAGCATTTACAGGACAACAGTGCTTGATTGTCAACAGCCCTCGCTCCTCCAACCATGCACAAGTGTTATGCATGTCAGGGATAAGCTTCATGGCAAAGAGCCCAAGAGAAATGTCTTAGGGCCCAGTAGTACTAAAGAAGATAGGCTGGGTAAAAATGTATTCGATCGCACCGAACAGGACAACAAGCTGGCACCATCAATTGAGGATGAGACTTTTTTGAAAATAATGGACGAAGAAGTCTACAGAAATTATTCACACAGTTGGGTCGCTCCACTACCGTTCAGACAGCCTAGAGAACGTTTGCCTAACAACCGCAGCCAAGCACTCAAACGTTTTGAATCACTTCGACGCAACTTGAGGAGAAAGCCAGAGATGGAACAGCAATATGTGGCATTCATGGGCAAACTGCTGGAAAATGATCATGCTGAGGTGGCACCAGAACTAAGGGAAGATGAAGAGTGTTGGTACTTACCAAGCTTTGCAGTGTTTCACCCACAAAAACCAGGTCAAATCAGGGTGGTGTTTGATTCGAGCGCCCAACACTCCGGAATCTCCTTAAATAATGTGCTATTGACTGGCCCTGATCTTAACAACTCCCTTCTGGGAGTACTTATGCGGTTCCGAAAGGAAAAGGTGGCTGTTATGGCAGACATACAGCAGATGTTTTACTGCTTCCTCGTAGAAGAAAAACATAGGAACTATTTGAGATTCCTATGGTTCAAGAACAATGATTTAGCAAGTGAAGTCGTAGAATACAGGATGAAGGTCCATGTGTTTGGGAACAGCCTGTCTCCAGCAGTGGCAATTTATGGGCTTAGAAGAGCTGTCAGAAAGGGTGTGCAAAGATATGGACAAGACACCGTCAACTTTGTCGAGCGCCACTTTTATGTTGATGACGGTCTTTGTTCTGTCCCTACTGATGCTGAAGCCATTGACTTGCTGCGTAGGACTCAGGCTTCATTGGCTGAGTCCAACCTTAGGCTCCACAAGTTTGCATCGAACAGTCCGGCTGTCTTGGCAGCCTTCCCAAGGGAGGACTGTGTGGCAGCTGGAAAAGAGGTAGACCTCTGTGGGAAGGAGTCGCCCACCCAACGCAGCTTAGGCCTCTTGTGGGAGGTAGCTAGGGACACATTCACCTTCTCTGTGTCAACTGACGTAAAACTGTTTACCCGCCGTGGAGTTCTCTCCATGGTGAACAGTGTTTTTGATCCCTTGGGTTTTTTGGCTCCGGTCGTAATCCAAGGAAGAGCCCTTCTCAGAGAGCTGAATTCTGAGGCTTCAGAGTGGGATACTCCATTACCTGAAGATAAATTAGGCAAGTGGGAGGCTTGGCGAAACTCACTTCAAGAGTTGAAGCACTTCCTTATACCAAGGATGTACACAGGCATCTCTCTAACCAAGGCAGAACGAGTGGAACTCTGTGTGTTCTGTGATGCTTCTACAATGGCCATTGGGGCTGTAGCCTATT